>NC_141696.1:2400000-3139166 GCF_964263255.1 Lissotriton vulgaris | reverse complement strand
TTCGTGCTCAGTCCTGTGGTAGCAATGCCTAGTTCTATGCAGAATTGTTTTAGTTCTCTGTGGTTATACTCTTCTAGTTTCTCCATCTGGAATTTTTCTGTGGTTCTGCTCTCTTTTGTTGTCATTGTGGTTGTGTCGTGGGGTGAGTTACTCTCTGTACGATTACACGTTGGTTCGGATCGCGCCGCTGGCCACCAATGTTAGACGGGGACCTGGAGGGTCGGCCGAGTACAGGGGGAGAGGCCTCCGGTGAGGGCCGTCTCCGGCGATCGTACAGACAAGTAACTTCCCCCCCACAAATGGACACCACACAAGGATGCGATCTGCACACTTGATATAGGATTCTTGAGGCAAGGTTATCAACGATACAGTGGGGGGCAGGACACGTGGATCCTCCCAATTCTAGTCTCTGTAGGGTAAGGGGTAGCGGGACAGTCTTGGTACCGGTCTGGTACAAGGGCGGCCAGAAGGAGCTCACAATCCTCGAGCTCAGGGGTCTGAAAGGTCGGGCCGCGGCAGTGCCAGCAGGCTAGGATGATAGTTCTCGGCAAGGAGGGCCGCGGCAGCGCCAGCAGGCTACGATGCTGATTTCTTTGCAGAGGGGCCGCGGCAGCGCCAGCAGGCAAGAGCGATGTGTCACAAGGATGGGCCGCGGCAGCGCCAGCTGGTGCAGACGAAGATGCACGTTGCAGAGGGCGGCGGCAGCGCCAGCAGGCTTCGGAGATGGTTCACAAGGCAAGGCTGCGGCAGCGCCAGCAGTCCGTCAGGGATGAGTTCCTCAAGGTGTCTCTCGACTCCAGGATACAACTGCCTTCCTGCTCTGGAGCTGCCCCAGTTATAGTTCTGTCTCCTTTGATGTCCGGACCCTCGCGCTTGGAGGTCGGGAGGTCCGGGATGAGGGAGTCCAGACACCCAGCAGGGGGGTGGAGCCAGTGCCCGGGGAGGCCTGGGGCGATCGGCACCTGGCGGGGGAGAGCCATCGACACTCCTTTCTCCCATTGACCTGCCAAGTGGTCTCTTCACCTCCTGGGTGGATGGTGGTGCCTCGATGTCGGGGCCTGGCCAGGCCCAGGGTTGGGGTCGCGCCGAGGCCACGCGGCCTCGTGATGCAGTGTCCAAAGATGGCGGCTGGGCCGGGGCAATGGTGCTGACGGGGGCCCGGGTCAGCCGATGCCGGGATGTTCGGGAGCAGGCGTCCCGTTGGGGACGGGTTGCGGGTTGCCTCGGTGGGTTGCCGGGATGGTTCTTTCTGGGGACACAGGGAGAGCCGGCGTCCGGGCCTTCTCATGCGGGGAGGGAGCGGGCCTTTCACGAGGCCTGTCCAACAATAACATTGAAAGTTGTGTCGACATGTTTCAGCCCCCTATGGCTCAACAGAGTCTACGGGGCTTTCGTCAGGACTAAACAGACATACAAACATTTAATCGTTACTTACACCGTTTGTGTAGTATACTCGGGTTGCTTACTTATTAGGTAATCAATGACCAATCATGCTCTTTTAACCTGAAAAAGAGAAACAGACAGACAGGTATACAATACACTTGAATATCGTATAAATGTGTTTTCGGGGGACCCAGAGTTAACAGTAGTTTAATCTTCTGGGTCTCTGAAATTCAGATTTATCTGGTATAGGGTAGAGAAGGAACATATTGTTGCAACGCAGTGTCCGTTTGGTCTATGTCTTCAAGGACTAATGCTCTCTTTACCCTATTCAATATGAAGTTGTGATAAAGGATGTTGTTGTTATGATACATAGGTGGGGCAAAAAACACAGGGGGTAATACAAAAGATATATAACATGTTCCTAACTATCCTATAGGGAGACGATGATAGCCTTTATTTCCACATATAAAATACGTATTTCGGGAGGCCACAAATGAAATGCCATTTGGAGTGTCAAAGGTAAGAGTGGTGTTACATTCACTTCTGCCAACTGGGATTGTACCTTTATTACGAACACAGAGATCAGCTTTGGTATCAATAACAGTAATTACATGTGAATTGGACATATTTACATTCCGCTGGTTATTATAAACTCGTGGTGCCAACACGTTGTTGGGGCGGTACTCCTCCCATTCAAACTTAGTTCCTTCAGCTTGCGGATAGCCATCTCGATCATTGTAGCATATCTTGTTGAGTCGAAAGAGCAACCCCCCTTTCGTTGGCCATCGCAAAGTGAATAGGAGTGTGTACAAGGCATTGCAAGAGCCATTATGTGAAAACGGGAATGGGATTAGCGGTGTGCCTCCTTTCTTTTGATGTCCAGGCAACATCCCACATACCCAGCAGTTAGAATTGTTCGTCATATTGTGGGTGTGATGCAGAATCTGAATAAAACTATTGTTCAAATAAGTTTGTCGGTGTCGCTCTTCATGATAAGGCAGAGTAAAATGAAAATGTTCAGATGGTAACAAATGTTCTCGTACCGGCACCACAAGTTCTACCACCCAAGCTATCACAGCTATCACAACAATTGTCAAAACAAATAGTACTGCACCAAGAATTCTCTTGTCTCGCACTGCAGAAGATGCCATAGTTCAAAGTTCAAAGTGTCTCAAAAACACAACTAAAAAATATGAGTGCTGAGCTTCGAGGTAGCCGTTGGTTTCTTCTCCGAGATTCAAGACGGGTGTCGCTACACTTGGCAGAACAGATCCCCCCCCTTGATATTCCTGGCTTCCGTTTCACAAACCCCAGAAAGGGAACTCAACCAGTCTCGCACCAAAAAAAAACTGCTTATCGTGGTCGTAAGTTGTATCTCTCTCTTCCAGAAACAGTGTGGTCCGGGAAGGCTCCCTCCGATTCGGCAGACGTGACAGCTAGGCTCTTCTCCTCGTCCAAGATGTCTCGATAATCAGACAGCACAGTTGGGCTCACCAGATCCGGAGAGACATGGCGGCAGTGAGTAGAGTGCACCCACCGCTTCCTGTTGGTAACTCGCACAGCCGTTCGAGTTACGAGCAATACCTGCTCGGGGCCACGCCATCTCGGTTCCAGGCTGCTTGTTCTCTCGAAAGAACGGATCATAACATGATCCACAGGACGAAGATTGTGAGCCTCTCCAATGGAATTGTCGGGGAGCGCTTCTCGAACCTGTTGGTGAATGGAAAGTAAATCATTTGTTAATCGTGACAAATAATCATTCATCATTATACAAGGCACATCATGTAACAATCGAGGCTTAGGAACTACCCATATATTCATAGGCCTTCCAAACACCACTTCATAAGGTGTGAGGCCAGTCCGGGAATGGGGCACTGATCTGATAGATAGCAATGCCAAGGGCAGAGCATCCGGCCATTTCAAAGACATGGATGCCACAATCTTCGCTAGTTTTAATTTCAGAGTAGCGTTATATTGTTCAACGAGACCTGCTGACTGAGGATGGAACACAGCATGAAATTTCTGCTGTATTCCCAATCCCTTCATCACGTATTCCACAATTTTCCCAACAAAATGAGGACCATTATCTCTCCACAAAAATTTACAAACGCCGTATCGAGGGAACTACTCTTTGAGCAAAACCTTAGCTGTTGTCAACGCTGTATTATCCTTCGTGGGGAAGGCCTCAATCCATTTACTGAAAGCACACACCACCACTAAGACATACTTAAGGTTATTGCAACGCTCAAGCTGAATGTAATCCATTTGCAGTACTTCAAACGGTGCAGTAGGTGGAACAAACCCTCCTTTCGGAGTATACGTCCCTTTTGCAGGATTGTGCTGTAAACATATCAGACAGGTCTGCACTACTCTCTTGGCAGTGTTGGCAATCTCAGGATGCTCCCAGACTCGCGTTAGCAATCGAGTAATTGCAAGAGCTCCAACATGTGCCAATCCATGTGTCATTTGGACCATCGCCTGCAAGTAAGCTGCAGGCAATTTCCAACGTTCCATATCTTTGCTTCTCCAACAACCCTCGTCATCCAGCACTCCCTCAGCTGCCCAGGTTGCAAGTTCTGCTTCAGACGCTGATTTCTGAATGTCTAGTATCTCCTCTCTAGCATCATGCCATCGCTCAGCCTGTGATTTCACCACATACATTGGCGACTCATTTCGTAACATAGCCGTTTGTCTTGCTATACTGTCTGCAAAAGCGTTACCTTGTCCCACTTTGTCAGTGACCTTTTTATGTGCACTGCATTTTATTAACGCCACTTTCTTTGGACAAAGTAACGTATTCAAAAGATCACGCACTAGTTCTCCGTGCATGATGTGTACTCCATGCGAAGTGAAAAACCCGCGCTCTCTCCAGTGTAGGCCAAAGTAATGCGCTACTCCGAAGGCGTACCGGCTGTCTGTGTAGATGTTCACACATAGGCCAGCACTCAATTCGCAGGCTCTTGTCAAAGCTATTAGCTCCGCTGCTTGGGCCGACTTCTGTGGTATTCGTGCTGTTTCCACCACTGTCTTAAGTGTGGTGATCGCATATGCTGCAGAAGTTGTACCATCTGGCAGCCTTAAACACGATCCATCAACCCACAGTTCCCCATCCACATCTGGAAGTGGCGTATCCTGTAAGTCGACACGACCTTTTGTTTGTTCTTCAGTCAGGAAAACACAATCATGGTGTTCTTCCTCCTGGCCCTCAGCAACCGGATACGGCAATAAAGTGGCAGGGTTCAGGGTAGCACATCTCTTTAGTGTGATGTGTGGCGCCAGCAGTGTGAGCTCATATCCTGTTAAACGTGCACTCGTGAGATACTGGGTTTTCGTTTGATTTAGCAAAGCGTCTACCGCATGGGGAACTAACACCAACAGTTTGTGTGACAAAACTATTCCCTCACTCTGCCGTATAGCTACTGCTGTTGCTGCAACTGCTCGGAAACACCCAGGTAATCCTCGTGCCACAGGATCAAGTATTGCCGAAAAGTATGCACAGGGCCTCTGCTTATCCCCGTGTGTCTGCACTAATACCGACAATGCGCAGCCATCTTTCTCGTGCACATACAACGTGAAAATCTTTGTGTAATCTGGTGTACCTAGCACTGGTGCAGAACAAAGGGCTTGTCTCAATTGGTCAAAAGCATTCTGACATTCATCTGTCCATTCAAGAGGCATTGGTGTAGTTTTGGACAATAATGCGAAAAAGGGTTTTATAATGTGTGAAAACCCCATTATCCACTGTCTACAAAAGGACGTTAAACCTATAAAGGCACGCACATCTCTCTGAGTGCGGGGGACTGGTTTATCTAAAATTGCTTGAATTCGATCAGATGTTAATGCACGTCCCTCCTTAGACAAAAGATGACCGAGGTAGGTCACCTTTGGTCTACAGTATTGTAACTTTTTCCTAGAAACTTTATGATTGTTCTGAGCAAGAAAAGAGAGCAAAGCAAGAATATTCTCCTCACACTGTGCATATGTGTCTGCAGCCAGAAAAATATCATCAACATACTGGATAAGAGCTACTCCAGACTGCAAATCAAAGGAATCAAGCTGTCTTTTTAAAGCCTGGCTATAGATGCTAGGACTTTCTGTATAGCCTTGAGGAACACGACAAAATCTATACGACTTATTATTTAACGTGAAGCCAAATAGATATCTGCTATCGGGATGGATGGGAATGGAAAAGAAGGCATTTTTAAGGTCAATTACAGAAAACGTGGTGGCAGTAGGGGGGACCAAAGTAAGTAAGGTGGTGATATCAGACACCACCGGGTACTGGGGCACTACAATTTTGTTTATTTCTCTCAAATCAATAATAAATCGATAGACTTTGTCATCAGTGTCTTTCTTTAGGATCGGAAGAATCGGGCTGTTACAAACATTGTAGGGAACTTCCTCCACAACTCCCGCAATAATCAAATCCTGAACAATGTGCGTCAGGGCAATTTCACCTTCTCTAGATATCTTGTACTGGGGTACACGTGGCAAAGACACTCCCTCCTTAACAGTTATTCGAATAGGCGGAATGTGCATCTGTCCCACATCCGTGTCTGATGTAGCCCATAACGTGTGTGGGAGAGAGGCTAATGCTTCAATTTCCTGCATGGTACATAGTGTTCCTACATCCGGATAATTGTCATTCAAAATAACCCGCACTCCTTCAGGAGCGCAGCGTATTGTTGCTCGAAAATATTTAAGTAAATCTATGCCCATAATATTGTCTGGGGTATGAGGCGACAATAAGAATGGGCACAGACCAAAGAATCTGTCAATGCAAAATGTAAGAGGTTGTGACAGTGGGCTTGGAGAGGGTGTTCCATCGAACCCTATGGATGTAATCATTTCGCCAGACAGGGGAGCCCTTGGAACCAAGTTTTTAGACAGAGCACTGCGAGTAGCTCCTGTATCAACCAAAAACTGATCAGTAGAACACAAAACGCCCGCTGATACATATGGACCTCTTTGATCTACTGGCCCTTCAACCGATTCCACACCCCATCCTACGCAATCCTATGCGTGCACATAATCCTGAGACTCCACATTCTCACCCTCCAATATCTGATACTGATTCCGTCGATCAAAAGTATTACGATCATCCTGACCACGACCTCTCACCTCAAACCTACCACGATCACTGGCTCCACCTCTCGCTCCCGAATAACTATTCCGTGTCCTTCCACCTCCTCGACCACGCTGACTACGTTGCTCATGAAGCACCGGACAATCTTCAGCCCAATGCCCAAACTCTTTACAGTATGCACATTGGTCCTCAGCAATGTCAGTACGACCATAAGACGTACCATACCCTCCTCGCCTGCCTCTATCATTCCCTCTTGGCTGCGTAGCACGAACCTGAGCCAACATCACCTTCGTCTTTAACTCCTTCGCTTTCTTATCGATACTTTCTTTAGCCTCTAATTCCTGCTGCTCATAATACTGAGCCATAGTTAACAAAGACGCTGGGGTTGCTGTGGTCCAGGAACTTTCACTAGTTTTCAATCGCTTTGCAATCTCCGGCAGGAGATTAGCCACATACTTATCGACAAACAAATGCCTACCCGTATCATCCGTTAATAATTGCCCACTATAATCATGAAACGCTTCTTCGAAACGTGAAAAGAAATCCGATACCGACTCGTCCTGTTTCTGTTTGCAAGAGGCTAACATAGTCCAATCAATTTTTTTAGGGGGGACAAGCGTTTTTAATTTATTCAAAATAGCTGTTGGGAGATCTAGAATTAACTGGCAAGGCTTACATGCAGGCTCTCTGTCTAAATCAGCTTGGGCTATAGCTTTCCAATCCGCTCCTAAAATCGTTTGGTCATCAAACTTACGAATTGCTCTCCACATATCAGGGGGCAGTATTAACCCAAAGAAAAGATTGATATCAACTAGTGTCATAACACAGGAAGAAATAGCCCCCTCCACTCCTTCATAGAAAGCTGCCGGATTTTTACGTGGATCAGGTAAAGCGTTTTTCAATGCATAACATCTGCTCTATTCCAAGGCGTGTACACCCAATTATATATAAAATACCCTTTTGCATCCCCGGACGATTTATCATCACTGGTACCTTACACTTTGGGGGGAACATACAAAGGTGCGGCTTCACGCATAGGCATAACATAAACTTTAGAATTCTTATCTGCTCCAAAGATGGAACACTCTTTGGATTGCTCCGTCGACCCCGGCGCAGACACGTCTGATGCTTTTTGTACTTCCCGCAATCTGGACGCCTCATCCCGTAGCTGGACCAACCGTTGGAAAAACCCATCCGCATCTGCAATAACAAATAAACCTTTACGCATATTCTCACAATGAACTGATATATCCTTAGGCTCTAGATCATCTGAATATTTCCTAAATCGTTCTACAACTTCATCTCCGAAAGCACTTAAAAAATACAACTGCTCTCACTCTGACCACTTATTTCTTTCAATGTTAATCTCTGACATAGTTATTTTATTCAAATTAAGTTTGCGAGCAAAACTGCGCAACTCCGCAGCTTCACCAGCAGTTAACCTTTTACTCTTACTCCCTCGACCATCGTCGTCCGAGTCCACGTCCGGAGCCGTAGGCGAAACATACGGAGGCGGGCACCGATCTAGTAATGAAAAATCATCAACTTCATTAGTAAGGACAGGATAAAGCAGACACCGAATAGGAAATTGACCGCTCGTTTGCAAATTACGTTCCCGTGCCTCCCTCTCTTTCTTTTCCTGCAACTCCTTCTCCTCCAGCTGTAAAGCCTTATCTCGAGCAGCCTTACGCTGCTCTTTTTCCACCAAGGCAATCTCACGCTTCATTCGTTCACGCACTGCTTTCTCCCACATTCGTACACAATCAAACATATTTTGTCTAGACCTGCACTGAAACAAACATTGCTCCACAAACTGAACCTTTCGTAAATCAAACGACCCATGTAGTGGCCATTGCAACTCGGGATCAGATTTAGTGTATTTATTCCATAATTTACTGTACAATATAGGGGGAAGGCCGAATTTTATGTACATCTCTCGAATGGGAGTCCCCTCTGGGGGAGCCGGCTGGGATTCATTTAATCGATAAGTGGTACCATTTCCAAAACAGCACATTACTCGGAGTGTGCTTAAAACAGGCATGTTCAAAAAGTATCACGGAAACGCATACCACAAAAATGGCACTTACTATACTTCACACAAATGTGCCGCTCAAACACAAACAAAATTAGAGAAATATCTCTACATGCCTGCCTATGTGAAGTGTACTGCACATATAGTTCAAATCATAGGATCAAATGTTAGCTAACTCAAAACATATTCATAGAACCACAGTAAGCGTCCACAGACTACCTTACCAAGCACAAGCTTACTAAAATCTCAGATATCCAGGTTCCAACTGCCAAGGTCTGTGATCAAATCAGCCAAATCGGCACTGTACGACAACTCGAACGAGTAGGATCTCAGTCGAGGACCGGCGCCACCTGGAAGGTCAGATCAGAAGGAAAGGAAGAAAACACCGTGGGTGCTAAGACTCGGGTCACTCAGAGGCAGCATACGCGTCCATGGTGAGTTTCTAATCCTTCGTCACGACCTCTCCTTCGGGCATCCGAGTCGCCGATGAGTCCCTTCGTGGTCGCCAATTTGTGGTATTGGGTTCTCCAGGCCTACATATTCCGCAGAATACCCTCTACACCATAAGAACTAGAAAACGGAAACTAGAAAATGCAAAAGACAAGTTTATTAAGACCCCATGGGGTGGTGGTACATTCCTACAGCACCCTTCGGTAATGCAAGAAGTATCACACCGAACATCGGTGCAAATCCTTCTTTTATACAGTTTTACAGTAATAAAAAGGTAGGCGGTACACATTTACAGAGTTTTAGGTACATATATGGTCATTTTTGGAACACAGCCAACTAATGGGAGGAGCTATAACACCACTGGTCAGTTTGGCAGAACATTCCTAAGGGATGACTGGTCAATCTAAACTGCGCATGTGTGAGCTTGACCATTACTAAAAATAGCCTGTTGCTGGGCAAACTCGAGTGGTCAGTGGTACAGAGGAAGGACAAAAGGGCATGCTGACCGCGAGGCAACGCATTCTCTAAAATGGCCGCCGATACATACAAAATGGCGTCCGACAACTATAGTCAAGATAAGGGAAAAGTACGTGTAGCAAAGCTTAACGCTAACCCGATCACCGTCAAATTACGACATTGTGGCATATTGGTGCTGGGAATAGCGGATATTTATTGTAACCCCACTCCATGGTACATGTTTTTTTGGTCTTGGAAGGATGAAAGGCTGAGATGAACCTGCGACTATGAGATCAAACACAGATTCCTGGAGTGGATGAATTAGTCCACAGGGAGACCCGGCCCGCTCACCTGTGAAGCACAAACAATTAGTGAAGCTTTGTAATTCACAAACATATACGTTTCTAGACTCGCTCATTTTTTGTGCATTTATTGTCCTTGCATGGCCATAGGATAACATTGTTATATGCAGGCCTCGCTTTCATTTTGATACGTGATCAGGCAGGATCCGCATAACTGATGATTGCTGTTGCTGTACAAAAAAAACACCAGACCTGCTATTTTTAAATGATTATTTTACTGTGTACAGTTTCCATTGTGTTATATTTTTTTAAGATGATTTCTTATTATCTGAAGCAATTTTGGCCGCTGAGGCTCTTCTATCATTCATTTGAGATGCACCCTATGCAATGAGGTTCAGGCCCTGCCAGGCCCCACCATGGCTGCCCTTTGGACCCATTTCCTAGTATTCACCCTGTAAGTGCTGCGAGACTCTCATTACTAGTGGTGGGCACTTGCATCTTCAAGGTTCATGAGAAGCTGATTTTGCACCTACTTTTTATGTGACATTAAAGACAACTTGGCCCTGTATACCTTTTTGAAAGCTTCTCATAGAATTACCCTGGATTTTATGGACCCTTTATTTTCCTCAAAGTATAAATTGACCCACATGGGTTCGGTCTCTGAGCTCCCATCCATTTCATTTTCAGACATATTTCTCAACTTTTCAGTGATTCCCCAACGCTAATATTAGTGTGGAGTGGGTGATATACATCTGGTCAGGAAGCAAACAAATAATTGTCATAACAGGAATGTAGCAGGGGGGAAATGTCAATCCTAGACAAGGTACTGTGCACCCCAGACAGGAAAGAGTACTGTTTTCCCTCCCCATGACACAGCTCCAGGCATCAATGTCAAACGCGGATAGGTTAGTTTGTCACATCGACCTAAGTGGCTAGGGTCCTAACACTCTGGTTGAATCCAGAACATCTCAGTATTGGGTTCCACCATCAGGGAGCATACAGGGTGTAAACACATAACACCATATCATCTATATGTCCCCCTGTGTCTGATGCCATAACATAACATCCCTCAACGTCTACCCACTTTTAGGTCACTTTAAAATAGAAAGAATTGCATGCACAGATAGCCACCCGGAAGAGAACCTCTAGAGTAGCCGGCATGTGCCAGGGGAGTAAATGTATGCTCTCTGACAGACTCGCACTTACCTGCCTATTAGGATGACGGGCGGACTTTCCGCCCGCCATAAGGACGGGGGTCCCGTGGGGTGTATTAGGATGTGCATTTTTAGCATTGTGGCAGGGGTGATCTCTGCACCGCCCGCCACAATGCTAAAAATGCTTTTTAGCATTTGCATTTACAAAGCAGCAGGCACCGTGCGGTGCCTGCCGCTTTGTAAATGCAAATGAAGGGGGGTACCAAAGGTACCCCCCCGTGTGCACCCCCCACCTATACTTCACTCTGGGGGCCCACAGGGGGCCCCCAGAGTTAAGACCGCATGCCTTTCTGTGGCGGCATCGCCGCGGCGGAAAGGCACCTAAATGCAACCATCATAATATGGCTCTCGGTGTCTGATAGACACCGTCACCATATTATTCCCTTTCCGCCGCGGCCGCAAGGCGACCGGGGCGGAAAAGCGGCGGATGGTCTTTCCGTCCGCTGAGGTCCCCCCCACCATACTAATTTGGCCGGGGAAAAACGAGAGTGGATGTCGGGCAATCCGCCCGACATCCTAATGGGCCCCTTAGTGCCAATCAAACTGCTGGAAGTACACAAAATCAGGTTTCTGCCCTTAGATAACTATTCCCCACTTAATTTTGTCCTGCAGCTCATTGACATTCCAGCAAAGACCCTTTCTGAGGTCCCATCCTTGCCTTGAGTGACATACTCCGGAAGTGTACAACAATTTTTGGCAGGGCATACCCTATATCCAGGCCTCCCTTACCGGTCCCTGGTGATTTCATGAGAACACATGCTGAAAGTTAACTCAGGAACCAATTTCCCAACCAACCCCACCCACTTCACAATCACATATGGCACGTCTAAAACTACCAGCCCTCTCTACCCCTCAAATGATCCTGTTCTTTTGGCAGTATGATTTTCCTAACACTAAACATTTAAGGCCCGATTCCGATTTCAGTCAGAAGGGCTCCGAACGATGGTTGGAGCCCTTCCGACCGAACCGGAACGTGTCGCACAGATTCCTTTCTGACCGAGCCTGATGGGCTCGGTCGGAAAGAAATCCGACTCGGAGAGCCTGTCTGCCATCCGGAAATCCCTCAGTACTCCCTGGCCACCTCTTTGCGACCGAGGGAGTACGATGGCAGTTTTTCACTGCCTTTGCGTGACAGTTTTTCCGGCACGCAAAGGCTGTCGGAAACTGTCTTTGGGGTCCCCAGTAGGGCCCCCATAGATGCGAGACTGCCAAATGGTGGCTTGGGGGCACATATAGTGCCCCTCTGTGGATACCTGCACTTGGTGGCAGGCACCTTGGGGTGCCGGCCACAGGGTGCAGGGATGAACTGCACCCCTGCTTTTCACATTGCTTCCGCCCGGAAAGCATGCTTGCATTGTGAAGTATATGAGTGTAACCAAACCCTGTTCGGTCGCATCGTACTAGCAGGGCCGTAACCGACAACAGCAGGTCGGTCGGTTACGGCTTCTGATCGATGTCGGACGGACTCAGTTCCGTCCAACATCGGAATCGGGCCCTTAATGTGAAATCTATAAATTATGCGGAAAACATGTTAAATCCATAATTATCTGGTAAATGCAGCAGTTACTGCATCACATTAATCTTGTGGCCCTCAATGTTGTTCATTGGTATATCAACAATCCATACCCATTGTCAGCTGCACATGGAAGTAAAACGTTTGTTTCTAGCTTAAAATACATTTGCAATCCAAAACTTCATAACATGCAATAGGTGTAATATGGCCTCATCTGGGGGTCCTGATGATATGTATATACCACTCAATCTTGTGGATTATAATGTCACTAGAACCACCCACAACAGCAATATTGGACCATATTACACAGGGACTCGTCGTCTAACCCCCACCCCTTTCTTTCTTTTGTACAATCTCTTGTCTCTTCTTATTCTAGGTGGCATCATTAAAAGTATTCCAGAAGTTTCTGTGCAGCTTGCTGAACAATCTCCACAAAGATTACATTGTAACATAGTAGGTCTGCATGTAGGGGCAGATTTACAATAATTGGCGCATCCCTACATATCAGCAGGGATGCACCAGTTATTGTGCGACATGGCAGACACCTCTTGCGCCACCATGGATTCGTCGCATTTACCATGCAGCGCACCATGGGGCAAGAATAGACAGATGCGTGACGCATCTGCTGCCGTAAGGGTGACGCATTGCGGGAGTTGTGACGCAGCTCCCGCAAGGCTCGGGTGCCCCTATGCCTAACATGCTGCATCAATCCTTACGCCTGCCTCAAGCAGGCGCTGAGTTTTGACGCAGGATGGCCGTAAAAGTGACAGAGTGAAATATTGTAGATTCACTTTTAGGAGGTGTTCCTGCGCCGGAACGCCCTCCTCCCCTGCGCCGGAACGCCCACATGTGGCGCAGGGCTTTACAACGTGACGCATCTCCCTAGATGCGTCACGTTGTAAATACCCCGCAGCATGGCGCTGGCTTTGCGCCACTGCTGCGTCACGAAAAACGGCGGTGCAAATCTGGCATACGCGGCTTGTAAATCTGCCCAGTAGTGTTTAGTGTTGAGTGAACTGTACGTCTTTTTACCAGTCCTGTCGTGTGGTCTTATTGTCAGTCATGTACATGTGTCTGCAGGTTCAAAGCTGATGGAGCAAGATGTTTGTTAATTAAATCTGCTCGGGAAAATCTACCCATGTGTGTGTTTAATAGAATTTCTAATGTGCGTGAAAACCGAAAATACTAAAACGTGAAGATTTGGAAGTTACAACCGAAAATGTGCAAAGCTGCACGTGTTTTTAGGAATCAGAATAACACATGTAGA
This sequence comes from Lissotriton vulgaris, assembly GCF_964263255.1. Taxonomy (NCBI): domain Eukaryota; kingdom Metazoa; phylum Chordata; class Amphibia; order Caudata; family Salamandridae; genus Lissotriton; species Lissotriton vulgaris. The sequence continues at coordinate 3,125,463 of NC_141696.1, read as the reverse complement.
ATGGAAGATTTCTTTATAGGGTTATGAATTATTAATGTGCGTGTCTAATATTTATGTTCTTATGTTTTCCTGAACTGCAGGAATATTCAAGTACAAACACGAAAAAGCTCTTTCATTCTTCATGAAAGTAGTGTAGGTTTAGAAAGGTAGAAATTATTTTTCTTTTCTCTCTGACTTTCCTTGCTAAAGCGTGTCGGCCTTAGCAAATGTAATAGTTAGAGATGCTCCTATGTTTCTTTTCACGTTGTATCCCGATGTCCTTGTAAAGAATAACATTTACATCCTTAGAGAGCGGAGAACAGTCTGACTCTTACCTGTCTAGGTGAGGATTTAGAATGACACTGCTGCTATGTAGTTACAAAATATGTCATTGCAGGTTTCTTCTTCCTTTCTAGTTAGTTGTACAATATTAGACAAAGACTGCTTAGAGAAATGTGTAAAGTCATCTTTAGGAGATGTTTGCCTCCCCGACTTACTGACCAATGAGAATGGCTTGTAGGGTTTAGGAAAGTTTTTAACTTAGAGTAACAAAGTTGCGAAACTGGTATAAAAATGCTGGTGGGAAAATGGTCTTTGGCTTGTTGCCATTCTGGTGACCTGTCCTGCACCCGTGGTATGCTGTATGCTGTGCTGTGCTGTGCTGTGCTGTATGCTGTGCTGTATGCTGTGCTGTGCTGTGCTGTATGCTGTGCTGTGCTGTATGCTGTGCTGTGCTGTATGCTGTGCTGTGCTGTGCTGTATGCTGTGCTGTGCTGTGCTGTATGCTGTGCTGTGCTGTATGCTGTGCTGTGCTGTATGCTGTGCGCTGTGCTGTGCTGTATGCTGTGCTGTGCTGTATGCTGTGCTGTGCTGTATGCTGTGCTGTATGCTGTGCTGTATGCTGTGCTGTGCTGTATGCTGTGCTGTGCTGTATGCTGTGCTGTATGCTGTGCTGTGCTGTATGCTGTGCTGTGCTGTATGCTGTGCTGTGCTGTATGCTGTGCTGTGCTGTGCTGTATGCTGTGCTGTGCTGTATGCTGTGCTGTGCTGTATGCTGTGCTGTGCTGTATGCTGTGCTGTGCTGTATGCTGTGCTGTGCTGTATGCTGTGCTGTGCTGTATGCTGTGCTGTGCTGTATGCTGTGCTGTGCTGTATGCTGTGCTGTGCTGTATGCTGTGCTGTGCTGTATGCTGTGCTGTGCTGTATGCTGTGCTGTATGCTGTATGCTGTGCTGTGCTGTATGCTGTGCTGTGCTGTATGCTGTGCTGTGCTGTATGCTGTGCTGTATGCTGTGCTGTGCTGTGGTATGCTGTATGCTGTATGCTGTGCTGTGCTGAGTCCTGAACTGGCTGCCAATCCTGACTGCAGAGAATGACTTTCCCTAGAACTTCGCACATCATCGGCTGGTGATGCTGCCGACATTATTTTCCTAAGGCCGTGGAGATAGTTTTTTGACTAATTGCGCACTGTGCATTCGTTCTTTCTAATTTACCGTGAGGTAACTGTACTGTGAATACCCTAATGTTCCTTTGTTTCCCTCTCTTCCTCCCTTATTTCTCCCCTAAATGTGATGATTTCCGAGGGATTGTCTACAAGGCAATAAACAATATGGGACCTAAATTTCTTAGGAGTTCATTCAAGCCTCTATCAACCCCCAGAACGCTTCGTTCCAATACTGCTCATCTGCTCCATATACCCAGCACAAGGAAAGTTAACTGGGGAGACAGACGTTTCACCATCGCAGCTGCAAAACTATGGAACTCTCTTCCTTTTAGCTTAAAATCCAGTCCAACGCTGATCATCTTCAGAAAGCAACTAAAGACATGGTTGTTTGCTCAATGACCTGATTGTTCACAAAACACTGTCTTGTAAAGGTTGGAGTGGGATATTATACCCCCCTCCACTTCCGCTGCAACAAAGCCCAGCGCTATGAGCCGACTAAGAGTCGCAAACAGTATACTGAAACCGGTGCAGAGCCCGGTCTATCAAGGTAAGAGGTGTGGCGCAGCGGCCAGATGGCTGACTCTGGAGCACAGGTCTCGTGGTTTGATCTGCGTCGGCATCTCAGCATCATGTGACTCTGGGCAATAGCTAACTTAATCTCCCCGACGGTCCCCAGCACCTTGAAACCCTTAATGGGTGATATGTTCACACTTTACAAATAGGAATTCTAATAATTACTATCCGATAGAGACCGACAGATTCTAAATAAGAAAGAGTGGCAGCCCCTCCCTTAGGGCTGAGGAGCGCAGCCCCCCCCACCACCACCCGAAAAATAAAACGATGATAAAACCGGGTTAAACCCCTTTTTATTATTGTTTTAATTGACTCCCCCTGGACCCACCCCGAGGACTCTGACGAAATGTAGGGACGGGTCCAAGGGGGTGAGACTGTGGTGGGGAGCGGTACTCCCCTGTCCCTTCTCTGTGCATGAGGGTTTGGACGGCTATTTCAGGTCAGCCAAACCCTGATGCCAGTGAAGCTGCGCGGCTGGGGCTGGAGAGAGCAGGCACAGGCTCCGAGTCTGCGTGGAGTACAAAAGGGGGTGGTGATGGTGATGCGTGGGAGCACAAACTCAGAGCGCTCCGGCCAATTCCGACACTGCTTTCATGCAGTGCATTCTGGGAGCCTGCGCCCGGAAGAGTGCGGCAATCAGGTAAGTTCTTTTTTAAATTATTATGATTTTGCACTCGACCGCCCCCGCTCCCCCCTCCAGCCAAATGTTTATTTGAGGTTTAATTCAGGAAAAAGCAAGCACTCATAGGGAATACAGGTTTATGTAAAGCGTGTGAAATGTAAGCAGGAACAACATGTTACCTTAATGCTTTTACTCTCATTGTTCAGAAATCCATGATTATTTTTTGTCTCAAACATTGAGGTCATGAATGCAGGGCTCCTTCTATACACATGTGTTAAGCAGGGCTCAGAAGAGAAAGGGACTCTTCAGGAGAATCTAGACTCACGGAAACCCACAAAGGCTCCTTCATATTCATGTCAGCCAGCTGGCTGCTCAATCATAATATAGCACAAAGAACAACTGGTGAACAAAATGCAGAGCAATATCATACATTCACCCCAGTGCAGAGAGATGGGCCTAAATCCATTGTTTATTTGCTCACCATGGCATTCCAGTTTGGACCCAGCCTTATGCAAATCAGTCTTGATCCTGTGCCCAATGAGAACGGTGTAGCCTGAACTGCCAGGCCAGGTCCTCCCTGGACTGGAAACAAGCATCCTAGGACCGGTTTCGGGCTTTCAGCCCTCATCAGCCAGGATAGCTTGATTCCATTGGCATGGAGAGCATGGAACTCATGTCTGAGCATACCCGTCCAGCTCGGGGTGACAAATGCAAAAAGAACAATTGATGGACAGAATGCAGAACAAGGTCATACATTCAACCCAGTTCAGAGATCGGGGCTTAAATCCATCGTTTTTTGCACACCATGCCATTCCAGTTTGGACCCAGCCATATGCAAATCAGTCTTGATCCTGCACCCAATGTGAACAGTCCAGCCCGAACTGCCAGGCCATATGTATTCAAGTGTCCTTTCATTCGGGAAGTGAAAACAAAGCAGTACCCACTGAACTATACACATAACATATTGCTCTTTGATATGCATGGTACATGTTCTTTGCAGCAGGCATATTACCCCTATGCGCTACCTTAGATGAGTAAAACAGCCACTAGACAAAACATGCTCTCATCTCCCTCCAGCAGGTACATTGATCACCAAAGTTATCTTGGCACTTGTATTGTTGACCGAAACCTGCTGAATATACAAATAACTTTGCAGTGTTTTTTAAACCCCTGCACTTGTACAAAACCGGTCCCCCCAAACTAAACTGGCCCCCTACCCTTCCAGTCGCCCTGGGAAACGCCTACTCCTGCCCTTTCACTGCTCCTGTCCAGTCAGTACTCCTGCTCGATCAACACTCCTGCTTCGTCAATTCCCCCGACCCCTCCCTTCTCCTGGCCCGTCACTTCTACTGGCCCGTCACTTCTCCTGCCCGTCACTGCTCCTGCCCTGTTCACCGCTCCTGCCCTGTTAACCGCTCCTGCCCCGCTCACCGCTCCTGCCCTGTTCACCGCTCCTGCCACGCTCACTGCTCCTGCCCCGTTCACTGCTCCTGCCCCGTTCACTGCTCCTGCCCCGTTCACTGCTCCTGTCCTGTTCACTGCTCCTGTCCTGTTCACTGCTCCTGTCCTGTTCACTGCTCCTGCCCAGTCACCTCTCCTGCCCGTCACCTCTCCTGCCCCGTCACCTCTCCTGCCCCGTCACCTCTCCTGCCCCGTCACCTCTCCTGCCCATCACCTCACCTGCCCGTCACATCCCCTGCCTGTCATGTCACCTGCCTGTCATGTCACCTGCCTGTCACTTCTTGTGCCCGGTCACCTCTCCTGCCCTGTTGCCTCTCCTTCCACGTCTCCTCTCCTGCCCCGTTCACTGCTCCTGCCCCGTCACCTCTCCTGCCCCGTCACCTCTCCTGCCCCGTCACCTCTCCTGCCCCGTCACCTCTCCTGCCCCGTCACCTCACCTGCCCATCACCTCTCCTGCCCATCATGTCACCTGCCTGTCATGTCACCTGCCTGTCATGTCACCTGCCCAGTCACCTCTCCTGCCCTGTTGCCTCTCCTTCCAGGTCTCCTCTCCTGCCCTGTCGCCTCTCCTGCCCCATCACTGCTCCTGCTCCGACACTGCTCCTGCCCCCTTCACTGCTCCTGCCCCGTTTGCTGCTCCTGCCCCGTTTGCTGCTCCTGCCCCGTTCGCACCTCCTGCCTCGTTCACTGCTCCTGCCTCGTTCACTGCTCCTGTCCTTTCATTGCTCCTGTTCTTTCTCCGCTCCTGTCTTTTCACCGCTCACACCCGGTTACTGCTCTAGCTCATGCCCCGTCACCTCTTCTGCCCCGTCACCTCTCCTGCCCCGTCACCTCTCCTGCCCCGTCACCTCTCCTGCCCCGTCACCTCTCCTGCCCCGTCACCTCTCCTGCCCGTCACCTCTCCTGCCCCGTCACCTCTCCTGCCCCGTCACCTCTCCTGCCCATCACCGCACCTGCCCATCCCATCACCTGCCTGTCATGTCACCTGCCCGTCACTTCTTGTGCCCGGTCACCTCTCCTGCCCTGTTGCCTCTCCTTCCACGTCTCATCTCCTGCCCTGTCACTTCTCCTGCCCTGTCGCTGCTCCTGCCCTATCACTGCTCCTGCCCTATCACTGCTCCTGCCCCGTTCACTGCTCCTGCCCCGTTTACTGCTCCTGTCCCGTTCACTGCTCCTGTCCCGTTCACTGCTCCTGCCCCGTTAATTTCTGCTGCCCCGTTCATTTCTGCTGCCCCGTTCATTTCTGCTACCCCGTTCACTGCTCCTGCCCCGTTCACTGCTCCTGCCCCGTTCACCTCTCCTGTCCTTTCACCGCTGCTGTCCTTTCACCGCTCACACCCGCTTACTGCTCTAGCTCATGCCCCGTCACCTCTCCTGCCCTGTTCACCGCTCCTGCCCTGTTCACCGCTCCTGCCCTGCTCACCGCTCCTGCCCCGCTCACCGCTCCTGCCCTGTTCACTGCTCCTGCCCCGCTCACCGCTCCTGCCCCGCTCACCGCTCCTGCCCCGCTCACCGCTCCTGCCCCGTTCACTGCTCCTGCCCCGTTCACTGCTCCTGCCCCGTTCACTGCTCCTGTCCTGTTCACTGCTCCTGTCCTGTTCACTGCTCCTGCCCCGTCACCTCTCCTGCCCATCACCTCTCCTGCCCCGTCACCTCTCCTGCCCCGTCACCTCTCCTGCCCCGTCACCTCTCCTGCCCATCATCTCACCTGCCCGTCACATCACCTGCCCGTCACATCACCTGCCCGTCACATCACCTGCCCGTCACTTCTTGTGCCCGGTCACCTCTCCTTCCACGTCTCCTCTCCTGCCCTGGTGCTTCTCCTGCCCTGTCGCTGCTCCTGCCCTATCACTGCTCCTGCCCCGTTCACTGCTCCTGCCCCGTTCACTGCTCCTGCCCCGTTTACTGCTCCTGCCCCGTTCACTGCTCCTGCCCCGTTAATGCCCGTCACTTCTTGTGCCCGGTCACCTCTCCTGCCCTATTGCCTCTCCTTCCACGTCTCCTCTCCTGCCCTGTCGCCTCTCCTGCCCCATCACTGCTCCTGCCCCATCACTGCTCCTGCCCCATCACTGCTCCTGCCCTTCATCATCCCCATAAGGTCACCAATCATAGACTTCAGAACATTGGAATATTGTCTTAAATCACTAACAGACTCCTAAATACTGGAGTCAAACGCCGGGGCTGTCATTGCTTGAGTTGGAAAAGATTTGTCTGCACAGATGGCGTCATTATCAATGGGGCTTTGCAGGGGGGCGAATCTGTTAGTACATGCAATTATTAAATCTGCCAAATCATGTGCACATGGGTCAGGAGGTGGTGTAAATACTGCTTCCAAATATGAGCTTACTCGTTTGGTTATGGGTGCAAAACCACTCTTGCCCTTGGGTTTCTCAAACATCTTTGGAATGGTGTGTGTTACACCGGGCCTGTATGGGGAGGACAACTGTCAACAGAACTAGAAGTGGCGTGAAAACGGCCCCGGTGCACCTCCGGGCCGAGATTGCCTGGAAACAGTCTGGTAAGCATTGATGAACGTTGCTTCAGCAGGTAAACACTGTGAATATCACTGCCACAAAACCCAACTAATAGCAGCTTTAAATTGGCATGTAAATTTGCTGGCAGCGTCCTCACAAATGAGGTGTGATCATTGGCTCACAGCAGCCGCAGGGCCATCAGAGTAGCCGTTTTCGCACTATGCTACACTGATGGCCCTTTTAGTCTCACTTTGCAGGCCCATTAGACCCAGCGGGGAAGGGGAGGAGGCCGGGCGCAGTGCAGAGGCCTTCTGAATATTCACGTTGCACCACTCATGCGTGAAAAAGAAAAAAAGGTGTACTTTAAAGTATGGCAATTTTACAGTCCCCAGTACGCTCTTTCAAAACTAAGAAGTAGGGGAACGGACTAACATAATTTTAAGAAGTAAGGGCACGCCGTGCCCTTTCGTCCCCGCCCACTTCTAACGCTGGTTCCCTAACGGAAGGCATAGGTGCACTTTTCTGCCTTCTCACCAAAAACGATGGGTACTGGCGGACAGTCTTCAAGGGCCGAGCCACGATACGTTTTCCCTGTAAGGACTGAATTGGTGAGAAGACCCCCCCCCAACAAAAAAAAATATTGCATGCTTAATAACTTCATGAATATTCATTGTAACAAACTGGGAGCCTGGTATGGGCTTTGCCCTTGAGGACTATCATCAAATCCTCATGATTGGGAGAAACCCAGAGGCAGCAGGTGTCAGAGAGAACTTGCCTTGATGTGTAATGTTTCAAAACACAATATGGCTGTTTGGCACAGAATATTGGGATGCTCATTTTGACACCCTCTAATCTGCAAATTGTACAAATTTGTAATTAAGTGCTATAATTTTATATAAAACGCTGAAAACGGCAGGGCGTTCAGCAGAACGACTGGTGTATGCTTTCCCGCCGAAAATCAAGATGGGCAGGACTTGGTGAACCGGCGTACACCAGCCAACAAAGTGCTAGTGTACGCCGACATCCAACTCGATTGACATTCTCAGCATCTAACCACGGACTACTTTTGTCAGAGAACGTGTTATGTTATGTTAATATTTACTTTTAAAGCGCTCGTACGCCCGTGGGCTTCATGGCGCTGTCGGTGAGGATCGTGGGAACATAACATAGTACTCTTAATGGTAAGCCTGTTTGAAAAGCCAGGTTTTTAGGGCTTGCCTGAACGTCAAAAGGTCTTGACTCTGTCTGATCGGCAGGGATAGGGAGTTCCAGAGGGAAGCCGCTAGATGTTGAAAGCAGCTGCCACCCTGGCGCTTCCTCTTGAATCTGGGCACTGTTACGAGTGCTTTATGAGCGGAGCGGGGCTCCGTGAAGAGACATATTTTGATACTAGTTCTCTGATAAAGTTGGGGCCTTTGTTCTGTAGGGCCTTGAAGGTGATACAACCAGTTTTAAAGGCCACTCTTTGGGCTGCCGGGAGCCAATGTAGCTTTTCCAAGCCCGGTTTGATGGATTGCTTCAAAACAAGTCTGGCCGCCTGGTTCTGACCATTTGTAGTCTTCTCAAAAGGCCTACTGGGAGTCCTAAGTAGATGCTGTTTGAGAAGTCTAAACGAGAGAGAACTAGTGCAACGGTCACCTGGATTAATGCGGAGTATGATAGTAAGTGAGCTCTTTTTCTGATCTTCCTAAGCTGGAAGAAACTAGCCGATTCGACAGCTCCCACGTGTGCTGTGGCATTGGAGTTTTTCCCACACTGCTTGCGTCGTATTATGTGGAGTCTAGCATTGGGCTATTTTATGTTACTGGAAATTCCAATTCAAATTTGTTTCTATTTTTTGTGATTATGTGTGCTTTTTAGCAGTGTGGATTTAACAACAAATCCCACGGCAGGTGCGCGTGCCGCCTCCTTACAAAATTATTTAGTCCTTTATCCTGATCTTTGTAAAAAAATCATATTTTCTCCATTATAAAAAAAGGAAAAATCCTTTCCAGTCCATCACTTACACATACTTTCCAACACAACATACATAAAAATGACATAAAACTGATCATCCCATGACACCGGCCGGACCCTAACCTCGAGAACTGACTAGAACCGACACTGTGCGGCGTGCAGCTGCGATTATATCCCTCCGTTGACCCAAAAGGACAGTAAATGCAAGAGCAAGGAGCTAGGATCTAGCCATGGAAATTCGACCTCATGATTAATTCCTGTTTTCCAAAGAACAATCGTAATCCGTTAGGACTTTCCAAGCTTTTGGGGCCATGAAGCCATCAGGTGGGTATCGACCTTCACGCGCCCGTTTTCTCATACGGGTTCCTGAGATGAAGTCAAATTCACTGTGCCTGTGATGAAATGAAAAAGAAATACAAATACTGAAATACATAAACTTTTGTGGTATTTTTTTGCATGCAGTACGTTTCAAGACTACTCCAGTGACTACATGTGTGCGGAGTTTCCACCCTTTGTTGTCCCCACCGCAACGCCCTATTTTCAAATATTTGCACCTTCAAAACGCAATAACCCACAAGTTTTTTATGATGTAAATTCGAATCAGGAAACGACCAGTTTTTGATGCGGTTGATAAAAACAGTGCAGAGATTATTTTTTAATGCATTTTACCCAAGAACAGTTTTGATTTTCTTTTAATTTTCTGATGGCTCTCAATACATTCACCCAAAAACTTGAGTGCTGAAGAAATATCCCCTTTCCCAATGTCCTCACATCAATTGCTTCTTTTTTTCAGAAAGATAGGCATAAGAACACATCTATTGCTGTATTTGATTTTATGGACTGAGTCAGTTTTTTTTAAACTTATGTTTTTCACCAGGAGTTATTTTATTAGAGAATGGTATCACAAATCTGCACATATTGACAGAACGATGCTGCGCACCTGTTTTTAGGTCGAGCCTCGGCTGCGCATGCGCAGCTCTGCAAGGTATGCTGTATTAAGGTATGGACTTGAAGCTCCGCCCACTCTCGGCCCAGTTATTTCATTGGCTTGTGTCATTGTCCATTGTAAACTGTGGCTTTTTATCAGTCAATAGGCTTAGTAGTCCCTCCTTAGTACCACCTTTTCCCATTTTGTAATCTCCGATGAGGACATTCCCTGTTACTTGTGTTGTTGCTCAGTAGGCTTTCATTACAGCCTCGGAGCACTATTTTCTCAAAAAGATTTGTCCTGCCTGCTCTTGCCGGCAGGAACAGTCAGGACAACTCTCTCCTAACGCATTTGCAATGCAATAGGTCTCGCATTTGTGAGAGTTCAAGCTATTGGCAATGCAAATGACAATACCTTTTATTTATATGTTCTTAAAAAAACACATAAATAAAAGGCATTGTTATTTACAATGCTATTAGCTCAAACTCTCGTAAATGAGAGGCCTATTGCATTGCTAATGCTTGTTAAAAAATGTTGCCATCTACAGGCCGTCATATGTATGTGCTAACTCTTTAATTCTGCAAGTTAGCCCATGAACACGGAAACATTGAGCAGCAACCAGTGCTCCATGTCTGAGAGCTGCTGTATGAAGTGTATGCACACACTCCTTGTGTTAACAAGCTGCCGCCTGCATTGTAGTGAGAATACTTTTAAAAGACATTTTACTCTGCTCTACTCCTGGATACAGAGTTCATGATGCGACCCCAGTTCTCAATGGAAAAATATAGCAACGGAAACAGTTTATTAACAAGTATTAAAAATGCAATAGGTCTCACCTTTTATTAAGTTGAAGCCATTTGCTTTGCTATACAATACCATTAGAAAAGCAAATGGCTTTAACTTAGTCAAAGGCGAGACCTATTGCATTTTCAATGCTTATTCCCTTACAGCAGCAGATTAAAATTCTGTGTTAAAGTGGACAGTAAGCAGGACAAGGAAGGTTCATAAATCATGCACCTTTAGCACAGCACTCAATGTTTTAATAGACGTCTGCTTGTTCCAGAGGAATACTGCTCCTGGGTACACCGAAGTGTTGAGATATTTAAAGAGCTCCTCTTCGGGGCTGTTCGTAATACTCACAGCTTTTAAGCCGGTATATTTTGAGAACCTTGCAGTAAAAATCATAGACTAGCCGGTTTTGTAAAAAACAATATTTCGGGACCCCGAACCCCTACCGCTACAAAAATCTTCATGGATTACGTAGGGGCTGCGTTCACTGTGCTCGCACCGTTTGGGGGTAGCATCAATTTAATCAGTTTCCATGCCCCCGTGTGTCAGGAAATCCCTGCACCGACAGGGAAAAGACATCCGCGACTTCAACGGACTACGACTCCCAGAAGGCCAAGCGGAGGAGCGTTACATAACTCAAGGTACTAGTTACATAACTCAATCACCACACGCCTATAAAGGCAGTACCTAATCCAAGAAGGGTGTCGGATATTCTAGTATCTACACGGCCTTCCACCAAGCTGTTCCTGTGCTCCAGCAGTGAGAAGAATTCCAGCAGGATCCTAGGACAAAGACGGAGGTGGGTCGAGAGAGTCTCCCCGGACCGATCTTTGTTAATACGCCCTGTGTCTTCTCGGTGAGCAGCCAGGAAAGCTTCCTTGCCGCTTCTGACTCAGCTGAGTCGAGAAGCCTGTCTGTTGTTAGTGGAAGCGGAAAACTTTGCCGCCAACGACTCGGAGGAGTCGGAAGTCCCACACGGGAACAGTCGCTGGTGTGAGCCGTAGCTCCCAGCCTGTTCCAAACCTACGGGAGGCTCCAGCCGTTACGCACACCAGGAGGTGTTTTCCGCGTATCGGCTGTAGAGTTTCCGAAAGGACGATCGAGCAGCTGCTCTCGTCAAACAGCATTTGGCATTATTGGGACAACGGTGACGCATCACCCGGAGGTGAAGCAGCGTCCCGTTGTAGAAGAGGAAGAGGTCGAGACCCCGGCTGGGTGTCTCCCTGAATCCACTGTGAGAAACGGCTGTTTCCACGATTCCCTCAAAAACACCTCGAGTGGCATTTTCGGCTACTGTGTTTCTGCCCTCTGTTGGCGTACGCCGGGACCGGCGTATATGCAGAGGACGGGGTACGTATACCGGCTGAAGGTGCCCAGTGACTAGTTACCTTATTGATTTCTTGTATATTGTGCTTAATTACAATAAATCACCAAACCCTAGAACTGTGTTGTGTCCTGTTTTGTGGTGTCTGTGGCGACCCCGAGACCTTCAGGTGTTACAAAATATCCGACCTTATAAACCTTAACAGTCTCCTGGTCGTCTACAGACATGGCAACTCTGGACGAAGTCGTGGCCGCATTGGCCGCAATGCAAGTAGAGCTCACAGCTTCAAGACAGGAAACCGCAGATGTGCGGGCTAGGCTGGATGCCATACAAACAGACCCGTTAACGCCCAGCGTTTCCCTCACGACACAGAGCCCATCGGTAGTAGTGGAAATGCCGGTTGCTATTCCCTTGGCAACCCCGGAGAGATACAGCGGAGACCCCAACACCGTGCAGGTATTCCTTACGTAGGTGGCTCTGCATTTGTCTTGCAAACCTAAAGCATTCCCAACGAGTCAAGCAAGGGTGGCGTTTCTGATATCCTACTTGGCTGGGAACGCTGCACAGTGGGCCGTACCACTGGTGAGCCGTGACGACCCCATCCTCTGCGACTGGGGAGCTTTTCGCGAGGAATTCCTCAAAGTGTTCGACAGAAGGGCAGACTCATACACCGCAGACCGCGAGATGCTGGAACTAAGACAAGGGTCTAACGATCTAGTGCAATACCTCAATGCGTTTCGCAGACTGGTGGCTGAAACCAAGTGGCCAGTAGCGAAACAAACTGCACTGTTTCATCAAGGGTTGTGTGACGAGCTAAAGGATGTGGTTGCTCAAATCGATCCTCAACCCAAGACGTGTGAGGGGCTTATCAACCTGGTTTTGAGGTTGGATCATCGGATGAGTGACAGAAAAGGCGACACTAGAAGAAAAGGAAAAGCTCTTCCATCTTATACCACGGTGGGAAGCCCGGAACCCACGACCCCACCCAAGGAGGAACCCATGGACATCGGTGCCATCAGAGCGAGTCTCGCAGCGTCAGAGAAGGAATCCCGCCGTAAACAGGGGCTGTGCCTGTACTGCGGCAAGAAGGGACACTATGTCCGGGAGTGTCCTGCCAAGCCAAAAACTTCAAGATATAAGAACAACCGGTCGGTAACAGCGGTGTTGGACGTCCCGGCGGAAAACTAGAGGACTCCCAGACCAACGAAGGGGCATCTAGGAGTCACGATTACATCCCTTCACTGTCTAAATCTGTGTTCAAGGGACAAAGGCACTTGTTCATCACAGTGCACGTGGGAGTGCACGACCAGTGGGTACCGGTGGTGGCCATGGTGGATTCGGGGGCGACAGGCATGTTCATGGACATTAACGAGGCGAACAGACTGGGGCTGGTGCTTCTCCCCAAGGCTGTTCCAGAGGACGTATACGCCGTGGATGGAAGACGATTGGTGACCGGTCCCATAGGGCAGCACACAGGGGGTATACCGATGAAGTATGGACGGAGCCATCTGGAAGAGACAGACTTCAACATAATCAGAGCACCGCAATACGGGGTCATTTTGGGTCTTCCATGGTTACAGAAGCATAACCCCTCTGTGGATTGTCCTACACATACCATCGAGATGAAATCCCCGTTCTGCCGAATACACTGCGAGAAGAAACAGGAACAAACACTCATGGAGCCGAAAGTAAGTCAGACGGTAGCCACGGCAGCTGAAAAGGATGTTACGCTCCCCCGACATTATCACAGTTACGAAGATGTGTTCGATGAGATGAAGGCGGAGGTGCTCCCTCCACATCGAATATACGACTGTCAGATCGATCTGGTTCCTGGAGCCAACGTGCCCAGTGGCAGATTGTATGCATTGACAGAACCGGAAAATGTACATCTCAGAGGTTATCTGGATAAACTCTTGGGGCTGGGATTCATAAGACCGTCCAAATCCCCCGCCGCCTCGCCGCTCTTCTTCATACCGAAGGCTAATGGGGAACTGAGGGCCTGTGTGGACTACAGGGAGTTGAATGCCATCACCATAAAAAACCGCTACCCCTTACCACTCATAAGTGTTCTCCTGGAGCAAGTCAAGAAGGCGAGGATTTACACCAAGTTGGATTTAAAAGGGGCATACCATCTGGTGCGCATGAGGGACGGCGACGAGTGGAAAACCGCATTTAAGACACGGTTTGGCCTATTTGAGTACCTCGTCATGCCGTTCGGGTTGTGCAACGCACCGGCCGCCTTTCAATACTTCCTGAATGAGGTGTTTCGGGAAGAGATGGATAGATATGTCGTGGTCTACATCGACGATATCCTCATTTATTCTGACAATGAGGAGGATCATGTAAGACACGTCTCGGCGGTACTCCAGAAGCTGAGGGAGAATATGCTGTTCTGCAAGCTCAGCAAATGTGATTTCCATGTCACATCGGTGGAGTTCCTGGGAGTGATGCTGAGTCTGAACGGACAAGAGATGGCGGGACGCATGATCAAGGCAGTGAGAGAGTGGCCAACCCCCCAGGGAGTCAAGGATGTCCAAAGCTTTATTGGCTTCGCCAACTTCTACATGCGATTTATCGATGGCTTCTCGGGGCTGGTGGCACCGATCACACAACTGCTAAGGAAGTCGGCTGAGTTTGTGTGGTCTCAAGAAGCACAGAAGGCCTTCGAAGCCTTGAAGGACGCCTTCGGCAAAGCACCAGTGTTAGCACACCCGGATCCTTCCCTTTCCTATGTAGTTGAAGCCGACGCATCTGACGTGGCCATTGGAGCTATATTATCCCAGCACAATCCGGACACGGGATTGCTACATCCCGTGGCATTCATGTCTCGCAAACTGAACGACGCTGAGCGCAATTACCGTATTGATGAAAAAGAGCTCCTCGCCATCAAGGACGCTTTCGCTGAGTGGAGACATTGGCTGATGGGGGCCAGACACGTAGTGACGGTGTACACCGACCACCGGAACCTACAGTTCATGACAGCTACAAGACATCTCTCTCCTCGGCAGTTACGATAGATGATATTCTTCGCTGGTTTCAACTTTCACATTACCTATTGTCTTGGGTCAGAAAACCGAAAGGCCGATGCGCTGTCACGACAGTCAGCTGTCAAGGATCCTCCACAAGCGATGGTGCATTCGATCATTCCCCCACAGATGGTACTGGGGGTGATACAACCAGATGCCTTCCTTACGGGAATCCGGAGAGGGATCTGTTCGTTCGCTTGGAGGAGGTGGTTACATAGCCACAAGGAATGGCAAGTGAAAGACGGTATACCGGTGAAAGGCAGATGCCTATTGATACCCACGCCTAGACTGAGAAAACAGGCGTTTGAGTGGTGTCATGATTCCCCCAGTGCGGGTCATCTGGGGTACGAGAAAACGGTGGCCAGTCTGGGACGTCATTTTTGGTGGCCATCCATGAGAGCAGATGTCAAAACATGGGGGCAGGCCTGCTCCACATGTGCTACCATGAAGACGGATCACAGCAAAACCCAAGGGCTCCTTCGTCCCCTTCCTACCCCGAATAGACCATGCGAGAACATTTCATTGGACTTCGTGGTAGGTTTGCCAAAGGATCAAGGAATGACGGCGATATTGGTGGTCGTGGACTACTTGACTAAGATGGGGCACTTCATCGCATGCAAACAGGTACCTACTGCAGGAGAACTTGCAACGGTATTGCTAACTAACGTGGTCCGTTTGCATGGGCTGCCCGAGGTGATTGTGTCAGATAGGGGGTCACAGTTCACGGCACAATTCTGGAAGACGTGGTGCTCTGCGCTGCACGTCCAGACAGCGATGTCCACCAGCTACCACCCCCAGACGGACGGCCAGACGGAACGCCTAAACCAAACTCTAAAACAGTATCTGCGCTGTTTTGTGGAGCAGGGGAAGGAGGAATGGGTTGATCTGCTTTGGATCGCGGAAATAGCGTACAACAATGCCACTCACAGTTCGACTAAATCATCCCCGTTCTACAGCAACTATGGTCATCATCCGAGGTTCTTGCCCTTTGTCCATCCACTGCGAGAGAGCAAGATACCTGCCACTGCGGAAAGAGTGGCACACATCAAGGACATCTTGTTACGCTCCAGGGCCTTCTTGATTGAAGCGAAACAAAGATATAAGGCTACAGCGGACAGAAGAAGGAGACCTGGTCCGATATACCAGCCTGGAGACCAAGTTTGGATATCTACAAGGAACATGAGGTTCCGCAAGAACAGTATCTTCCATCCTAAATACATGGGGCCGTACAGGATCACCAAGTGCATGGGTCCAGTGAATGTGAGGGTATGCTTACCCCAAACATTAAGAATACATCCTGTGTTCCATGTGTCGCTGCTCAAACCGGCCTTGAACAAAAAGTACGCGAAACCCAGACCGATAGTGGTGGAATCAGAGGTGGAGTATGAGGTTGCAGGCATCCTGGCTTCCAAGTGGCTAAGAGGAAAATTGTGGTACCTAATAGCCTGGAAAGGATATGGACCAGAGGAGCAATCGTGGGAACCAGCTGCAGGGGTGCACGCACTGCACCTGGTTTCACAGTTCCACCGTCGCATCCCTTCCAGCGCAGGCCCCGTGGGGAGAAGCTGAGGGAGGGAGGATGTACTGTCAGGAAATCCCTGCACCGACAGGGAAAAGACATCCGCGACTTCAACGGACTACGACTCCCAGAAGGCCAAGCGGGAGGAGCGTTACGTAACTCAAGGTACTAGTTACATAACGCAATCACCACACACCTATAAAGGCGGTACCTAATCCAAGAAGGGTGTCGGATATTCTAGTATCTACACGGCCTTCCACCAAGCTGTTCCTGTGCTCCAGCAGTGAGAAGAATTCCAGCAGGATCCTAGGACAAAGACGGAGGTGGGTCGAGAGAGTCTCCCCGGACCGATCTTTGTTAATCCGCCCTGTGTCTTCTCGGTGAGCAGCCAGGAAAGCTTCCTTGCCGCTTCTGACTCGGCTGAGTCGAGAAGCCTGTCTGTTGTTAGTGGAAGCGGAAAACTTTGCCGCCAACGACTCGGAGGAGTCGGAAGTCCCACACGGGAACAGTCGCTGGTGTGAGCCGTAGCTCCCAGCCTGTTCCAAACCTACGGGAGGCTCCAGCCGTTACGCACACCAGGAGGTGTTTTCCGCGTATCGGCTGTAGAGTTTCCGAAAGGACGATCGAGCGGCTGCTCTCGTCAAACAGCATTTGGCATTATTGGGACAACGGTGACGCATCACCCGGAGGTGAAGCAGCGTCCCGTTGTAGAAGAGGAAGAGGTCGAGCGGCTGCTCCCTTCAGGTCGAGACCCCGGCTGGGTTTTCCCTGACTCCTCTGTGGAACAAGGTCGAGCGGCTGCTCCCTTCAGGTCGAGACCCCGGCTGGGTGTCTCCCTGAATCCACTGTGAGAAACGGCTGTTTCCACGATTCCCTCAAAAACACCTCGAGTGGCATTTTCAGCTACTGTGTTTCTGCCCTCTGTTGGCGTACGCCGGGACCGGCGTATATGCAGAGGACGGGGTACGTATACCGGCTGAAGGTGCCCAGTGACTAGTTACCTTATTGATTTCTTGTATATTGGGCTTAATTACAATAAATCACCAAACCCTAGAACTGTGTTGTGTCCTGTTTTGTGGTTTCTGTGGCGACCCCGAGACCTTCAGGTGTTACACCGTGGCAGCTCCGGTAGGACGCCCGTCACCGTAGGATTCATAAATCGACAAACGACCCTAACAGCTGTGAACATGGAGTCTACGGTGATGGTCAACACCCTCCCCCTCTCCCCCTCATTAGGACGTCAGTTTCCCCATCTCCACTAAATCCATGCAAAGATAACTTTCAGAACAAAACCGTAATTTCCATACAGCTCTAACCAGCTGGACATAAGAATTGTGGCCAGATACATAATGTAGATTAGCCTGTGTTCCCCTAAACCTTTAGCTTGCCCTCTCTGACTTTGACCTGTTGAATGTACCCTGTCTGGGTCACAATTAATGAGCGAACACCAGGAAAAGTGCTCTCTAGGGTGCGAACCCCACCTCCCTCACCCATGCACCCCGAAGGCTTGTCTGACAGCCGTATCTGAAACCCGGAGCCCAGCCTCGACTACCATGAACCCCAAAGCCTGCTCTTGACCAGACTCCTGGCCTCTGTCAGCTCTGCGACCCCCTGGACATTAGTGACAATGAATCACGCCAGGAGAGGGGCAGGTAAACAAAGCACTGACAATAGCTTTCATTCTCCTGTAGTCCGTTCTCATGCATGCAGTTAGGTGAGGGGCTCAAAGTAACCTAATATTTTTTCTGTAATTAACACAGCGCCTGCTTTGTGCAGCGTCTGTGCATTGAATGGAGGCGGGGGTGTATATTTAAAAGTTAAGCTTACGTGCTAAGTGTTTGAGGGAGGGAAAGCAAAAGCACGCCGACATGCGAGCACGAGGGAAAGCGAAAGCACGCCACCATGCGGGCTGTCCACATGCGTGTGTATTTTTTTGTCCCTCTGTGTGTGTTGCCATGACAATACAAAGCTATTTGGCACAAGATGGCGTCGGACTGTCCGTACGTACACGTGCATGTTTAGCTTTGGCTGAATGACGAGAGCAGCCATCTTTGTCCATCCGTACGTGTGCATGTAAAGCTTTGTAAGAATCGATCGCAAAAGGCTCTTGCATCTAACTAAAGAGCCGCGCCACTGCTAACGCCAGGCGAGACCTAAAAACACACTGTAATTCCACTCCACCCCTTTCCTCTGTCTCTTGACATTACCCAAGGATCAGTTCCACAAGCCAAGAGACACTTGCAACAAAATTAAAAGATTGTCCATTTAATTACTTTTGAATCACCACTTGTGATGATAACTTGTCAAAGGGTTAAACAAGCATTGGCTAAACCAAAGTGTTTGGCTGGCTTGTATGCTAGTAATACGCAAAAGTAGCCACACAATGGTGACCTAACTATATGAATGTGAGAAACTGCATTATCCAGCCTATTTACTAATGGCACAATATAGGTCAAAGGCAAAATATAACAATTGGCAATTTAACAAGGCCTGTGATCCTTTATTAAGATCATTAGCGTGCAACAGACAGTTATAGGTTTCTGCAGCCAGATCCAAAAAAGGGGCTCATGCGACTCAATCTAAAGTCTTTAATATATGTCCCCATAGATTGATAAACCATCAAATAGAAATAAACTACTTACTTTCCTTCAAAGTTAACCATAACTGAAGGATATTGTATAGTTTAATTTACTGCATAAATACGAAGAACATTTAGTTCTAGGAGACTTAACTTTTGGCTGGAAGATGAAAGTATTTCCTCTGTATTCACTTCATTAGGAATCATGGACTCGTTTAACCTCAGTCAAGGTGTGGGTGACTCCTCTCATAATATGGAGCCACACCTTAGATCTCAGTCAGTCAGTCAAAGTTCTTTATTTTGCTATGGGTACATAGCCTATAAAGTGCAAGAAGATACATGATAAATAATACATTATATATTTATACTTTCAAGAATTTAAAACCATAAGTTAATAAATACATAATCTAAAAAGATAATATTAATAAATCATGTCACCAAACATTTCGTAATTCATGATAAAAATTCACTAAAATAATTGAGAATGCTGCACTTAACTCACACGGCTGTTTACAAGAGATCTCCTACACCAAAGGAAGGATGCCAGAGAGTAACAAACGCATGGATCTGCTAGTAATTGGAAAAAATATAAAAGCTGGCCGACATTGCCTAAAATTATATTTACACACCTTATAAAAACTACAGAAGAATATATGTAGATGAGTTTGGTTACACAACTCATCACAGGGGCATAACATCAGATCTACAACAGAGCGAACTTTACTTGGATACTCCAACATCAACAAAATGTAATTTAAGCAAAACCTCACTAAAATAAACAAAGTTGAAGATTAGACACTGCGGCTAAGTAGGAGTGTTTCTATTTTTGAATGTGTGTGTCAAAGGTTATTTTATGCTGATAGGAGGTCTGCCACAAGGATGTTGTCATCAGTGATGTCATTTGAGATGTCATCCGTGATGTCATAAGTGATGTCACTGACCATGTCATGAGTGATGTAATATGTGACGTCATCAGCAGTGCATTGCACGCGCAAGTTATAGTGAGTCCAACTAACTATAATGTGGGAATTTCAATGGTTTTATGCGAGTAAAATTTCCACCTAACTATAACTGGTGTGAAACCTATGGTTTTTTCAGTGAATTTAATAGGTTTTTTAAATGCTAATTCCTAACTATAACTGGTGTGAAACCTATGTTTTTTTCAGTGAATATATATATATTATATAAAATTTCTATGGCAAAATGAAACCCTTCATTTTGTTCCTTTTCAAATTAAATGTATTAAGTGTTACCACTTTATTCCAATCAAGATGACTTCAGGTTTGCCATACTTTTGTCATAAGTAAGAGTGTTAACGTTCTAGTTGTTCTTTAGAACACTCTGGGACATTCTATCATTGGGCTATAGTTGGGCTACTTATGGCTGATATTTGGGCTATATTTGGGCTCTTTTGTCTCTAGTGGCCATCTTGGGAGACTGCATATCAGAATTTTTTTAATGAAATATGAGGATTTGAGAAGTCACTCAAAATGGGCCCTAATTTTTCTTTCTTCAGCACTAATCATAATTTCTATGGCAAAATGAACCCCCTCATTTTGTTCCTTTGCAGATTACCATTCTGTCATTGGGCTATAGTTGGGCTACATCTGGCTGATATTTGGGCTACATTTTTTTTTTGTCTCTGGTGGCCATCTTTGGGCTACATTGGGCTACATTTGGCTACATTTGGGCTCTAACATATATATAGCCCAATGTAGCCCAATATATATTTTTTCAAAGTTAATTTTCGTAAAAACCACTGGAGCATATATCTTGAGACATAGCAAAGGCACATCGGGCTACCAGTCCCTACAATTTTGCCAAGTTTGGTGGAAATCCATTCAGCCGTTCGGGCTAAAAGTGAGTTCGACCGCCCTATGGAAATTAACATGGAGAAAACACGTTTTGGGACCCCCCTTTTATCTCGGACCCCGCTTGATGAATCCCCCCCACATTTTCAGGGAAGGAGCGGAGCGGAGCGGGCCACGAACTTTGAGAAATTCGCAAAGATTCGTCCACCGGCGCCAAAGTTATTCCCAATAGAATGTTGCGGATTTCCTATGGAAAGTAGATCCTATCTATAACTACCTACTGGCGACCGCCAGTAGGTAATAATATATATATATACATATATATATATATATATATATATATATATATATATATATATATATATATATATATACATACATATATACATATACACACATTTTCCTAGGGTGAACGTATTGCAGCCTTATCGGTTTGGAGAAAATAAAACGTTTTAGTCAACAAAACATTTGAAGGCTGCATTATTAAAAACTCTTGGTTTCTTGTTCATGCTATATCGCATAAAAACATTGATAACTGGGCAGAATTGGAAGAATTCGATTGAAAATTTCCACAAGAAAGTGGGTGCGATTATGCAAGAGATCACCAGAGAACAATTAGCTCCCCTAATATTTGTTATGAAGACATGAATGATAAGAAAGTTCCTCAGTCTGAATTGAAATGATTCCAACCTCTCAGATTCAGAGAAATTTAGAAACGGTTACTAAATGCAAACCCTGAAAGCTCGCCTTCACATTCCTGCGCATCCACAATTTGACTCAGGACAAAATCACCCAGCAGCTCCTTACAATGATGGTCTTAAGGAATCTGAAAACAGCTACATCCACCCATTAAAACAATTCTACTTGATCCATTGTACTAAACTTACTTTCATTATATTTACTTGTTTCCATAACCCTTTAAATTACTTGAGCGGGTTAAACCATTACATATTATACGGAGTTGCAATCCCTTTTTTGATCCATATCAGGCAGGTCTTCTGCCTGACTTGCTTCAAAATGACAGGTGACTTCTGTACTGCACGTGAGCGCGTATAACTGTGGGGTTGAGGGTAGATCTTTCAGCGCCATTTAACACAGCCGACCATCTGTTCCTTCGAGCCAGTTTGGCAGAGTTGTATTTAGGCCAAATGGTTCTCAAATGAATTCGATTTTGTTTTACGTCGAGCGATTGCAAGCGCTTCCGCTAGGCACTTTGACATCAGATTTCAGAGTAGTTCTGCCAGAGATTGCTGGGAGCTTGTAGCTCTCCCTGTCACTTTTCATCCGCTACAAGTCACCTCTCATGTTTTTGCTGCATGGAATGTATTCTTCCTTCTCCATGTATGCGGACAACACTCCGTTATTTTTGGACACAAGGAAGAGAGGGGCAGACTCCTCCAAGCGAAGCACTCCCATGAGCGCGGGATCTCATCTGTTGCTTGTTGATCAAAAGCGGCTTCAAACTGAGCCCAAGGTGTGCACCCGGAATATCGACAGGACACAATATCGAAGAAAAAATATCGGGAAAAAATGACCAATGGGTAAGTAAGTCTAGATTTTCTATATCTAATTCCACATATGTACCTACATGGTACGCAGGGCCAGCTTTAGCGCTAGTGCAACAATGTTTTTTGCACCTCCAATGACCACCTCTGCCATGGATTCCCACACTACCATCCTTTCACAGTGCCCCTCAAGGTTCCACTCATACCAGTGTAGAGTGTCAGAGCACTTTACATCACACTGATACACAGAGACATTCAATCATGTGTGTGTAAATCAGTGTACATGAAATGTTACGTAAGACAGAGGACTACAAGCTGTAGGGATCACACAGCATCCATGCTCATAGGCAGTGTAGTTCAACCCCTCCCATGCTGCTGGCGAGCTCAGCTCGTCATGAGGTACAGTTGAGTTGCCCTCATGACGAGCTGAGCTCGTCACAGCTGTTAGAACATTCGCACGCGGGGATAATTTCCCCGCTATGCTGAACGTTCCAAAAACGGGTGTGGTCGTGACGAGCTCGGCTTGTCATGAGGGCAGCTTTGCTGCGCCCCATGACAAGCCGCCCCCCTCCCACATAGAAGAGGTTAATAGAGCTTGGTATGGAGAAGCACAAACTTAGAATTTAAAATGTAACACCATGGTTGGGGGTTCTCTTTAATAAGAAGAATTGATTTCTGCCCAAATGACCCCATTTTGCAACATTAGGATAATTAAAGACTGGGGAAAAGCCATAACGCTCTGCCTATACCTTGCAGTTTTCATGCAACTCTTTGATAACAGTTAATTGATTACTGTTCTACATTAGGATTTTAACTTATAAAGTGCAAGTAAGTATAGGATGTCTCTGACAAAAGCAGTAACCTACTGACTGATGTACATTATTTTCACTTTGTGATCTGCATGGTACACGTTCTTTGCAGCAGGCATATTAGCCCTCTGCTCTACCTTAGGATGAGTAAACACACAAAACAAACCTAAGACCTCTCTCGCCCTCTCTCTTCAGGAAGAACATTAATCACTGGAGTTATTTTGACATTTTTATTGTTGGCTGAACATTGCTGGAGGCAAAGAACACAGAAGCAGGTGCTTTTAAAACCATAATATACGGCGCACCACACCCGCTGTCAGCACCCGGTACGGCGGCACCGGTCGCACCAACCTAAGCAAGCCCGGATGATACATATATCTATAAGTACTTATCTTTCAATATTTTGTCTCTCTTTGTTCTGTACCACAACATCTGGGGGTCGATATTCAGTAGGACAATCGACCCCTATAAGGCAGAGCTCTAAGTCCAGCATCCGACTGGGCTCCAGGGGCTCAGGTCTCTCTTCAGAAAGTTCAAAGTCTGGGATTCGAGAGATCTTAATATTTCAGGGATATCTCTCTCTTCTGCATATAAGGACTCTTTATCCTACTTCTCTTCACTTAACTCCAGTGTGGACTATGCAGCTTTTCAGGTGGGCAGGAATATGTAGTCAATGCAGGAAAATATGTTTAAATACATGCTACAAAACAAACAACATCTCTTCACAGCAGTCTTCCTTTACTGCACGTTGCTGCTGAATGGTTTCATACACAGGCAGGCTGATTTCGGATGTTTGTTTTCTTTGGAGCCTCTCCGTAAGGTCATTAAAAGCCTGCAACGCCTTAAAAGACCTGCTGCGCATTCAGCGTAAATTATCTTTGACCTTCAAATATTTGACTCATCTCAGCCCCACTTCTTCGCATTCGCTGCCTCGAGAAGAAAAGAATCAGCCAGCACTATTTGATGTTTCATAGTCCTACTTCTCTTTCCAATTGTATGACACATCCGCAGTGGCGGTTTTACCATTAGGGCGTTTGGGCGTTGCCCCACCTATAATTATCAGGCAATTTATTCGAGCGGCGCGTTAGTAAAAGTTTTATAAATTAACGCGCCGCTCGAATAAATTGCCCGATAATTATTGCCCTGCTGCGGCCGTGGTGTGTGTCATGGACTTGGACAGTATGCACTGTCTGACACTGGGTGGCGCTGGACTGACTCTGTGCCGGCACAGTGCGCACTCACTGCGCATGTGGTGTTTGCCCGGCAGGGCTTCTTTAACTAGATAACTATGTGGTTTTAAAAAAAACCACCGATTAGGGGTTTGCCTGCCTAATGCAACGTACCCCATTGCTCAAAAAACGAACGACGTTTTTTTAATGCTCAGCCCAATCCTGATGCTACTCTCTTTAGAGAGCAGCTCTCCTCTAAAGAGAGCAGCATCAGGATTGGCTACTACTGTCTCTCGTCATCGGCAAGTTGGCAGCCATCAGTCTAGGCGCCAACGGGACCCCAGAGCAGAGATGGTGCGGACCCGGTCAAGTGAAGACAAGGTAAGTTTTTTATTTTATTTATCCCCACCCCCCTGTGAGCGAGCCGTGACTGATCTATTGTGGTTGGTGTCTTAGAAGTGATGGGACAGTCTTCAAAAACATGTATATGTCCTCGAGGTACGCACTCAAACTAAAGCAGATGTCGCGATCAAATGAGTGTTATGTAACAGAAAATGGTCGAACTTTGTAAACTATATAGCCTGGGGTTCGCATCTGTAATGGTCCTGGAACTAAATTATATATCTCTGTCCAGCAGAATGCAAACAAGCTGTTATTTGTGCAACGCGGTAATGAGTCGTTGCGCCATGCACTTTGGTCCTTTTGAAATATAAGCTTGTGACCCTGCTGTCTCCTATTTATTGCCCATAAATGTATACGAAACCCTGGGGATACTGTCTGCACGCGACTGCGTCTGGCAGAATCATCGCCATGTATTCATTCCCCTGTCCTCTTTGACCTTGAGTTTTCTCACTGAAGAAGCAGGGAGAAATGTACGATTCACAAAAAGAGTATTAGGGCATATCCATTTGTTACGATTAATCAGGCAACGAGTAAAGCAGCATTTCACGTGCAGCTGGGTTTCTCTGGATGTGAGGAGCTTTGGTTAGTCAAAATAAACCGAGGCTAGCTGTACACTGTTTCAGTTCTGCCCGCACGAAAACATCGACACACGCCAGAATCAAAAGGGCCCCAAATGCTGAGCACAAGAGCTCTCGGTGTGCACGCCGTGGGGTGGGGACAGGGGTGAATGAATGGCACTTCAGCGGTGAGGGGTAGAAACAGAGCTCTGGGAAGTCATCCGAATAGTGAAGGAGGGCAGGGCCGTCCTGAATAGAAGCAAAACTCTTGCAGATTAGGTTCAGATCACCCTGGGGAACAGGCAGCGCCCATGGAAGGAGGACAAAACTGTCCGGAGGTCGGGGGCAGGGAGAGCTCTCTGGGATTAGAGTAGAGCACAAAGGTGACTGGCGCGGAGCCCCCTAAAGGGTATGGTGACCTCATGGGTAGGAGCAGAGCAAAACACCTCTGGGGCCGAGAGAGAGCCAGTAGAAGTCTCTGGGGGGCAGGCAGTGTACGTCTCATGGGGCACGCACAGTATTATTCTATGGGGCAGGTACACATCTCCGGAAGCAGAGCAGTACTCTCGAGTGATAGGAGCATGTCACCACTTTGAAAATCTACCAGCCGCCACTGAATAGTACAGAACTTTTCGCCCCACCACTTTGAAAATCCACCAGCCGCCACTGCACATCCGAGATGTCATTTCCGTCTGCCTCTAGCCACAGCCTTCTAGTCCACACATTTGAAACAGGCAGATGGGCGGAAGGTCTTTTGGAGTTCAGGAATCTCGTCTTTGCGTTTCTCTTACTCTCAAATTAAAAGCGGAA
This sequence comes from Lissotriton vulgaris, assembly GCF_964263255.1. Classification (NCBI taxonomy): domain Eukaryota; kingdom Metazoa; phylum Chordata; class Amphibia; order Caudata; family Salamandridae; genus Lissotriton; species Lissotriton vulgaris. The sequence continues at coordinate 3,099,728 of NC_141696.1, read as the reverse complement.
TCAAACATCTAGGGGCATATGTAGGTAGCCGTTTGCGATTCGCAAACGCCAAAATTTGGTGAATTTCGGCGTTTGCAAATCGCAAACGGCGTTTTGATATGTAGGTGCCACTTAGCAAAATAAGGAATCGCAAAAATTGCGATTCCTTATTTTGCTTATAGCATTTAAGGAATAACAATTTTGCGATTCCTTAACTGCTATGTAGGGGTGCTTTAAAAATTACGATTTTTGCATAAGGAATCGCAAAATACCACCTACTTCAAATAGATGGTATGTTGCGATTTCCTTCAAAAATGCATTTTTTTTTTAAATTCAAAGTGCCATATGGCGCACCGACATGCCCTTAGGGCATCGTATGTGCGCCACGTGTACTTTCAGGCACATTCCAGGGGGGCAACAGGTGTCCTTTGGACACCCTGGCACCATTGGAATTGAGATTCTCAAATTGCGAATTTCACACATTCCTTAATTGTGATTCGCAATTTGCTAATCGCAAATAGGGAATGTTAGAGATTGGCGAATTTTTACCTACATTCCATTTTGCTATTCTCAAATAACTATTCCTTAAAAATCGCTATTTGGGAATCGCAAAATGGAAATTACCTACATATGCCCCCTAATCTTTAAACAGTTAAGAAAGATGTAGCTTTTTGATAAACACACTTATAAAAACTTGCTCTAGCGATCTCTACAAAGGCCGGTTAAATACGTACAGCGACAAAAAGCACTTCCAAATGTGTAGTTCTGCACTGTACTGAACTCTCCTTACGCTAAAATAGGTAAACAAGCTGAATTACATTCCGCTCTCTGCTCACGTACAGCAATATAAGAAATGTGTACATGTAAAGTACTTGGTTTTTTATGGCAGTGACCCAGTTTACAGGGAAAGAGGACAGTCTGCATCCATTTTAGATGCATTTTGTGCAAGTTCTAGACTGTAATTTGCACTGTTCAGATACATTTCCAAAGTACGGAGACAGAAGCAAATAAAAAAAACAAGCATTTGCAATGCAATAGGTCTCGCATTAGGAAAGTGTGAGCTATTGATATTGTAAATGACAATTTTTTATAATATGTGTTGGCTTTGAAAATATATAAACTAATAGCATTGTTATTCACAAAGCCAATAGCTTACACTTTCCTAATGCGAGTCCTATTGGCTATGGCAATGCTTGTTGGTAGCAAGCAAGGACAGTGCCGTTGTGGTGCTGAGTGAGGCTGTTGTGGTGCTGAGTGATGATGTGGTTGGGCTGAGTGATGTGGTGGTGTCTGCGAGTGATGTGGTGGTGTCCCTGAGTGATGTGGTGGTGCCCCTGAGTGATGCCCCTGAGTGATGTGGTGGTGTTCCAGAGTGATGTGGTGGTGTCCCAGAGTGATGTGGTGGTGTCCCTGAGTGATGTGGTGGTGCCCCTGATTGATGCCCCTGAGTGATGTGGTAGTGCCCCTGAGTGATGTGGTGGTGTTCCAGAGTGATGTGGTGGTGTCCCAGAGTGATGTGGTGGTGTCCCTGAGTGATGTAGTGGTGTCCCTGAGTGATGTGGTAGTGTCTGTGAGTGATGTGGTGGTGCCCCTGAGTGATGCCCCTGAGTGATGTGGTGGTGTCCCTGAGTGATATGGTGGTGTCCCAGAGTGATGTGGTGGTGTTCCTGAGTGATGTGGTGGTGTCCTATAGTGATGTGGTAAATGTAAATGTAAATGTAAATGTACATGTATTTATATAGCGCAAATCGCCCACATCGCAGGCATCTATGCGCTTGCTTAGGGAACCCGTCCTGGTATTCCCCTGTGAGATACCCCGGCAGGGTATCCACAAGGTGAAAGCCAGGCATCCCGCCGCGAGGGGCCGTTGTGGAGATTAAGCAAGCTATTGCCCAGAGTCGCAGAGTGTGAACCCGTGAGTCGAGTAGGCACCGGAGTGAGAATTATCGAGTCCGTGGAATTATTGAGCCCAACCCCCGTCGGGGCGGGGAATTGAACCCTGCTCCAGGGCCGATCTCAGCTTCCGGGTCTGCCACCTCTAACCCCTGAGCCACACTTCTCCACAGTGTCCCAGAGTGATATGGTGGTGTCCCTGACTGATGTGGTGGAGTTGTGAGGCATGCAGAAGTATGAGGCATGCAGCAGTGTGTGGCATGCAGCAGTGTGAGGTGTGCAGCAGTGTGAGGCGTGCAGCAGTGTGAGCCATGCAGCAGTAGGAGGCGTGCAGCAGTGCAAGGCGTGCAGCAGTGCGAGGCGTGCAGCAGTGTGAGGCGTGCAGCAGTGTGGAGCATGCAGCAGTGTGAGTAATGCAGCAGTGTGAGTAATGCAGCAGTGTGATGCGTGCTGCAGTGTGAGGTGTGCAGCAGTGTGAGGCGTGCAGCAGTGTGAGGCAAGCAGCAGTGTGCGGCGTGCAGCAGTGTGAGTAGAATCACTGACAAAATATCGACGTTGAAAATATCGACCTACAGGAATATCGATGCAGAAATATCGAAGGCAAGAATATCGAAATCCTATCTACAACATGGTAAGTACAAAAATATGGGAACAAAATATAGATGTTAAAAATATCGTTTTTAAAAATATCATTTTTTTTCTGTACAAATATAAATGTAAAACAAAGTAAATAACACTAATAAATAAAATAAACATAGTTAAAAATATCTAATAATGTTTAAAATTAATAAATAATACATATATAATAATAGTACAGTAATTAAACATATACTTTAATAATTTATACATTAATAAAAAAGATTATAAATTACAAATACATTTACAAAAATAAAACAAACATAAATAAAAAGTAAAGAATTATGTTTAATAAATTAAAAAAATGAATATACCTTTAATATTTTTTACAATGAATTATATACTACATTATCTACATTTATACAAAAATAAATAAATAAATAAATAAATAAAAATACTATTCAAAATCCATAAGTAAAAAAAAATACATTAATAAAAATGTTGGATAGCATAGAACTTAAAATTACCATTCCCACTCCAGAGAGCACAATAGTAGAGAAACCATTGTATAAGCGTAGAGGTAAAAATTACTATTCCAACTCTAGAGAGTGCAACAGTAGGGAAAACATTGGATAGCATAGAGGTAACAATTACTATTCCAACTCCAGAGAGTGCAACAGTAGGAAAAACATTGGATAGTGTAGGGGTAAAAATTACTATTCCTACTCCAGAGAGTGAAACAGTAGGGAAACCGTTGGATAGCGTAGGGGTACAAATTACTATTCCCACTCCAGAGAGTGCAACAGTAGGGAAAATGTTGGATAGCGTAGGGGTACAAATTACTAATCCAACTCCAGAGAGTGCAACAGTAGGGAAAGCGTTGGATAGCGTGGGGTAAAAATTACTGTTCCCACTCCAAACAGGTCAACAGTATGGAAAGCTTTGGATAGGGTAGGGGTAAAAATTACTATTCCAACTCCAGAGAGTACAACAGTAGAGAAAACGTTGGATAACGTAGGGGTAAAAATTACTGTTCCAACTCCAAACAGTGCAACAGTAGGGAAAACATTGGATAGAGTAGGGGTAAAAATTACTTTTCCAACAGTAAGGAAAGTGTTGGATAGCGGGTGGGTAAAAATGACAATTCCCACTCCAGTGAGTGCAACAGTAGGGAAAACATTGGATAGCGTAGGGGTAAAAATTACTATTCCAACTCCAGAGAGTGCAACAGTAGGGAAAGTGTTGAATAGCGTAGGGGTAAAAATTACTATTCCCACTCCAGAGAGTGCAACAGTAGGGAAGGCATTGGATAGCGTAAGGGTAAACTTACTATTCCCATTCCAGAGAGTGCAACAGTAGGGAAAACGTTGGATAGCATAGGGGTAAAAATTACTATTCCAACTCCAGAGAGTGCAACAGTAGGGAAAGCATTGGATAGCGTAGAAGTTAAATATAACATACTTATAAATAATTGTTGTAAATAAAATAATAAAAAAAATTATTTTTAATAATTATAAAAAACATAATTACAATTGAATCATTAATTAACAATACATTAACAATAAATACCAATAAATATTAATTAAGAAATATAAATTACCAAATAATAAATATTGAACACTAAAATATTTTTCAAAACAAAAAACATATTAATAATAATAAATTGATTAACAATAACAAAATGGTAAACAAAACATGTTTTTTAAATAAAAAATATTTGTAATGACATTTTTTTTTCCAATTAATAAAATGAATTTCCGATTAATAAAAAGTAATTAACAATTAAAAATATCAATTACCAATTAAAAAAATTAATTATCAATTAAAAAATGTAATTCCTAATTAAAAAATGTAATTACCAATTACAAACCTTACTTACCAATTAAAATTTTGTATTGCCAATTTAAAAATTTACTTACCAATAACAAACCTTAATTACCAATTAAAAAATTAATTAGCAAGTAAAATAATGAATAACCAATTAAAATTTAATTATAAGTAAAATAATTATCAATATCAATTAAAAATAAATATTTACTTAATTACAATTAAATTACTTCCCACCCAATTCCCCTATAAACCCACAACCCGCTACAGAACTTATACTCAAAAATTTATTAAATTAATATTTTAAAAAAAATATATTTTTATTGAGTTCTTGGCAGAGAATCAATGACAATGATTACCAAATATCAAGACATGTAAATCTAAACATACTGAACTAAAAATACATTGAAATCGCCTAAGATAGGTACAGATCAAACAACAAATTTGTATTTAATCAAAAACATGATATCCCAGATCCCAAATATCCAGCATTGAACGCTTTTCTCAGTCAAAGTAATCTTACAAATTTTAGTAAATTTACATAAAGCTCCAATCCTTTTTGCATACCTAAATTCGCTGTTTCTAACTCTCTTGATTTTTTGAAAACATTCATATGCAGTTGGAATTAGTTCTGTTTTCCAATACTTAAGAATAAGAGATCTGGCAATTGCAACAATGATGTACAAAAGCTTCACTAAAGAATCTTCTGAATTAAGCTCTGGATCAACCCCAAGTATAATTAAATTATTATAGCTAACAATCGTAAAATGTAAATATTGAGACAATATAAAAAACATATTTTCCCAGAAAACCTTGATTTTGGGAGAGAAGGCAATAATATGTGACCAATTAGCCAAATCCGGTTGAGTGCATCTAAAACAATTAGACGTTGCATTACTGTACATTTTGGACATCGTTGCCGGTGTATAATACAATAGCCATTTGCTAAAGAAAAGCATACGTCTCCAGTTCGCCCCTCTAAGGACCGTGAAATTGAATTTGTTTAGGGTTTTCCAGTTTATTTCCTTTAAATTGAAGCTTTCATGTTTCTGCCATTTTTTTATCGCTTTGGCACTCACATCCTCCTCCCTATTTTCCGCCAAACTTTTCCTCCATGCTCCCGCCCTCTTGAATACTGGGGACCAAAAGATATCGTTCGTTAAATTAGAGATCTGACTTATTTGTGTTATATCAATGTTGCTCAATAACCAATACAGCACTACATATGAACCCATAAGAAGAAAATTACCACGTATTAACAATATCATCTCATCGGGAGTCAACCAAACTCCAAATTTAATAAAATTTGATAAGTTAATGAACCCATATCTCGCCCAGGTAAGTGTGATGTCTAATTCTAATCTGGTCCCTAATCCAAAAACAGCCTCTCTTAATGGAGTTACTAGGGACAGGAGAGAGAGTGAGTACCTTTTCAGCATAACATCTCGCTTTTTAAGAAACCAACGCAGAGTCTTGTATCTGACTAATTTGGGTAATTTAAAAATCGCGAGAGGAGAAGGTATTTTAGATTCTTTGCAGATTAAATCAAAAAAGAAATTAATAAACAATACATCTATAAGTGCTGGATATTTAAATCTTGAAAGATACTGCACAAAATATGCATAGTAATAGTCTTTTAAATTTGGTAGGCCCAATCCACCGTGTTCCTTATCTACATATAGGGTTTCTATAGCTATTCTTGAAGTCTTTTTTGCCCAAATGAAGGCTGAAAAAAGGGATTCAATCTTTGAAAAAAAAAGGCCAGGAAGGGAACAAGAAATGGTTGAAAACAACGGGTGTATATAGCTAGCTACGGTGGAGTTCCACGCCTCCACGTAGAACCTGTGAGCCGTGCTGTGACTCCTCCCCTCCACGAGGCTGACTCTGATGGCGGCGGACGCGAAGAGCGGGCAGCTACCTCGTCCGGCGTTTGGATTTTCCTTCCTCACTTAGCGGGCAGATTGCTATTGGCTGAAAACGGTGGAACGGAATGGCAAAGCGCTGCTCCTCTGTTATCTTGCAGGCGCTCGGACTCTCTGCTGCGTGATTGTTTAATTTACCTAATTTTCAACGGACAGACATGAGGAGCGGTGGGGGATATTTTTATCGGTGTTTGCAGCGTTTGGGCCGTCAATATGAATGCAATACCGACGGTAGGAAAGGCAGAGCACTGCATCTCTATTTGTTAAGCGGATCAAGCGGATTAAGTACTTTTATCAAAGATCTCGTGCATCTAACGAGGCTGCAGAGACTGTTTAAGGGAGTGCATTGACAGTAAAAGCGCCAGTAAAAGCGCCGGAAAAGGGGACTGAGAAGTCAAAAACGGCCAGCTGGAACGTGCAGTCCTGACTTTCTTCTTTTTTTTATTCTGTAAAAAGAAGGAGAAGTAGCAACGAAGAAACGGCCAGTGCATTTTCCGTTTGGTGAATATCGAGTTGGGATTTTTACCAAGATACACACTGCATTTCTGGGTGGTACTAACTGGCTTGGACGTTTAAAACTGTAAGCTCCCCTCTTTTTCTTTTTTTTTATTGGTCGTGTGTTGCCTGTTGCCTGTAGTGTGGGGCTGAACCAAGCAAGCAAGGAAGGAAGGAAGCAAAAAGGTGTTTGTCTGATTCCTAGCTCCTAGCTGTTCATAATAATTTCACGACTTTTTAAAGACTAATTAAAGACTCAAATACTATTCAGAGCCTTTTTGAGACCCTATTCCAGCCTTTAGTGTGAGCACAATGGGGAAACTACTTAACGCTCGTCTCAAAGCCAGACAACGGCGACAGCAGGCAAAAGAGGCAGCAGCTAAATTAACAGAAGGTAATTCCTTGAAGGATGATGACTCTGAGGTCAAGGACTTGTTAACAGACAGTCAGTCACAAATTGGAGATAACTTGACTGAAGCTCCCCTTGATGATGTATCTCATACCCATGACTCATCTCATCCACCTCCAACTCTGCCGCCTCCACCTATTTCTTCGGCGGCTAACCAGTTCCCCCTTTTCGCAAAAAAAGTCTCGCTTCTCTCACCTAACGTGGTCCTCCCAAAGAATTTAACAAACCTGGGCGCAGTACAAAATCAATCAAATGGTATAATCTCTGCAAAGGATCCGTGTATAGCTGCGACTCCTTCAAACTAGGTCTCTCTCACTAATTCTGCACATGACTCAAAGCAAGCATTCGATACTTCTAATGATAAAACGATAGATACATTAAGTGCAGCAACAGTGCCACTTGAAGTTATCGATCTGGGAGCAAGATGGGGGACAGGTGGGGGAGTGGCGGACCACCTTGGGCCTCCGCTTGAGATGAATACGGAAACAGAGGGAGAGATGCGAATGTCCGTGAAAAATATGCTCAACCTGATTCTGGATGAAGTTAGAGAAATAAAAAGGTCGCAAAATGCAGAACTTTCGGCAATCCACTAGAGACTGGACAAAATGGACAAAATCGAGGAATTGGTATCTACTTTCCCAGCCCACTTAGTGAAAGCAGAAGAACGGATTTCAACACTGGAGGATCAAATGGTCTAAGTTAAAAAAGACACTAAAGGGACTACAAAAACCACAAGGGCTCTTGAATTAAAACTTGATGAGTTGGAAAACTATAATAGGAGGTCCAACCTACATATCATAGGAGTTCCGGAAGGAATTGAGGGGTCAGACACATTGGCATGGGTAACCTCTTTTCTTCAACGAGGGGTGATACCGGAATATAAAGGAGACCTCACTATAACAAGAGCCCACCGGGTTCCTGCTCGACCATTTCTGAACTCTACCCTTCCGCGTACCATTGTACTAAATTTTGCAGATGTTAGGGTAAAGGAACAAATATTGTCTAGGGCTACGAAAGAAAGACAATTTCCTGTGAATGCTACGGTGAAATGCCGAACATTCTCAGATATGTCAGCTATCGCGGCCAGACGTAGGAAAGAATTTGTAAAGATGCTCCAACTTTTTAAGGCTCAAGGGGCTCAGGCGATGATAGCAGAGCAATCTAAACTTAGAGTTCTGATTAAGGGTAAATTCTATCTACTATCCGATATTGAGGAAGCACAGGATTTGTTACACGAAATACAAAATGTAAAATAGTGATAGAACGGTTTAATTCTTTATTTCTCTTTTGTTACTCTTAAACACCATTATGGCTATACTCTTTGGTTTTGGGAGGGGAGGGAGGAGCACGGGTCTGGGGGTCAGGGGGTGTTCTATCACTACACCCCAGGGTTAAAGGAAAGGGTGCTGTGGCAAGCGTGGGGGGAAAGGATGGAGAGTTAGTAGGGGGCCACAGGCAATGGGGGGGAGGGGATGAGAATAATAATTTTAAAAAAGTGTTCTTGGTGGAGAGACGTTTCATTATGCTATTTATGTTTGATGATTAATATATTTTTTAAGCACGGAGTAGATGGTTCTAAGAAGTTTGGGGAAATAAGGGCTGAAATGTACGATATGCACTTTAATCATATGTTTGTACTATGTCTAAGTTGGGTCTGAAAATCATTTCTTTTAATATTAACTGTCTCAATAATAAGAAGAAAATGAGGGCAATAGAGGCATGGCTTCTAACAGAGAACCCTACAGTCATTATGATACAAGAAACTCATATCGCAATTTCTAAAGTAGATACATTTTCCATGTTTAAAGGATGGGCCGACTATCGAGGTTTCTCTTTCTTTTCAGAGTCACAGCGGGGGGTTGCACTATTTTTTAGTAAGAAATTAGAGGCAGAAATAATTCTTACTGAAGCAGATACACAGGGCCGTTGGTGCTGGGCTAAATGCAAAATTAGGAATAGACCATCTCCCATTACTTTTGTGAACTTCTATGCTCCCATTACCGATTGCCCTTTAATATATGAAGAAATGTTTCAGTCTCTCCTTATGGTCAACGGAGATCTAGTTATTGGAGGGGATTTTAATATATTGATGAACCCACAATTTGATTCAACTTTGGGTAGAAAAAAGCAGTCTAAACCTAAATCTTATCAGATTATTCTTAACAATATTAGGACTTTAGATCTAGCTGAGTGTTGGCGGTTAGCAAACCCTCATAAAAGAGAATATACATGTTGGTCGGGGAGGCACAAGTCATTTTCTGGTATAGATTTTTTCCTAATTTCCTCAATACTTACTAGTCAAGATCATAAGTTTTTACATAATGGCTTCTTCGATCATGCAATGCTTGTCCTTGAAATTGAGCTAGATGTAAGGATTAATGTGGTGAAACGATGGGTCTTCAATAAATCCTATTTGAATGATGAACCTTGGGTTATGTCTGCCCAGGCAGAGATTAAGGATTTTCTAGAACGAAATATGGGGACAGCGCCAATTCATATTATATGGGACACCTTGAAGGCGTATATTCGGGGCATCATTATAAGTAGGGACGCAAGGGAGGCAGCTATATTTCGTGATACAAAAAACCAGCTACAGCAAAAAATACAGGCCTTAATACATCAAAAATATTACAATCCCTCGGCAGAGTTAAAAAACCTATTAAGTGCAGCAAAACGTGAACTGAGTGCTCACTATTTCTCAAGAAGCGAGGAAATCTTTTATAGGCAAGCGCAGAAATCCTATGAGCATAGCAACTTTACCGGAAATTTTTTGGCATGGCAAGTAAAAGAACAAGCCGCAACCAACCTGATTCGTTCTTTAAAATCCCCTACCACCGGAGTAGACACCTCTGATCAGGCGTAAATAGGAGAAATTATGTTAACCCATTACGCAAACATCTACTCTTCTTCTCATATTTTGGATCAAGTTAGTTTAAATGTATTCCTAGATAAATACTCTCTTCCATCACTTCTAATATGGATCAAGAAGTAATGGCTTATTTTTTCTCTATTAAAGAATTTGAGCTGGTAGTTAAAAACCTGCCACATGGTAAGGCTTGCGGCCCAGATGGATTTCCAGCAGAATTTTTTATTAAATTTTTTGGTTCTCTTTCTGAAGTACTTCTTTTATTAGTAAATCCAATGCTTCAGGGGGGACTGATCCCGACATCCTTCTATGATGGTACAGTGGTTAGCTTTTTGAAAAAAGGAAAATAAGCAAAAGACCCAAATTCCTATAGGCCTATAACTTTATTAAACTCGGATTACAAAATTATTACAAAATTGCTTTCTATTCGTTTCAATAAGGTTGCATCACAGTTAATTCATACAGATCAGAATGGATTTATAACTGGCCGCCAACTGCTCACTAATACACATTATTTAGTAGAAGCACTAGATTTGTTTTGAAACTCGTAAGGTATTGGCTTTACTTCTTCTTTTAGACGCAGAAAAAGCTTTTGATTTAGTAGTTTGGGACACTCTTTTTTTCATTTTATATCGATTTGGTATACCTTCTCAACAGGGCCGGACTGGGAACTGAAAGCAGCCCTGGCAAATTTTCCCAGACCAGCCCCCGTCCCGGGCGTAGCGAGCGAGCGAGCGCAACAAACGGGGGATTGGGGGGTTTCCCCCCCAAGAAAATTTTGGAAAACAACAGACCAAAATGATGAATTTTACAGCACGTTTCATTACATATTCAATTGTATCAACTTTCAAAGCATTGTACAAAGTACGAAGATCATTTGCCCATATTGATGGGCCTAAGGTTGAACCGTACAATTTATTGCAGAACTGAACATGGAAAAGCAGTTAAACCATGTTTTTAAGTATCCACTTAAAAATAAAATTCTTTAAGAAACAGACAAAACTCCTAAAACTAAGGGTAAAAGCGACTCACTAGGGATGGCAGTCTTTGGAACAAAAAAACACAGAAATACCAAATACTTCATAAGCAAAGAATAATTAATCTAAGTTAACAATGTGTGCTGCTAGTATAGCCTTTCCTCATACATTCATAAAACAGAAATAAACAATATAGTTAATTGCTTAAATATAATATGAATAGTTAATTTTAAGTTATAGTGCAGCGAACGCAGGTTTGATGAATGGGCTTGATTGCTAATGCTCATTCAGAATTTAACAAGAGCCTTTCCCACACACGAAAGAAAAACTTTGTGATAAACCACAGAAGTTCATCATCATTAGGCGTGATTAGAAAAGACAATAGTTCCTTCGTCATTGTGAGGTGTGACAGTCACACAAATATACATTCGTAATATGAATTAATCCATAAACCACTAAAATAATGTTATCCTTTTTAAAGTTAAGCACATAAATAAAAAATGTGCATCTCAAGATAAAGTGATGTTCTATAACACCACTCATCTTTGAAAGCTATGTTTCAAACATGCGTGCACATCCAACCTGTATCATAGTCCATCCTTTTGTCTTTGTTGGGTGGAATAAGAGAAATAATGTAGCCACTCAATGTGAACGGTGGTGCCGCAATCCTATTCATCACAAACTGTGTTAAATGTACATATGAAAACCATGCATTCATAACAAGCACTGGCGTTGCCAATAGGTCTCACATTAGGAAAGTTTGAGCTATTGGTCTTGTAAATGTCATTTTTTTTATTTATGTGTTGGTTTTGAAAATAGCTAAATTAATAGCTTTGTCATTTACAATGCCAATAGTTATAACTTTCGCAAATGTGACACCTATACATTTGTAATGCAACATGTTTTGTATTTACGTGACTTAGATGCATTGATATTACAAATTACAATGGGTTTTAATTTTTTAAAATAATTAATACTTAAATAAAAGTTATTTTAATTTATAATGGCAATAGCTTAAACTTTTGTAAATAACTTTTGTGAAGATTATGTTCATTGTATTTTATTGCGACGAAAATCCAAGAACAGAAGTGAAATATTAACATCTTTTTGTGACATTTGTAATAAAGCTTGAAACATTGAGAGAACATATTTGAACCAGTTGTTGTTGAATGGTTGCGCAGATTAATGCTGGGGTGGCGCTGAGTGGTACACGCTCTTATAAATCTAATTACAATTACAAAATAATAGAATTGACATCCTATCAAACAATGAAGCGTGTCCATAAAAAATGAAATTGTAAAGCATGTTCTAGGTTTAGCATGTCTGACTTATAATAAGAGCATTGGCCGATACCTCGCACTCCCAATTTGGTGAAGTGAGAGATTTGAGGTGCAGTGTTGCAAAAAAAGTGTCCTAGCTCACACAATCTGGTGAAACAGGGAAGCCGTTATTAAATAAACAATCATTTGGTTTTATGGTAACAAAGCCAAACCAGGGTTTTAATAATTCCGGAGTTTACGTGCTATTTTAGTGCATATTAGACATATGTGTTTAGTAATAGGACATAACTGTATGTTTTAATAAACTTCAAAGTGCAATACGAGGTATGTAGCAAGTTCTACTGTTTGTGCACCATAAAAATGAGTTAGGCACTAATATGCGCTGCAGTCCTTCGCGAGGCTTCCCTCTTTATCGTCTGTTAAGACCTAGCCAAGAGATGGATGCCAATTCCCATGATGCACTGCGAGCGCAGTGCAGGCTTGAAATAGTGTATTACACATCTTGCGTTTTTTCTGGCAAAATGCGGGGAAAATATTGTTCCACTCACGGGTGTCCTACCCACGTCTGGTGAGAAGTAACTTCTAAAGAGCATGCACTGCCCTCCCGTCTCTGTCAACTCAGCTTCCAGGGTTATTGGGACTGTAGCAACCACTGCGGCGTATGCACACAAAGTAGTTTAATCTCAGTATAGTGAAACAAGGGCCATGAGCTCAGAGAACCGCCTCGTTTTAACACACATTGTGAATGCCAGTGCTTAATTTGTACCGGTGGGCGCAGACAGTGGGCACTAGAACTCGTTTTTGGGGACCAAGACTTTGTTTTCATCGTCAGGTTTCGTCCCAGAGCAATGAATTGAGGAATAAAAAGAAGAAATAAGGTTTGTTATCTGTCGCGAGAGCAGAGTGAAAGCAGGGAGTAGGAGGAGAGTCTTGAGGGTGATAAAAAGCGGCGCAGATCAAAGCGCGAAAGCTAGAGAAGGAGAGAGCTAGAATTACCTTTGGTGCAGGAAAACAGGGTCGAATCCAAGAGCGGCCGTGAAACTGAAGCGGCCAGCCATGAATAATGAAATTGTAAAGCATGTTCTAGGTTTAGCATGTCTGACTTATAATAAGAGCATTGGCCGATTCCTCGCACTCTCAATTTGGTGAAGTGAGAGATTTGTGGCGCAGTGTTGCAAAAAAAGTGTCCTAGCTCACACAATGTGGTGAAACTGGGAAGCCGTGATTAAATAAACAATCATTTGGTTTTATGGTAACAAAGCCAAAGCAGGGTTTGATTAATTCCGGAGTTTACGTGCTATTTTAGTGCATATTAGACATATGTGTTTAGTAATAAGACATAACCGTATGTTTTAATAAGCTTCAAAGTGCAATACGAGGTATGTAGCAAGTTCTACTGTTTGTGCACCATAAAAATGAGTTAGGCACTAATAAAAGAAATTCATCATCTGTGGAACATAATTGTTTAAATGGGAGATTTACAGTAATCTGTGTTCTGATGTTGCCAAAAAGACACATTGGACTTGAAACCTCATTGACTGCGCACTTTGACCAAGGGTTGTGTGTTTGTTGGATTTAACCCTCAGATGCGCACGTTGGTTCTCCTTCAATCTGAATGCGCTGCAGTCCTTCGCGAGGCTTCCCTCGTTATCGGCTGTTAAGACCTAGCCAAGAGAGGGATGCCAATTCCCATGATGCACTGCGAGCGCAGTGCAGGCTAGAAATAGTGTATTACACATCTTGCGTGTTTTCTGGCAAAATGCGGTGAAAATATTGTTCCACTCACGGGTGTCCTACCCACGTCTGGTGAGAAGTAACTTCCAAAGAGCATGCACTGCCCTCCCGTCTCTGTCAACTCAGCTTCCAGGGTTATTGGGACTGTAGCAACCACTGCGGCGTATGCACACAAAGTAGTTTAATCTCAGTATAGTGAAACGAGGGCCATGATCTCAGAGAACCGCCTCGTTTTAACACACATTGTGAATGCCGGTGCTTAATTTGTACCGGTGGGCGCAGACATTGGGGACTAGAACTCCTTTTTGGGGACCAAGGCTTTGTTTTCATTGTCAGGTTTCGTCCCAGAGCAATGAATTGAGGAATAAAAAGATGAAATAAGGTTTGTTATCTGTCGCGAGAGCAGAGTGAAAGCAGGGAGTAGGAGGAGAGTCTTGAGGGTGATAAAAAGCAGTGCAGATCAAAGAGCGAAAGCTAGAGAAGGAGAGAGCTAGAATTACCTTTTGTGTAGGAAAACAGGGTTAAATCCAGGAGCGGCCGGGAAACTGAAGCGGCCAGCCATGAATAATTAGGGGAGGAGAAGCCGCACAGCACACGCTGGGAGAAGCCCTTTGATGTGCTGTGCGGCGGTGAAAAAATAAAATTAGGAGGGAGGCTGATGCGCGTGCTTGTTTGGTCACGTGATTCACGTGAACTCAAAGAAAACCGCACGAACGAAACCCTTGGTTTCACAATTTTTTTGAGCACTTGAATTCTCGCTCCGCTCAATGCGCTTGCGCGCATTGATAGGTCGCAAGACCTAATAAACCACACAAATTTTTTGGGGGGAATAGAGCTTAGCAGAAAATTATGATGCAGAAATCCTACTTGTAAATTTTGTATATACACATGCTCGTCCCCACAATACAAAACGTCATAAGAAAACAGTAGATGAAATCAAAGTACATGAAGCTTCCCTTCAAATGAAGGGGGTGGGGCTTATCCCATGTTCCACTTTGGGTTTTGGTGTTGGCAGTGTTGATACTCTCTTTGATGTTTCCAAATTGCATATCATTGCATTAGTGATTATGAGCAATTGTCTGGATAGAAATGCAATTACAGGGACATTTAAAAAGATAATTCTACATCCTCCTCTGTTTATAAATTGGTAAAGGAAAACTATTATAAAGTATATCGAGACAACATCTGTACTTCTCAGAATTCTATCAGCATTTACATTGAAATGACAGGGTTTTGTGGATCTTCAAACGGTCCACTATTTCATGGTCTTTTACTTTCTTTTTGTGCATTTGTGGCTTGGGATACAAAGTCTTAGCTTGACCCCATTATCCAGGATGTAATTTATTGATTTTCGCTTGATTTTTCTGAATTTTGATCAATTCAGCAAGGATTTCTTACAAACCTTTCCAAGCTAAGCCATAATTCCACCTCAAAGAGCTGCAGCCATGTTTCCGTAACAGGTAGATTTTTTTTCTAACCGACCTGTATGTCTTCCATCATCATGTTCCTTAGGATAACTTGAATAAAATAATTGTTGAAAAATCACAATTCACCTTCCTTTCCTAGTAATATATATATATATATTTTTTAATTTGGATTACATTTTGGACATCCAGTAAAAATGAGTAATTCCTTTTAAAACACAAATGTGTGTGAAAAGCATGAATTTGTGGTGTTTATCCATTTTTTAAAGAATTACATGAAAGGGCATATTTTAAGTGTGTTTTAATTTTTGGCGAACACACTTAATCTCTGCCCTTTCATGTAATGCTTTAAAAATGTAACATGGATACACACCTTTAGTTCATACTTTTCTCATACATATGTTTTCTAAAAGGAATGACTGATTGTAGCGAAAGTGCTATCTGCCATGCTTGGCATTTCAATTGATATGCTCCTGCTATGAAGGGAATCTCTGTTTTTTAGAAGAATCTCATAATTATATTTTTGGGTGTTAATATGTGGAAATTTTTTTGGGGGAAAAGGCTGACAATTAAGATAATAATATAATATCAATTAACAGTAGACTAGTGTGCGCCCATTAAATGGATGTGTATTTTGGGACCTATTCCTTTCTTTATTCTCAAGGTTGTAGGCTTCTCGAGGCATATCTATCAGACATCTTT
Source organism: Lissotriton vulgaris (assembly GCF_964263255.1). NCBI lineage: Eukaryota > Metazoa > Chordata > Amphibia > Caudata > Salamandridae > Lissotriton > Lissotriton vulgaris. Next base: position 3,083,644 of record NC_141696.1, on the reverse strand, counting down.
TGGGTCTTTTTGTCTTCTTTGAAATTGTTTCTTAAACTTTGTTCTTTATTTCGTGGTGAATAGGTGTGGGAATCTTAAAAGTAAATTAAAATGGAAGGTGTTGCTTTTGCCGTCTCAAAGTAATCAGATCCCTTGTTATGAATACTTTCTAAGGCAGTGATTACCTATCACACTCTATCAAACAAATTTAATACACCTGGTATACCGAGAGAAACAGGCAGCTCTTGGGAATCTGCCACCTCACTATCCCACAGATCACATTAAATAAGTGCAAGGAAATAGAAATTAAAAATGGCTCTCTCACCCATGAATTAATGCAGCGCCTGCGGATGACTATTACACGCAAGGACAACGTGTGAAAAACAGGCGGCGGCCTAATCTAATTTGTTGTAATTGTTATATACCAAAATACAAAGGACCTTTCTGTCCCTTCCTATTTTCTGAAGACGTTCACATCATCACACAGAGCCTTGAGCGGGTTTCAAGTCAACTCTGAATCTCGTGTGAGCCTGCAAGCAGAGCTCGAGGTGTGCATATGCCCTCTCATTACATCAAAGGAAAGCACAAGGGGTGTACAAGTAATGTACTTTGATAGAAAGGCTGCAGAGATGTGCTTTCGTTTCTGAGTTACAAGCACAAGAGAGAGCCACCTCCATGCCACTGGAGTAGGTTCGGAGCTTTGCACCCAGGCTTCACTCGTGCTTCTCAGTGAGCAGAGGGTGCTTGTGGTGGAGTTGGTTGGTCTGCTGGCAGTGTGTATTGTATTGTAATTACATTTGTATAGAGCTTATTACCCCTGACGAGGCGTCAACACGCTTTTTCGGCGAGTAGCACGCTACTCCAGGACCCATAGAGGATTAGTGTTGAATTAGTGTAGTGAAACATGCAAGTACATTTTAAGTGGTGGATAGGTTAGTCAGTTATTTGGATTCGGAAGGATAGCAGAAGGAGAGAAGAGGACAAAAGGTTTGTATTTATATAGCGCTTCTTACCCCTGATGGGGTGTTAATGCGCTGTTTTTGGCTAGTAGCACGCTACTGCGGAAACCCATAAAGGATTAGTGGTGAATTAGTGTGGTGAAATATGAAAGTAATTTGAGTGGTGGATATTAGTCAGTTATTTCGAGTGAGAAGGATAGCGGAGGGATAAAAGGGGAAGAAAGGTTTGAATTTATAAAGCGCTTAAAACCATGATGGGGTGTTGAAACGATTTGTTGGCTAATAGCACCCTACACTGGAACCCATAAAGGATTAGTAGTGAATTAGTATAGTGGAATATGCAATTAGAGAAGAAATCTGTTTCTCATCAGGTGAATTTGGTACCAGCACCAACAAAGGAAACTCCGTGCAACGAGGACCCTGGGTCTTGGTGAAAAATCATGTCCACAAAAGCTGCCTTGAGCCCTTTTGAAAAGGCTACATCCATAAGGTCTGCATGCTTTCCACAGTCCAAGGTAGATGGCATCTTTAAAAAGGCACCACTTTAGTAGAAGTACAAAAATAGAAAAAGAATCAATAGACATATCACAGCACCCGGGAAATTAGCTCAAAGTGCAATTTGATGCCAGGTTAAGAGAAATGCCCAGTTTAATTTGCTGCATAGTATACTACTGTATTAAATTATACTACTATATAGTCATATACAGCCATGAGGCCCGGAAAAACCTCTGCGGCTGAGCAGCACACTACTTCATTGGAGTGTAATGGATGGAAGAGTGAGTTTCGGTCATGACGCTTATATGGGTAGAGTATGATGACACTGCATGAGGACAACAGATGTGACTTATTTTCACTGCACAAATGTGTGAGCATGAAGTGAAGACAAGTGAGAGGGAGAGCTCAACCATTAGATGCTAATGCGTGGATAGACAAAGTACATGTATACAGTCTGAACTATGTCCCACAACCCCTTGCAACATGCTTGTATGGCAGACCCTTCTGAAAAGGTCACAAAGGATGGCAATGGAAAACTATAGAGCCGGTCTTGGGATGTACCCAGAAAACACTACGTAAGGAACACCACAGCCCACTGGAAAATCCGTTTAATCCGAAGGTTTCTTTTGAAGATGAGTTAGACTGTTTAAAATGATTTGTGAACTGCGCTGATCTCAAAGAAGCGCGTGTGCCTGCTGTGAACATGGTCTGTAATATACCTGCAGGTATGAGCTCATTTGTGATGGGGGAACTTGAAACTTAAATACATGGTTTGGAACACCTATGTTAAATAAAGTGAGTAAAAATGCTTCTGCCATATATACAGCATGGAAACAACCTGGAATAAATGTAGTAGATGTGGGCGAGCGACAGAGCTGCAGACTATGGGGAGCAATTTTCAAATCCTGGCCTCGACCTAACATCGAGATTCTGGGCACCTCAACTTCATGTGCCTAAAAAAATAATTAGTAGTGTCTAAAACTCATGCAAAGTGCTCCAATGACCTTGGGGCCACGTTTGATCTATTTGAACAGCAAAAATTAAAATTAATATATTTCTTCCCAAAATTATGAGAGAGGATTACGCATTGGCCGACACCACTTTTTTCCCGTCTCTGTGCTATCATGGAATTTTCAACTTCATCTCGAGAATACCCTCTAGTTCGAACCTCAAAAAAGGTTTTCAACTGGATGCCATGGGTTCTGGTAGCTGCGACAGCACTTTTCAAGATGCTGATACTCAATCAATTTGATGTTTTTTTCCTGAATAAAATCCTCCTATTATAATATCTGGATGCCCAAGAAGGAAGAGGCGAGCACAGTGAGAGGCTTAAAGGTTTGTTTAAAATTCGCCAGAAAGGTCGATTAACACTCAAGTAGAAAAACAGTATATTAAAGAGTTGCAGTTTTGCGGTACGAAAAGACAGGATGAAGTAATCGAATGAGTCATTTACTTCAATGTGTCTGTACCGCTGGCCTTTCACGATATGGTATTTGTGAAGAACTAGGCTGGATGTGGACATGAGAAGTGCGGTTAAAATTGGGCTCAGATTAATTGGTGAAATGGAATTTGTATCAGTCTCAAAGTTTAGATGTTTTGAACTGAACTTTGAGAGTCTATTAGCCGTGAACGGCTGTACTTGCACAATTGTTGCGGTTTATGATTCAATAAATTTGCCGTGTACCTGCATTGCCTTGATATCCCCAGCCATATGATACCACATGTTGTTACTAAGAAGCAGCTCTGCCCTGGCCGTCCCGACCCGACCACGGCCCTAACCAGGCCTTTTGCTTTTAATTTCGAATCCGGCCCAGTTGCGAGGCGACGGCGACGCGCTCGCGCTCAGACAGTGCCCTGCCCCATGAATCAGTGATTACACAGCATGCATTGCAATTTAAACGCCTGGACGGTCCTGACTAGACTCACCTGAGACAGGGGGCCGATAAATAATTAAATGGTGTGCGGTGCCTCACTCCTTTTCTCTGTCATCGACTCGTCTCTCTCTGCCTCTGAGATCCCGTGATGCCTCCTTGACCTCACACGTGCATTTTGCGCGAGCCCGGCCCCTAGCAATGCGCATGCTAAACATCCAGAGATTCCAGACCCCACTCTAAGGGGTGAACTACACCTCGGCTTGCCGCCCGCGCGCAGACGCGGGGGCCGGCCCGGGCGGAGGAAACATCTGCGCGCTGCATGAATCTGCCTGAGCAGCAGCAGGTGCATTTATTTAATAAGTTATATATCGAATACTGCCAGCATAGCATTAATTATGCAGCAGATATAGCCCCTACTTAACTGACTCGGGTTCGTCACATGCCAGGGTCCAAACCGGCCCCCTGGCACAAAACCCCACCTCCTCCAGCCTACCGGGGGATTGCCCGGTGCCCGTACTTATCAGTCCGGGCCTGCTTCTCAAGTCATCACTTTAATTAAAAATCTGTACCAGGGAGCAAAAGCCCATATTCTAATCAATAAAATGATGGTTGTGTCTACTCCTGTTCAAAGAGGAACAAGACAAGGATGCCCTCTCTCCCCCACTCTTTTTGCTTTTTTCATCGAGCCTCTAGCATCTGCAATAAGAAAGAATAAAAATATTTCTCCGCCGATAGATGGTATGGATAAGATCAAACTGTACGCAGATGATATTATGCTTCTGTTGAAATCCGATATGCAGTCACAAGAACAAGCCTTTTCCATTTTTTCACAATTTGAAGCATTGGGGGGTATCGTATTAATAAGCGAAAAATTGAGATTATAATCAGCAAAATTAACAACCCGGACCTGCATCCAGATATTCGGAGATGCATAACCAATAAACCCAAAAGATACCTAGGGGTTTATTTTTCATCTTCAGTACACAATCTATATACGCTCAATTTTGAACCCTTAATTAGGAAAGTCCGTGCTATGTTCCTAAGATGGGATACACTTCCTTTATCTATCTTAAGTCGAGTAGCATTAATTAAGTCAATACTCCCACTTTTCAACTTCTTGTTTTCAACCGAATTAAAATTAATTTACAATTACTAAAAATTAATAATTAATTTACTATAATTATTATTATTACCATAATTAAATTACTTCCCACCCTATTCCCCTATAAACCCACAAGCCGCTCCAGTACTAAAACATAAAATTAAATTAAATATATTTTTTAATATATAAAAAATAGTACACATATAATTTAAAACAAATAAAAAACTTAACAAAACAAATATCGATATTAGTAACATAGAAATTAGTAACATCGATATAATTAAAATGGATATTACTTACATCGATATAAAAAAATCGATATTACTTACCGTGAGGTCGATACTCTGTCCAACGATATTCTTGACCTCGATATTTACCTTCGAGGCGTGCAGCAGTGTGAGGCATGCAGCAGTGTGAGGCTTCAGCAGTGTGAGGCGTGCAGCAGTGGGAGGCGTGCAGTGTGTGGCATGCAGCGTGCAGCAGTGTGTGGTGTGCAGCAGTGTGTAGCATACAGCAGTGTGTGGCGTGCAGCAGTGTGAGGCGTGCAGCAGTGTGAGGCTTCAGCAGTGTGAGACGTGCAGCAGTGTGTGGCATGCAGCGTGTGGTGTGCAGCAGTGTGTAGCATGCAGCAGTGTGTAGCGTGCAGCAGTGTGAGGCGTGCAGCAGTGTGAGGCATGCAGCATTGTTAGGCGTGCAGCAGTGTGAGGCATGTAGCAGTTTGTGTCATGTAGCAGTGTGTGGCATGCAGCAGTGTGAGGCGTGCAGCAGTGTGAGGCGTGCAGCAGTGTGAGGCATGCAGCAGTGTTAGGCGTGCAGCAGTGTGAGGCATGCAGCAGTGTGTGGCGTGCAGCAGTGTTAGGCGTGCAGCAGTGTGAGGCATGCAGCAGTGTGAGGCGTGCAGCAGTGTGCAGCATGCAGCAGTGTGAGGCGTGCAGCAGTGTGTGGCGTGCAGCAGTGTGTGGCGTGCGGCAGTGTGTGGTGTGCGGCAGTGTGAGGCGTGCAGCAGTGTGTGGCGTGCAGCAGTGTGAGGCGTGCAGCAGTGTGAGGCGTGCAGCAGTGTGAGGCTTCAGCAGTGTGAGGCGTGCAGCAGTGTGTGGCATGCCGTGTGTGGCATGCAGCGTGCAGCAGTGTGAGGCATGCAGCAGTGTGAGGCATGCAGCAGTGTGTGGCATGCCGTGTGTGGCATGCAGCGTGCAGCAGTGTGAGGCATGCAGCAGTGTGAGGCATGCAGCAGTGTGTGGCGTGCAGCTGTGTGAGGCGTGCAGCCGTGTGTGGCATGCAGCAGTGTGAGGTGTGCAGCAGTGTGTGGTGTGGTCTGTGTGCAAGGGAGCCAGTGTGTGTGGTCTGTGTGAAAGGAGGGCAGTGTGAGTGGTCTGTTGGAGAGGGGGTGTAAGCATGTAAAGACAGCCAGAGGCGAGACTGGATAAAAGTGCTGTTTGTGGAGAAAGTGTTTTTGTTTTGCGTACAAAAAATAAGAAGGAAAAGATCGGTGGAGGTAGATACGAGTGGGAGGCGAAAACAGGGCTTTGGAAAAGGAAAAATTCAGCTTATGACAGAGAGAAAGAAAGAGGATAAAAGGAAAGCGCGAATCAAGAGGAAGAGAGATAGGAAGAGACAGGGTGAGAGGATGAGGAATGTTAGAAACAGGAGAAGAAATGGGTACATAAAATGAAGAAAATGTAAGGTGATAATTGAAACAAGCTGCCAGCTAATGGCACAAAATGCAACCTTTTAGCCAAATACAAAGAATCATTTGCAATGATGAAAGCGTAGCGCATGCCTGGGGGTGGGACAGGCTGCAACGCTGGCTACAAAAAAAACTGAAGTGATGGGGCCGCTAAAGTTATAGTGTGCCGTGCTTGTAAAACATAAATACATACAGTAAAAGGGAGAAGTGGGCGCATCATAGACTCAAACTAAACATTTTAGGATTCGGCTGGGATTCGCAATGCAATCTCAGTCGGTGTAAGTATAGCAGATCTACAATATATTTTTTTTAAACAATAATTGTCCATTTTTATATAGCTCTTTAAATGGACAATTAGATGAGCCTGCTTCTAATCTCTCCAAAGTCTAGCATACTGTGAGGGAGACGCTCGGGATCGCTCTAGTTCTAGGGAGACAGTAAGAAAAGTTTAGCAACACTACTAACATAACTCACCAGGCACACCGAGAACACAGTCACATAACTATAACATCTCCAGAAGTCACACATCACATGGCAGACTGCATGTACAACACATCACCCAAGAGCTGTGAGGGTGACACTGGAATTATGTGGCAAATAATGTGACAAGATTCGATTCCATTATCTATTCAGGAAAGCATAAGGTTAGCAGCATACACAGTGGCAGTATGAAATCCCAATGTTAACATTGTAACACACATTATTCAGAAGATGATGAATTATCAGGCAAATGCAGTAAATGCATAATTATGTGGAAAACTGAGATACCATCAAAATGCATAATGCTAATTGCTCAGCCAAGGACAAATCCTCCAACACCATACTCCGGCGAGCACGTGCATTGGGAAGCACATGTCAAGGCTCTTTCCGGGCAGACTATAGCAATGCGAGGCCACACAAATGGCATATTGGCGCTATAGTAAAATCAAACAGCTTAAGCTAGAATAGGACACCTACAATGTTCGCAGTCCAGTGCTTACCGCGTATAACAGCAGCAGGAACCGGGCTCATGTCCATAATAAAGAGACGTGAGTTGGGGCGTTTGTACTATGCACGTGAGGCAGACTGCACGCCGCACGCCCTTCCCCTCCGGTCTTTGGGTAAAACATGTGTTCCTCCCTCTTTTGTTCATATTAAACTTGGCTGCCCTTTTTACAGGAGTTGAGGAAGTTGCAGCTGGCCATGCGCAATGCATTTTAGCGGCTTTATAATGTTATTGCGCTGCCCAAGGGAGCCGCTGTGTGAGAGGAGGAGCCGTGATTTCAAATAAGTAGTTCGCAGAGGATGTACGTTAGTACAACATGATCTTTTAGATCGCGGTACTTTACAACGCTGTTATTACAACACAAGTGTGCGTGGATTGTGGATTATTATAATTTTATATTATTTATATTTTATATTCTAACACCAGCCCACGTAACAGTAGGGAAGGTGTTGGAATATAAAATTACACTATTCCTTATACAACAGCGCCATCCAGCACAAGTCGTAATAACGACTTGCGTTGTAATGGCATCGTTGTAAAGGCAACGCGGTGTAAACACCGCATTGTAAACGATGTTTCCCGTTCACAGACACCTCCGCCTCAGGAAACGGCGTGGAAGGGAGTTTCGCCACCACAAGACACTAGACAGTATAGCTGCTTGTGAAGACCGAAGTATTTGCTTATGCAAAATTAGAATAGTAAAATAAAACGTTATGCTTTTCATCTTCGCCACATCTGAGCATAATATAACATAACACAAGATAACACATTTTGTAGCACACTGACATGAATATCAAAAGCAACATAAAAACATAATATAGTACATAACATAAAGGCATTATATAACATACCTGTTTAAAACATAGCATAATATCCATGGCAAAGCATAACAACATAAGACAACATAAAGTTAGTTACTGTAACAAGATTAGGCGACTTAACATTGTACCACAGAAAGTGACTTGGCACTACAGAGCATTAAATAGTAAAAGACAAAGTAACATGCTTGTCTCTTGCATGTGGGGACAGCCTTCAATTAACAAATGAAACAAGTGCTCGCGGGGCAGCAGGGGTGCGATGTCGGGCACCAGTTGAAGCTGAGCAGAGGAAAGGCAGCGCTGGGAGGGGGTCTGGGCACGAGCAGATGGTCCTGTTTATGACCTGCGGAGCGCGTGAAGTGGCTGCTGGCAAATGGCTTTGATGTTCTTGTCTTGCTTTGTGGGAGGGGTAGAGGGAGCGAATTGCTGTGCACGCGCCTGGCTCTCACATGAACTGTATGCGATCCGCAGTGGGTAAAGTTTTGAAATCAGGTTACTATAATCTCGCCGAAAACAATGCTTACGCATTGCTTCAGCGAGACCTAATAATGAAGTAACAGTAACTCAAAATACTAATATGCATAGACAAACTATTGCCCAATAAAGCCTATTTCTTCCAAACCGCTGCACAGTTTTCATACCACAGCAAACAGTACTAATATTCTACCCATCGTAGACTTTGCACCCAGTGGCGTAGCGTGGGCAGGGCCACAGGGGCGGTTGCCCTGGGCTCTAAATTCTTAGGTGCACAAAATAGGGGGCACAAATTGCGCAATGCAATACTTGCCTTGCCCCGGACGCTGGCAACCCGTGCTACGCCGCTGTTTGCACCTATGAAAGTTGGCATGATTTGATTTGGATACAAAGGCTTGAAAGAGAATAGCTTGTGAAACACCCACTTCCAAATAGCCTACGCAACCTACATTAAATTGCAATGAACAAACAAAGTCAGGTTTAAGGTCCAGTGGAGTGAGCTTACATAGAAGGTGCGACTCATGATGACTTAAGGGATCGGGTGGTGGAAGATTGCATGTGCTACTTGAGAAAGAACTATCTGGGACTATTTCACTGCTTCATTTAGCATAGGACTCTACAAAGCTAGGCTCTACACATGAATGCTACAAAACTCCTTCGCTAACATAACTGGTAATGGACACAAGTGGTTTCTGTGCATTTATACCGGGTAGCTATACCATAGTGAGATGTATCAGCTCTCCGGCACAAGGCCTGCCTTCATAACCTGTGTTCTATTTTAACAATTTGTACCGGGATACCCAAAGTGGACTCCCCAGCACTCCTGAAGAAGACCCTCATCTCCAAAACTGAGCACGCGGTAGAAAAGGCAGGTCTTGAGTTGCTTACAAACAATCTCTTCTGAAGGGCTGAGGCATGGATGCAGGGGAAGAGTGGCCCATACCTTAGGGCCCAGGTGTCGAAAGTATCGGGCTCCCAGTCTAGCACGATTAAACCGCAGGTATTCAAGTTAATCTCTGGTTTGGTGAATGGAAAAGCTCTAGGTAAGCAGCATGGACTGACCAAGCATCTAAGTGTTTCAAAATTCTAGAGGTTAAGCAAAGGGCTTTAGATTTGATACGTTTCTCGATGGATAACCACTGACAGGGCACGTGAGAGTGCTTGGGGATGTGGCCTAAGAGGCCGAATGGTGTGTAGTTTGTAAAAAGTGCCTAGTCAGTTTTTTATTTGCCATCTTTTCTGCTTGAGCCTTAAAGACAGCCTTAGAAATCAACACAATTCAATTCCTGTGTAACACTACCACGAGTTATTAGTAACGCCAATCACTTCTGGCTCGATTGATCGGAGTTATGTAAATATCTGTGAAAGTGTTTGAAAAGCAGCAACCACGTTTTGTTTTTGGTCAGCCGCATGGACCAGTGATACGAGGTTTTACATAAACTCCGGGTTCAGAGGATAACACATTCGGATTCAGTCCAAGCAGAAATTAAATGTCAAAAAGAATGAAATCCTCTTTGGCATCCGACTATGAAAAGTTGCAGCTGGGCCTCTTGAAGCCGCTTGAGGTGAAACAAGAGATGATGGCTGCATGGAAGAATTCAATCTCGTCTTTGCTATAAGCAGCAGTTTCTCGTGTGTCCTCTTTCATTTCTATCCTCATGGTTTCTTTTTCTTACTCTCATTTATCTGTAGCGCCAAGAGGCCTTGCGCTGTATTCATACTTACAATCAATGTCACTCACTCAGGGAAGACCATACTAAGCCGCAGTGCCACAGAGGTGGTAGCTCCGTCCTTTCAACCAATCAATACATCTCAAGGTTCTCGTAAAGTGCACTCGTCACCCCGGGGGCTCTCCAGGCGCTATGAGAGCGAGAATACCAAACTGGATGGAAAGATGTGGTAAATATAATTTACCGTACAAGTTTTTCCATATAATTACTGACAAGTAAAAGAATAGCTCAATCAAATGAGAGTCAGAGTCCGTGGTGTCTGAGTCATACGGGCTTTAATCGGGATGGCTCGAGCCATGGAAATCAATTCCATCAATACAAGGGTTCGGGGAATATGCAATGATGGCAAAAAGATGTCAACGATTTATTAACAGTACATGACATATATAGTAAAACTGTACAATGGCGATGGATACAGTAGGCGTGACAAGTGAAAAGAATATGATAAGAACACATGTGCGTAGCAAAAAGGTGTGTACAAGGGTGTGCACGGAGGTGTGTGCTGGAAACGTCACAGAAACGTGTCATAAGTGGGCGGGTGCATAGAGGATTCTGCAGAGTCAGCTGAAACATTTCACCTGGATGCGCACGCAATTAGTATGACGTGGGACTAAAGAAAACTGGGGGCTTTGACTTTAGCACTAGTAGGGGAGACAGAAGTCTAGCATGTCAGATCGACCTGTTCCTATAACATGTCTGATATCTTGTATTTGGGGAATGTTTAATCTGAAGTAAAAGGTCTCTCGGGCAGAGGCTATTCTATACTAAATGCATAGGTGTCTAAGTGCAATGCGCGGGGCCATGGGCCTACCATGGTAACGGGAGCAATGAATTACATGAAGGAGACGGGAAGGCTTGGCCCTTTGCTCTGCAGCCGGGAAGCTGTTTACCTATTTCACTAGACTGGAATGTGCTTTCGAGGAGGCTGGCTGATAAAATACTGTTCTGGCAGGCAGGCCAGGCCGAGCCAGGCACCGCTTCGCTTGGCAGGAAGTAAGGCAGAGGTCAGGGATGCATCTCCACGCTGCAGCTTTCAGAGGCAGAGACAGAAGTGGTTCGAGGGCAGAAATCAGGGCCTAGCTCTGCAGAGCCAGGAAAAACGTGAAAGTGCACCATGTAAAGACGTTGGCATGGCATGGTTAGGAACTGAATTATCAATCCATTCATGGTGGATCTGATAGAGGACATGTTGACGTTGGACGCAAATGTATTTGCGTCTTCAGATTCGGTTGCGGAGGGAAGTTACATGCACTTTAAACTCGTACATGGAGACGTTGGGGTACACGTTAGGGGACATATCTGACCATAAAAATTTCAATTACCTCATTCCCTCCTTGTCCCCTATGGACCCTTCAGGATATATCTATTTTCATGAGACCATCTATTTGTTCATATAACATCATCTGTTCTTCTTTCTTTATTCGGGAATGGGAACGTGAACTTGGGCGGGGAATACAAGCTGTGGCGCACAAGCCGCAAATCGCTGGCCCACATTGAAGACACAGACAACAACTGAATACTATGGCCAATATAATCCCTAGGAATGACAGTAGCTTCCATCCCCAGGCTGTTATTACACTCCAGAGCCAACCGGACCAAGTCCAGGAGCCTGGGTTCTGATGTATCTGATGGGCAATTTCGTGAAGTCTGGTGATGGCCTTATAGACTGATGGCGCGTTATTAGGAATAAACACGCAACAACTGGATCCGATGACTCTACAAGCTCCGCCCCTATCGGCCAGGATGACGTCAAAGACAAGGCGGTTCTGAAGAACAACAAGTCTCATAGCAGACTGCTCCTCTGTTAAGTTGCCCAAAGCGGAAGTAGTCTCATTCACTACTGCTTCGAGGATTCTGGTTAATTTGCGTATCAGTTTACTATTTGAGACAGTGCCTAAGTAAGGAAAGAATCCTTTATTGAAATCTGTATATTGTTCCCATGTAGTTTCAGTCTGATCAACGATTGGGAGACCTCTCCTTTGTCTAACGTGAGTGAGGTGGGAATTCCTGTGATAATCAGATGGGGCTAAAAAAACTGGTGGCAATAGGAATGCAATGAAACAAGTACCATCCCAATCTAGAGGTAATCGTACATAGGCCGTCTGACCACAAATGAAATAGGAATGTCGGGAAGCTTTGAATGTAGACTTGCCTTCATCACTGAATTCGACCACAGTAGTACAGTCACTATGGCCTAGATGCACTGAACCATTCTTTCTGACGCATAATACACCTTTTGCTGGTAAAACTGATATAGATGGCAAGTCTGGACTAGTTTCTGACTGAACATTTAGAATCATGAGGTTAAGTGTAAAATTACCTAATCCATACACTTCATTTTCTAGATCGGTCCCTGTCATTTGTGGAAGACCTTCTTCGTCTGGGAAACATGCTTTGTTCATGACTGTGTTCAGGTTTCCCCATATCCATTTGCCTTGGGAAACACGGGATTCAGTGTCTAAAGAGGATATTAAACTAAACCATGCACCACAGGAACCATTATGTGTAAACGGGTAAGGAAAGAGGGGCAGAGTTCCCTTGTAGTTCTGATAGGGAGGGAGTCGGCCACATATCCAACAATTAGTAGCATTGTTGATCTGGTGAGAATGGTGTAACATACGGATGAATGTATTGTTGCGTAGTGCAAGGCGATAAGACAATTCATGTGGGGGTAGTTCACTAAACGTGTTCTCTGCAGTGACATTAGAAAAAGAATGTGCAATGGGAAAGTACATATATAACATCCAACTGATGCAGATTACCGTAAGACTCAGAAAAAACATAATAAGTAACGTGCAGATACAACGGCTTCGGAGATTTTTACAATAACGTCGTTTCTTGATCTCCTGTCTATCTCTCTCTCTATTGGGGTCTATCTTATACATGTCAAGAAACTGTCTAACCGCTTCACCCAGGAGGGGACTTAAACAATTAAACTGTCTGACTTACTAGACCTTAATTTCAATCGGTACTCCTGCTGAGGAGTTTTCTCTACCAGGGGGAGTTTAGTATCAGTGTCTGGAATGCGATAGTCCTGGGAATCAGTCTTTGGCGGAAGTCCATAAAATTTTTTGACGTGGCTCGAGTGGAGCCAGCCTTTTCTTCCCTCGATCTTGACTGCAGTCCTTGTAGTCAACAAAACGATCTTCGGCTCTTTCCAGCGGGGCTCCAGAGGGCTTGACCGATCAATATTGCGGACTACGACAACATCTCCTGGGACCAGCTCATGCGGTTTCACCTCGGTGTTGTCTGGAAAGGCTGCCGCGACCTGTGAACGACATGATAGTAGTGCAGACATCAAGGAAGCAAGGTAATCTGTCAGCATAGTACTGTCAACATCGGTTATTTTACGTGGCATAGGCGTCCCCCACATATTAGGAGGCCTACCGAAGACCACCTCATACGGGGATAGCCCTGTCCTAGAATGAGCTACCATTCGCATATAAAAGAGGGCAACTGGTAAAGCTACTATCCAATCTACACCTTTCTCTTTACACACTTTGGCAAGACGGGTTTTCAGAGTCTGATTGTGTCTCTCCACGAGACCAGCTGCCTCGGGATGTCGAACACAGTGGAACTTCCATTGATAACCTAACAGAAGTGAAACCTGCTTCATGAGTTCAGACGAGAATGGCTGACCATTATCTGAATACACGACACGGGGAAAACCGTACCGTGGGAAAAATTCACGAACCAACTGCTTGGCAGTGGTCGGGGCAGTGTAATCTGGGACGGGATATGCTTCTGTCCATCGGGATAGGGCACATACAACTACGAGGACATACTTGAACCCTCGGCATCTGTCCATCTGGATATAATCCATCTGGAGGACTTCAAAAGGATGGTCGGGAGGATGAAATCCACCTCGTTCCACGGGAATACCTTTTCCTGGATTGAACTGACAACAGATCATGCAGGTACGCACTTTCTGTTTTGCTGCTGCTCGTAAATGCTTGTTAAACCAGAGGTTCTGTAAACTGTCTAACATAGCTTTCTCTCCCAAATGTGCTGGACTGTGTGCAGTGTTGATAATAACTTGAACCATAGAGTCGGGGAGAAACCATGTGGTCTTTCCCTTCGTCATCCATCCCTGTTCAGTCTGGACCCCTCCTTGTTCAGTCCATTTCTTTATTTCATCTGGAGTAGCATGTGTCTGTATGTCAATGACATCTTGTGTGGGGTCCCTAACTGTCATGCAATGTGTCAGTGAAGATACGTCAGTCTTTGTCATATCAGTCGTATGAGTATGAGTCTGGGCTGTATGTTTCGCTGTTCGATCTGCCAGGTCGTTACCCTGGGAAATAGTGTCTGTGACTTTTGTATGTGCTTTGCACTTCATGATGGCTATTGCTGTAGGCAAATGAATTGCTTCCAACAGAGCTTGGATGAGAGGACCATGCTGGATTTTGGCTCCATGAGAGGTCAGGAAACCCCTCTCTTGCCAGAGAACACCGAAGTCGTGTACGACTCCAAATGCATTGCGTGAATCTGTGTATATGTTTACTTTAAGGTTCTTGGCTCGTATACAGACTTGGGTCAGAGCAATGAGCTCTGCTGCTTGAGCTGACAGGGTGTCAATGCGATGTGTTTCTAGGACTTTAGTTTCAGTGGTCACTGCATATGCGGCCACTAACTCTCCTGTACTTGTTCTCATACATGAACCATCCACATAAAGTGTCAGGTCTGGATCGGGTAGTGCAACATCTGTCAAGTCTTGTCTGGGCTTCGTGATTGTGTTAATGACATCCACGCAGTCATGTAGAGTAGGATCTGTTGTGCTCGATGGTAAAAGTGTAGCAGGATTTAGTGTATTGCAGCGTCTGATTTCTATGTGTGGTTGGAATAATGTCAATTCATAACCTGTTAGTCGTGCTATGGTCAAGTGCTGGGTCTGTGTTCGGTTTAGGAGAACTTCCACAGAGTGTTGAACCTGTACTGTCAATTGATGTCCCAATACAATGGAGTCACTTTGTCTGATTGCTAGAGCTGTTGCTGCAACTGATTTTAAGCACGCAGGCAAGGCCTGGGCTACTGGATCCAATGTACTTGAAAAATAAGCACACGGTCTGTGTTTGTCTGCTTGAACCTGAGTGAGAACCTATAACGCTGTGCCATCGCGTTCTGTGACAAAAAGTGTAAAAGGTTTGCTGTAACATGGTGTCGCTAAAACAGGTGCTTGACATAAGGCTTTCTTTAATTCGTCAAAAGCTTGTGTATGTTCCTGAGTCCAAGGGAGAACAGACGAAGACGCTGCCTCCTGTGTTGTCAACTGTATAAGTGGTTTAGCTAGAAATGCATATTGGGGAATCCATTGTCTGCAATAAGAAGTGAGTCCAATAAAGGCTCGTACTTCCTTCTGTGTCTTGGGTTGTGGAAGATGTGCAATTAACTGGATGCGATCCGGTGTCAGCTGCCTACCCCACTTGGACAGCAAGTGCCCAAGGTACACCACTTGCTGGACACAGAATTGTAACTTCGAAGGAGACACCTTGTGTCCCTTGTCCGCCAGGAAATACAAAACTGTCAGTGATGCATGTTCACATTCTTGTTCACTTCGGGCGGTGATCAACAGATCATCGACGTATTGGAGTAGGGCAGTGTTAGGAGGCATGTGAATACTGTCAAGTTGTCTTTTCAATGCTTGGCTGTAGATGCTGGGGCTTTCTGTGAATCCTTGAGGGGCGCGTGCAAATTTGAAGCTACGGCCATTTAAACAGAATTCGAAAAGGTACTGGCTTTCCGGATCAATGGGAACACTAAAGAAGGTGTTCTTGAGATCGATTACAGTAAAGAACGTCGCCTCTGAATCAATAGCTGTCAATAATGAAGAGATGTCTGGGACCACTGGATACTGTGGTACAATACATTTATTCAATTCTCGTAAATCGATCACCAAACGATAAACTGGAGGTGCATTCGGATCAGTGCGTTTAAGAATCGGAATGATAGGGGAATTACAAACATTGGAGTCGGTTTCTACAACCACTCCTTGTGCAATGAGCTCGTCAATGATTTTCAGTAAAGCCACTACAGCATCAGGTGGTAACTTGTATTGTCGGATTCGGGGCAGTACAACTCCTGGCTTGAGTGTAACACGGTATGGTGTAATGTGCATACAACCTACATCAGTGGGGCCTTGTGCCCATAAATGTGCAGGAACATTCTGTAACCTGGGATCAAAATCTCTCAACACATAATGACCCTTAAAATCACGAAGGAACAGCCTTACTCCTTCCGGAGAACAACAAATTACAGCTCCCAGAGCTTTCAGTGTTTTAATACCAAGCAAGTTTTCTGGACATGATTTCGTGAGCAATAAATCTGTAGTACGGGATAGTGGACCAACTGCAAGAGGAACTGGTTTCGATACTTCATTAACAATAGGCTTTCCTGAAAATCCAAGGGAAACATTCTGTGAGCCTGAGAGGGGTGCCCCTGGAACCTCGTCATGACTAATGGTAGTTCTGCTTGCCCCTGTGTCAATCAAAAATTTTCTATCCTTTCCTAATACCTGACTATGTACATAAGGACCCTCTTGATCTACAGGAACCTCAATAAGAGGCAAGCCAACCTCCCTCTCTAGGCTGTTTCATGTGTACTGCTGATAATCAGGGTAATCGGATTGTGCATACTGGTACATCTGCTGTGTGACATGTTGTGTCGCGGCAATGGGCTGGGGCTGTGGTACCGCTACGGTCTGTTGTGGAACCTGCATAGGCTGCACATTCTGCGGGATATGTTGTTGGACCTGGTCCTGTCTAGGTGGACGTGGTCTCTCTTTAGTTTTACCTGTGGCTATATTGTGTTTCAGAACTGCACAATCGTTTACATAGTGACCTGGCTGTTTACAATAGTTGCATGTCCCTTTAACAGGAGCTGCCGAATTATTGGACTGTGTCGTACCCCTTTTCTGACCATCAGCTGTAACTGACTGAGCAACTAGCACTTTCATTTTCGTGTCTTTCATACGTCTCTGTTCGTGATCATGTTCCTCCCTAATCCTGTTCTGGTGATACTGTAACATTTGTAACATTTGGGAAGGCGTATTTGCTTGCCATGTGCTCTCGACTTTCAATACACGGTTCTTAACCTGGGGCAATGAATTCTCGACTAATTTGGTCACAAATAGGTGTGGGTAAGACTCGCTACTTGTTTTCAGGCCACTATTAATAATAAAACATTTCTCGAATCTAGAATAAAAATCACTAGTGTCTTCGTCGTGTTTCGGTTTGCAGGCTGAGATTGCATCCCAGTCCTCCTTTTTAGTTGTCAACAATCTTGGCAAAACCTGTACTAATAATCCTGGTAATGCTTTAGTTTTCTCCCCAAGACCTAGACCGGGGGTTCGTCCGGTTTCTTCGTTTTCCAATTCAGTCCAATTAATCTTTTTATCTCCCACTTCCCATTCTTTTTCTTTGAGTTTCTCGTACATACCGGCAGGCAATAGCACTTTTAATATTTTCATAATATCGGGATATGTATAATCTCCCATGAGTAACATGTCTTTTATTTCACGGTGAAACCCTGCTGGATCTTTATCATGACTAGGCACTATTTTCTTCATTTCCAATAATTCCATTTTAGTTATGGGCGTGTATACAAATACGCGTTGGAGCTCACCCCCTGGAGTTGCCTGGACGGGATGGACTTCTCGTAAAGGGTTCTGTCTATCTAGGTGAAAAGGATAGCTTACTGGGGGTGGAACCGGAACGAAATGTGGAGTCAAAAATGTTCTATATCTATGACGTTGTTCGAGAATAACATTAATCAAATCAGTACCTAGGCCTCTCCACCTATTCAGGAGTAATTCGTCTAGTACATTGTATAAGGGACCTGGATCAGAATGCTGACTTTCATATAGCATAATAATATGTTGGATCATGTACATACCAACTAAACATTGTTCAGTCGGAGTAAGACTCAAAAATGTTTGCGCTACTGAATCGTCTCTATACACGCTGTCATTATCGGCCCACTGTACTGCGGACCGTGCTAGTTCTTGTTCACGCATTGTACTAAGTTCATTGTAACCTATTCTATCTTTCAGGATTTTATCAGTGGCTTGGAATAACTGTTCGAGAGAACATTTTTCTGGTATGGGGGGAAGAAAACGTCTTTTATTTTCTAGACGTATCGGTCTGTCAAAAGGTCTATCAGAAGGGTACTGTTTAGGGAGTTTCGCCCTACCTACGTAAGCTATCGTGTCTTGAGTCGCTGCTGGATTCTCTGGTTCTTCCTCCTATGAGGAGTCCTTTTCGTCCCCTGTTTCGGTTGTCCTGTCGGCTTTGCGTCGGGCATGTATGGCCACTATTTCTTTACGGATCTTTCTGGACATGGCATCTATACATTTCTCTTTGTCATGCTTACAATCTGCAATATTCTGACTCCATTTTGTCAATCCTTCCATTTCTTTTTTAGAATAACCTGGCTGATCTTGTTCCCTTATCAAACAATTAATCAAAAATCGCAATATTAACCCTTGAGTCTCGACTTTCTGATATGCCATGGCTTCACGAACACATTCTGGACCCTCCCCCGATCGAATAAAGTGATATATTTTGTCTAGATGTTCTGGCATTTCTGGTAATGTCATCAAATAATCTGTAACATGTCTTAAACGTAACGATGCTAACATCAGGTCCCCTTGCTTGCCAGGGACAGGATCGTATCTACAATCTCCAATTGTTTGTTTGAGCTTTTCAGCTGGGCTTGCTTTGGGTGTACGCTGCATTGCTAATTCTCTCATTGTCAATCGATGTAATTGTGGCGGAGTGTGGGGGAGGCCACCTGTGGCACCTCCTGAAACGGAAGCATGAGCATAACCTGACTGGTGGGCAGGTATATGTAATGGGATTGAACCCTGAGTTGCATCTGTCGAAAAAGGATTAGTAGGAACTGTAGTAGGAAGGCCAGTAGGGGAAGTGGCAACATGTGCGGGAAATTGGTGACGTGGAGGGGTCGTGGCTTGATTGGCCGGTGCAGGGTGCTGAGCATTGTTATCAGGGGGTACGGGTAGTACGGGCACATTAGTATAAGCTGGAGCTACACCATCTAAATATGAAGAAAGGAATATATCTGCTGCGGTCTGTTTGTGACGGATTTTAGTCGGAACTAATGGTGGCGGCAGATCACTTGGCATATCCGGGGTCGCCTTGGGCCGGCCCTCGGCTAGAACTGGATACAGTCCTGTAATAAGGGCATTTCTCCGTCGGTCTTGTTGTTCTATTCTGACTCGTTCTCCTTCTTCTAGTAGTTCCTTTTCTCTAGCTTTTTCGGAATCCTCTCTGCTTTTTTCTGCTTTTCTGAGTTCTTTCTCTGTCCGTCTATGCGATTCTTTGCGCCACAATTCTATGGCATCTTTCTGCGATTGTCTGGCATTCTTTTTCCATAACGCTTCTTCTACTCTCATGATGCACTCAGCATCCCATGTCCCTGTAACGGGCCATCTCTGATTCTCTTCCAAGTCCTTCGTATAGTCCACCCATAAGTCTAAGTACAGTATGGCATCTAAGCCATGCTTGTGGTACATAAAATGACCTGGAGTGTCCCTAGGTGGGACGGGAACTGCTTCTTCGAGTATCCCTTTCCTAGTTCCTATCTGTCGTAATTTAGAAAACAGAGGCATTTTTACCTCTTACCTGGACGCAAAACACGATGACCACAATAGAATTGCAAACAGTCATTCATACCACGACATCAAACACATTGAAACATTTCGACACTGTCTAATACATTCTAAGGCAAAGAATACTGAAACACTGAATAACTGTATTACTAGATATACTGCTAAACAGTACAGATGCACTGCTAAAACAGTACAGACCGGATCTGTGTACCCAAACCCGTCTTGACCGGATACAAATTAATGCACCCGTCTTGATGCATCCCCAGCAACGGTACTCACCGGGAAGCACGGAATGGAAGGCCTCGAAAACTCGACTGGACTGGACTGCTACGACGTCACTGCTGCTGCGCACTACGCATGCGCCTCGACGCTTCGGACAGGTGGGCCTCTGGACACCTCGGACACTGCTCTCTCGGCTGGGCTCTGGTCGGGATCCTCCGCACTCCTCACCGCCTCGTCTGGATGCTATCCCGCAGTCTCCGTCTCCACCGTAGGCCTGAGGGAGATACAGGAAAACCTGCAGATGCGCATAGGAGTCCGTCACGGCTGTGGTAGGGGGCAAGGCCTGCGACGCATCGCCGGCGCGTGGGGTGGGGGAGGGGTACCTATTCGGGCGCCAAATTATGTGGTAAATATAATTTACCGTACAAGTTTTTCCATATAATTACTGACAAGTAAAAGAATAGCTCAATCAAATGAGAGTCAGAGTCCGTGGTGTCTGAGTCATATGGGCTTTAATCGGGATGGCTCGAGCCATGGAAATCAATTCCATCAATACAAGGGTTCGGGGAATATGCAATGATGGCAATAAGATGTCAACGATTTATTAACAGTACATGACATATGTAGTAAAACTGTACAATGGCGATGGATACAGTAGGCGTGACAAGTGAAAAGAATATGATAAGAACACATGTGCGTAGCAAAAAGGCGTGTACAAGGGTGTGCACGGAGGTGTGTGCTGGAAACGTCACAGAAACGTGTCATAAGTGGGCGGGTGCATAGAGGATTCTGCAGAGTCAGCTGAAACATTTCACCTGGATGCGCACGCAATTAGTATGACGTGGGACTAAAGAAAACTGGGGGCTTTGACTTTAGCACTAGTAGGGGAGACAGAAGTCTAGCATGTCAGATCGACCTGTTCCTATAACATGTCTGATATCTTGTATTTGGGGAATGTTTAATCTGAAGTAAAAGGTCTCTCGGGCAGAGGCTATTCTATACTAAATGCATAGGTGTCTAAGTGCAATGCGCGGGGCCATGGGCCTACCATGGTAACGGGAGCAATGAATTACATGAAGGAGACGGGAAGGCTTGGCCCTTTGCTCTGCAGCCGGGAAGCTGTTTACCTATTTCACTAGACTGGAATGTGTTTTCGAGGAGGCTGGCTGATAAAATACTGTTCTGGCAGGCAGGCCAGGCCGAGCCAGGCACCGCTTCGCTTGGCAGGAAGTAAGGCAGAGGTCAGGGATGCATCTCCACGCTGCAGCTTTCAGAGGCAGAGACAGAAGTGGTTTGAGGGCAGAAATCAGGGCCTAGCTCTGCCGAGCCAGGAAAAACGTGAAAGTGCACCATGTAAAGACGTTGGCATGGCATGGTCAGGAACTGAATTATCAATCCATTCATGGTGGATCTGATAGAGGACATGTTGACGTTGGACGCAAATGTATTTGCGTCTTCTGATTTGGTTGCGGAGGGAAGTTACATGCACTTTAAACTCGTACATGGAGACGTTGGGGTACACGTTAGGGGACATATCTGACCATAAAAATTTCAATTACCTCAGAAAGAGTCACGATTGGAGGAACTCACATCAGGGGAATTAACAGGAAGCCTTCCGCATGTTTGAGTCAATCTAACCACATGGATAGTATTTGGGAGGTGTACGGCTGCACTCATTTGGCACACATCTATTGGAGGACTTTGGAACTGGATTAAGCAGGCCAATGTCCGCGTGTTTGCATTGACACAATAGTTAAAACAGATTTATGTACCTATTCATTACCACTGAACTGTGTTGGACCAACAGTTGGACATATTACCTTTCTTTGTCATCAAAATCAATGGCTTTCTTGGCAGGGTTGTAGCAGCAACTCGGAAAGGAAGGATTTCCACAGAAGTGAAGCCGGTGCCACGCCGAGTACCTTTGCACCATGTGTGGGCTCGGGATGGGGCCTGCCTGCAGGGTCCCGCCCTACAATCTAGAAGTTAGCACCCGCAATCCTTCGAGTCCTGCAGTGCCACTCAACCTGCAAAGATAGAACATGTCTGATGAAACAAATCTCTTGGTCAATCTCTTGAAAGGAATCATTTAAGAGGTATGTTTGCCTGCATCTCTTCAGGGATCGTGTATTTTAGTTCTATTCATTGTTTTTGTACAGTAATAGTGCCAGGGGCGGCTCCTCCGTTGGGGCAGGGGAGCATCGCCCCACTTAAGTCACCCTTTCAAAGATACAAATACCATTTTATTTTCCATCCTCCAGTCTTGACGGGCTGCTGCCGAATGAGAGCAGCCGCAAAAACCACAGTTGATGGACAGAATGCAGAACAATGTCATACATTCACCCCAGTACAGAGATCTGGGCCTAAATCCATCGTTTTCTTGCACTCCACATCACCCCAGTTCAGATATGGCTATATGCAAATCAGTCTGACACTGTGCGTCATGGGAACAGTCCAGCCCGAACTGCCAAGCCATGCCTTCCCTGGACCAGAAACAAGCTTCTGAGGACCAGTTTCTGGCATTCCAGCCGTCTTCAGCCCGGCTTGCTTGAATCCAGTAGTGTGGAGAGCATGGGACTCACGTCTGAGCATACCCATCCCACTCGGGGTGACAAATGCAAAAACCACAGTTGATGGACAGAATGCAGAACAATGTCATACATTCACCCCAGTACAGAGATCTGGGCCTAAAGCCATCGTTCTTTTGCTCACCATGCCATGAGAGCATCCAGGACGAAGGGTGTGCTGTATTTGAACTTTCCAAAGTACGCGTCTGTCTTGAGACTGCCAGCCAGACATGCCCCAG
Organism: Lissotriton vulgaris; assembly: GCF_964263255.1. Lineage (NCBI taxonomy): Eukaryota > Metazoa > Chordata > Amphibia > Caudata > Salamandridae > Lissotriton > Lissotriton vulgaris. The sequence continues at coordinate 3,060,888 of NC_141696.1, read as the reverse complement.
CGGGGTCAGAGTAAGTGCAGGGCTCCAGTGTCCTTAGGAGCGGCAAGTGACGCTGCTCCCTCCAGTCAGGGAGCTGCTCTCAACGCATGAGAGCAGCGGCATGATTGGTTCCCGTACTAAAGCATTCAGTTGAGAAGAGGTCCGGACCGGAAGACGTTGGTTGAGGTAAGGTTTTTAAAAAAATGAAAATATTTGTGCGCACCCGCCCGCCTCCCGCGTAGATGCCAGCGACCCCTAAATAGTGCGGGCAGAGGGTCGTGCGCACCCGCCCGCCTCCCGCGTAGATGCCAGCGACCCCTGAATAGTGCGGGCAGAGGGTCGTGCGCACCCGCCCGCCTCCCGCGTAGATGCCAGCGACCCCTGAATAGTGCAGGCAGAGGGTCGCCTCTGAGCGCTCATGGAGCACAAGGTGGGAAGGGAAAGGGGGACAAAACATCCAACAGGTGCTTTAACAAAACCCTCTTTGTCCAGGCTCATGTGTGGCTCTTTGTAGATTGGTTTCCTGATCAGGAATTTCTCGTCGCCGTGAAGACCTGCTGTGAGTCTATCCAGGCTGCCTCTACCTCATGTGGTGAAGCCGATCTATAAAAAGGCACAAACAACTAAAAACCTTCAGGCAACCAATCTAGATGTATTGCCGGAATTCAAGTTCTCCTTCAGGTAAATCAAACTCCAAAGGAGGTTGGTTTGTGTTTCACTGTGATAAATGCAGACATCTATACCCCTTTCAGTGCTGTGTACATCTGGACACCAAAAGACGATCTTTTCAGTACTATCTACACAAAGTGCTAGTAAAACCACTCCTTATACTAATGGCTGCATCACAAAGTGTTTGTATTACTTTAGATGAGCAGTCACCTCTGAAAAGAGGTCAGAGAGCCCCAGCACAGCTAGGTCTAAAGCTCTCCCGCTACAGTGTGGAGTCCCCCAGGGCTCCTCCCTGAGCCCCACACTTTTTAATGTTTATATGTCCCCCCTAGAGGACATTATAACCCCATTCGGTATTAAGACAGTTATGTACGCCGATGACACACAACTGGTAGTTTCCATCAGCCAATCAAGGATAAGCCTAGCAGTCTGCCTCGAGAACATCTCCCACTGGATGAGCGAATCACGCCTTAAATTGAACGGCGAGAAGTCCGAGAACCTTCTCTTGGGAAAACCTCGCAAACTTCCCCCATCCCTCTTATGGCCAGGCTGTATGGGATCACCTCCCACCCCCAAACCAAAGGTCAAAAGCCTGGGCATCTGGTTAGATCAAGACCTTAACTTCAAAACCCAGGCCAGAAAAACCGCAGGCACCTGCTTTGGCCTTATTCCTAAATCCTGCACTTAATCCCCTTTCAATCTAGGAAACTGCTCATGCAGGGATTAGTGAATTCCAGACTGGACTACGGAAATGCCCTTTATCTGGGGGCCCCTGCCTCAGTTATCCACAGACTGCAGTGCGCTCAAAATGCTGCTGCCAGACTCCTAACAGGGACCAAAGCGAGATGCTCTGCCAAACCAGCCCTCAAAAGCCTACACTGGCTACCGGTCAAGGAAAGGATCACTTTTAAGACTCTCGGCATCTCGCACAAGATCCTGCACGGCAGAGGCCCACCGATTCTAAGTTCCCTCGTTAAACCCCACCAGTCTAACAGGCAACTCAGATCCGACTCCCTCTCCTTGGCTAGCGTCCCCAGAATACATAAGGCCCGCTCTGGGGGGCGACTGTTTTCCTACAATGCCCCAAAGCTGTGGAACTCCCTTCCAATCTCCATGCGAAGAGAACACAACCTACTTGCCTTCCGCAGGCAACTAAAAACATGGCTCTTCCCATAGTGCTCTTCCCCCCCGGAACCATAGGTCAACTGACAGCGCTGGGACGCCCTAGGATAGCTTTGCGCTTTACAAATCCGTATCCAAATCCAAATCCAGTCATCTTTATCCTTTTACCACGTGTATCATTCCACATAGAAAAAAGGTACTGACATTATATTCTAAACGTAATCTTTTGTTCCAAGCAGTATTTGATTTTTTTTCAATTTTCTTGATAAAGTAACATTATAAATCCTATTATTTTCATTCCATGCTATATGCTACCTGAACACCAGCTGCGGTGGCAGCGGCGAGGGAAAGTACATCATGTCTTAACCCTGTTCACACAACTCTTGCTACACCTCTGTAGGGCTCTCCAGAGACATTTGAAACCCTCTCTCTGTCGGGGGCAGGAGAATTCAGAAAAAAATCTAACCATGTTTTCCATTATCTCCCCCTGAGGAAGGGAAGGGGTGATTACTTCCCCACTAATATTTTCAGGAGGTTCAGATACAACACTAGGTCACTCAGCTGTTTCCCTTGATTTCAAACTCTAGTTTACAACCCTGTCAAGCAAGCAGTTCCTGTTTTTTACACTCTGCAACTTCAACTTACAAACACCCCCCAATTCGCACAAGTGGGGAGAGGATGTGGGTAAATGGCTCGAGTGGTCAACATCGGAGCTGGGGATCCAGGTGGTGTCTCAGCAGGGGCGCTCAACATTCTGTGATTCTTGGCAAATCAAGTCATCTCCTCGTGCCTAACAAAAAGGATTGTGTCTGTCTGTACCGCAACTGGTGCACATGTAAAATGCTCTGATACGGGTCGAATTTGCGCTTTATAAAACTCCCAAAAACAAAAGTGGTGAAAATTGCCCATCAAAGTACAAACTGCGTGAAGATTTCAGGAGCACTGTGAAAGCGCTGGTCCTCTCCTTGCTTGCAGGGCTATAGAAAACTGCAGCAGCGGCACTGACCGCTATTCTAAGTGCGGCCGCACGTCGGGCCAAAGAATTTAGACTACATCACTCATGACTTTATAGCCACTACCTTCCGAATTCCGCTTTTCGTCCATGCCCAAAGTTCTTTATTCAATATCAGTAATAATATAGAATTGTCTTGCTCTTCCTGTTAAATGTAAAGTTTCCATTTCCCATGTGGTTAGGACCGCGCTACATAATGATCTTTAATAAATAAAATGAATAAATACAATCCTAGGGTGATCATTGAAACTTTAGTGCAGATTTACAAGCCCCCTGCGCCACCAGCACGGCACTTTTTGTGACACACCGGAGGCACATTTCACTTCTCCATATTTACAAGGAGGGGAAAAGCCACTCTGCGTGATTCCTAAATATGGCCCCGTCACATGCAGCACTTTGTGTGGAAGGGGCGTTCCATGGGTGTTGCTGTGGGTGTTCCCACGCAGCACCCATGGAACAAGACACATTTCCAGATTGATGAGGAATCGTAAATCGGGAATTGTGTGTCAATGCCAAGCCTCACCAGGGGACTCGGAACGAGGCGAAATGTTTTCTTTTCTCCTCGTTTTTTCCTACAGCATGCATTGAAAGAGGAAAATGCCTGCAGTGATTGTTTTTGTGCAGGAAGGGGCCCCTTCCTGCACAAAAACTATCTCCCCATGGCTCAGGCATCCTTCACCGCGGTGCAAGGGGGCCAGCTTGGCAACTGTTTTTGCGCCAGCGCAGGGGAGAGTACAGGAATGCGACATATCATTGTAGATATGTCGCAGACCTGTGCTTCCGAAGTGCCGCAGTGTGGAGCAGCCGAAGGGCTTGCGTTGCCGCGCTGCGGCACTTCCTTGTAGATCTGCCCCTTTGTTTATCTCCTGCTCAAGATCAAAGAATGCAGACTTGTGCTCACTCATACTTCAAATGCTTGTGAGTACCAGGCACTGTTGGAATATTGTAAGCCCATTGCACAAACATGATCTGAATCTACATATGCCTAATGTATATCCAATATGAACTGCGGGATCTGGTGTCCTTCGTCCGCGCCCCTGTCTTTAGGTCTTATTCAAGCTCGACTCTCCCGCAGGCGTCTGCTTTCATTCGAAGACTGGCCTGTAAAATGGATCCGATCTCTGGTTACTTCCAAAAGACAAAGGGTTTCCTAAAAAACTTCCACTCCTTTGAGTTTAGAATCAGCACATTTCAAAGTCTGCATCTGTCTGAGTTTTGCCAGTTTGTGAGCTGTGCTTTATTTGCTTTGCTGGACGAGCTGCATCAGAAAATCAACTCACCAGTGCACAGAGAACAATAGAAAACCTTCAATCCATAGAATTGCGAAATGAGAAGCAAGCGCACAACATTCTTGGCACAACCCAGAAGCAAAAACAAAGAAAGCGAAAAATCAAATTCATTTTTTGGTATTACTTATGTGATCCTCAAGGCTTGCGATTATGGGCTGGCTCTGTCGCTATATTTGTGACGGTCTCTCAGTGGTGTGCAGATATGCTTTTTTTTCTTATGCAAATTGCCTCCTTCTGTTTTTGTCACTTTCATGTACAACATGTCTACAAGCAACTCAAAATAAGGCCACACAGCACCTTTGGTCTTTAAGTTCAAATCTAGCTGTATTCCAGTGTGTAGCGTCATCAAAAGCAATGATTTCTGTTTTGATGAAATGGAGTCCCCCCGGGGCGCGCTAAGTCGAAATCTTTAGTAGTACAAAGAGTTGAGATGTTCAATTGTCACACATAGCACTTGGGGTACTATCTGACTTTCAATGCCTTTAACAAAGTAAAAAGGCACACTAGGAATACATTGGGTCTCTTTGCTTTATTCGCGTTTGCATCATAATATATTCCATAGGTTAATTCCCCATTTCCCCCTTTGAGATGTGTGACTCTTATACCTCGTGCACCATTCTGCTAGTACAAAGGGCTTTCCCTTCCAGTTTATTTATGGGTTTATACCGCGCTTGAATCGACTCCCGGAGGAGTATCTCTGCGCACAAACGCCAGTAGTAGATGGAAGGGAGCGGTCAGTCCACTAGATCGGCTGCTAGTCCAGGAATTCAGTAGTGCGCTAATTCGGGAACAGGAAAGTTTTCCACCTTTTCCTGAAGGTCAAATGGTCCGAACACTGCCTGAGCAGAAGAGGAAGTTTATTCCATAGTGCAGGACCAACCAAGAATGTTGCAAGCACAATGCAGTTTATAGCATCGCCTAGATTTATGTCCTTATTTGTTAGTTAGCGCAGTAGGTTAATGTGCCTCCGGTACAGCTCTGTAGCCTACATGTTGAAATCATCCTACAGAGGTTTAAAAAGCAGAAGGCTATTGAACAATACATTTTATTTGATGAACTAACGAAAAGGTCCAAACGTTCCTGAAATTTTAGTGTGTACATTATCACTCCAGATAGTATCATTACACCACCGGGTGGGGAAAAAAGCAAGGGACTGGCAGCAGTACTGCAAAGTAGGCGGAGAAGAAACGTCCCGGACAGGCTTGTGTGTCTCTGCAGCCAGTACAGGCATAGAAATAGAAAGAGGACTATTGAGGTTCCGTGACAATTGTAAGTGGTGTTTTCGACTCGCACGGATATGGGCGAGTCTGGTATCTATGAACCGCAAATGACGAGTTTAGTAAGTGTGCGCAGTTTCGCTGTGCTAACTTAAACCGTTCGTTTGTTATGTGGGTTTTTCATCTGTACCCACGGGTTCCATCTTAGATACGGCATCCATTTTGTCTCTTGCCCTCAAGTAGCCAGCGAACGGACGCTGTCCGCTTCGCGACCCTGGGACTCCCAAGATATCTGCGGAAGACACGTGTTCTTTGAAAGTGTCTTTATGACAAGGGGGTTGCTGCTGTAAGGCGGATGGTGCCGCTTGAGGCTCATCTTGCCGCACGGGCTTATTGTCCCAGCCGTGCATCTCATTAGGCACATCCCTTTGATGCCTGTATCTCGTGTTTCTCGATACCTCCCCTTTTACACCCTTTCCGATCTCCCCACTGTCTCCGTTTTCCTCTGCACCTGTCTTCGTTCCTATTTCGATCTACTTTACTGCTGATTGGAATTTGTTAATGGTGGGAAGATGGGTTTTTACAGTTGGGAACCGCCAAATGTTTCCGCACTTATGTTCCGGACCTTGTGTGTTTCAAAGTGACCAAAGCGACCCCTCTGGGAGCTAAATGTGGGAACCGGGTTGTAAACTTTTGTGTTCAATGTTATCCTATGGGTAAAAACTGTATAAAAGGAGCGATCCACAGAACCAATTTGAAGCAGTCTCCCCGAACTACACTCGATGTACTTCCTGTGATTTCTGTGTTCCCTGCAGCAAATAAACCTTGAATCTTTGACGCCGAAGGAAGTGTCCCGTGTCTCTGTGACTTGTACGCCGGAGCAGGTTACCCACGAAGGTTTCAGGTGTTGTGCCCTGGCACCGCTGGGTCCAAAAGAACCCAGTCCTTCACTATGGGGCATCAATGCATATCGCATTGATGCAGGCCGCGGACCAGCGGCTTCGGTGCTGAGGCTTGTCTTTGAAGCTGGTACCGATACAGCCTCTGGTTTAATGTTTAGATCAGCTGTGAAACACACTAAGCCGTGTTGTAGGAGGGTTGAGGGGGTGGGTGGGATGGCATGGGGAGAGAAAGTGGATGGTGCAAAACTTGAGCAGGCAAGAAAAAAAGTAGTTCCGAGAAGAACATAAACATTGAAAGCGTAAGGAGACAGTACTTGGCCGGTGCTCTGTGGCAGGAAAGCGGAAATACAAAGAGGGAAAAGAGGAAGGATTGCCCAGTAGCAAGAAAATATTTCTGAAGGACACTGCTATAGACAAATAAAAAGCATTGGCAAGCTATGGGTGGAGCTTCACTCCTAAACCTTATACAACAGGTCGCTAAACGACAGCGCAAATGCTGTCAAGGCTTGACCTAAAGACACCAATTTTAGCCATTTCACAGTCCTCACAGCGTCTTTGCCTACAGCAGAAGACTGAAGTAGTGCAAGTGTCTGATAGTGTGGAATACTCTTGTACTCTCTAACCACACAGATGGCCTAATATGACCACATGAAGATATAAATTAGCATCACATCACAAATACCGACTTACCTTAATAAAAAGGTCCAGGCTGGAAATAGTTTAGGCCTTTATAATCAGCCTTGTGGAGGTTTTTGTATCTTGGGAAACGCCCTTCAGGCCGCGTAAGGAGCGTTTTTACTCAAAGTGTTTTACCTCAGTTGGCCCAGCATACAGCATGGGAGCTGGGAAGATGGTGACAACTGTCGTCTTGGCATCCAGGACGCCCTCCTCCAGTACGGCTGCATGTTGCTTAATGCGCCATTCCAAAGGCACATCATCATCTTTGGTCCACCCTCCCAAGGGATGAAGCAGAAGAACAGGGCACTTGTATCCGCGTGCCAAGAGGCGGCATCTGGTGTCCTGCATGCCCGTTGTGGACGGGGTCACGCAGTTGAAAAGCAAAAACAGCATCTGGAGAGAAAGAGTACAGACCGCTTCAGGCAGACGCACCTTTTGCGTGTTCTAGCTGGCAATACCTGCAAGAAGCAAACTCTTGAATGAGTGGAAAAACGCCAGCTATGTCGAAGCTGGTACGCAATAGCCACAGTGTCAACATAGTCCCTACAACTCTTTTTTCATTTCTCCGCCATTCTATTTATCACAGCGTGCCGGGATTACATTCAAAGTACTCAACCACTAAAATTCCAAAGAAACCCCAAAAGATGTGTTCAAACAAAATGAAGTAAAAGAAGGGACAATACCCTTTTATAGTCCAAGATAATCACAATACCAAATTTCTGATAAAAATAAGAAAATGAGTCCCAAGAAGTTAGGACCTGTTGTTCATGGCACAGTATTTACCAGTACACATTTTTAAAAAAAACAATATGCCCACAAAGTGCGAGAGGGTGCTAAAAGTAGTTACATACTGGACAATGCACCAAAACAAAACGTGTAAATGAAAGTGCCTGAATGAAGTTAAAAAAGAATATACAGCAAATCAGTCTCAATAGGACAGAAAAGCATGCAGGGCACACATGTCCTCACACTCTACTGCACAAAACACGCTTTAATTCAATAGCTCATACTTCAAATGCTGTAAACATAAAATAAATACACATTTTTACTTCTAACATTATTCATGTTGGACCTTTTACACTGCCAGGGCTGTGAATACATCACTGTCACTTTGGTAAAAAAAAAAATAACGTAATTATATTCCAGTACACACGGAAACACATCAATCCACACAATTAACACATCGTTAATTGCTAATCAGATTTGTCTTCATGTAACAGTGTTTTGCTCTAAGACTGCAAAGTGTGCCAAATTCAATAAACATGCATTGGCAAAGCCAACTGGTCTCGCCTATGCGAGGTCTATTGGCTTTGCCTTTTTCTTAATAATGTTGTACAACATTTGTCCAAAAGGATTATTATATAATATAATAGTAAGAAAACATGTGTATAGTATGGCCTGACATTGTATGGTGTGGCATTGTATGGTATGGCATTGTATGGTATGGTATTGCATACTCTGCCTGTCATTCCATAGTCTGGTATGGCGTGGTTTGTCAAAGTCAAAAAGTTTATTTTGTTACGGTACTCAATTGAGGACCACAAAAATAAAATATATACATTATACATTCACATTTAATACATTTTCAGTGAAATTTTCAAAAACTTAAAAATTTTATAGCAAACATATTCGTTTGGTGGGTTTTTACAAATGAATAAAAAGTCTTTTGAGTTTACGATCCTACATGATCGGTAAATGGGTGTAAGACATAATAACCTTGCCTTCACAATTTCTGTATTAGGACATATAAAAAGAAGATGTTCCAAATTCTGATTGCCCCCCTGACAAAAGGTACATAAAGCTGTCTTATCTGATCTCCAAGTAGAAGTAAGAGTTAATACAGGAAGGATTCCTAGACGCAGCATCATGATTGCGCGTCTTGCACCATGTATAAGGGTATAGTCTAGGTAGGGTAGGTATTGCTTATATTCATGGGAGTTTACGTAGGTTTTATACAAAGATAAACTAACACAATGTGAATAATCAATGTCATAACTCAATTTAGGGGTGAATTTTTTTAAAAATAGTTTGAGTTGGGCTGGAGACCATGTAGACAAAATTTCTACACTAATTTTAGCTAGCTGAAAAGCCTCTTGCAAATTTTTTAAGAAAGTGAGATTGGTGTAACCGATGTTAAATGTCTCGATTTTTAGTAAATTTCGAAGAGTGCCTTCCTTAGAATGGAGAAGATTATAGGCCCACCTTATGATACTAGCTACAGCCGTAGCGTAGGCACTCGTGATGTTACATTCCAGTCTCAACACCTGTACTGGTGTAGATGTGGAGAGCTTTAATAAGCTTTTTAGTATTTTACCTTCAATTAAGTTCATATATGTCCATTGGTAAATAGGAATGTATTCCGAAGCATACGAGACAACCGGTGGGATCTTCGCTCGATAAACTTGAATCAGTGCCGAAAAGTGCCTATGTCCAGTGGCAGAATATAGGCGAGACAATGCCCCAGCATGTAGGTCACTTTTCCTTTTTAAATGATCTATTTGGCTGTTGTTCCTCAAGTTTTGCGAAAAAATTCTGCCCAAGTAAGTATATTCTTTTACCTGCTCTACTTTCTCCCCTCCCAACTTCCATTCATATCTCACCTTTTTCTTCTGTTTAGAGAAAGCAACCACTTTGGTCTTACAGATATTTGGAATTAGGAAGTTTTTCTTAGAATACTGATGTAAAATGTCTAGAAGATTTTGAAGACCAAATGGAGTTAGATCAAACAGGACAATGTCGTCCGCATACAGCAGGGAATGAATATACTCGTTGGCTATCTTTGGCGGTGTACATAAACATTGTTGTAGATTACTTGGTAAGTCACTTAGGTACAAAGAAAATAAAATAGGGGCCAAGAGGCACCCTTGTTTTAATCCATTTGATGTGAAAATTACCCTTGATAGACCTTTATCACTCCCCATTTGGATACGGCACCAAGTGTCACTGTGAAGATTTACTATTAAGAGCAATAGCTGTTCTGGTATTCCCATTTTTCTCAGTTTTAACCACAAGGTCGGTCTGTCTACTCGGTCGAAGGCCGTCGAGTAGTCTATGAACGCTGCATAGATGGTTTGCTTTTTCCCTGATACATATTTGTCCAAAATTGTTTGGAGGATGGCTACATTGTCAGTCACTGCATGGTTTGGACGAAATCCAGACTGGAACATGGGGATTAAGCCCAGGGAAAATGCCCAAGTTTTTAGCCGTTCCAATATTTCTGCTGCGAAAATCTTGCCAGCGGCATCCATGAGGGCAATTTGTCTATAGTTTCCCGGAGTGTTTCTTTTTCCTTTTTTGTAAATTGGGATGATTATACTCCCCTTCCAGGAGATTGGCATTTTGCCACTATCGATTATATAGTTAAATAGTGGCGAAAGTAGCCGTCCCCACTCTTTGTGCTCAATTTGATAGACCTTAATAGGTATCTGATCGGGTCCCGATGCGCCAGTGCTTCTTGCCCATCTTATGATCTTAGAGACAGACAGTGCCGACGTTTGATTGATTTTTATGTCATTCTTTCCCAGACATTGTACTTCAGCTTCGCCATTGGTAGTCAACTTGTTTGGACTATAAAGCTCTCGGAGGTAAATTTCCCAGTCTTCTTCTGTGACAGGAGTTGATTCTAACTTTTTCTTAGTTCCAGTCATTGTTGCGATCAGGGCCCAATATTTGCGCTGGTTTTTTTGTTTGGCTGCTTCTTGGATTTCAATCCAATTGGTGTCCTGTTTCAGTTTTTTCTGTTTAGTTTTTTCTCGCCTTATTTGATTTTTTAATCTATTAATTTCCTTTTTATTTGTGAATGAGAAGTTCAAAAACTGGGCACGTATCAACCTGTTGATTTGTTTTACGACTGGTTTGTTTGAATTTTTGTAGTTACTACTTCGTTTACTTTTCCATAATTTTGTTTGTTCTAACTTACTTTGTAGTGCATGTTTCAGCTTATTTATTATGCAAGCAAAGTTCTTTATAGGATCGGCTGAGTATGTAGTAGTCAACAAATTGGTTTGAGAGACCAATAGCCTCACTTGATCCAAATTTTCTGGCCCCCAGAAAATTCTGCCCCTCGTTGCGTTTACTTCCATTTTTGTTTTCTGAAATATCGGCTGATACTGGAAAGTAGCTTGTAAAATCCATTCAGTTGATAGACATAGGATAGCATGGTCACTTTCCTCATTGAATGTGATTAATAGTTGACTCATTCGATCTTTTTCTCCGATCCCACATATGAAGTAGTCAAGTATAGAGGGAGATCCATTACCCTGCCTCGTATACGATGCTGGTTTATCACCATGTATATTACCATTTAAGATAGTCCCGTTTATTTTTGGGAGAAATGATAATAATGCTCGACCTCTCTTATCTGATTTCATTCCTTTTGGGAGTACAGGGAGTGATATTTCCAAGGATTCTTCATTTAAAAGTAGAGCCCATTTCTTTATTTCACAGTTTGACATTTTTGCATTCATATCTCCCATTATGATATAAGGCAGGTTGAATTGTTCTTCAATGATTTGGGAGATGGTCTCCATTAGGCGTTCAAACAACAGATCGCAGTTAGCGCTAGGAGGCGCATAGATGTTAAAGAGTAATAAAAAAGTGGGTGATGTTTGGGATTTAAGAGATACTTTTAGACATTGTAAATTATCCATCTTTGTATTAATTAATTCTTGCGACCAAGAGTAATCTTCTTTTAATAAGATTGCTAAACCGCCTTTAGCATGGCCCCTTCTAGAATTTTTTGCCAGGGTTTCAAAAACATAGTATCCTTTTTGAATAAAAGGTTTAGTATTCCAAGTTTCCTGTAAACCAATAATGTCAGGGAGGGTATCAGTTACATACTTCATTTTATTGTCCATCTTCCCAGCCAAATTCCAGGATAGTATCGTCATACCTTTGCTAAACTTGATTTTTCTGAGGTTTGACAATTTTTTTACTATTTAGGGTTTCAGATAACCATGCCCAAGATTTTGTCGTATTCTCATTATTGGTAGGTCTTAGTTCCCTGGACCATACTGACCTCTCTCCTTCTTTTACTTGTATTTTTAGCGAGTCTTTTCTGTTGAAATTTGAAATTATTTCTCCCCTGGATGTACTAGGGAATTCATCTCTTCGGTTATTTTGTCCCAGGATACCTTTGTTTAAGTTGTTAGTAGGTATGGGATCCACTACGGAAATTACATCATAACCATTTTTATGAAGGATTTCCTTCTCCCTGAGTATGATTCCAGGAAGAACTGACGAGAAAAAGGAGACTTGTGCTAATTTCTTATTCTCTTTATTAGGAAAGAGAACTAAATCAATTTCGTTACTTGTCAGTGAGATCAGTGATGGCATTTCTTGTAAAAGGTTCAATATTCTACCGCGGTTTAATGGCATTTTGTCAGTAGGGAACAGTTCTTCAATGATTAAATGTTTAGATATTATTCCTTCCCATGATTGCGTAATAGTAACATTCGCTTCTTCAGTAGCCTTAGTGTTTTGTTCTGTTGTTCTATATTCTACCACTGGACAGAATTCTTCAGCTTTTGGATTCAAATATGTTAACAGCGGAGATTTTTGAATTTCTGAAGAATTCATCAAGGTTTTGGGAGTGAATTTTTGAAATTTCAATTTGTGCCCTTTTTTCCTTTGTATTCTCCTTAGTGGTTTTCTCTTCTTCTTCCCCCCAGCATTTTCCTTCTCATCTCTTTTTTCAGTTTGATTTAGTTGACTATTTTTCTGTTCAATGGTGATGCCCGATGGCTCTACTTTGATTTCCATAGTACCCTGATCATGCTTGTTGTTGGGCTCTTTGCACGAGAAGATTGAAAAATGCTTGTTAGTATTTCCGGTATTGATTTCCGGTTCTTCTTTGAACAGTTTTTTGAGCGAATATGTAATAAGAGGTTTATTCTTTTTTCTTAGATCCTTTGTTTTAGTCACAGTTTTTTCTATATTAATTGTTTGTGTACTAGCTTCTCGCTGCTTTGGAGTTATATTAACGTTATTTTGAAGATCTTCACCTGTTAATGTTTCAACTAGATCTAGTTTTTTTGGTATGTCATTATTTAGAAATTTTTTCTTTTTTTCCTCAACTAAATGTTTCAGTATTCCTATTTGCACGTCCAGGGTTTCATCGGAATTAGCAAGAATTTGGCCAAGATGAGTGAGCACTGATTCCAATATTTCTTGCAATGTAAAAAGCGCCTTTGAGAGAGGAGAAGTGATATTTCCGAAGGTTAAATGTGAAAAAATTGGATCAGTAAAGTTGTCCTGGTTAGGGTATAAGATAGGGGATTTTTCCGGTGAGCTAGTTAAAGGATGTATTTGACTCAATGATATTTCGAATTTTTCTTGTTCTTGCTTCATATTCATACTCGTAAACACATCAGAGGGTAGCTCATAATCCTGTTTACTTATTGGGATTGTGGGGGTAATTTGAGCTGTTTCCACGTGGGTATTTTGGTCTTTCTCTATAAAGGAAATAATTGCCAGGTTACTTTCAGATTTCGTGCGACCTAGATTGTCAGTAGTCTGTACGAAGAGAGGTAAAGAGTCGTAATGATCCTTGTTTGTAGATGACTCTAGTTTATTTTGTTTGTCAGTTGAAAGTGAAAATACAGTTTTTCTCTTCGAAATAGTGGAAAAATACGTATTTATAGCTGGAGTACTTGAAAGATGGCCAGATTTCAATGAATTTGCTGCCATCTTTGTAACAGCGGTTTCAGTCCCCATACGCTTTGAATAAATTGTTCGTGAGCGGAGTTTTTTTAACGCCCTCATATTACAGATCAGAGGTCTAGTTGATTATATATTAGCCACAGTTGATTTTATCCGATTAAAAAATCTGTATTTCAAATGTGTAATACAAATGATTCTGTCAAGATTAAGATGTATTCATATATTGGTTTCAAAGTATAGATTTTGTAGTACCTCTGTAGCCAGGCGTACATGGGGTGGCCCGTCCCGTCCTCGGTCGTCCCCGGACGGCCACAGACGGCCCGCCCTTTGCCCGGGCTTAGCCCGGCGTCCCGCACGCGTCCCGCTTAGCGTGGATGGTGTGTCTTAAATAGGCGGAACAGAGGCGGGAAGAGACTCCAGGTGCGCTCCGGTCTTCACGCGCAGAACCCTGGGTCTCGCAGTCCCGACCTCTGGCGAGCAGCCTCCAAACGCGGTAACTGTGGAAGCAGCTTATCTCCTTTCCTCACGGAGATGTACAGCAGAGTCACGGCAGGCAACAAACAGCTGCGAGCGGCACCCGCGGAGCGGGGGCCGCGAGCTGTAAATGCTGAAGCTGGCGAATCAGGTCAGAGCAGGCAGCCAAGCAATCAGGGCGGAACAGAGGCGGGAAGAGACTCCAGGTGCGCTCCGGTCTTCACGCGCAGAACCCTGGGTCTCGCAGTCCCGACCTCTGGCGAGCAGCCTCCAAACGCGGTCACTGTGGAAGCAGCTTATCTCCTTTCCTCACGGAGATGTACAGCAGAGTCACGGCAGGCAACAAACAGCTGCGAGCGGCACCCGCGGAGCGGGGGCCGCGAGCTGTAAATGCTGAAGCTGGCGAATCAGGACAGAGCAGGCAGCCAAGCAATCAGGGCGGAACAGAGGCGGGAAGAGACTCCAGGTGCGCTCCGGTCTTCACGCGCAGAACCCTGGGTCTCGCAGTCCCGACCTCTGGCGAGCAGCCTCCAAACGCGGTCACTGTGGAAGCAGCTTATCTCCTTTCCTCACGGAGATGTACAGCAGAGTCATGGCAGGCAACAAACAGCTGCGAGCGGCACCCGCGGAGCGGGGGCCGCGAGCTGTAAATGCTGAAGCTGGCGAATCAGGTCAGAGCAGGCAGCCAAGCAATCAGGGCGGAACAGAGGCGGGAAGAGACTCCAGGTGCGCTCCGGTCTTCACGCGCAGAACCCTGGGTCTCGCAGTCCCGACCTCTGGCGAGCAGCCTCCAAACGCGGTCACTGTGGAAGCAGCTTATCTCCTTTCCTCACGGAGATGTACAGCAGAGTCACGGCAGGCAACAAACAGCTGCGAGCGGGTTTGTCATTGTATGGTGTGGCATTGTATACTATGCCTGTCATTCTATAGTCTGGTATGGTGTGGTTTGTCATTGTATGGTATGGCATTGTATACTCTGCCTGTCATTCTATAGTCTGGTATGGCATGGTTTGTCATTGTATGGTATGGCATTGTATACTATGCCTGTCATTCTACAGTCTGGTATGGCGTGGTTTGTCATTGTATGGTATGGCATTGTATACTATGCCTGTCATTCTATAGTCTGGTATGGCGTGGTTTGTCATTGTATGGTATGGCATTGTATACTCTGCCTTTCATTCTATAGTCTGGTATGGCATGGTTTGTCATTGTATGGTATGGCATTGTATACTATGCCTGTCATTCTATAGTCTGGTATGGCGTGGTTTGTCCTTGTATGGTATGGCATTGCATACTATGCCTGTCATTCTATAGTCTGGTATGGCATGGTTTGTCATTGTATGGTATGGCATTGTATACTATGCCTGTCATTCTATAGTCTGGTATGGCGTGGTTTGTCCTTGTATGGTATGGCATTGCATACTATGCCTGTCATTCTATAGTCTGGTATGGCGTGGTTTGTCATTGTATGGTATGGCATTGTATACTATGCCTGTCATTCTATAGTCTGGTATGGCGTGGTTTGTCATTGTATGGTATGGCATTGTATACTCTGCCTGTCATTCTATAGTCTGGTATGGCGTGGTTTGTCATTGTATGGTATGGCATTGTATGGTGTGGTTTGTCATTGTATGGTATGGCATTGTATACTATGCCTGTCATTCTATAGTCTGGTATGGCGTGGTTTGTCATTGTATGGTATGGCATTGTATACTCTGCCTGTCATTCTATAGTCTGGTATGGCGTGGTTTGTCATTGTATGGTATGGCATTGTATGGTGTGGTTTGTCATTGTATGGTATGGCATTGTATACTATGCCTGTCATTCTATAGTCTGGTATGTTTCGTGGTTTGTCATTGTATGGTATGGCATTGTATACTATGCCTGTCATTCTATAGTCTGGTATGGTGTGGTTTGTCATTGTATGGTATGGCATTGCATACTATGCCTGTCATTCTATAGTCTGGTATGGCGTGGTTTGTCATTGTATGGTATGGCATTGTATGGTGTGGTTTGTCATTGTATGGTATGGCATTGTATACTATGCCTGTCATTCTATAGTCTGGTATGGCGTGGTTTGTCATTGTATGGTATGGCATTGCATACTATGCCTGTCATTCTATAGTCTAGTATGGTGTGGTTTGTCATTGTATGGTATGGCATTGCATACTATGCCGGTCATTCTCTAGTCTGGTATGGTGTGGTTTGTCATTGTATGGTATGGCATTGTATACTATGCCTGTCATTCTATAGTCTGGTATGGCGTGGTTTGTCATTGTATGGTATGGCATTGTATGGTGTGGTTTGTCATTGTATGGTATGGCATTGTATACTGTGCCTGTCATTCTATAGTCTGGTATGGTGTGGTTTGTCATTGTATGGTATGGCATTGTATACTATGCCTGTCATTCTCTAGTCTGGTATGGTGTAGTTTGTCATTGTATGGTATGGCATTGTATACTATGCCTGTCATTCTATAGTCTGGTATGGCGTGGTTTGTCATTGTATGGTATGGCATTGTATACTATGCCTGTCATTCTATTGTCTGGTATGGCGTGGTTTGTCATTGTATGGTATGGCATTGTATACTATGCCTGTCATTCTATTGTCTGGTATGGCGTGGTTTGTCCTTGTATGGTATGGCATTGTATACTATGCCTGTCATTCTATAGTCTGGTATGGAGTGGTTTGTCATTGTATGGTATGGCATTGTATACTATGCCTGTCATTCTATAGTCTGCTATGGTGTGGTTTGTCATTGTATGGTATGGCATTGCATACTATGCCTGTCATTCTATAGTCTGGTATGGTGTGGTTTGTCATTGTATGGTATGGCATTGTATACTATGCCTGTCATTCTATAGTCTGGTATGGTGTGGTTTGTCATTGTATGGTATGGCATTGTATGGTGTGGTTTGTCATTGTATGGTATGGCATTGTATGGTGTGGTTTGTCATTGTATGGTATGGCATTGCATACTATGCCTGTCATTCTATAGTCTGGTATGGCATGGTTTGTCATTGTATGGTATGGCATTGTATGGTGTGGTTTGCGATTGTATGGTATGGCATTGCATACTATGCCTGTCATTCTATAGTCTGGTATGGCGTGGTTTGTCATTGTATGGTATGGCATTGCATACTATGCCTGTCATTCTATAGTCTGGTATGGCGTGGTTTGTCATTGTATGGTATGGCATTGCATACTATGCCTGTCATTCTATAGTCTGGTATGGCGTGGTTTGTCATTGTATGGTATGGCATTGTATACTATGCCTGTCATTCTATAGTCTGGTATGGCGTGGTTTGTCATTGTATGGTATGGCATTGTATACTATGCCTGTCATTCTATAGTCTGGTATGGCGTGGTTTGGCATTGTATGGTGTGGCATTGTATACTATGCCTGTCATTCTATAGTCTGGTATGGTGTGGTTTGTCATTGTATGGTGTGGCATTGTATACTATGCCTGTCATTCTATAGTCTGGTATGGTGTGGTTTGTCATAGTATGGTATGGCATTGCATACTATGCCTGTCATTCTATAGTCTGGTATGGCGTGGTTTGTCATTGTATGGTATGGCATTGTATGGTGTGGTTTGTCATTGTATGGTATGGCATTGCATACTATGCCTGTCATTCTATAGTCTGGTATGGTGTGGTTTGTCATTGTATGGTGTGGCATTGTATACTATGCCTGTCATTCTATAGTCTGGTATGGTGTGGTTTGGCATTGTATGGTATGGCATTGCATACTATGCCTGTCATTCTATAGTCTGGTATGGCGTGGTTTGTCATTGTATGGTATGGCATTGCATACTATGCCTGTCATTCTATAGTCTGGTATGCGTGGTTTGTCATTGTATGGTATGGCATTGCATACTATGCCTGTCATTCTATAGTCTGGTATGGCGTGGTTTGTCATTGTATGGTATGGCATTGTATACTATGCCTGTCATTCTATAGTCTGGTATGGTGTGGTTTGTCATTGTATGGTATGGCATTGTATACTATGCCTGTCATTCTATAGTCTGGTATGGCGTGGTTTGTCATTGTATGGTGTGGCATTGTATACTATGCCTGTCATTCTATAGTCTGGTATGGCGTGGTTTGTCATTGTATGGTATGGCATTGTATACTATGCCTGTCATTCTATTGTCTGGTATGGCGTGGTTTGTCATTGTATGGTATGGCATTGTATATTATGCCTGTCATTCTATAGTCTGGTATGGCGTGGTTTGTCATTGTATGGTGTGGCATTGTAGACTATGCCTGTCATTCTATAGTCTGGTATGGCGTGGTTTGTCATTGTATGGTATGGCATTGTATACTATGCCTGTCATTCTATAGTTTGGTATGGCGTGGTTTGTCATTGTATGGTATGGCATTGTATACTATGCCTGTCATTCTGAAAGTCTGGTATGGTGTGGTTTGTCATTGTATGGTATGGCATTGTATACTATGCCTGTCATTCTATAGTCTGGTATGGTGTGGTTTGTCATTGTATGGTATGGCATTGTATACTATGCCTGTCATTCTATAGTCTGGTATGGCGTGGTTTGTCATTGTATGGTATGGCATGGTATACTCTGCCTGTCATTCTATAGTCTGGTATGGCGTGGTTTGTCATAGTATGGTATGGCATTGTATACTATGCCTGTCATTCTATAGTCTGGTATGGCGTGGTTTGTCATTGTATGGTGTGGCATTGCATACTATGCCTGTCATTCTATAGTCTGGTATGGTGTGTCATTGTATGGTGTGGCATTGTATACTATGCCTGTCATTCTATAGTCTGGTATGGTGTGGTTTGGCATTGTATGGTATGGCATTGCATACTATGCCTGTCATTCTATAGTCTGGTATGGCGTGGTTTGTCATTGTATGGTATGGCATTGCATACTATGCCTGTCATTCTATAGTCTGGTATGCGTGGTTTGTCAATGTATGGTATGGCATTGCATACTATGCCTGTCATTCTATAGTCTGGTATGGCGTGGTTTGTCATTGTATGGTATGGCATTGTATACTATGCCTGTCATTCTATAGTCTGGTATGGTGTGGTTTGTCATTGTATGGTATGGCATTGTATACTATGCCTGTCATTCTATAGTCTGGTATGGCGTGGTTTGTCATTGTATGGTGTGGCATTGTATACTATGCCTGTCATTCTATAGTCTGGTATGGCGTGGTTTGTCATTGTATGGTATGGCATTGTATACTATGCCTGTCATTCTATTGTCTGGTATGGCGTGGTTTGTCATTGTATGGTATGGCATTGTATACTATGCCTGTCATTCTATAGTCTGGTATGGCGTGGTTTGTCATTGTATGGTGTGGCATTGTAGACTATGCCTGTCATTCTATAGTCTGGTATGGCGTGGTTTGTCATTGTATGGTATGGCATTGTATACTATGCCTGTCATTCTATAGTCTGGTATGGCGTGGTTTGTCATTGTATGGTATGGCATTGTATACTATGCCTGTCATTCTGAAAGTCTGGTATGGTGTGGTTTGTCATTGTATGGTATGGCATTGTATACTATGCCTGTCATTCTATAGTCTGGTATGGTGTGGTTTGTCATTGTATGGTATGGCATTGTATACTATGCCTGTCATTCTATAGTCTGGTATGGCGTGGTTTGTCATTGTATGGTATTGCATGGTATACTCTGCCTGTCATTCTATAGTCTGGTATGGCGTGGTTTGTCATAGTATGGTATGGCATTGTATACTATGCCTGTCATTCTATAGTCTGGTATGGCGTGGTTTGTCATTGTATGGTGTGGCATTGTATACTATGCCTGTCATTCTATAGTCTGGTATGGTGTGGTTTGTCATTGTATGGTATGGCATTGTATACTATGCCTGTCATTCTATAGTCTGGTATGGTGTGGTTTGTCATTGTATGGTATGGCATTGTATACTATGCCTGTCATTCTGAAAGTCTGGTATGGCGTGGTTTGTCATTGTATGGTGTGGCATTGTATGGTATGGCATTGTATGGTGTGGTTTGTCATTGTATGGTATGGCATTGTATGGTGTGGTTTGTCATTGTATGGTATGGCATTGCATACTATGCCTGTCATTCTATAGTCTGGTATGGCGTGGTTTGTCATTGTATGGTATGGCATTGTATGGTGTGGTTTGTCATTGTATGGTATGGCATTGCATACTATGCCTGTCATTCTATAGTCTGGTATGGTGTGGTTTGTCATTGTATGGTATGGCATTGCATACTATGCCTGTCATTCTATAGTCTGGTATGGCGTGGCTTGTCATTGTATGGTATGGCATTGCATACTATGCCTATCATTCTATAGTCTGGTATGGCGTGGTTTGTCATTGTATGGTATGGCATTGTATACTATGCCTGTCATTCTATAGTCTGGTATGGCGTGGTTTGTCATTGTATGGTATGGCATTGTATACTATGCCTGTCATTCTATAGTCTGGTATGGCGTGGTTTGGCATTGTATGGTGTGGCATTGTATACTATGCCTGTCATTCTATAGTCTGGTATGGTGTGGTTTGTCATTGTATGGTGTGGCATTGTATACTATGCCTGTCATTCTATAGTCTGGTATGGCGTGGTTTGTCCTTGTATGGTATGGCATTGCATACTATGCCTGTCATTCTATAGTCTGGTATGGCATGGTTTGTCATTGTATGGTATGGCATTGTATACTATGCCTGTCATTCTATAGTCTGGTATGGCGTGGTTTGTCCTTGTATGGTATGGCATTGCATACTATGCCTGTCATTCTATAGTCTGGTATGGCGTGGTTTGTCATTGTATGGTATGGCATTGTATACTATGCCTGTCATTCTATAGTCTGGTATGGCGTGGTTTGTCATTGTATGGTATGGCATTGTATACTCTGCCTGTCATTCTATAGTCTGGTATGGCGTGGTTTGTCATTGTATGGTATGGCATTGTATGGTGTGGTTTGTCATTGTATGGTATGGCATTGTATACTATGCCTGTCATTCTATAGTCTGGTATGGCGTGGTTTGTCATTGTATGGTATGGCATTGTATACTCTGCCTGTCATTCTATAGTCTGGTATGGCGTGGTTTGTCATTGTATGGTATGGCATTGTATGGTGTGGTTTGTCATTGTATGGTATGGCATTGTATACTATGCCTGTCATTCTATAGTCTGGTATGGCGTGGTTTGTCATTGTATGGTATGGCATTGTATACTATGCCTGTCATTCTATAGTCTGGTATGGTGTGGTTTGTCATTGTATGGTATGGCATTGCATACTATGCCTGTCATTCTATAGTCTGGTATGGCGTGGTTTGTCATTGTATGGTATGGCATTGTATGGTGTGGTTTGTCATTGTATGGTATGGCATTGTATACTATGCCTGTCATTCTATAGTCTGGTATGGCGTGGTTTGTCATTGTATGGTATGGCATTGCATACTATGCCTGTCATTCTATAGTCTAGTATGGTGTGGTTTGTCATTGTATGGTATGGCATTGCATACTATGCCGGTCATTCTCTAGTCTGGTATGGTGTGGTTTGTCATTGTATGGTATGGCATTGTATACTATGCCTGTCATTCTATAGTCTGGTATGGCGTGGTTTGTCATTGTATGGTATGGCATTGTATGGTGTGGTTTGTCATTGTATGGAATGGCATTGTATACTGTGCCTGTCATTCTATAGTCTGGTATGGTGTGGTTTGTCATTGTATGGTGTGGCATTGTATACTATGCCTGTAATTCTATAGTCTGGTACGGCGTTGTTTGTCATTGTATGGTGTGGCATTGTATACTATGCCTGTCATTCTATAGTCTGGTATGGCGTGGTTTGTCATTGTATGGTGTGGCATTGTATACTATGCCTGTCATTCTATAGTCTGGTATGGCGTGGTTTGTCATTGTATGGTGTGGCATTGCATACTATGCCGGTCATTCTATAGTCTGGTATGGCGTGGTTTGTCATTGTATGGTATGGCATTGTATACTATGCCTGTCATTCTATAGTCTGGTATGGTGTGGTTTGTCATTGTATGGTATGGCATTGTATACTATGCCTGTCATTCTATAGTCTGGTATGGCGTGGTTTGTCATTGTATGGTGTGGCATTGTAGACTATGCCTGTCATTCTATAGTCTGGTATGGCGTGGTTTGTCATTGTATGGTATGGCATTGTATACTATGCCTGTCATTCTATAGTCTGGTATGGCGTGGTTTGTCATTGTATGGTATGGCATTGTATACTATGCCTGTCATTCTGAAAGTCTGGTATGGTGTGGTTTGTCATTGTATGGTATGGCATTGTATACTATGCCTGTCATTCTATAGTCTGGTATGGTGTGGTTTGTCATTGTATGGTATGGCATTGTATACTATGCCTGTCATTCTATAGTCTGGTATGGCGTGGTTTGTCATTGTATGGTATTGCATGGTATACTCTGCCTGTCATTCTATAGTCTGGTATGGCGTGGTTTGTCATAGTATGGTATGGCATTGTATACTATGCCTGTCATTCTATAGTCTGGTATGGCGTGGTTTGTCATTGTATGGTGTGGCATTGTATACTATGCCTGTCATTCTATAGTCTGGTATGGTGTGGTTTGTCATTGTATGGTATGGCATTGTATACTATGCCTGTCATTCTATAGTCTGGTATGGTGTGGTTTGTCATTGTATGGTATGGCATTGTATACTATGCCTGTCATTCTGAAAGTCTGGTATGGCGTGGTTTGTCATTGTATGGTGTGGCATTGTATGGTATGGCATTGTATGGTGTGGTTTGTCATTGTATGGTATGGCATTGTATGGTGTGGTTTGTCATTGTATGGTATGGCATTGCATACTATGCCTGTCATTCTATAGTCTGGTATGGCGTGGTTTGTCATTGTATGGTATGGCATTGTATGGTGTGGTTTGTCATTGTATGGTATGGCATTGCATACTATGCCTGTCATTCTATAGTCTGGTATGGTGTGGTTTGTCATTGTATGGTATGGCATTGCATACTATGCCTGTCATTCTATAGTCTGGTATGGCGTGGCTTGTCATTGTATGGTATGGCATTGCATACTATGCCTATCATTCTATAGTCTGGTATGGCGTGGTTTGTCATTGTATGGTATGGCATTGTATACTATGCCTGTCATTCTATAGTCTGGTATGGCGTGGTTTGTCATTGTATGGTATGGCATTGTATACTATGCCTGTCATTCTATAGTCTGGTATGGCGTGGTTTGGCATTGTATGGTGTGGCATTGTATACTATGCCTGTCATTCTATAGTCTGGTATGGTGTGGTTTGTCATTGTATGGTGTGGCATTGTATACTATGCCTGTCATTCTATAGTCTGGTATGGCGTGGTTTGTCCTTGTATGGTATGGCATTGCATACTATGCCTGTCATTCTATAGTCTGGTATGGCATGGTTTGTCATTGTATGGTATGGCATTGTATACTATGCCTGTCATTCTATAGTCTGGTATGGCGTGGTTTGTCCTTGTATGGTATGGCATTGCATACTATGCCTGTCATTCTATAGTCTGGTATGGCGTGGTTTGTCATTGTATGGTATGGCATTGTATACTATGCCTGTCATTCTATAGTCTGGTATGGCGTGGTTTGTCATTGTATGGTATGGCATTGTATACTCTGCCTGTCATTCTATAGTCTGGTATGGCGTGGTTTGTCATTGTATGGTATGGCATTGTATGGTGTGGTTTGTCATTGTATGGTATGGCATTGTATACTATGCCTGTCATTCTATAGTCTGGTATGGCGTGGTTTGTCATTGTATGGTATGGCATTGTATACTCTGCCTGTCATTCTATAGTCTGGTATGGCGTGGTTTGTCATTGTATGGTATGGCATTGTATGGTGTGGTTTGTCATTGTATGGTATGGCATTGTATACTATGCCTGTCATTCTATAGTCTGGTATGGCGTGGTTTGTCATTGTATGGTATGGCATTGTATACTATGCCTGTCATTCTATAGTCTGGTATGGTGTGGTTTGTCATTGTATGGTATGGCATTGCATACTATGCCTGTCATTCTATAGTCTGGTATGGCGTGGTTTGTCATTGTATGGTATGGCATTGTATGGTGTGGTTTGTCATTGTATGGTATGGCATTGTATACTATGCCTGTCATTCTATAGTCTGGTATGGCGTGGTTTGTCATTGTATGGTATGGCATTGCATACTATGCCTGTCATTCTATAGTCTAGTATGGTGTGGTTTGTCATTGTATGGTATGGCATTGCATACTATGCCGGTCATTCTCTAGTCTGGTATGGTGTGGTTTGTCATTGTATGGTATGGCATTGTATACTATGCCTGTCATTCTATAGTCTGGTATGGCGTGGTTTGTCATTGTATGGTATGGCATTGTATGGTGTGGTTTGTCATTGTATGGAATGGCATTGTATACTGTGCCTGTCATTCTATAGTCTGGTATGGTGTGGTTTGTCATTGTATGGTATGGCATTGTATACTATGCCTGTCATTCTCTAGTCTGGTATGGTGTAGTTTGTCATTGTATGGTATGGCATTGTATACTATGCCTGTCATTCTATAGTCTGGTATGGCGTGGTTTGTCCTTGTATGGTATGGCATTGTATACTATGCCTGTCATTCTATAGTCTGGTATGGAGTGGTTTGTCATTGTATGGTATGGCATTGTATACTATGCCTGTCATTCTATAGTCTGCTATGGTGTGGTTTGTCATTGTATGGTATGGCATTGCATACTATGCCTGTCATTCTATAGTCTGGTATGGTGTGGTTTGTCATTGTATGGTATGGCATTGTATACTATGCCTGTCATTCTATAGTCTGGTATGGTGTGGTTTGTCATTGTATGGTATGGCATTGTATGGTGTGGTTTGTCATTGTATG
This sequence comes from Lissotriton vulgaris, assembly GCF_964263255.1. Taxonomy (NCBI): domain Eukaryota; kingdom Metazoa; phylum Chordata; class Amphibia; order Caudata; family Salamandridae; genus Lissotriton; species Lissotriton vulgaris. The sequence continues at coordinate 3,036,004 of NC_141696.1, read as the reverse complement.
GTATGGCATTGTATGGTGTGGTTTGTCATTGTATGGTATGGCATTGCATACTATGCCTGTCATTCTATAGTCTGGTATGGCATGGTTTGTCATTGTATGGTATGGCATTGTATGGTGTGGTTTGCGATTGTATGGTATGGCATTGCATACTATGCCTGTCATTCTATAGTCTGGTATGGCGTGGTTTGTCATTGTATGGTATGGCATTGCATACTATGCCTGTCATTCTATAGTCTGGTATGGCGTGGTTTGTCATTGTATGGTATGGCATTGCATACTATGCCTGTCATTCTATAGTCTGGTATGGCGTGGTTTGTCATTGTATGGTATGGCATTGTATACTATGCCTGTCATTCTATAGTCTGGTATGGCGTGGTTTGTCATTGTATGGTATGGCATTGTATACTATGCCTGTCATTCTATAGTCTGGTATGGCGTGGTTTGGCATTGTATGGTGTGGCATTGTATACTATGCCTGTCATTCTATAGTCTGGTATGGTGTGGTTTGTCATTGTATGGTGTGGCATTGTATACTATGCCTGTCATTCTATAGTCTGGTATGGTGTGGTTTGTCATAGTATGGTATGGCATTGCATACTATGCCTGTCATTCTATAGTCTGGTATGGCGTGGTTTGTCATTGTATGGTATGGCATTGTATGGTGTGGTTTGTCATTGTATGGTATGGCATTGCATACTATGCCTGTCATTCTATAGTCTGGTATGGTGTGGTTTGTCATTGTATGGTGTGGCATTGTATACTATGCCTGTCATTCTATAGTCTGGTATGGTGTGGTTTGGCATTGTATGGTATGGCATTGCATACTATGCCTGTCATTCTATAGTCTGGTATGGCGTGGTTTGTCATTGTATGGTATGGCATTGCATACTATGCCTGTCATTCTATAGTCTGGTATGCGTGGTTTGTCATTGTATGGTATGGCATTGCATACTATGCCTGTCATTCTATAGTCTGGTATGGCGTGGTTTGTCATTGTATGGTATGGCATTGTATACTATGCCTGTCATTCTATAGTCTGGTATGGTGTGGTTTGTCATTGTATGGTATGGCATTGTATACTATGCCTGTCATTCTATAGTCTGGTATGGCGTGGTTTGTCATTGTATGGTGTGGCATTGTATACTATGCCTGTCATTCTATAGTCTGGTATGGCGTGGTTTGTCATTGTATGGTATGGCATTGTATACTATGCCTGTCATTCTATTGTCTGGTATGGCGTGGTTTGTCATTGTATGGTATGGCATTGTATACTATGCCTGTCATTCTATAGTCTGGTATGGCGTGGTTTGTCATTGTATGGTGTGGCATTGTAGACTATGCCTGTCATTCTATAGTCTGGTATGGCGTGGTTTGTCATTGTATGGTATGGCATTGTATACTATGCCTGTCATTCTATAGTCTGGTATGGCGTGGTTTGTCATTGTATGGTATGGCATTGTATACTATGCCTGTCATTCTGAAAGTCTGGTATGGTGTGGTTTGTCATTGTATGGTATGGCATTGTATACTATGCCTGTCATTCTATAGTCTGGTATGGTGTGGTTTGTCATTGTATGGTATGGCATTGTATACTATGCCTGTCATTCTATAGTCTGGTATGGCGTGGTTTGTCATTGTATGGTATGGCATGGTATACTCTGCCTGTCATTCTATAGTCTGGTATGGCGTGGTTTGTCATAGTATGGTATGGCATTGTATACTATGCCTGTCATTCTATAGTCTGGTATGGCGTGGTTTGTCATTGTATGGTGTGGCATTGTATACTATGCCTGTCATTCTATAGTCTGGTATGGTGTGGTTTGTCATTGTATGGTATGGCATTGTATACTATGCCTGTCATTCTATAGTCTGGTATGGTGTGGTTTGTCATTGTATGGTATGGCATTGTATACTATGCCTGTCATTCTGAAAGTCTGGTATGGCGTGGTTTGTCATTGTATGGTGTGGCATTGTATGGTATGGCATTGTATGGTGTGGTTTGTCATTGTATGGTATGGCATTGTATGGTGTGGTTTGTCATTGTATGGTATGGCATTGCATACTATGCCTGTCATTCTATAGTCTGGTATGGCGTGGTTTGTCATTGTATGGTATGGCATTGTATGGTGTGGTTTGTCATTGTATGGTATGGCATTGCATACTATGCCTGTCATTCTATAGTCTGGTATGGCGTGGTTTGTCATTGTATGGTATGGCATTGCATACTATGCCTGTCATTCTATAGTCTGGTATGGCGTGGTTTGTCATTGTATGGTATGGCATTGCATACTATGCCTATCATTCTATAGTCTGGTATGGCGTGGTTTGTCATTGTATGGTATGGCATTGTATACTATGCCTGTCATTCTATAGTCTGGTATGGCGTGGTTTGTCATTGTATGGTATGGCATTGTATACTATGCCTGTCATTCTATAGTCTGGTATGGCGTGGTTTGGCATTGTATGGTGTGGCATTGTATACTATGCCTGTCATTCTATAGTCTGGTATGGTGTGGTTTGTCATTGTATGGTGTGGCATTGTATACTATGCCTGTCATTCTATAGTCTGGTATGGTGTGGTTTGTCATTGTATGGTATGGCATTGCATACTATGCCTGTCATTCTATAGTCTGGTATGGCGTGGTTTGTCATTGTATGGTATGGCATTGCATACTATGCCTGTCATTCTATAGTCTGGTATGGCGTGGTTTGTCATTGTATGGTATGGCATTGTATGGTGTGGTTTGTCATTGTATGGTATGGCATTGCATACTATGCCTGTCATTCTATAGTCTGGTATGGTGTGGTTTGTCATTGTATGGTATGGCATTGTATGGTGTGGTTTGTCATTGTATGGTATGGCATTGTATACTATGCCTGTCATTCTATAGTCTGGTATGGTGTGGTTTGTCATTGTATGGTGTGGCATTGTATACTATGCCGGTCATTCTGAAAGTCTGGTATGGTGTGGTTTGTCATTGTATAGTATGGCATTGTATGGTGTAGCATTGTATGGTGTGGCATTGTATACTATGCCGGTCATTTTATAGTCTGGTATGGTGTGGTTTGTCATTGTATGGTATGGCATTGTATACTATGCCTGTCATTCTGAAAGTCTGGTATGGTGTGGTTTGTCATTGTATGGTATGGCATTGTATACTATGGCATTGTATGGTATGGCATTGTATGGTGTGGCATTGTATGGTGTGGCATTGTATACTATGGCATTGTATGGTATGGCATTGTATGGTGTGGCATTGTATGGTATGGCATTGTATGGTGTGGCATTGTATGGTGTGGCATTGTATACTGTGCCTGTCATTCTATAGTCTGGTATGGTGTGGTTTGTCATTGTATGGTATGGCATTGTATACTATGCCTGTCATTCTATAGTCTGGTATGGTGTGGTTTGTCATTGTATGGTGTGGCATTGTATACTATGCCTGTCATTCTATAGTCTGGTATGGCGTGGTTTGTCATTGTATGGTATGGCATTGTATACTATGCCTGTCATTCTATAGTCTGGTATGGCGTGGTTTGTCATTGTATGGTATGGCATTTTATACTATGCCTGTCATTCTATAGTCTGGTATGGCGTGGTTTGTCATTGTATGGTATGGCATTGTATACTATGCCTGTCATTCTATAGTCTGGTATGGCGTGGTTTGTCATTGTATGGTATGGCATTGTATACTATGCCTGTCATTCTCTAGTCTGGTATGGTGTGGTTTGTCATTGTATGGTGTGGCATTGTATACTATGCCTGTCATTCTATAGTCTGGTATGGTGTGGTTTGTCATTGTATGGTGTGGCATTGTATACTATGCCGGTCATTCTGAAAGTCTGGTATGGTGTGGTTTGTCATTGTATAGTATGGCATTGTATGGTGTGGCATTGTATGGTGTGGCATTGTATACTATGCCGGTCATTTTATAGTCTGGTATGGTGTGGTTTGTCATTGTATGGTATGGCATTGTATACTATGCCTGTCATTCTGAAAGTCTGGTATGGTGTGGTTTGTCATTGTATGGTATGGCATTGTATACTATGGCATTGTATGGTATGGCATTGTATGGTGTGGCATTGTATGGTGTGGCATTGTATACTATGGCATTGTATGGTATGGCATTGTATGGTGTGGCATTGTATGGTATGGCATTGTATGGTGTGGCATTGTATGGTGTGGCATTGTATACTGTGCCTGTCATTCTATAGTCTGGTATGGTGTGGTTTGTCATTGTATGGTATGGCATTGTATACTATGCCTGTCATTCTATAGTCTGGTATGGTGTGGTTTGTCATTGTATGGTGTGGCATTGTATACTATGCCTGTCATTCTATAGTCTGGTATGGCGTGGTTTGTCATTGTATGGTATGGCATTGTATACTATGCCTGTCATTCTATAGTCTGGTATGGCGTGGTTTGTCATTGTATGGTATGGCATTTTATACTATGCCTGTCATTCTATAGTCTGGTATGGCGTGGTTTGTCATTGTATGGTATGGCATTGTATACTATGCCTGTCATTCTATAGTCTGGTATGGCGTGGTTTGTCATTGTATGGTATGGCATTGTATACTATGCCTGTCATTCTCTAGTCTGGTATGGTGTGGTTTGTCATTGTATGGTGTGGCATTGTATACTATGCCTGTCATTCTATAGTCTGGTATGGCGTGGTTTGTCATTGTATGGTATGGCATTGTATACTATGCCTGTCATTCTATAGTCTGGTATGGTGTGGTTTGTCATTGTATGGTGTGGCATTGCATACTATGCTTGTCATTCTATAGTCTGGTATGGTGTGGTTTGTCATTGTGTGGTATGGCATTGTATACTATGCCTGTCATTCTATAGTCTGGTATGGGGTGGTTTGTCATTGTATGGTGTGGCATTGCATACTATGCCTGTCATTCTATAGTCTGGCATGGTGTGGTTTGTCATTGTATGGTATGGCATTGTATACTATGCCTGTCATTCTATAGTCTGGTATGGCGTGGTTTGTCATTGTATGGTATGAATGAATGAATTTATGATTTGTATAGCGCATGGCTGCCCGGAAGCGTCCCAGCGCTGTGATTGCAGACAAACACTGAGGATAGAGGCTGAGGGGGAAGGGAAAAGGTTATTGTGGAAAAAGGTGAGTTTTGAGAAGCTTTCTGAATTTCATATGATTAGGTTCAGACCGGAGTTGGATTGGGAGAGAGTTCCAGAGGGTTGCGGCGACCACCGAGAAACGGCGTCCACCAGTACGAGCTCTTTTAGTTCGGTGGACCTTGGCCAGGTTGCCTTGCGCTGATCGTAAGGGTCTGTTCGGGGTGTATGGGTAGAGCATAGATTTCAGCATTGGGGGTCCTTGGTTTTGCATAGCTCTATGGGTGGTACATAGGGACTTGAATTTGACCCTTTCGCGGATCGGCAACCAGTGCAGTGTCTTAAGGGCAGGTTTGGCTGAAACTCTACGGGGGTGCCAGTGAGTATCCTTGGAGCGGCATTTTGTGCTCGCTGCAGGACATTGAGCGTGGCTTCAGGGGCACCCAAAAAAAGGGCATTGCAATAGTCTAATCTTGATAATATTAGACCTTGCATGAGCATTTTCTGGGAGGTTGCGGGGAGTAGTGGAAGAATCTTCCTGGTAGATCGGAGTAGACCAACACAGGTGCCGGCTGTTTTTTTGGCTTGTGTTGTCATGGAAAGATTCTGTTCCAGCCAGAAGCCTAGACTTTTGATTTCAGTTTTAGGCTGGGGGATGGGTCCTAGGCATGAAGGCCACATAGCAATGGGGAGGGATGGTGGTTGGTGTCCCAGGAGCATAAGCTCGGTCTTTGAGCCATTGAGCTTGAGCCTTGAGTTAGACATCCAGGCATGTATACCTTCTAGGCAGTCATGGAGGTTTTTGATTTTTTCTTCCTCAAGTGAAAATGATACGATCATTTGGGTGTCGTCAGCGAAGGTGACGGCTTTTATCCCAAATGGGGTGACCACATCCTCCAGGGGGACCATATATGTATTAAACAGTGTAGGGCTCAGTGAAGAGCCCTGGGGGACCCCACACTGGAGGGAAAGGATATCTGAACGGACGTTCCCTTCACAAACCTGGAAGGTACGGTTTTCTAAGGAGGAGAGCCAACATAGTGCCGTGCTTCTCACTCCTAGTTCAGATAGTCGCTGTATTAGGATCTTGTGGTCCACCGTATCAAATGCAGCACTTAGATCCAGGAGGATCAGTAAGACCGATCCCCCTGAATCCAAGATGCATCTAGCCTCCTCTACCACTTTCAGGAGGGCTGTCTCGGTCCCCTGGCCTGGCCGGAAGCCTGTTTGTGAGGGTCGAAGAAGATTATTGGATTCGAGGAAGGCTGACAATTGCTGGTTAACTGCCTTCTCTGCGATTTTGCTCAAGCCAGGCAGGAGAGAGATCAGTCGAAGGTTGGATAGGTCTGATGGGTCATGTCCTGGTTTTTTCTGTAATGCCTTGACCATGGCATGCTTCCAGCTGGGGGGGACCACTCCTTGGCCCAGCGAGGTATTAATTAAGTTAGTGGCCAGGTGGGATATGGTAGGTCCGACTTGTTTTAAGATTCGAATAGGAACAGGGTCGTTGGGGGAGCCGCTTTTCAGGTCTGATAGGGCTTTCAAAAAGTCATCGTTAGACAGTTGGTTAAAGCTGTCGAGGGTTGGTCTTGGGGTAGGGGGGAGGGGGACAGCAGGGGGATTGCTGTCTGATTTGGGCGGGAGTGACTGCAGAATGTTGGTAATCTTGCTTTGGAAGAAGCCCGCTATTTGGTTGCATCTGGCAACTGAGGGTTGTTGAAAAGAGGGGGGGGGGGGTATTTTGCGAAGTTCTTTGACTATTTTGTAAGTCTCTTGGGATGAGCTAGATGCAGCTTTGATTTTTTTGTCAAAGAATGAGGCTTGAGCTGCTTTCCGCGCTGTTTTGTAGATCCTCATTGCAGTTCTATACTCTTCCTTGATAAGGGGGTCCCAGTTTTTTCTCCACTTTCTCTCATGGATTTTACAAATTTTTCGTAGGTTCCTGAGTTCTTGTGAGAACCAAGGCGACTTAAAGGAGTTATTTTTCTTTTTTAGATCTTGTTTCGGGGCGATTATGTCCAGAGTGGACGTGAGCCAGCTGGTAAAGTTTTTATCTGCATTAACCGGGTCAGGGAGTGGCAGGGGAGCGGAGCGAATTAGCTCCTGAGTCCATTGCTCAAATGATATTTTAGACCATATTCTATCGTTTTCTCTGGGAATTGGTGTGTGGGCCTTTTTTACTTGAATTTGCCAGATAAATGGGAGGAGAAAATGGTCAGTCCAAGGGAGAGGGACCCCAGGTCGAACCTCAGTTTTGGGGAGATTGGTAAAGAGAGGGTCCAAAAGATGACCTTTGATGTGCGTAGCCTCTGAGTTAATTAAATGAAGATCGATTTCAGAATGACAGGCATAGTATACAATGCCATACCATACAATGTCATTGTATACTATGCCTGTCATTCTATAGTCTGGTATGGCGTGGTTTGTCATTGTATGGTATGGCATTGCATACTATGCCTGTCATTCTATAGTCTGGTATGGTGTGGTTTGTCATTGTATGGTATGGCATTGTATACTATGCCTGTCATTCTATAGTCTGGTAAGGCGTGGTTTGTCATTGTATGGTATGTCATTGTATACTATGCCTGTCATTCTATAGTCTGGTATGGCGTGGTTTGTCATTGTATGGTATGTCATTGTATACTATGCCTGTCATTCTATAGTCTGGTATGGCGTGGTTTGTCATTGTATGGTATGTCATTGTATACTATGCCTGTCATTCTATAGTCTGGTATGGCGTGGTTTGTCATTGTATGGTATGGCATTGCATACTATGCCTGTCATTCTATAGTCTGGTATGGTGTGGTTTGTCATTGTATGGTATGGCATTGTATACTATGCCTGTCATTCTATAGTCTGGTATGGCGTGGTTTGTCATTGTATGGTATGTCATTGTATACTATGCCTGTCATTCTATAGTCTGGTATGGCGTGGTTTGTCATTGCATGGTATGTCATTGTATACTATGCCTGTCATTCTATAGTCTGGTATGGCGTGGTTTGTCATTGTATGGTGTGGCATTGTATACTGTGCCTGTCATTCTATAGTCTGGTATGGTGTGGTTTGTCATTGTATGGTATGGCATTGTATACTATGCCTGTCATTCTATAGTCTGGTATGGTGTGGTTTGTCATTGTATGGTGTGTCATTGTATACTATGCCTGTCATTCTATAGTCTGGTATGGCGTGGTTTGTCATTGTATGGTGTGGCATTGTATACTGTGCCTGTCATTCTATAGTCTGGTATGGTGTGGTTTGTCATTGTATGGTATGGCATTGTATACTATGCCTGTCATTCTATAGTCTGGTATGGTGTGGTTTGTCATTGTATGGTATGGCATTGCATACTATGCCGGTCATTCTATAGTCTGGTATGGTGTGGTTTGTCATTGTATGGTATGGCATTGTATACTATGCCTGTCATTCTATAGTCTGGTATGGCGTGGTTTGTCATTGTATGGTATGGCATTGTATACTATGCCTGTCATTCTATAGTCTGGCATGGTGTGGTTTGTCATTGTATGGTATGGCATTGCATACTATGCCGGTCATTCTATAGTCTGGTATGGTGTGGTTTGTCATTGTATGGTATGGCATTGTATACTATGCCGGTCATTCTATAGTCTGGCATGGTGTGGTTTGTCATTGTATGGTATGGCATTGTATACTATGCCTGTCATTCTATAGTCTGGTATGGTGTGGTTTGTCATTGTATGGTATGGCATTGCATACTATGCCGGTCATTCTATAGTCTGGTATGGTGTGGTTTGTCATTGTATGGTATGGCATTGTATACTATGCCTGTCATTCTATAGTCTGGTATGGCGTGGTTTGTCATTGTATGGTATGGCATTGTATACTATGCCTGTCATTCTATAGTCTGGCATGGTGTGGTTTGTCATTGTATGGTATGGCATTGCATACTATGCCGGTCATTCTATAGTCTGGTATGGTGTGGTTTGTCATTGTATGGTATGGCATTTTATACTATGCCTGTCATTCTATAGTCTGGCATGGTGTGGTTTGTCATTGTATGGTATGGCATTGCATACTATGCCGGTCATTCTATAGTCTGGTATGGTGTGGTTTGTCATTGTATGGTATGGCATTGCATACTATGCCGGTCATTCTATAGTCTGGTATGGCGTGGTTTGTCATTGTATGGTATGGCATTGTATACTATGCTGGTCATTCTATAGTCTGGTATGGTGTGGTTTGTCATTGTATGGTATGGCATTGCATACTATGCCGGTCATTCTATAGTCTGGTATGGTGTGGTTTGTCATTGTATGGTACGGCATTGTATACTATGCCTGTCATTCTATAGTCTGGTATGGTGTGGTTTGTCATTGTATGGTATGGCATTGTATACTATGCCTGTCATTCTATAACCTGGTATGGCGTGGTTTGTCATTGTATGGTATGGCATTGTATGGTGTGGTTTGTCATTGTATGGTATGGCATTGCATACTATGCCGGTCATTCTCTAGTCTGGTATGGTGTAGTTTGTCATTGTATGGTATGGCATTGTATACTATGCCTGTCATTCTATAGTCTGGTATGGCGTGGTTTGTCATTGTATGGTATGGCATTGTATACTATGCCTGTCATTCTATAGTCTGGTATGGTGTGGTTTGTCATTGTATGGTGTGGCATTGTATACTATGCCTGTCATTCCATAGTCTGGTATGGCGTGGTTTGTCATTGTATGGTGTGGCATTGTATACTATGCCTGTCATTCTATAGTCTGGTATGGCGTGGTTTGTCATTGTATGGTGTGGCATTGTATACTATGCCTGTCATTCTATAGTCTGGTATGGTGTGGTTTGGCATTGTATGGTGTGGCATTGTATACTGTGCCTGTCATTCTATAGTCTGGTATGGTGTGGTTTGTCATTGTATGGTGTGGCATTGTATACTATGCCTGTCATTCCATAGTCTGGTATGGCGTGGTTTGTCATTGTATGGTGTGGCATTGTATGGTGTGGCATTGTATACTGTGCCTGTCATTCTATAGTCTGGTATGGTGTGGTTTGTCATTGTATGGTATGGCATTGTATACTATGCCTGTCATTCTATAGTCTGGTATGGTGTGGTTTGTCATTGTATGGTGTGGCATTGTATACTATGCCTGTCATTCTATAGTCTGGTATGGCGTGGTTTGTCATTGTATGGTGTGGCATTGTATACTATGCCTGTCATTCTATAGTCTGGTATGGTGTGGTTTGTCATTGTATGGTATGGCATTGTATACTATGCCTGTCATTCTATAGTCTGGTATGGTGTGGTTTGGCATTGTATGGTATGGCATTGTATACTATGCCTGTCATTCTATAGTCTGGTATGGTTTGGTTTGGCATTGTATGGTATGGCATTGCATACTATGCCGGTCATTCTATAGTCTGGTATGGTGTGGTTTGTCATTGTATGGTATGGCATTGCATACTATGCCGGTCATTCTATAGTCTGGTATGGTGTGGTTTTTCATTGTATGGTATGGCATTGCATACTATGCCGGTCATTCTATAGTCTGGTATGGTGTGGTTTGTCATTGTATGGTATGGCATTGTATACTATGCCTGTCATTCTATAGTCTGGTATGGTGTGGTTTGTCATTGTATGGTGTGGCATTGTATACTATGCCTGTCATTCTATAGTCTGGTATGGCGTGGTTTGTCATTGTATGGTGTGGCATTGTATACTATGCCTGTCATTCTATAGTCTGGTATGGTGTGGTTTGTCATTGTATGGTATGGCATTGTATACTATGCCTGTCATTCTATAGTCTGGTATGGTGTGGTTTGGCATTGTATGGTATGGCATTGTATACTATGCCTGTCATTCTATAGTCTGGTATGGTTTGGTTTGGCATTGTATGGTATGGCATTGCATACTATGCCGGTCATTCTATAGTCTGGTATGGTGTGGTTTGTCATTGTATGGTATGGCATTGCATACTATGCCGGTCATTCTATAGTCTGGTATGGTTTGGTTTGGCATTGTATGGTATGGCATTGTATACTATGCCTGTCATTCTATAGTCTGGTATGGTGTGGTTTGTCATTGTATGGTATGGCATTGCATACTATGCCGGTCATTCTATAGTCTGGTATGGTGTGGTTTGTCATTGTATGGTATGGCATTGCATACTATGCCGGTCATTCTATGGTCTGGTATGGTGTGGTTTGTCATTGTATGGTATGGCATTGCATACTATGCCTGTCATTCTATAGTCTGGTATGGCGTGGTTTGTCATTGTATGGCATGGCATTGTATACTATGCCTGTCATTCTATAGTCTGGTATGGCGTGGTTTGTCATTGTATGGTATGGCATTGTATACTATGCCTGTCATTCTATAGTCTGGTATGGCGTGGTTTGTCATTGTATGGTATGGCATTGTATACTATGCCTGTCATTCTATAGTCTGGTATGGCGTGGTTTGTCATTGTATGGTGTGGCATTGTATACTATGCCGGTCATTCTATGGTCTGGTATGGTGTGGTTTGTCATTGTATGGTATGGCATTGCATACTATGCCTGTCATTCTATGGTCTGGTATGGCGTGGTTTGTCATTGTATGGTATGGCATTGTATACTATGCCTGTCATTCTATAGTCTGGTATGGCGTGGTTTGTCATTGTATGGTATGGCATTGTATACTATGCCTGTCATTCTATAGTCTGGTATGGCGTGGTTTGTCATTGTATGGTATGGCATTGTATGGTGTGGTTTGTCATTGTATGGTATGGCATTGTATGGTGTGGTTTGTCATTGTATGGTATGGCATTGTATACTATGCCTGTCATTCTATAGTCTGGTATGGCGTGGTTTGTCATTGTATGGTGTGGCATTGTATACTATGCCTGTCATTCTATAGTCTGGTATGGTGTGGTTTGTCATTGTATGGTATGGCATTGTATACTATGCCTGTCATTCCATAGTCTGGTATGGCCTGGTTTGTCATTGTATGGTGTGGCATTGTATACTATGCCTGTCTTTCTATAGTCTGGTATGGCGTGGTTTGTCATTGTATGGTGTGGCATTGTATACTATGCCTGTCATTCTATAGTCTGGTATGGTGTGGTTTGGCATTGTATGGTATGGCATTGTATACTATGCCTGTCATTCTATAGTCTGGTATGGCGTGGTTTGTCATTGTATGGTGTGGCATTGTATGGTGTGGATTGTCATTGTATGGTATGGCATTGTATGGTGTGGTTTGTCGTTGTATGGTATGGCATTGTATACTAAGCCTGTAATTCTATAGTCTGGTACGGCGTTGTTTGTCATTGTATGGTGTGGCATTGTATACTATGCCTGTCATTCTATAGTCTGGTATGGCGTGGTTTGTCATTGTATGGTGTGGCATTGTATACTATGCCTGTCATTCTATAGTCTGGTATGGCGTGGTTTGTCATTGTATGGTATGGCATTGTATACTATGCCTGTCATTCTATAGTCTGGTATGGCGTGGTTTGTCATTGTATGGTGTGGCATTGTATACTATGCCTGTCATTCTATAGTCTGGTATGGCGTGGTTTGTCATTGTATGGTATGGCATTGTATGGTATGGCATTGTATGGTATGGCATTGCATACTATGCCTGTCATTCTCTAGTCTGGTATGGCGTGGTTTGTCATTGTATGGTATGGCATTGTATACTATGCCTGTCATTCTATAGTCTGGTATGGTGTGGTTTGTCATTGTATGGTATGGCATTGTATACTATGCCTGTCATTCCATAGTCTGGTATGGCGTGGTTTGTCATTGTATGGTATGGCATTGTATACTATGCCTGTCATTCCATAGTCTGGTATGGCGTGGTTTGTCATTGTATGGTATGGCATTGTATGGTGTGGTTTGTCATTGTATGGTATGGCATTGTATACTATGCCTGTCATTCTATAGTCTGGTATGGCGTGGTTTGTCATTGTATGGTGTGGCATTGTATACTATGCCTGTCATTCTATAGTCTGGTATGGTGTGGTTTGGCATTGTATGGTATGGCATTGTATACTATGCCTGTCATTCTATAGTCTGGTATGGCGTGGTTTGTCATTGTATGTTGTGGCATTGTATGGTGTGGATTGTCATTGTATGGTATGGCATTGTATGGTGTGGTTTGTCATTGTATGGTATGGCATTGTATACTATGCCTGTAATTCTATAGTCTGGTACGGCGTTGTTTGTCATTGTATGGTGTGGCATTGTATACTATGCCTGTCATTCTATAGTCTGGTATGGCGTGGTTTGTCATTGTATGGTGTGGCATTGTATACTATGCCTGTCATTCTATAGTCTGGTATGGCGTGGTTTGTCATTGTATGGTGTGGCATTGTATACTATGCCTGTCATTCTATAGTCTGGTATGGCGTGGTTTGTCATTGTATGGTATGGCATTGTATACTATGCCTGTCATTCTATAGTCTGGTATGGCGTGGTTTGTCATTGTATGGTGTTGCATTGTATACTATGCCTGTCATTCTATAGTCTGGTATGGCGTGGTTTGTCATTGTATGGTATGGCATTGTATGGTATGGCATTGTATGGTATGGCATTGCATACTATGCCTGTCATTCTCTAGTCTGGTATGGCGTGGTTTGTCATTGTATGGTATGGCATTGTATACTATGCCTGTCATTCTATAGTCTGGTATGGTGTGGTTTGTCATTGTATGGTATGGCATTGTATACTATGCCTGTCATTCCATAGTCTGGTATGGCGTGGTTTGTCATTGTATGGTATGGCATTGTATACTATGCCTGTCATTCCATAGTCTGGTATGGCGTGGTTTGTCATTGTATGGTATGGCATTGTATGGTGTGGTTTGTCATTGTATGGTATGGCATTGCATACTATGCCTGTCATTCTATAGTCTGGTATGGTGTGGTTTGTCATTGTATTCGTATGGCATTGTATGGTGTGGTTTGTCATTGTATGGTATGGCATTGCATACTATGCCTGTCATTCTATAGTCTGGTATGGTGTGGTTTGTCATTGTATGGTATGGCATTGTATACTATGCCTGTCATTCTATTGTCTGGTATGGTGTGGTTTGTCATTGTATGGTATGGCATTGTATACTATGCCTGTCATTTTATTGTCTGGTATGGTGTGGTTTGTCATTGTATGGTATGGCATTGCATACTATGCCGGTCATTCTCTAGTCTGGTATGGTGTAGTTTGTCATTGTATGGTATGGCATTGCATACTATGCCTGTCAGTCTATAGTCTGGTATGGCGTGGTTTGTCATTGTATGGTATGGCATTGTATACTATGCCTGTCATTCTATAGTCTGGTATGGTGTGGTTTGTCATTGTATGGTGTGGCATTGTATACTATGCCTGTAATTCCATAGTCTGGTATGGCGTGGTTTGTCATTGTATGGTGTGGCATTGTATACTGTGCCTGTCATTCTATAGTCTGGTATGGTGTGGTTTGTCATTGTATGGTGTGGCATTGTATACTATGCCTGTCATTCCATAGTCTGGTATGGCGTGGTTTGTCATTGTATGGTGTGGCATTGTATGGTGTGGCATTGTATACTGTGCCTGTCATTCTATAGTCTGGTATGGCGTGGTTTGTCATTGTATGGTGTGGCATTGTATACTATGCCTGTCATTCTATAGTCTGGTATGGCGTGGTTTGTCATTGTATGGTGTGGCATTGTATACTATGCCTGTCATTCTATAGTCTGGTATGGCGTGGTTTGTCATTGTATGGTGTGGCATTGCATACTATGCCGGTCATTCTATAGTCTGGTATGGCGTGGTTTGTCATTGTATGGTATGGCATTGTATACTATGCCTGTCATTCTATAGTCTGGTATGGTGTGGTTTGTCATTGTATGGTATGGCATTGTATACTATGCCTGTCATTCTATAGTCTGGTATGGCGTGGTTTGTCATTGTATGGTGTGGCATTGTATACTATGCCTGTCATTCTATAGTCTGGTATGGCGTGGTTTGTCATTGTATGGTGTGGCATTGTATACTATGCCTGTCATTCTATAGTCTGGTATGGTGTGGTTTGTCATTGTATGGTGTGGCATTGTATACTATGCCTGTCATTCTATAGTCTGGTATGGCGTGGTTTGTCATTGTATGGTGTGGCATTGTATACTATGCCTGTCATTCTATAGTCTGGTATGGCGTGGTTTGTCATTGTATGGTGTGGCATTGCATACTATGCCGGTCATTCTATAGTCTGGTATGGTGTGGTTTGTCATTGTATGGTATGGCATTGTATACTATGCCTGTCATTCTATAGTCTGGTATGGCGTGGTTTGTCATTGTATGGTGTGGCATTGTATACTATGCCTGTCATTCTATAGTCTGGTATGGCGTGGTTTGTCATTGTATGGTGTGGCATTGTATACTATGCCTGTCATTCTATAGTCTGGTATGGTGTGGTTTGTCATTGTATGGTGTGGCATTGTATACTATGCCTGTCATTCTATAGTCTGGTATGGCGTGGTTTGTCATTGTATGGTGTGGCATTGTATACTATGCCTGTCATTCTATAGTCTGGTATGGCGTGGTTTGTCATTGTATGGTGTGGCATTGCATACTATGCCGGTCATTCTATAGTCTGGTATGGCGTGGTTTGTCATTGTATGGTGTGGCATTGTATACTATGCCTGTCATTCTATAGTCTGGTATGGCGTGGTTTGTCATTGTATGGTGTGGCATTGTATACTATGCCTGTCATTCTATAGTCTGGAATGGCGTGGTTTGTCATTGTATGGTGTGGCATTGTATACTATGCCTGTCATTCTATAGTCTGGTATGGCGTGGTTTGTCATTGTATGGTGTGGCATTGTATACTATGCCTGTCATTCTATAGTCTGGTATGGCGTGGTTTGTCATTGTATGGTATGGCATTGTATACTATGCCTGTCATTCTATAGTCTGGTATGGCGTGGTTTGTCATTGTATGGTATGGCATGGTATACTCTGCCTGTCATTCTATAGTCTGGTATGGCGTGGTTTGTCATTGTATGGTATGGCATTGTATACTATGCCTGTCATTCTATAGTCTGGTATGGCGTGGTTTGTCATTGTATGGTATGGCATTGTATACTATGCCTGTCATTCTATAGTCTGGTATGGCGTGGTTTGTCATTGTATGGTATGGCATTGTATACTATGCCTGTCATTCTATAGTCTGGTATGGTGTGGTTTGTCATTGTATGGTATGGCATTGTATGGTGTGGTTTGTCATTGTATGGTATGGCATTGCATACTATGCCTGTCATTCTATAGTCTGGTATGGTGTGGTTTGTCATTGTATGGTATGGCATTGTATGGTGTGGTTTGTCATTGTATGGTATGGCATTGCATACTATGCCTGTCATTCTATAGTCTGGCATGGTGTGGTTTGTCATTGTATGGTATGGCATTGCATACTATGCCGGTCATTCTATAGTCTGGTATGGTGTGGTTTGTCATTGTATGGTATGGCATTTTATACTATGCCTGTCATTCTATAGTCTGGCATGGTGTGGTTTGTCATTGTATGGTATGGCATTGCATACTATGCCGGTCATTCTATAGTCTGGTATGGTGTGGTTTGTCATTGTATGGTATGGCATTGCATACTATGCCGGTCATTCTATAGTCTGGTATGGCGTGGTTTGTCATTGTATGGTATGGCATTGTATACTATGCCGGTCATTCTATAGTCTGGTATGGTGTGGTTTGTCATTGTATGGTATGGCATTGCATACTATGCCGGTCATTCTATAGTCTGGTATGGTGTGGTTTGTCATTGTATGGTACGGCATTGTATACTATGCCTGTCATTCTATAGTCTGGTATGGTGTGGTTTGTCATTGTATGGTATGGCATTGTATACTATGCCTGTCATTCTATAGTCTGGTATGGCGTGGTTTGTCATTGTATGGTATGGCATTGTATGGTGTGGTTTGTCATTGTATGGTATGGCATTGCATACTATGCCGGTCATTCTCTAGTCTGGTATGGTGTAGTTTGTCATTGTATGGTATGGCATTGTATACTATGCCTGTCATTCTATAGTCTGGTATGGCGTGGTTTGTCATTGTATGGTATGGCATTGTATACTATGCCTGTCATTCTATAGTCTGGTATGGTGTGGTTTGTCATTGTATGGTGTGGCATTGTATACTATGCCTGTCATTCCATAGTCTGGTATGGCGTGGTTTGTCATTGTATGGTGTGGCATTGTATACTATGCCTGTCATTCTATAGTCTGGTATGGCGTGGTTTGTCATTGTATGGTGTGGCATTGTATACTATGCCTGTCATTCTATAGTCTGGTATGGTGTGGTTTGGCATTGTATGGTGTGGCATTGTATACTGTGCCTGTCATTCTATAGTCTGGTATGGTGTGGTTTGTCATTGTATGGTGTGGCATTGTATACTATGCCTGTCATTCCATAGTCTGGTATGGCGTGGTTTGTCATTGTATGGTGTGGCATTGTATGGTGTGGCATTGTATACTGTGCCTGTCATTCTATAGTCTGGTATGGTGTGGTTTGTCATTGTATGGTATGGCATTGTATACTATGCCTGTCATTCTATAGTCTGGTATGGTGTGGTTTGTCATTGTATGGTGTGGCATTGTATACTATGCCTGTCATTCTATAGTCTGGTATGGCGTGGTTTGTCATTGTATGGTGTGGCATTGTATACTATGCCTGTCATTCTATAGTCTGGTATGGTGTGGTTTGTCATTGTATGGTATGGCATTGTATACTATGCCTGTCATTCTATAGTCTGGTATGGTGTGGTTTGGCATTGTATGGTATGGCATTGTATACTATGCCTGTCATTCTATAGTCTGGTATGGTTTGGTTTGGCATTGTATGGTATGGCATTGCATACTATGCCGGTCATTCTATAGTCTGGTATGGTGTGGTTTGTCATTGTATGGTATGGCATTGCATACTATGCCGGTCATTCTATAGTCTGGTATGGTGTGGTTTTTCATTGTATGGTATGGCATTGCATACTATGCCGGTCATTCTATAGTCTGGTATGGTGTGGTTTGTCATTGTATGGTATGGCATTGTATACTATGCCTGTCATTCTATAGTCTGGTATGGTGTGGTTTGTCATTGTATGGTGTGGCATTGTATACTATGCCTGTCATTCTATAGTCTGGTATGGCGTGGTTTGTCATTGTATGGTGTGGCATTGTATACTATGCCTGTCATTCTATAGTCTGGTATGGTGTGGTTTGTCATTGTATGGTATGGCATTGTATACTATGCCTGTCATTCTATAGTCTGGTATGGTGTGGTTTGGCATTGTATGGTATGGCATTGTATACTATGCCTGTCATTCTATAGTCTGGTATGGTTTGGTTTGGCATTGTATGGTATGGCATTGCATACTATGCCGGTCATTCTATAGTCTGGTATGGTGTGGTTTGTCATTGTATGGTATGGCATTGCATACTATGCCGGTCATTCTATAGTCTGGTATGGTTTGGTTTGGCATTGTATGGTATGGCATTGTATACTATGCCTGTCATTCTATAGTCTGGTATGGTGTGGTTTGTCATTGTATGGTATGGCATTGCATACTATGCCGGTCATTCTATAGTCTGGTATGGTGTGGTTTGTCATTGTATGGTATGGCATTGCATACTATGCCGGTCATTCTATGGTCTGGTATGGTGTGGTTTGTCATTGTATGGTATGGCATTGCATACTATGCCTGTCATTCTATAGTCTGGTATGGCGTGGTTTGTCATTGTATGGCATGGCATTGTATACTATGCCTGTCATTCTATAGTCTGGTATGGCGTGGTTTGTCATTGTATGGTATGGCATTGTATACTATGCCTGTCATTCTATAGTCTGGTATGGCGTGGTTTGTCATTGTATGGTATGGCATTGTATACTATGCCTGTCATTCTATAGTCTGGTATGGCGTGGTTTGTCATTGTATGGTGTGGCATTGTATACTATGCCGGTCATTCTATGGTCTGGTATGGTGTGGTTTGTCATTGTATGGTATGGCATTGCATACTATGCCTGTCATTCTATAGTCTGGTATGGCGTGGTTTGTCATTGTATGGTATGGCATTGTATACTATGCCTGTCATTCTATAGTCTGGTATGGCGTGGTTTGTCATTGTATGGTATGACATTATATACTATGCCTGTCATTCTATAGTCTGGTATGGCGTGGTTTGTCATTGTATGGTATGGCATTGTATGGTGTGGTTTGTCATTGTATGGTATGGCATTGTATGGTGTGGTTTGTCATTGTATGGTATGGCATTGTATACTATGCCTGTCATTCTATAGTCTGGTATGGCGTGGTTTGTCATTGTATGGTGTGGCATTGTATACTATGCCTGTCATTCTATAGTCTGGTATGGTGTGGTTTGTCATTGTATGGTATGGCATTGTATACTATGCCTGTCATTCCATAGTCTGGTATGGCCTGGTTTGTCATTGTATGGTGTGGCATTGTATACTATGCCTGTCTTTCTATAGTCTGGTATGGCGTGGTTTGTCATTGTATGGTGTGGCATTGTATACTATGCCTGTCATTCTATAGTCTGGTATGGTGTGGTTTGGCATTGTATGGTATGGCATTGTATACTATGCCTGTCATTCTATAGTCTGGTATGGCGTGGTTTGTCATTGTATGGTGTGGCATTGTATGGTGTGGATTGTCATTGTATGGTATGGCATTGTATGGTGTGGTTTGTCGTTGTATGGTATGGCATTGTATACTAAGCCTGTAATTCTATAGTCTGGTACGGCGTTGTTTGTCATTGTATGGTGTGGCATTGTATACTATGCCTGTCATTCTATAGTCTGGTATGGCGTGGTTTGTCATTGTATGGTGTGGCATTGTATACTATGCCTGTCATTCTATAGTCTGGTATGGCGTGGTTTGTCATTGTATGGTGTGGCATTGCATACTATGCCGGTCATTCTATAGTCTGGTATGGCGTGGTTTGTCATTGTATGGTATGGCATTGTATACTATGCCTGTCATTCTATAGTCTGGTATGGTGTGGTTTGTCATTGTATGGTATGGCATTGTATACTATGCCTGTCATTCTATAGTCTGGTATGGCGTGGTTTGTCATTGTATGGTGTGGCATTGTATACTCTGCCTGTCATTCTATAGTCTGGTATGGCGTGGTTTGTCATTGTATGGTGTGGCATTGTATACTATGCCTGTCATTCTATAGTCTGGTATGGTGTGGTTTGTCATTGTATGGTGTGGCATTGTATACTATGCCTGTCATTCTATAGTCTGGTATGGCGTGGTTTGTCATTGTATGGTGTGGCATTGTATACTATGCCTGTCATTCTATAGTCTGGTATGGCGTGGTTTGTCATTGTATGGTGTGGCATTGCATACTATGCCGGTCATTCTATAGTCTGGTATGGTGTGGTTTGTCATTGTATGGTATGGCATTGTATACTATGCCTGTCATTCTATAGTCTGGTATGGCGTGGTTTGTCATTGTATGGTGTGGCATTGTATACTATGCCTGTCATTCTATAGTCTGGTATGGCGTGGTTTGTCATTGTATGGTGTGGCATTGTATACTATGCCTGTCATTCTATAGTCTGGTATGGTGTGGTTTGTCATTGTATGGTGTGGCATTGTATACTATGCCTGTCATTCTATAGTCTGGTATGGCGTGGTTTGTCATTGTATGGTGTGGCATTGTATACTATGCCTGTCATTCTATAGTCTGGTATGGCGTGGTTTGTCATTGTATGGTGTGGCATTGCATACTATGCCGGTCATTCTATAGTCTGGTATGGCGTGGTTTGTCATTGTATGGTGTGGCATTGTATACTATGCCTGTCATTCTATAGTCTGGTATGGCGTAGTTTGTCATTGTATGGTGTGGCATTGTATACTATGCCTGTCATTCTATAGTCTGGAATGGCGTGGTTTGTCATTGTATGGTGTGGCATTGTATACTATGCCTGTCATTCTATAGTCTGGTATGGCGTGGTTTGTCATTGTATGGTGTGGCATTGTATACTATGCCTGTCATTCTATAGTCTGGTATGGCGTGGTTTGTCATTGTATGGTATGGCATTGTATACTATGCCTGTCATTCTATAGTCTGGTATGGCGTGGTTTGTCATTGTATGGTATGGCATGGTATACTCTGCCTGTCATTCTATAGTCTGGTATGGCGTGGTTTGTCATTGTATGGTATGGCATTGTATACTATGCCTGTCATTCTATAGTCTGGTATGGCGTGGTTTGTCATTGTATGGTATGGCATTGTATACTATGCCTGTCATTCTATAGTCTGGTATGGCGTGGTTTGTCATTGTATGGTATGGCATTGTATACTATGCCTGTCATTCTATAGTCTGGTATGGTGTGGTTTGTCATTGTATGGTATGGCATTGTATGGTGTGGTTTGTCATTGTATGGTATGGCATTGCATACTATGCCTGTCATTCTATAGTCTGGTATGGTGTGGTTTGTCATTGTATGGTATGGCATTGTATACTATGCCTGTCATTCTATTGTCTGGTCTAAGTAAGAGAGTTGGGCTGGTGGCTTCCTCTCAGAGGAGTAAGCCGTCAGGTACAGGGTCAGTCTAGTGGCCGTCAGTAGCGTACTTTATGGCGCGTCGCTTTCCCTCTTTTAACAATCACTGGCTGGCTGAACTTACTTTAAGGCATCCGGGGGGGGGTCTCCAACAGATGACCCCTCTCTTCCCTGGTCACTGTTGAAAACACCTGATTCGCTGATAAAATATCCACCCGCGCCACCAAACACAAACTTGGCATGAGCGTCCATGAGTCAGCCAAGCACTTTCAGAGAAAATGAAGAAATGCAATGTAAAGAAATGTAAAGGTTCAGTTAAAGTGCAGAGTGTCAGGCTTTCTACAAAGCAGGATCGAGGTCCAGCTTATGTCTGTTCTAGGTATGGAAAATAAAAGAGCATTCCTGTCATAAATGCTCTAGGAAGCAAGAAAAACTATTTGTTTTTACAAATGTTATTTTTATGATCGTATATCTCGGTAGCCTCTTCCCAAGTTGATGTTTTCGGCGTAACTTCGATTTTACGCCCTCTCGCAGCATTGCTATGGGACTATCTAATCGAAATACCATTTCCATTTCAATTTTGTTCTAAATTCTGCTTTTCAAGCCGAATTGAGTTGCTTTTAGTCTTCGAAAGCTAGCATGGAAAGCCAGACACCCCTCAGCATGGAAGGGGAAACGCGTCTTCAGCTGGGAGTCCTAAAAAGTACAGATATATTA
This sequence comes from Lissotriton vulgaris, assembly GCF_964263255.1. Classification (NCBI taxonomy): domain Eukaryota; kingdom Metazoa; phylum Chordata; class Amphibia; order Caudata; family Salamandridae; genus Lissotriton; species Lissotriton vulgaris. The sequence continues at coordinate 3,013,654 of NC_141696.1, read as the reverse complement.
GTATGTGGGCTAACTTAAAATGAGACATTTGGACGCAGGATAATTTTTTTGGCAGTCCCACAATGGAGTAATGCTGTAAACATGTGAGATTAGGGGGTTGCTAAAAGTGAAAGGTGCTGGGATAGGCTGTATTTACCACCACACAGCTCTAGTCAGCCCGGCTGCCCCGATTTCACGCCCATGCTCTGCAGCAGGCCTGGCAGTGAGGGAAGGGAGATAACTTTTTCACCTCGAGCACCAGCGAACCCGCTGAGTGAGTCCACCTCGCCAAGGGAGCCACTCACACTTGAGGTATGGTATGGCACCCCTTACCAAAGAACTCCCTCTCCCCTTTTTGGGGTAGGATCCTATATGTAGACCTTGGAGTCTCAGAGACCCCTCTGAGAGAGTCCACTGCGTAAAGGGAGCCTCTCGCAGCAGAGATATGGAAGAGATACAACATCCCCTGGGATCACAGCTTACTGGACTTTGGACGCAGCTCTGACTCGTCTACCTGTTTGTTTTGAACTGTGTAACCTTTGTAACGATGTAACCTGTAACTATGGTCTGATGCTCATGTAAAGCGCTATGATACCTCCGGGTCTAGCCAGCGCTATATAAAACTTTTAAAATATAAATAAATAAATAAATAAATAAATAAGGAGAGGGGAGAAAGGTGGGACCTGGAGTGGTGCTCCAGCCTCACATGCACAGAGCACCATAAGTTGATGATCTGCTGTGAGAGGGTGGCCATGTGTCCTCCGGAGCTCGCTCGCAGTTCACGAGTGACTGCAAATCTTTACTGCACACTGCCTCCTGCACACGACATAGAAAGTCTGTACAAGTGGGCATGCGCGTTTGTTTTCATGGGAGATGGGCTTATTGTTTGACAAAGAAGCGGAGGTGAGCTTGTTTCTCTTTCTTGGTCGTAAATCAGTACAGCATTACACACCGTGGTCTCGGTTCATGGGCAAGAAGCCAACCTCTCACTGATCCTCTAGCATAGATAGTTTATCAGCACTACCTGGTTCACAAAGCTGACCTCAGCTCTGCTTTGTTCATCCTGTTAAAAAACAAGAACAGGCAGGCAACACAGAGGGCAGGGAAAGGAAATAAGAGATGGCCAGAAGAGAGAGAAGAAACAGAGATGAGAGCGGCTGGAGGGAGGTGGGACGGGGTGGGTGGGGGCTAAAATCAAACAGGGACAGGGTGAGGGAAGAGAAGTAACGACAGCGGAAGGGAAATAAGCAACATGAAATGGGACAGGGTAGTGCCTGAAAACACAAGCACTCATGTGGAGTGCTTGAAAACAAAGAAAAAAATGGCTCCAAAAATGTGAGCAGCGGGAGGACACAAGTACTCAGCCCATGCTCCAGGGGAGGAGAGACGATCGGATGCTCACAGGCAGCGTCAGATAGAAAAGGGGCAAACGCGACCCACTCTGAAGGAGCCAATGTTAAGCATATGGGCGGGCGGTAGCCCACTAACTGTAAACCATATATCGCAAAGAGACAGTGAATACACTGTCTATGTGAAAACTAAAAAGGCTGAACCTAACAGTCTTTATATTTTAAAATATAATGATGGGGACAAAAGAAGGTGACGCTTCGCAAATGAACCCTGATATGCTGTGGACGGCATGGCCGGTGCAGATTTTTGGTTCATTTGAACTTCCTGGGAAAATATTGACTGACTCTCAGAGTCTTCCAACTAGTAATCTAAGGCACAACAGTAAAAAGGAAACTTTGGTTAGAAAATTCCACAATTCCTTAAGATTTTCAGGCTCTTATGTATGAACTCATTTAACCATGGACACAAACCTTGTAAATATCTTTGATACATAGAGTCCTTAGGGCCCGATGTAGGTAAATGGGTTTTTCCGATTTCAAAATACCGAGGCGGGCCGAATCGGTATTCTGAAATCGGAAAACGAGATGTAGGAAAAAAACACCGAAAAATTACCGATTCGGTTGCCATCGGTATTGTGATTCGATACGTACCGAATCGGCACGGACCGAATCGGAATGTACCGATTCGGCTACCACCGAATCGGAAAGTTCCGAATCGGCAAATACCGAATCGGCAATTACCGATTCGGCGGTCGGAATACACCCCCATGGCCAAAATGCCCATAGGAATGCATTGAACGATCCGAATCGGTAGAATCCGAATTGGTAAAATCCGATTCGGTAAAATCCGATTCGGTAAAATCCGACACAGCCAATGAGGTGGATCCACCCTCCCCCACCCAAGCAGGGAGTGGCTACCCAGGCAGGTGCAGCTCATTAAGAACTTTCTGGAGAGCCAGCCTGAGCTGAACACTCACAGTGAGCAGCAGTGGGAGCAGGAGCCTGAGAACTGTGGATAGCAAGATGGCAAGCACCAGTGAGAGCCAGAAGGCTGGCCAGAAGAGAAAGCCAAAGTTCAGTAGCATGGAGCTGCAGGTGGTGGTGGAGGAGGTGGTGAGGGTGCACAGGCAGCTCTTCGGGAGGCTGTCCCTCACTGTGCCGGACAGCACGAAGAGGAGGCTCTGGAGCGAGATAGCTGAGAAGGTCAACTCAGTAGGTGTCACCCGCAGGTCCCTTGATGACCTAAAAAAACGCTTCTACGACATCCGCAGCTTGACCAAACGCAAGATGGCTGAGCTGCAGAAGCAAGCTGGGCTGACTGGTGGAGGCAGGAAACCGGCGCCACCCCTCACTGAGCTGGAGGAACTGGTGTCCAGCACCATCGAGAGGGAGTGTGTGACAGGAATCGGGACCCTGGATAGCTCAGCCAGAGCTACAGCTACAGGTAAGAAGCATGCGCATCATGACACACCCTACCAGACAACTCCCCTTTAGACAAAATGCACAGCCAAACCCCAGCCCAGTACTGTAACCAACATACAAGAGAAAAGCATCATGGTATATGTAGTCAGCAGAAGTTAGCAAAATATGGCAGTGCAGAACCACAAGATAGAAAACAGTGGAACACATTCAAAGGAGATGCAAGGACATGTGCAATGCTTTAATTGTAGTGACTGTAATACATCGGCACTCTATTTACAAATGCTTCTTTATACCTAGGGGCACCATTAGGCGGAGGACCACAAGCTACAGAGGCACCAGCACCAGCACCAACTACCAGTGCGGTGGCAGGGCCTAGCACAAGTCAGGCTGCCCTGGAGGAGGAGGAGGACAACACCATTGGCCAGGGAAATGAGGGAGACCTGGTAATCGACTACGCATTCCTTCACTCCCCACAAATGTCAGGCACACCCCCATTGCTGTTCTCCCCTGAGAACTCTCCGACAACGGCCCACCCTGCACCTACCACACCTCCTGCCAGGAGTATGGCAGTGGCTCCACTCAACCCTATCCAGGGAGCAGCGGGTCAGGCCCCGGCCACCACCACAACGACACCAGTGGCACCCCAGCCCGCACAGCAGGGCGGCAGCAGCAGTACCCGGAGGCGTACCATTTCCAGCACTGCACCGCCAGCACGGGAGGGCAGCGTCTTCCAGGGGCTTGAAGGCAGCATGGTCAAAATCCAACGCTTGCAGGCAAAGTCCATCATGGCCTGCCAGCGCCAGCTCCACCAGCACAACCTGCAGATGGACGAGATGGTGCAAGGGTTCAAGGCTTTTGTGGACACAAACAAGGAGGTTGCTGCAGGTCTTGGCAGGCTGACCACAGCCATAACACAGCTATGCGGAAGACTTGACGAACACGAGCACTCGCGCAGGCGGGATGCCCGCGTGCACAACCGATCTATTAGCCGCCTTGCTGCTGCAACCGCGCAACTGTGCCAACGAGGGGCTAATATGGAGGCAAGTTTGACACAAAACACCGCTGAGGTCACCAGGGGAATGGCCCGCATAACAACAGCCATGGAGGCAATGATAATTTCCAACACTGCCGCCAATCCAGCCCTGGACCTGGGGGATGCTGGGGACAGCAGCAGCCGCAGCAGCCCGGCCAGCGCTGTGTCGGAGCCGCGCCAGAGCACCAGGCGCTCCGCAGAAGCCGCAGGACATGCGGAAGGGGGTGAGGCACACCCCAGTGGGCCTTCCAAACGCCCCAAAAAGTAGGCATGCCAGGGCGGGTGAGGCAACCCGGACCTTTGACATTTGTTTTCTTTACTTAGACATTTTATTTTGTTGCACATCAGTGCAGTAACGGTGTTGCAACATTATTAAAATTTGCTTTTCCCCACAACCATTTACCTGTCTGTGCATCTGTACTCACTCAGAAATAGTTTTCTGTAATCTCCTCACGTCTGTATCTGCCATCACTTGGCGTAGACACCCCAGCAGGTTGTGTTAGTGGCACGGCATCGTCGTCGTCATGGTCCTCGTAGTCAGACAACTCGACCTCAGTGCCCTTCTTCACCGCAAGGTTGTGCAACATTGCACAGACAGCTATGATCTTGCAGCAGGTGATGGGGGTATACTGCCTTGCACCTCCACTCTTGTGCAGGCATCTGAATCTACTTTTCCAGATGCCAAAGGTCCGTTCAACTACATTCCTTGTACTTTTGTGGGCCCGGTTATACCTCCTTTGGCTGGGTGTGGAGGGGTTGAGGTAGGGGGTGAGTATGAATGAGCGGAGGGCATATGCACTGTCGCCTGGAAGGGAAAGGGGTAACATTACTCACATGCATACATGTATTACACCTAGCTACTTTGTGTTATGGGGGTCTGATGATGTGTCTCACCTAGGAGGTATCCTTCACCAAATTCGCCAGCCATCAGCCGTGCATAGATGCCGCTCTGTTGAAAAATGTAGGAGTCGTGGGTACTCCCAGGGAATTTTGCTACCAGGTCTGTGATGGTGCACTTCGCATTGCAGATCACCTGCACGTTGATGGTGTGCGTAGACTTCCGATTGCGGTATATCTATTCTGTGTCAGCTGGGGGGCAAATCGGAATGTGCGTGCCATCTATGCAGCCAATGATTTTGGGAAATTGTGCCATCTGGTAGAAGTCAGCTTTAGTTTGTAGCAGTTCTGCGTGGGTTGTAGGGAAAGAGATGTATTGGTCCATCCTGTGTATCATGGCGTCAAGGAATGTGTGGAAGAACCTTGACAGGCTGCTCTGGGTCACCCCTCCTACCGCTGCAACTCCACTTTGATAGCTGCCAGACGCAAGCAGGTGTAAGCTGCATAGCACCTGGACGTGCACTGGGATGGCGTGTGCCCTTGGGGTGGGGTGGTCCAACAGTGGTTTGAGGTCCCTGATGAGCTCCAGAATGGTGTCTGAGTCCAGCCTGTACCTCTGTAGGATCTCTGCCTCTGTGAGCATTAACAGGGTGATCCTCTGTCTGTAGACCAGTTCCTCTCTTTGCCATTCCCTCTGTCCTTCCTGCTGTAGCCGTAGCCGCCTCGCAATGACATAAAAAGCTGCCATCCTGCAAGTTGCAATGCATTTTGGGTCTGTTTTTATGGGTTGGAGTTGGTTACCACCTGATTGTGATCCATGGTAAATACCGAGTGAATAATACCGATTTTGAGCCAAAATCGGTATTTCTGAGTTTCCCTACATCTCCCCATCTGTCCGAATCGGGGACTTTCCCAATGGGTGATTCTACCGATTCGGTAGGTTATCCGATTCGGCTTATGTCCGAATCGGTGTCACTACCGAATCGGTACATGGTCCGAATCGGATATTTTCCGATTCGGTGTCACTACCGATTCGGTACATGGACCGAATCGGATATTTTCCGAATCGGTGTCACTACCGAATCGGTACATGGTCCGAATCGGATATTTTCCGATTCGGTGTCACTACCGATTCGGTACATGGACCAAATCGGTATTTTAATCCGATTCGGTGTGTTACCGATTCGTTACATTTCCGATTTTCGGTATGTACGTATCGGATTATTTTCGATTCGGTAGTCATTCCGAATCTGTATTTGTACTGATTTGGACGTTTTTCTTTGCCCTGCATCTCGATGGCAGTATACCGATCGGTAAGGGCCCAAAATCGGTATTTTCGGCCGTTACCGATCGGTAACGGCCTACCTACATCGGGCCCTTAGTCTTTAAGAAATAAGCTCATGTGCAGATTTAAATAAAATGTTGAACAAGTGGGCTACCACGCAATCGGTGATTTATAACTGAGCTGAAAAGTTCTTAAGCTTGTATTACAAGAAGGTGAAAGGAGAAGAGACCTAAGAGTACATAAGAGTACTAAGCCTAAATGCCCAGGGTGCAGGAGTTACAGGTTATAAAGTGCATGCACACGAGAGAGGGATTCTTGACACGAGCCTGCCAGAGTCAGAAAAGCCAAATCCAGATCCAGAGTCCGACCCTCATCTTGGTTTGACACAAACTTTGTAGTCAACCATACTGTCGTGATCTATCTACGCGCTCCTGAAGAAACGATAACGACCTATATGGCGACGCAGGCCCGAAACAGGTTGACATATGACCGCTGACACTCGGGCATCGTGTGCCTTTGGGGCGATGTTTTTATCTTGCCGTTTTCTCACTGCAAAGGGTATATCATTTGTATCTGCGCTGCAGGTGTTCCCTTTTTTTAAAAGAAAATTATTTTATCACTTTGCACACATTTTTCTTTCCTTCATTTGACCCACTCCCCACACACCCTCTTGCACCATCCGGCAGTCCTGAAAAGATCTCTGAGAAAGTGACCCTTCGGGGGACCCGTAGGGAATTGCAGCGCCGGCCCTACGAGGACCAACTGCCCGATGATGAAGCATGACACCTCTTGGGGTGTGTGAGGGCATTAAAAGGACAAAGAGTGTTTTCTCCCCTTTATTTGTGGGTCCTCTATACCTAGGATTTCTTTCCTCCTTCTCTTGCTTTTTTCTTTTTTATTACATGGGTGACTTTTGCGCCCTCATGCATGGGTGACTTTTGCACCCTCATGCATGGGTGACTTTTGCACCCTCATGCATGGGTGACTTTTTGCACCCTCATGCATGGGTGACTTATGCACCCTCATGCATGGGTGACTTTTTGCACCCTGCTGTAGGAACAGTGTCCTCTTGTTGTTTAAATGTAGACATTAGGAGCATGGACACTGGACCTTTATTAGCTCCTAGGTCCCCCTTTCTTCTTTTTGATATCGATGATGTGAAATAAAGACAAAGAACAGAATTCAATGATTGATTGTTTCTTATGCAATGATGACATGTTAATACTATGGTAATATTTGAGTGTGCAGAGGTGTGGTAGTAATTTTGGGGACAACCTGAGGGTCAGAGATTGGTGGGTTTAGGGTGATTCCCCTCCCCAGTAGCAACTCTGAGGACTGTAGCCTTTTCCAGCAAATGTACGTAATTTCATGAGCGCCAAGTACATCCTAGTACTAATTACACCCCAGTAGGACATTAAACCATACCTTGTGCTTCACCCTACCTTAGGGGGTGAGAGAGGCCAGAATGTAGGCCTGCCCCGCTTTAGTTCTACCTCCAACACTATTCGTAAGCTACACTGGCTCCCAGTAGCCCAACGAATACAATTTAAAGCGCTATGCATCTCCTTTAAAATCTTAAAACATCCTAATCCTAGAATGTTAAAACCCCTCCTAAGGATGTATGTGCCTACGCGAGCCCTTCGCTCAGCCAACCAGAATCTGGTTGAAATCCCCCGTTTCAATCGTGCTAGAGCTGGGGGACGCTCTTTCCGTTATCTGGCAGCCAAGCTTTGGAATGCCCTCCCTTCCAACTTGCGAGAAATTAATGATCTGTACCAATTTAGGAAGGCCATCAAAACTTTTCTGTTTCCTTAAAAATTCCGATTTCTGTGTCTGTTGTGTTTTGTTTAGGATCAGCGCCGGGACGCCGCTTTGCTGGAGCAGCTGCGCGCTCTATAAAACCCATAACATAACATAACATAACATAACATAACATGTCTCATTATTTCTCAGGTTTTCGGCTTTTGAAAAGGTCCCAAAGCATTGGTAAGGCCAGCTCAAATATCCCAATCCTGCCGTGACAAAGGGGATTAAACTCACATCAATAGGAGCAATACCCTCATTTGTGGAAGTGTACAATTGTACAACAATATTTTATATTAAAGGTCTCAATCTTGAAATTTCCCTCTTTACTGGTTACGAAGTCAGCTGAGCAGCCGCTGCCTGTGCAGGTAAGAAATGTGGGGCCGGCAGGGGGAGAGTTCCACAGATGATGACTAAGGAAAATTATTTCATTTTCCCACAACGGATAATAACAAGGGAAATTTAATTTTCCCTTGTCATCGTCACTCGAAATCTTCCCCCAGCCGGCCCCACCACTCTTACCTGCACGGGCCGCGGCTGCCGCTCAGACCACATGCTGTTGCCTTCATAGTTCATGACTAATGCTACTAAAGAACATCACTAAAGTTGTGGGTGCACCTCTGCAGAAAGGCGTTCATGTTGACCAATAAAGAAAAGGGAGTCGAGAGCTGCAAAGTAACACATTCCAATGGCTGCTGTGATATTTGCCTGCAATGAGCTGGATTGTAGTTTTCTGTACAAAACGGAGGTTACTTTAATGTGTTTATTGGGTGATGTGGACGTGTGATGTCTTCAATTATCTTTCATTTGAACTTTAAGGATCAAATACATTTAGGGAGCTGAACAATAGCATGCTCTGGGTTTTACCCGTATCCTGTGCTTCCCAAACTTTAGATCTATGACCCACTTTTAGAACGACAAACCTTCGCGACCCACCGAGCTTTAATTAATATGAGGCGTGTGAATTGCTAATGTAACGAAAGCATCATCTGGCAGGGCACTGTCCTTTACAGACACCACATGTTCTAGTGAAATGGCCGCTAAATCCGCACAGACAAAGAGTTTTACTGATAAACTGTATTGTACTCAAATGAAAATGTGTGTAAATTGGGTTTCTGTGAATTTGTGTCATTTGTTCATCACCAAGTAAAGTGTCTTGATTTGTTTTGATCCTATTAACATCCTTGCTTCTATTACAATTCAGAATTACAAATAATCGTGCTTTATTTTTGCTTTCCAAACTTCTGAATGTGTACAGTTTGTTTACAGGCATATACATGTTGTTGTGTGTTACAAAAATGACATCCTACAGCCTTTCCTTTCACGCTCTCTTTACCTCAGCAAGATTGTCACATAATTCACTTTACCTTTCTTTCTCTGACTGTAAAGTGAGAGGAGTTTTTAATCACCAATCACCATATTGAACAAGTTAAAAAGCAATTTGTCAGAAGAAATAGCCTGACATTTAAACTTTGACTTTGAGGTGCAGCAAAATGGGTCAATTTAAATTCAGAATATAAAGGCATCTATATTTATTGCCTGGACTTTCAAGGCCCACCACAAATCGGCTCGTGATCTGTGTGGGTCTCGACCACAGTTTATGAAACACTGCCGCCCAAACATCAAAGACTTCTGTAACCTGCTGGCGACCACAGCTCCATCGGATTGGCCCTCTATTAACAGACACAAAGAAAGTATGAAGTCTTGGCTAGTGGCTGCCAGTGCTAGCTATGCTCCCTTTAGGAACATCATTACAGTTAGAAACCACAATGCCCAACGCTGGTTTAACGAAGATTTAAAACTCCAAAAACGTGCCCTCCGCTGTGCCGAATGTGACTGGAGACAAAACTATTCTTTAGACAAAAAATAACAATATCTAACCCAACTTAAACAGCATAAAATTGCCATATACAGACTCCAACAAAATACTGAGCTCCACCAATAAATCTAAGGAAATCTTTGCTATTGTTGCCGAGCTCCAGACAGAGTCATGGCAAAACGCGCCCCTACCCAAGCACTAGGTGACTCACTCAATACTTATTTCTTTGAAAGAATTATTATCATCAAGACTAGTGTACCAGCTACCTCTCCCCCGAAACATCCATCTCCCTTTCATAGGAACCCTTATTCTCTGGAGCAGTTCCCTCCCATCTCCAAAGAAGTCTTCTCAAGCCGACTAATGAAGATCAGGTCTGGCTCTGACGGATTGCTGCCTCCCATACATCTTAAGGGAAGCGTTTCTTACATGTCCATGAACCCCTAGCCCCACCTTGGGGAGGGAAGTTACAAGGACCCCACATAAGAAGCCTCATGCGCACGCGCAGCAGATGCGCGAAGCGGGCGCGACGAAGGCGCGCCGAAGTTGCACCTAAGTTAAGCCCATCTGCGCCCGTCCGCGGCCGGCTGGGGCAAGGGGCACCACATTATGCCCGTTTTTTATCCTATTCTGCCTCACAACTTTGTTCTTATCAGGATTCCTGGGCGCTTTCCCCCGCCACCCTCACACAGATCCCGGAGCTTGGCGTGGCTCGGGCTAGACCCTCTACTTCCCTCCCTGCTTCCCTGCTGTCCCTGTCTCCTTCCCTATTCGTCCTTTCCCAAACTCTTCCCTCCCCTCGTCCTATGCCCACCTCCACTATTTCGGCATTTCTGCTGAACACTAGGTCCGAGGTTAAACATCAATTAGAGTTATTTAACTTCCTGGACTCCTATAAACCTGACCTCATGTTCTTAACAGAAACTTGGTATAGGTCGGAATCCCTACCTAGTGTGTTGGCATCCCCCCGTCCCCCCCTACTCGGTCCTTCGTGCTGATCGACTGGAGGGGAAGACGGGGGGCCGAGTGGCCGAGTGGCCTTAATCGTTCGAGCTGGGCCTCATTTTCAGGTTCTTTCCCTCTCTCCCATATCAGCAGTTGACTGCTCAGTAGTACGCTCTGCTTCTTTTGAGGTCCCCATCACATGTGCACTAGTCGACCGCCCTCCCCCAGCCCCGTCCTGGTTTTATTCTTGCCTTCCAGGACTTACTGGCCACATTGGTAGTCAACAATGCAGCAGTCTTAGTATTAGGGGACTTTAACGGCAGAGGACGCCTCGTCGAGAGACTTCTCCAAGCTTCTTCTCAGCCTCAATTTTGTTCACACCCCCACCCACTCTCGTGGCCACACCCTGGACAATAAATGTTCCAGTCACCGCACCCACCGTCACCCCATGTGCGTGGTCTGACCACTTTTTGATTTCTTTTTTTCTAGACTTTAGCCTAGCAAAGAAACCTTCTTTCCCCAGAAATTCCTGGGCTCGGAACTGGAGTAGAGTGGACATCCCCTCCCTCTGCGCCTCTTTGTCTTCTTCCTGTCCTGACTTAGCTGGCGCTGCCCCCATGTCTCAAGTAGCCACGCTCAATGGGTGGCTCTCGAGGGCCTGTGACCAAGTGGCCCCTCTGAAATGCGTCATAGTTAGGCGCGCTCACGAGGCTAACAAGTGGTTCTCCCCCACCCTTAAAATAAAAAAGCTGGAGGTACGCCAAGCTGAGCATGCTTGGAGGCTTGATTACTGTCCCATTCGTAAAGTTCGCTATATGCCCGTGCTTAATGAATATAAAAGGGATATCCTACGGGCCAAGACCGAATATTTTTCGGAGAAGATCCTTGCCGCGGAAAGGCCACTGTGCAGGAGCTGGCCTCCTCTGACAGGACTTCCTCTAAAATCCCCCCTCTCAGCTACTGTGCGACTCCCTCAACGATTTTTTCATAGAGAAAGTGGCACTGATCAAGTCTAACATTCCTCTTCCTTCCCCCTCCTTCTTGATCCCCAGCCTCCCCCCAACAGGTCTGTCATTAACATCATACAGCCGTTAACTAAAGAAACCTTTCTCCCCTTTTTGCCCCGTGTCAAATCGGGATCCCCAGCTGAAGTTTGCCCGGCCCATGTTCTGCGTAAAATCTTTTCGGACCTGTATTTGCCCCCCCTTACCTTTCTGAACGATTCCTTAAGACAAGGCACAGTTCCTGCTCTTCACAAGGCAGCTACGATCATCCCAATTTTTAAGAAGCCAGGGGCTGATCCTTCTTCCCCCGCCAACTATCAGCCAATTTCGCTCCTTCCATTCCTGGGTAAGAATCTTGAGTCTCTTGTTACCCAGACACTGAGCTCCTTTGTGGAAGGTAGCGGCTATCTTGCCCCTTGCCAGTCTGGCTTTCGCCCTCGACATCCCTTACCAACGACCCCGCCGCCGCCAGAGCCAACCTTCACGAAGGAATGAAAGAGGTAGCCGAGTGGATGTCGACCAGCCGCCTGAAGCTGAACTCGGACAAGACGGAAGTCCTCATCCTGGGATCCTCGCCCTCCGCCTGGGACGACTCCTGGTGGCCCCCCGCCCTGGGAACTGCACCCAAACCGACAGACCACGCACGCAACCTGGGCTTCATCCTGGACTCCTCCCTCCCCATGACCGAGCAAGTCAATGCCGTCTCCTCGTCATGCTTCGGGCAGTAGCAGCACCCCCCCCCCCTAGCGCCTTGAGACCCTCCGGGTAAGTAGAGCGCTCTATAAATGTCTATGATTGATTGATTGATTGACATTCGACTGAGAAGGTGGTCATTTCTGTCATGGACCAGCTCAGGGAGGGACTGGATACCAACACCCCCCAGGCCCTTGTCCTCTTAGACTTGTTCGCCGCCTTTGACACGGTTGACCATTCCATCTTGTTTTCCCGTGTCAAGGCAGCGGGCATGGGAGGTTCGACGCTGGCCTGGCTCAGTTCCTTTCTCAGCGACCGCACCCAGGCGGTTCATTTGGCCGACTTCTCTGCCTCCCTGCGTAAAGTTCAGTGTGGTGTCCCCAAAGGGTCCTCCCTTTCCCCGTTATTATTTAATTTGTACATCTTTCCCCTTGTGTTTGCACTACAACAGATGGAGGTCACGGCGTACAACTACGCCGATGACCTCCAGTTTATCTTTAACCTTTCCCCTTCCTCAGCTGGTGTTCACCCTTTCCAATCAGTCATGCTGTTTATCCGGGATTGGATGAATCATAACCACCGTAAACTGAACCCCGATAGGACTGAGTTAGAGTCCTGACTGGTGGCAGCGGCAGCCCCTGGTCCCCCACTTTTTGGCCCCTTTCCCTTGGTTCCCCTCCCTCCCCCTCATCCTCAGTTAAAACACTAGGCATTACCATCAATCACCATCTCACACTTCACTCCCAGATCAGTTCTGTTGTTTCTTCCTGCTTTTTTATTCTCTGCACTATCCAGAACATTTCCAGGTTTTTTTCTGTCCCTGCCCTCAAGCTGATTCTGATCGCGATGGTCCTCTCCCGGTTAGATTACGGGAATATCGTTTACAACGGCGCTCCCGCCTACGCCCTTCGGCGCCTCCAGTCAGTGCAGAATCCGGCGGCTTGCCTGATCTATGGGTTGCCCAAATTCCATCATTCCTCGCCCTTACTTAAAACACTTCACTGGTTGCCGATTAAGGAGCGAGCTCTCTTTAAGCTAGGCTGCACGACTTTCGAAGCTCGTGCAGGGACGGCGACAGCTTTCATTTCTTCAGCCATTCAGGCCTACCATCCTACTAGGGCGCCTCGCTCCTCGTCCAGATGCCTCCTCTCAGTTCCTCGTTACAAGAAAAGCAGGTCAGGAGGCTCGAAACTTTCTGTTTCCGGCCCCTTCATTTTGGAATACCCTTCGGCTTGCCATGCGATCAGCGACCTCCTATATGGAGTTCCGGAAGGCCCTCAAAACATTCCTCTTTCTGCAAGCCTGCCCAGCCTAAACCACCTGTACCTTGGCCCCTGGTTCTCGTAGTGGCTCTTAGCGCCATGAAACCGCATGGTATACGTGCGCTTTATAAATTCTTTAAAAAACAAAATCACTCCTTGGACTCTAGCGCCACGAAACCATTTGGTGTACATGCGCTTTAGAATAATTTCTAACATAACTGCCCTGATCTGGAGCTAGAGCAGAATCCCATGGAAGGATGTGCAAGTTATCGAGATACTATTTGCGGACTCTAGTTAAAAGCCCCGTGACATTAACCACAATGGACTCCCTAATTGACACCTCGATTATCATCAGAAATGTGCGATGTTTAAAATCATACAAACTAGTTCAAATGTTGACATTGTTTCTTAGTGGAATGCACTGATTTTTTTGAGTTTGTGGTTGTATAGTTTTCGGGCATGGCTGAAGTACTATTATTCCAGAGGTTAGTGTGAACATTCAGCAACAATCTTGCACACAGATGTGTTATTACAGAAACCATATCCAAATGATGTACCCTGGTGTGTTACCCTAAATGTACCACCAACCGGTTTCTTTTGTCTCAGGCTATGGCCGTAAACTACAAGAAAGAGAACATTAAAAGAAAGGAAAACGCAGCCCAAGTCTGTACCACTAAGAAGCAGGCCAGTCCAAAGGACGAACGAAGCACCAAACAAAAGGAAAGCATTGGAGTGCAAAACAGAACAGCAAACGGCTTTTTGTTTTGCTTGGTCACTATTCAAAGATCATGAAAGCCATCCTGGCAAACTAAAAATATGAATCAAAAACAGTTAATGCCGCTTGGAGCGTTGGACAGTTTGTTTCTGTGCGTTCTTGCACTCTTCCCAGTATGACTGACTGGACTCAAAACTCAGCATTCACTGTTATGACGCTGTAATGGTGGAGAATAGAAATTGTTAACCACTATTGCGCCGTCATAAAGGAGTTTGCGGCTGCTCTGGGTGGGAGTCCGAGAGCCCCCCAGAGCAGCGCTGGCTGAGAGGAAGCTTCGGATAGGGGGTCGGTGGGACTGAGGTGGCACAGAGAGTGATGGGGGTGGCTCGCAGGAGGCCAGGTATTTTTTTATTTTTTGTATTATTTGGAACACGGAGGAAAGGCCATGTTATTGTGGCTCCCCCGTTCCTTCTATACCCCCACATAGCAGTTGAAAGCAGAGATGTTTGTCGCCTTGGGGTTCTGAGTGACATCATAGACAATTCAAGCTTCACTTTCAATGTCTCCCCCTAAGTGATAAACAATCCCCATAATTCATGGCTACCCATCTATAATCCTATATATCATAGATGGGAGCCTGAAATCCCTTTGAAAAACATGCATCTCATTTTCCTGTTACCGTACAGTTGTGGCATCCTTAGGGGCCTCTCATAAGAACATTAAAGTAGCTGCGCAACTGTAATGAAATTACTCTATAATTTAGATGTCGCAATTCCTTCTGACTGAGCCAGATGACGCTATGAAAGGCAAGTCGTGGAGCAGAATTACCTCTTCTGTTTAAACAATGAAAAGGGCAACAAGCTTTTCAGCTCTTCTGGTTTTCTTCGCTGCGGCAGCGATTCCGCCGCAGCGCTAAGGGGGCGGGGGGCCGCACGGCACTCACATGCTGGTGACGGAACCGCTCCATCACCAGCCTCGGGTGAGCTGTGCTGATGACGGAGCGGTTCCGTCATGGCCCCGCCCGCTCAATAGAACGCGCCACGTAGGCGCGAAATCAGCGCCGCGCAGGCGCGTCGGGCGGGCCATGACGGAACCGCTCCGTCATCAGCAAAGCGCCACCGCAGCTGATGACGGAGCGGTTCCGTCATCAGCAACGAACGAGTTAAAATGAACGGAATGGTGACATTTACGGCAGCATGATTATATTTTTGCATGGCTATAGTTTATTACAGGAAATCACTCTACATGTTACCATAAATGAGCTACAGACATATTGAACTGTTTATTAAAATGTTTTACGACAAATTACTAGCTATAAATTGGTGAGTTTAATTTAGCCCTACTGCTCCACAGGGTTTTCTGTATATTTGCAAATATGTTCATTCAGATGGAATAAGAGATCAATGATTTAAGCCTTTTTGGGGAATAAGTAATGGTGTGACCATGCATTATATGAAATAAAATACCCTCTGCCATACCTTAAAAAGATTTTGCAAATCATCTCAGAGTTCCATGACCTTATGAAAGAACTTTGCCCTTGCCTCAGTTCCGCTATACAGCTACAGAACCCCTCAGTGACTTGCAATAGCCTTGTAATGTACAGCAGAAGGTACTTTATACCACATATTATGGTTTATGCATCGAAAACAATAACTTATCTTGTAACTGGACGGTAAAATACTTCTTAGTTGTCCCTGGAAAACCAAATCAACAGAAAGACATGAATGAGGCATTTTCACCTGAATGGTGGAAAGACAAAATGAAGAACAATTCCGAGCACATACATGTTAAAAGATGTCTAATAGTTAACGAGAGGAAACTACCTCGTGGCATCATTATATCTAAGATGATTGCTAAAGAGTCGCTGTAAGACAGATGGGAACTTCTATTACAACTACAGGAACGCTCACCCGCACTCATTTTTTCGAACTTCTTTTTCAGCTCCAGTGGGGTTAATCGATACTTATCCAGGCCATCATTCCACCTTATTCTCTCTAACACCTGAAGGTCTCCACCAACCAGCCAATCCCCACTTTCCAAGATCATCTTTAAGAGAAAGAAGCACTTGTCACATTTTGAAAAGAGTCTACGAAGAAAATGACGATCCAACCAATTTTGTTTATTCTGCATTTATATTGTGTTCTATTTATTTTAATCAACACTATTTTTGAAGGTATTTACAAGTGGGGGGCTGGTTTTCCATATGTGGGGCGTAGGGGTCTGCCCGTTCTGCTTTACGCGGACGACGCGGTTCTACTAGCACGAACCCCAAGAGGTTTGCAAACTCTACTTGATACCTTTTGTAGTTTATTGGCAGATCGTGATCTGGCCATAAATAACTCAAAATCATATGTGATGCAAGTAGGGTTATGCCCAAGAAACAGTACCCCTTTATGGTGAACGCGGAGAAAGTGCTGATATCCTCAACTTTCTCTTATTTGGGTGTCCTATTGGATGACTGTTTGAATTGGGGTGCCCTGATACAGAGAAGGAGGGGGGAGATGATAAGAGCTAATGCGTCTATTTTCAACTTTGCCGCAAAGATCGGTAAGCGCCCGATTGCGGCATTGCTGAAAATATATCGAGCACAAAGTGTAGCAATCGCCAGTTACGGTAGTGAACTATGGGGTTATGTAGCATCGGAGGGAGTTCAGGTGGCGGAGAATAATTTTTTAAAACAGTTGCTGGGGGTACCCAAGGGAACTTCGAATTTAATTGTACACGAAGAGACAGGGATAACATTTATTTGTGACACATCAGCTATGCGTCCACTGCTCTTCTGGCTCAAATATTGGCTAAATAAGGATCTTAGCCTTAATCATGAGTTATTGAAAGAAGTATTGAACCTGGACCACATGATTGATATACCGTGGTTAAAATACATAAAGGGTTGCTTTGGAGAGTTAGGGCGTCCTGACGTCTTTTTAAGACCTGATCTTATAACAGCAGAAGACGTGGTGGTTGTAAAAAAATCTTTTATCTCACTTAAGAAACTAAATAGAGACGGGGTAGAATTGTCTAAATCTAGCGTTCGTAAATCGTGATGCTCAAAACTTCCCCAGCTACGGAGCCCTATCTTTACAAATGTTAAAGCCCGAATGTATTCCATTTATGGTTGGATTCTTGAAATGCTCCCTGAGGTATAGAAAATGTTTGGAAAGTTAATTCTCAAATTTGCAGATGTTGTTACTGCAATTTAGTGCTGAGGTCATATGGCCTTTTTAGCTGGTTGTCCCACTTAATCTGTCATTTTGGTACTTTTTTCAGTCAGCTGTCCAATCCAATTTGTAATTATAGTGCATTTTTTAATAACTTTTATAAATGGTGCTCATAAACTTTTTTAACTTTTTATCATGTTTATAAAGGGTTTGATGCGTATTATGATTAGGAAATGTATGTGATCTGTAATCTTTTATGGTTTTCTACTATGTAAACCGAATAAAGTTTATTGAAATTGACGATCCAACCATTTTTTTTATTCTGCATTTATATTGTGTTCTATTTATTTTAATCCACACTATTTCGGCCAATATGCATACAATGCTCTATAAGAATTTTGAAGGTATTTACAAGTACAGTGCCCCCCCAACTTTTCACAGTTATGTCATTATTATACATGACGTTAAAAACTTTGTCACAACGATATTACAAGTCATAGAATAATTTCTTGAAAAAGCGCAAAAATGCTGAAGGCTGACACCCTTTATATGGCGAAGGGTTTCCAAGATGACGTGCAGTATTCTCGTCATACAGTGAAAGGGACTCTTGATTCTGTACAAAAAGGGCTACTGAATTAAAAAAGACAAATCACTGCATTTTCCATATAATCTTACGTTTGCCGCCTTTGCCTCCTCCTCCACAATCTGCCGGATTCATTTTTCAGATTTCAACAAAAAGTTGTGTTTCGTCTTCAAATGGCGCAAACGTTATTATACTCGGCTCATGACTGCAATGTATTGCAATGATAATTATATATATATATATATATATATAAAAAAAAATAATAATAATGCAATGCAAAACAGCATCCCAATACTGTATAAAAGCATGGGGAAAGGCTTTTGTTTCACTAACTATGTAAATTCATGTTAACACTGCTCTATCTTCAATGCTGCAGTTATTTCAAGAGGGCATTCAGAATTTAAAAGAGTTCCAAATGTTTTGTGTGCAGACAGGTTACGTCTTTGTACGCACACACTTCACATAATATATAACTCAGGTAGGTACAAAGGACAGCAAAATACAACGGATGTTCGCGCGTGTCCAGGTATGAAAAAAACTGTAGGTAAATTAACCTTTGGAATTGGATCTGCTCACTGTGTATAGATTTGTTGAACAAACCACTGTTATCTACAGCCCTGGAATCCCATTGGTCATCTATTTGCTGATTTCACATCCCTCCCCTTTCACATCACGCGCCATGGTAATGACAGCTTAGGGCGCTTGAATTTCAGGGCGCCACTGGCACGGTCCGTGACTCCTCATGCATTTGTAAATAGCCCAGACGGTAAACAACCTTACAACGCAACTTTAACCACGCAGTGCCTTTACAACGCATTGCTCTGGGGGGCGCTCTAGGATAGGGAATGGGTTTAATGTACTATCCAACACCTTCCCTAGTGTCCACGGGGACTGGAGTTGGAATAGTAAATTAAACAATTCACTATCCAGCGCCTAAAAGTACTATGCGTTGTAATGGTATTCATTGTAAATACTGCGTTGTAAAGGCACGCGATGTAAAAGTATGTGTTGTAACGTCATACATCCGCTCAGACCACTCCTCTGTGGCATATTTGCTAGATTGCTGGTTTTACTGTGTCAATCAAATGCACACTCCAATCTGGAGAACAATGTGTAGGCAAGGAACTGCCCCTCTACACTGACCAACAATATTCAGAGAGGCTTGGAGAGGAGAGGGAAAGTGATTAGAGAGCGAGGCGCTGATTTCAGTTTTCACCTGTAAATGTAAATGTAAATGTATTTGAGCTTGTAAAGCGCACTGCTACCCGTCCGTAGGTTTCCTGCCGCTGTATAACTCTGGGGAACCGGTCCTGGCTTTCCCTGTGGGATGGTCCCTGCTGGGAGTCTCCAAGGTGGCGCCAGGCATCCCCGGAATTGATGGGGCCGTTGTGGAGATTAGGCAAGCTAATGCCCAGAGTTGCCGAGGGGAACCCCTGATTAGAGTAAGCACCGAAGCGAGAATTATCGAGTCCGCTGACCCAAGTCCACGACGCTGCGGGAATTGAACCCTGGTCCCGGGCCGACTTCTGACCTGTGGCACTAGGTCGGCTGCATGCCTTTTCATCTTAGACAGCAAAATCTGCATTGATTTTTAATAAACAATACACCATTAAGCAGAACTGTCATGAAATCACTGGAGTTACTGGTAGAAGGCAAATGTAGTCATACAACGGCAACTGTGTGTCAATGAGTAAATCAAGCTGCAGTGTGTAAAATTACTAACATTCGAAACAAATTTTCAATCAAGAAAATTTTCAAAACCAACTTTCTAGACATGAAATAAATGCACCAACACAATACACTACCTAGAAATCACCAGCATTTGCGCCATGATGCATTTTCCACCTACTTTGACATGTGGGTATTTTGCAGAAGTGGTTCCCCACACACGACAACAGCGCTCCTCCTTCCGGTGTTTATAGAACTGCGGGTTGCTGAGAATGGCCACCTTCTGCCCGTTGTGTACCAGTGCAAACGCTGCCGAGCCTTCGAGCAGGGGCGGCCTTAGGCATGTGCAAGCTGTTCCCCTGCACAGGGCCACCAAACCCCAGGGGCCAACACGCCAATTTATATCCTTAATATAATAATCCTCTGAGGATAGATACACATTTGCGTGGTGGCCCCTAACAGGGTTTGGCGGCCTCCGGCTCTGTTCCACTTCCAAACCTCTGACCCCCTCCTCTTCACTGGCCTCCGCGCCTGAGTTTCTCCGCCCCGCCCGGACACCCTCTTCCGGGGCCCCCTACCTACGCTCCCTGCCCAGGGCCACCATGAGTCTAGAGCCGCCCCTGCTTCGAGACGTTTCTTATCTTCTGTGGTGAGCGGGAGCACGATGGGGATGCTCAGGTGAATGAGGCCACCTGCAAGGTGACGTCAATGTGTGACACATCTCTGTCGAGCACGTGGCGCCGGAAGCCATCTCCACTCAAGAGCCAGATCAGAACCGGTAACCTACCATGCATTCTACCCCTATGGACATCCATCTCGGTGGATCCCTCCAGACCCAAGACCACCGCCCTTGAGTGCAACACCACCTGCACACCTGGCTGAAGGATGGCAAGAATCTCCTGCTCTGTAAATATGTCATCTATAATTGGCCAAGCCGAATCGCTGTGAATTTGTATATATTTATTTCTCTAACCACTAGTCTATGTAGTAGACCTTTGTACTTACTACCATTCCTATGTGATTTTAGAGTGTATCTGTTTGTATTTCCTTCTTGAGTGACTTAACAACTTGTACATTTGCAATTTTTTTCCTGTTTATATCTATTATGTAACTCATGTAATCCAAAGTCCTTATGTAACGCAACTGGTTCTTTTTGTGAAGCGCTCTGACACCTTCGGGTAAGGTTAGCGCTATATAAAGTCGCATTAAATAAATAAAATAATTAAAAATGAAACCATGGTCTGGTGTCCAATGTCGATCTGTGACGCAGGCAGTCATCTGATCACTGAATTCACCAAAAGCAATTTTTAAAACTCGCGATATTATCAGCCACATCTCTCTCCTTCTACGAAATTATTCAACTTCCATAAAAATGACGAATTTCTATGCCATTGACTGATGCCTGCATAAAAAGGGAATCTGATAAACACGCTCGTGGGTTTGACTTTAATCCATGGACCCATTACTTTTTATATACTGAAGCCTTTTAATATGTATTTAATGTGGCAAAGTATTTCACTCCTATCCCAGCGGCAATACGTGTTATTATTTCCTGAACAAACAATGTTTTTTACCTCAAATGGGTGTACCAAACCTATTGTATATGGTTAGTGGAGTGGCTAATGTAAATAAAGAGTGCAAATAAATATAAAACGCCCCAACAGTAAATGCAGCACAAAGGTTTTGGTCGAGCGACCGATTGATTGAACAACAAAGGAGAAAGGGCCTGTCATGAGGATACACAGGGCCT
This sequence comes from Lissotriton vulgaris, assembly GCF_964263255.1. Lineage (NCBI taxonomy): Eukaryota > Metazoa > Chordata > Amphibia > Caudata > Salamandridae > Lissotriton > Lissotriton vulgaris. Next base: position 2,992,352 of record NC_141696.1, on the reverse strand, counting down.
CATTTATGAGGCCTTGGGTGAGTTTTGCGCTTCCGATGCATCGGCGGCGTAAAACTTGCCTCCGGATGCGCACTATATACAAAGTGACGCATCTAAGCAGATGCGTCACTTTGTAAACCCCTGCGCCACATTATACCTGCGCCAGGTATAATGTATGCAGAGGGGGCGTATTGACGCAAGGAAGGGTCGTAGAAGTGACGAAGTGAAATCTATGAGATTTCACTGCGTCACTTTTAGGATGCGGTTGCGTCAAAATCTTGCGCCTGCCTCACAGCAGGCGTAAGACTGACGCAGGCCCTTTCACATGGGGCTTTCCCCATGTGAAAGGACGCATTGCTGGAGTTGCGTCACTTTTGTGACACACCCCAGCAATGCGTCACTTTGCGCTTACAGATACGTCAGAAATACTGATGTATCTGTAACTCCTTGCGACATGATGCGTCATATTATAAATATGACGCATCAATCATGTCGCAGGGAGAGCGCAGTGAAAAGTGACACATCGCTGTTTTCACGCAGCGACGCGTCACTTTTCATAAATAAGGCCCACACATTCCTGCCAACCAGGACGGCTGGAGCAATCACAGCCTCCGTATTACACTTACAACCTGACCTGCTTCCAACCAACAGTCAGAACTTGAAATCCTGTACATGTCCCAGAACTTTGCAACTGAGGTGTCAGAATCTTGTATTATTTAAAATCAGAATGCATTCTCATCAAATACTCATTTTAGATGTAAGTCTTAAAATGCCGTGAAAAAATGCCTAATTGTACACAAAAACAGATCACTAGAAAAGTTGTGAATAGTATATTTCCAGTGCATACGTTATGGCGGATTTATATGCAAAAACATGGCAAGAGAACTGCAGGAATCAATATCATTATTTATTTGAGTTGATTCGTTAGTACAATATAGGTTGTCACTTCAGAGCCCTGTGACGTCAAATGTGCCCACTGAATGTAGGTAACTGCAGCTGCCACAGATGACCAGGAGTACTCAAATGTGTCTTTATTTCTGCACACACAAGTACACTTAAGTCCATTTCACATAGTCACACCGCACTTTGGGGCATATTACCAACAACTAGCGATAACTTTTGTCTCTAACTTGTTTAGAGACAAACATTATCGCCGCACATCGGCGATTTTTATCGCAGATAAACCTTGCTATTAGCAAGGTTTATCGCAAATGCGATAAAAAACGGCCGCAATGCATGAATATCGCTGAAAAGTCAGCGATATTCATGCATTATCGAGCAAATGCTCTTAGCCATGTTATCCACCTCCCATTGGATAACATGGTGAAGAACTGCTCAGGGCAGGTGTTAGCTGTTGGAGATATTCGCGCTTAGCGCGAATATCTCCAAAAGTTGGTAATAGGAGATAGCGATGTTAGCGACTGTTTCCAGTCGCTAACATCTTGGCACGCCCACTTTGCATGTCATTAGTGATAAATATCACTGACATGCAAAGCGGGGCCCAAGATGGTCGCTATCTCCTACTAGCTGTCACTAACTGGTGTTAGCGACAGCTTGGTAATAGGGAGATAATTTTATCTCCGCTTTCTTGGCTTTTAAAGCCAAAAAAGCGGAGATAAACCCCCTTGATAATATACCCCATAATCATCTTCTGCTTTTTTGGGAAAAAAGCCTTCCCCATAGAAAAAGAAAACCCTTTTCCTCACACGGGGTATCCATTCCCTTCTGGGCCATGAGAATTGATTTAATTCCCCTCACTACAGGGCAGATTTTACAACGCGTGTTAAGTTCCACGTGAACCTCAAACTTATTCTCATAAGCACAAAGCAAGGAATTCTAGGGCATATTACCAACAACTAGCGATAATTTTTGTCTCTAACTTGTTTAGAGACAAAAATTATCGCCGCACATCGGCGATTTTTATCGCAGATAAACCTTGCTATTAGCAAGGTTTATCGCAAATGCGATAAAAAACGGCCGCAATGCATGAATATCGCTGAAAAGTCAGCGATATTCATGCATTATCGAGCAAATGCTCTTAGCCATGTTATCCACCTCCCATTGGATAACATGGTGAAGAACTGCTCAGGGCAGGTGTTAGCTTTTGGAGATATTCGCGCTTAGCGCGAATATCTCCAAAAGTTGGTAATAGGAGATAGCGATGTTAGCTACTGTTTCCAGTCGCTAACATCTTGGCACGCCCACTTTGCATGTCATTAGTGATAAATATCACTGACATGCAAAGTGGGGCCCATGATGGTCACTATCTCCTATTAGCTGTCACTAACTGGTGTTAGCGACAGCTAGGTAATAGGGAGATAATTTTATCTCCGCTTTCTTGGCTTTTAAAGCCAAAAAAGCGGAGATAAACCCCCTTGATAATATACCCCTCTAAGACCCCAGACCACAAGTGAATCAGCGAACACTGGCCCCAGTGCTGCATGAAACGGAGATAACGCGCCCGTCTTGGCATTCAGCAAGTCTCCGGCTGCTTTGGCCTGAATGAAAAAGAGGGTTTTGGCAGCAATAGCACTTCTGCCAGGCTAGCCACAACGCGCTCTTGTAGAGACAACCCGACGTTCTGGCACCTGATGCCTTACCTTTATGTCGCAAGCCTCATGAGTGACGTCCTTCCAGGTAACAATGAGGATCTACATGATGTTATGAAGGGTGAGCAACCATTACAACGCAACTTTTACAACGCACCACCATTACAACGAAACTTTGACAACGCAAGATTTTACAACGCAAGATTTTTCTGCTCTTCAAAACTGCGGAACAGAACTAGTTCCTCTTCTCCGGAGAGGCGCAAAGCTACAACCTAGGAGGATTTAGGGGCTTGAAGGAGCTGACACTGCACATTCCTCCCTGCCCTGGCCCCACCCCAATGTCCACTCATGCTCACATGTACACATGTGCTTCAGTTACAATCATTCGCTAACATAACTGCATTTTATAAATTCTTCCTCAGGGCAGATGCAAATTGGATGGGATTTAGTCTGTAAATGTTCTTAATAGAGCTGGAAGAACGCGGTCACTCATCTCTGTCCCCTTTCATACTTTATCAGAAACACCATGGCGCAAATTTGTGTTTCTCACAACAAACATTCAGGGCAACAAGATCAAATAATACAACTCCATGTTGTGTCCTCTGTGAATTTAAAGAAGGCTGTCCCTGTACAGACATATTTTCCATACTTTAAAACAATGCGTATATGTTAAGGCCAACCTTGTTGCTTCTGGCCACTGCTTTACTGTCATATATTGAATTTATGTACACTGTCTTATCTCAAGTAGGAATTGAAATTGACATTAACGTATTTTATTTTATTGCATCCTTTCTATGGCGTTTTCATGCCACTTGTTTAAGTTCCACCACGCTGTGCAGAGCAGGGCTCAGGGGTTCTGAGTCTGCACCCTTCTTTGCAGATGTCGCAGCAAACTAAAAGATTAACCTCATCGCTGCTAGAGAGTTTCCCCTGCTGTGCTGGACAGCAATAAAAACGGGTGTGGTCATGACGAGCTCAGCTCGTCATGAGCACCTGAGAGGTATATGCCATGACGAGCTGAGTTCGTCATGAGCATGGAAGGGGTTAATGCACTTTCAGAGGCAGCGTTTCTCGAGGGAACCAATCCCCGAAGGTTGATGCTTCACACACATTGACACAGCACTTAAAGCATCCTGGAGTGACGTTTCAACATGTGTAAGCAGCTGGGCGAAGGGTGGGGTGGCATAGTGCTACCATGAGAAACTCATCACCTCTGGCTTTGGTAGGTTCTGATTTGCAGGGAAGGACGCCATTAAAATGCTCATCAGAAAGGTGCATCCGGCCAGTTCTGGTGAAGAGTGCAGCCAGGGTCTGGACTGTCAAACCCCAAAAGCTGCTCATGTCTTATGCTCTGTGCATTCAACGTGCAAAGCACTAGACTCTTTACTGCCTTGTAAACTGGCTGTAGTTAGCAATGAAAGGGAGTAACCACTTCGCGATCCACAGCATTGCGTCAATGAAGGCGGCGCTGCTGAACACGCGGTAAAGCCAGGGCAGGAGAGCGAAAGGTCAATGCCATATACACTCAAGGTGCTCTTAGTGAGAGGAAAGAGCTGGATTTCTGCCACAGCTGGATGGCCAGAGAAGACAGCAGAGACTTATGATGCTGCCTCAAAGAGGCGTCTGAGGCTCCCAGTGGTACTAGGGCGAGAAATCAGGACACGCGACAAGAAGGCCACATCTGTTGCATTCTTCCTTTAGGTGCAACTCTCTAGGGAATATACTGTTTGATTGGCAGCTGGAAACCCCAGACAGGAGAGGTGTACACAGGTGATGAAATGAATACTACTACCGGTACTATAATCCTACACGCGTAAGGAGCCATACAAGGGATGAAGTAAGAGACGGCCGGGAGTCCCTGAAGGGTTCATGGTGCACTTTGCAAAAGGATAGACTGGGTTAATGTGGACTGAGCGAGAGGATGGGGCTGTTTGAGGAGGGAATTCAAGTTGTTGAAGAAATAATCAAATGATAGGCTTAAAAGTGGGGGTTTCAAGGCAGGAGAACCGACAGGAATCTCTGCATCTTGATGGTACAGAGGAATTGGGCCTACAAAGGCAGTCCTGAGTTTGGGGATGTGGAAGAGTGGCGGGAGGTAGCCAGAGGTACCTACCTATGTGGTGCGAGCGGGGGTACTAGACCTAGATCTGGTGAATTTGAACAGAGTATGGCTGGCTTAGAGATTTTTCTGTGAATGGAAGAAATATAGGGGTCAAACGCTTGGTAAGTAATAATAGTTGGTGTGTATATTAGGAAACTTGGAAGAGGAGACCTAGGGCAGATTCAGCCGTTATCAAGAAAAAAAAAATCGTAAATCATACGTTCTTATATAGCGCCTTTCACCGTAAGGTCTCAAGGTGCTTGCTTTGGGAACTCGTCCTGGCTTTTCCCTGCGAGATAACCCCTAACTGGGCACCCCAAGGTGAAAGCCAGGCATCCCGCAGCGGGTGGGCCGCCGTAGTGGAGATTAAGCAAGCTATTGCCCAGAGTTGCAGAGTGGGACCCATGATTCGAGTAGGCGCCGAGGCGAGAATTATCGAGTCCATGGACATTTTGAGCTCAAGACCCGCCGCATCGGGAATTGAACCCTGGTCCCGGGCCAGACCTCTGCTTCCGGGTCTGTCTCCTCTAATCAAGGAGCCACACTTCAGAAAGTGGCAGAAGGTGACCACGTGACACCACCGTAGGATGGGTAGATGTAAGAATAAACCACTGACAGTGTGTACATAAGCAACACAATAGACACCAAGTAAATGAAGGAAAGAAACAGAGGTTAAAAGAGCGACACAAACAAAGATGAGATACAAAAGGCAGCCAAGAACCTGTGTGGGGGGCAAAAGCTATCGTATGCCCATGTTAATGCAAGAAGACCCTCAAGATTTGGGAAGCTCTGATCTGTTTAAGAAGTATGCGAAATGAATGAACATGGAAGAAAGCTGGCTGAAAATGCGAATAAAATGTAATTAAAAAAACATTTTGTATGTAGAAGGGGAGAAAGCTGAGGCTACAGAACTGCTGAAACCCTGAGATTGAAGCCAGTGGAGAGTAAACAGAAAGACGTGTCTAAAGATAAAGCTTGTGGATACTCTTGAAATCTACAAAGGGAAGTCAATGACATTGATCCGGGTCTGTGGTTGAACATGAGGATAATCAAGTGTCCTCCGCCCCACAGCAGTCGGCTGATCAACCAAGCCTGGCATTAATGTCAAAGAGAGAAGAAGGTTTGCACGTCATCGATAAAAGTCTCTGAACTCCGCTTGGAGTAAACATGAATGATGGCTGCTCTTCCTCCTTGTCTTTCTTCCTTCGCCTCAGGGATCTGGCTGTTGTAGAGTGAAGCACACTGAAAGATGAACTACTTTCCAAAGGAAGCAAATGGAGTAGTTGTAGAAGAGAAGACAGAATCCTCCACTTTTACAGCAACAAGTAAAAGTAGCGGCGTGTCTGAGTTTGAAACCAGTGAAGCCACTCGGCTTAAATGTAACTTTGACTCAGAACCAGGCTGCACCTATGATGCCACCAAGAGTCCTGTGTCAAGTAAAGAGGCCTAGGTTTATAACTGAGGGGAAAGAAAGTCGTAGCTTCCAAAACCATGTGTCCTGAGTAAAAGGAGAGAAGGATCGGAGACGTTTCTGATCTGGAGGATTTCATTGTTTGTAGTTTTTAAAGTTAGAGAAATGAATGGCCATCCAACCGTGGCTGTGTTTACAGATGTGCGGGCAGATTAACGGTGTCATTAGAATCTTTGTCCAGTAGACATATTTCTCGAACATCTACAGAATTTAAAAGTTATCCAGTGCCTCGAGCCACTGGACTCTCTAATGACAGGGCAAGGAATGTACGACATTACAACGCATGCTTTTACCACACATGCTTTTACATTGCAAGTTTTACAACGCATACCAATACAACGCATAGTGCTTAGGGGTGCTGGATAGTGAATAGTTTAATTTACTATTCCAACTCCAGTCCCCGTGGACACTAGGGAAGGTGTTGGATAGTACATTAAACCTATTCCCTATCCTAGAGCGCCCCCCAGCGCAATGCGTTGTAATGGTTTGCGTTGTAAAAGTTGCGTCGTAAAGGCACTGCATGGTAAAAGTTGCGTTGTAAAGGTTGTATACCCAGGGCGAGCATGTTGCGGGCCTTCTGTTTGTATCCCAGCAGCCACCTTGCATTTTCTATTTGTTTTAATTGACAAGTCAAAAGCACCGCATAGCAAAGCACGATGGAACGCACGTGTGTGTGACGCTCATCCATCTTGTCTTTGTTAATGCGGAGATGTTTCTAGTATGTGCAGCATGCAACCTTCAGAGGCAGACCCTGCCTGAAAGCTGCACTATGACAGGAATGCACACATTTCTTCTTGTTACCCCCCCCGCGCTGCTGCCTCACACCCATTCAGCTTGGCCTACAGGTCTCTCTTTCCTACTACCAACATATGGGTTGCTTGGCCACTTTCTCTTGCTCTCCTATTCCTGGAAAAACCCCTATCTTTTCTCCCCTCAGTAGCAGAAAAGTTCCCCCGACACTCTCAGATGCAGATAAGCAGGGCTGGCTTTAGCGCTGGTGACGCCCAGTGCCACCATCACCCCCCCCCACACACACCATGACCGCCTCTTCTGGTTCTCTCACTACCTCCCCAAAAAAATGCTCCTCATCTCTGTAATCATAACATATTGCTAAACACAGCGCCCCCCCTAAGGTCAGCTCCCCCCTCCACAGGTCAGCGCCCAATGTGGTCGCACCGGTCGCACTGCATTTAACCCCTTCCATGCTCTCAGCTCGTCATGCAGTACAGTGCTCCTGTGCTCATGACGAGCTGAGCTCGTCATGACCACACCCGTTTTTATTGCTGTCCAGCACAGCAGAGGAATCGCTCTAGCAGCGATGAGGTTAGCGCTGGCCCTGCAGATAAGTACGGCTGATGACGTGAGAGCTTGTCTGTCGCTGTTTAGAAGGAGTCTTCGCTGAAGAGTGTGTTGGATCATGTACAAGCAATGGCTGAGTTTATGAAGATCCGCTTGTACTAAGTGACTGTAGTTAACGTGTCATGTAAGATGTCCGAGATCAGATGCAAAGCTATCGGTGGGTAGGCAAAGCAGACTTGCACATTCTTTAAGGACTTAGAAAAGCAGTGAATGTAATCTATTTGAATTTACGATAAAAGTGTCAACACTGAACAATAATCCCAATATAATGCGGCTGATCACGCAGCGCTGTGTCCAGAAAATTGCATTTTTAAATTCGACAGAGAGATAAAGTGCAATTTATTCTCAAACACAAACATGCAACTCACTCCAACTAGTGCCAACCTACATAACAGCAGTACACACCAACCACAACAGTCGTAGAATACCTTATGGAGATATGTTGAGGGTCTCGGACCCTGTGCCATGTAAGAAGACTTCACAAGGGAAAAGAAGTAAAAGGAGAAAGATTTAGAGGCAGATGTTTTGAAAGAAGACCACTTTTAAGATAGTTCAACAGAACAAATATATACATTTCAAAATTCAAAATGGTCGACAAAAAACTGAGTAGGTTAAATAAAATTGGACAACTTGCAAACACAAAATGGACAACGAAAACTGAGTTACTAAACTAGGCAACGTTTCAAATTAAATGAAACAATTTATTACTTTTTCCATCCTTTCTTCACTGTGCTGGATCCATTCTAACAGGCCCCCCATTCATCTCTCCATCCTTTCTTCACTGAGCTGGTTCCATTCCAACAGGCCCCCCATTCATCTCTCCATCCTTTCTTCTCTGCGCTGGTTCCATTCTAACAGGCCCCCCATTCATCTCTCCATCCTTTCTTCACTGAGCTGGTTCCATTCTAACAGGCCCCCATTCATCTCTCCATCCTTTCCTCACGGTGCTGGTTCCATTCTAACAGGCCCCCATTCATCTCTCCATCCTTTCTTCACTGCGCTGGTTCCATTCTAACAGGCCCCCATTCATCTCTCCATCCTTTCTTCACTGTGCTGGATCCATTCTAACAGGCCCCCCATTCATCTCTCCATCCTTTCTTCACTGAGCTGGTTCCATTCTAACAGGCCCCCATTCATCTCTCCATCCTTTCCTCACGGTGCTGGTTCCATTCTAACAGGCCCCCATTCATCTCTCCATCCTTTCCTCACGGTGCTGGTTCCATTCTAACAGGCCCCCATTCATCTCTCCATCCTTTCTTCACTGTGCTGGATCCATTCTAACAGGCCCCCCATTCATCTCTCTATCCTTTCTTCACTGTGCTGGTTCCATTCTAACAGGCCCCCCATTCATCTCTCCATCCTTTCTTCACTCTGCTGGATCCATTCTAACAGGCCCCCCATTCATCTCTCCATCCTTTCTTCACTGTGCTGGATCCATTCTAACAGGCCCCCCATTCATCTCTCCATCCTTTCTTCACTGTGCTGGATCCATTCTAACAGGCCCCCCATTCATCTCTCTATCCTTTCTTCACTGTGCTGGTTCCATTCTAACAGACCCCCCATTCATCTCTCTATCCTTTCTTCACTGTGCTGGTTCCATTCTAACAGGCCCCCATTCATCTCTCCATCCTTTCTTCACTGTGCTGGTTCCATTCTAACAGGCCCCCATTCATCTCTCCATCCTTTCTTCACTGTGCTGGTTCCATTCTAACAGGCCCCCCATTCATCTCTCCATCCTTTCTTCACTGTGCTGGATCCATTCTAACAGGCCCCCCATTCATCTCTCTATCCTTTCTTCACTGTGCTGGTTCCATTCTAACAGGCCCCCATTCATCTCTCCATCCTTTCTTCACTGTGCTGGTTCCATTCTAACAGACCCCCCATTCATCTTTCTATCCTTTCTTCACTGTGCTGGTTCCATTCTAACAGGCCCCCCATTAATCTCTCCATCCTTTCTTCACTGTGCTGGATCCATTCTAACAGGCCCCCCATTCATCTCTCCATCCTTTCTTCACTGCGCTTGTACCATTCTAACGGGCTCCCATTAATCTCTCCATCCTTTCTTCACTGCGCTGGTTCCATTAGAACAGGCCCCCCCATTCATCTCTCCATCCTTTCTTCACTGCGCTGGTTCCATTCTAACAGGCTCCCATTCATCTCTCCATCCTTTCTTCACTGTGCTGGTTCCATTCTAACAGGCTCCCATTCATCTCTCCATCCTTTCTTCACTGTGCTGGTTCCATTCTAACAGGCTCCCATTCATCTCTCCATCCTTTCTTCACTGCGCTGGTTCCATTCTAACAGGCCCCAATTCATCTCTCCATCCTTTCTTCACTGCGCTGGTTCCATTCTAACAGGACCCCCATTCATCTCTCCATCCTTTCTTCACTGTGCTGGTTCCATTCTAACAGGACCCCCATTCATCTCTCCATCCTTTCTTCACTGTGCTGGTTCCATTCTAACAGGACCCCCATTCATCTCTCCATCCTTTCTTCACTGTGCTGGTTCCATTCTAACAGGCTCCCATTAATCTCTCCATCCTTTCTTCACTGCGCTGGTTCCATTAGAACAGGCCCCCCATTCATCTCTCCATCCTTTCTTCACTGCGCTGGTTCCATTCTAACAGGCTCCCATTCCTCTCTCCATCCTTTCTTCACTGCGCTGGTTTCATTCTAACAGGCCCCCATTTCTTCTCTCCATCCTTTCTTCACTGCGCTGGTTCCATTCTAACAGGCCCCCCATTCATCTCTCCATCCTTTCTTCACTGCGCTGGTTCCATTCTAACAGGTTCCCATTCATCTCTCCATCCTTTCCTCATGGTGCTGGTTCCATTCTAACACGCCCCCCATTCATCTCTCTATATCCTTTCTTCACTGTGCTGGATCCATTCTAACAGGCCCCCCATTCATCTCTCCATCCTTTCTTCACTGTGCTGGATCCATTCTAACAGGCTCCCATTCATCTCTCCATCCTTTCTTCACTGCGCTTGTACCATTCTAACAGGCTCCCATTCATCTCTCCATCCTTTCTTCACTGCACTGGTTCCATTCTAACAGGCTCCCATTAATCTCTCCATCCTTTCTTCACTGCGCTGGTTCCATTAGAACAGGCCCCCCCATTCATCTCTCCATCCTTTCTTCACTGCGCTGGTTCCATTCTAACAGGCTCCCATTCATCTCTCAATCCTTTCTTCACTGCGCTGGTTTCAGTCTAACAGGCCCCCCATTCATCTCTCCATCCTTTCTTCACTGTGCCGGATCCATTCTAACAGGCCCCCCATTCATCTCTCCATCCTTTCTTCACTGTGCTGGTTCCATTCTAACAGGACCCCCATTCATCTCTCCATCCTTTCTACACTGTGCTGGTTCCATTCTAACAGGCCCCCATTCATCTCTCCATCCTTTCTTCACTGTGCTGGTTCCATTCTAACAGGCCCTCCCATTCATCTCTCCATCCTTTCTTCACTGCGCTGGTTCCATTCTAACAGGCTCCCCCATTCATCTCTCCATCCTTTCTTCACTGCGCTGGTTCCATTCTAACAGGCCCCCCATTCATCTCTCCATCCTTTCTTCACTGCGCTGGTTCCATTCTAACAGGCCCTCCCATTCATCTCTCCATCCTTTCTTCACTGCGCTGTTTCCATTCTAACAGGCTCCCCCATTCATCTCTCCATCCTTTCTTCACTGCGCTAGTTCCATTCTAACAGGCCCCCCATTCATCTCTCCATCCTTTCTTCACTGCGCTGGTTCCATTCTAACAGGCCCCCCATTCATCTCTCCATCCGTTCTTCACTGTGCTGGTTCCATTCTAACAGGCCCCCCATTCATCTCTCCATCCTTTCTTCACTGCGCTGGTTCCATTCTAACAGGCTCCCATTCATCTCTCCATCCTTTCTTCACTGCGCTGGTTTCATTCTAACAGGCCCCCCATTCATCTCTCCATCCTTTCTTCACTGCGCTGGTTCCATTCTAACAGGACCCCCGTTCATCGCTCCATCCTTTCTTCACTGCGCTGGTTTCATTCTAACAGGCCCCCATTCATCTCTCCATCCTTTCTTCACTGCGCTGGTTTCATTCTAACAGGTCCCCCATTCATCTCTCCATCCTTTCTTCACTGCGCTGGCTACATTCTAACAGGACCCCCATTCATCTCTCCATCCTTTCTTCACTGCGCTGGTTCCATTCTAACAGGCCCCCATTCATCTCTCCATCCTTTCTACACTGTGCTGGTTCCATTCTAACAGGCCCTCCCATTCATCTCTCCATCCTTTCTTCACTGCGCTGGTTCCATTCTAACAGGCTCCCCCATTCATCTCTCACACTTTCTTCACTGCGCTGGTTCCATTCTAACAGGCCCCCCATTCATCTCTCCATCCTTTCTTCACTGCGCTGGTTCCATTCTAACAGGCCCTCCCATTCATCTCTCCATCCTTTCTTCACTGCGCTGTTTCCATTCTAACAGGCTCCCCCATTCATCTCTCCATCCTTTCTTCACTGCGCTGGTTCCATTCTAACAGGCCCCCATTCATCTCTCCATCCTTTCTTCACTGCGCTGGTTCCATTCTAACAGGACCCCCATTCATCTCTCCATCCTTTCTTCACTGTGCTGGTTCCATTCTAACAGGACCCCCATTCATCTCTCCATCCTTTCTTCACTGTGCTGGTTCCATTCTAACAGGCTCCCATTAATCTCTCCATCCTTTCTTCACTGCGCTGGTTCCATTAGAACAGGCCCCCCCATTCATCTCTCCATCCTTTCTTCACTGCGCTGGTTCCATTCTAACAGGCTCCCATTCATCTCTCCATCCTTTCTTCACTGCGCTGGTTTCATTCTAACAGGCCCCCCATTCATCTCTCCATCCTTTCTTCACTGCGCTGGTTCCATTCTAACAGGCCCCCCATTCATCTCTTCATCCGTTCTTCACTGTGCTGGTTCCATTCTAACAGGCCCCCCATTCATCTCTCCATCCTTTCTTCACTGCGCTGGTTCCATTCTAACAGGCTCCCATTCATCTCTCCATCCTTTCTTCACTGCGCTGGTTTCATTCTAACAGGCCCCCCATTCATCTCTCCATCCTTTCTTCACTGCGCTAGTTCCATTCTAACAGGCCCCCCATTCATCTCTCCATCCTTTCTTCACTGCGCTGGTTTCATTCTAACAGGCCCCCATTCATCTCTCCATCCTTTCTTCACTGTGCTGGTTCCATTCTAACAGGTCCCCCATTCATCTCTCCATCCTTTCTTCACTGCGCTGCCTCCATTTTAACAGCACCCCCATTCATCTCTCCATCCTTTCTTCACTGCGCTGGTTCCATTCTAGCAGGCCCCCATTCATCTCTCCATCCTTTCTTCGCTGTGCTGGTTTCATTCTAACAGGACCCCCATTCATCTCTCCATCCTTTCTACACTGTGCTGGTTCCATTCTAACAGGCCCTCCCATTCATCTCTCCATCCTTTCTTCACTGCGCTGGTTCCATTCTAACAGGCTCCCCCATTCATCTCTCCATCCTTTCTTCACTGCGCTGGTTCCATTCTGACAGGCCCCCTATTCATCTCTCCATCCTTTCTTCACTGCGCTGGTTCCATTCTAACAGGCCCCCCATTCATCTCTCCATCCGTTCTTCACTGTGCTGGTTCCATTCTAACAGGCCCCCCATTCATCTCTCCATCCTTTCTTCACTGCGCTGGTTCCATTCTAACAGGCTCCCATTCATCTCTCCATCCTTTCTTCACTGCGCTGGTTTCATTCTAACAGGCCCCCCATTCATCTCTCCATCCTTTCTTCACTGCGCTGGTTCCATTCTAACAGGCCCCCCATTCATCTCTCCATCCTTTCTTCACTGCGCTGGTTTCATTCTAACAGGCCCCCATTCCTCTCTCCATCCTTTCTTCACTGTGCTGGTTCCATTCTAACAGGTCCCCCATTCATCTCTCCATCCTTTCTTCACTGCGCTGCCTCCATTCTAACAGCACCCCCATTCATCTCTCCATCCTTTCTTCACTGCGCTGGTTCCATTCTAGCAGGCCCCCATTCATCTCTCCATCCTTTCTTCGCTGTGCTGGTTCCATTCTAACAGGACCCCCATTCATCTCTCCATCCTTTCTACACTGTGCTGGTTCCATTCTAACAGGCCCTCCCATTCATCTCTCCATCCTTTCTTCACTGCTCTGGTTCCATTCTAACAGGCCCCCCATTCATCTCTCCATCCTTTCTTCACTGTGCTGGTTCCATTCTAACAGGACCCCCATTCATCTCTCCATCCTTTCTTCACTGCGCTGGTTCAATTCTAACAGGCCCCCCCATTCATCTCTCCATCCTTTCTTCACTGCGCTGGTTCCATTCTAACAAGCTCCCATTCATCTCTCCATCCTTTCTTCACTGCGCTGGTTTCATTCTAACAGGCCCCCCATTCATCTCTCCATCCTTTCTTCACTGCGCTGGTTCCATTCTAACAGGCCCCCCATTCATCTCTCCATCCTTTCTTCACTGCGCTGGTTTCATTCTAACAGGCCCCCATTCATCTCTCCATCCTTTCTTCACTGTGCTGGTTCCATTCTAACAGGCCCCCCCATTCATCTCTCCATCCTTTCTTCACTGTGCTGGTTCCATTCTAACAGGCCCCCCATTCATCTCTCCATCCTTTCTTCACTGCGCTGGTTCCATTCTAACAGGCCCCCATTCATCTCTCCATCCTTTCTTCACTGCGCTGGTTCCATTCTAACAGGCCCCCCATTCATCTCTCCATCCTTTCTTCACTGCGCTTGTACCATTCTAACAGGCCCCCCCATTCATCTCTCCATCCTTTCTTCACTGCGCTGGTTCCATTCTAACAGGCCCCCCCATTCATCTCTCCATCCTTTCTTCACTGCGCTTGTACTATTCTAACAGGCCCCCCCCATTCATCTCTCCATCCTTTCTTCACTGTGCTGGTTCCATTCTAACAGGCCCCCCATTCATCTCTCCATCCTTTCTTCACTGCGCTGGTTCCATTCTAACAGGCTCCCATTCATCTCTCCATCCTTTCTTCACTGAGCTGGTTCCATTCTAACAGACCCCCATTCATCTCTCCATCCTTTCTTCACTGTGCTGGTTCCATTCTAACAGGCCCCCCATTCATCTCTCTATCCTTTCTTCACTGAGCTGGTTCCCTTGTAACAGGCCCCTCCATTCATCTCTCCATCCTTTCTTCACTGCGCTGGTTCCACTCTAACAGGCCCCCATTCATCTCTCTATCCTTTCTTCACTCTGCTGGTTCCATTCAAACAGGCCCCCATTCATCTCTCCATCCTTTCTTCACTGAGCTGGTTCCATTCTAACAGGCCCCCATTCATCTCTCCATCCTTTCTTCACTGTGCTGGTTCCATTCTAACAGGCTCCCATTCATCTCTCCATCCTTTCTTCACTGAGCTGGTTCCATTCTAACAGGCCCCCATTCATCTCTCCATCCTTTCTTCACTGTGCTGGTTCCATTCTAACAGGCTCCCCATTCATCTCTCCATCCTTTCTTCACTGTGCTGGTTCCATTCTAACAGGCCCCCCATTCATCTCTCCATCCTTTCTTCACTGTGCTGGTTCCATTCTAACAGGCCTCCCATTCATCTCTCCATCCTTTCTTCACTGCGCTGGTTCCATTCTAACAGGCCCCCATTCATCTCTCCATCCTTTCTTCAGTGCGCTGGCTCCATTCTAACGGGCCCCCATTCATCTCTCCATCCTTTCTTCACTGCGCTGGTTCCATTCTAACAGGCCCCCCCATTCATCTCTCCATCCTTTCTTCACTGCGCTGGTTCCATTCTAACAGGACCCCCATTCATCTCTCCATCCTTTCTTCACTGCGCTGGTTCCATTCTAACAGGCTCCCATTCATCTCTCCATCCTTTCTTCACTGTGCGGGTTCCATTCTAACAGGCTCCCCCATTCATCTCTCCATCCTTTCTTCACTGTGCTAGTTCCACTCTAACTGGCCCCCATTCATCTCTCCATCCTTTCTTCACTGCGCTGGTTCCATTCTAACAGGCCCCCATTCATCTCTCCATCCTTTCTTCACTGCGCTGGTTCCATTCTAACAGGCCCCCCCATTCATCTCTCCATCCTTTCTTCACTGCGCTGGTTCCATTCTAACAGGCTCCCATTCATCTCTCCATCCTTTCTTCACTGCGCTGGTTCCATTCTAACAGGCTCCCCCATTCATCTCTCCATCCTTTCTTCACTGCGCTGGTTCCATTCTAACAGGCTCCCATTCATCTCTCCATCCTTTCTTCACTGTGCGGGTTCCATTCTAACAGGCTCCCCCATTCATCTCTCCATCCTTTCTTCACTGTGCTAGTTCCACTCTAACTGGCCCCCATTCATCTCTCCATCCTTTCTTCACTGCGCTGGTTCCATTCTAACAGGCCCCCATTCATCTCTCCATCCTTTCTTCACTGCGCTGGTTCCATTCTAACAGGCCCCCCCATTCATCTCTCCATCCTTTCTTCACTGCGCTGGTTCCATTCTAACAGGCTCCCATTCATCTCTCCATCCTTTCTTCACTGCGCTGGTTCCATTCTAACAGGCTCCCATTCATCTCTCCATCCTTTCTTCACTGCGCTGGTTCCATTAGAACAGGCCCCCCCATTCATCTCTCCATCCTTTCTTCACTGCGCTGGTTCCATTCTAACAGGACCCCCATTCATCTCTCCATCCTTTCTTCACTGCGCTGGTTTCATTCTAACAGGCCCCCATTCATCTCTCCATCCTTTCTTCACTGCTCTGGTTCCATTCTAACAGAACCCCCATTCATCTCTCCATCCTTTCTTCACTGCGCTGGTTCCATTCTACTAGGCCCCCCATTCATCTCTCCATCCTTTCTTCACTGCGCTGTTCCATTCTAACAGGCTCCCATTCATCTCTCCATCCTTTCTTCACTGCGCTGGTTTCATTCTAACAGGCCCCCCATTCATCTCTCCATCCTTTCTTCACAGCGCTGGTTCCATTCTAACAGGCCCCCATTCATCTCTCCATCCTTTCTTCACTGTGCTGGTTCCATTCTAACAGGCCCCCATTCATCTCTCCATCCTTTCTTCACTGCGCTGGTTTCATTCTAACAGGCCCCCCCATTCATCTCTCCATCCTTTCTTCACTGCGCTGGTTCTATTCTAACAGGCTCCCATTCATCTCTCCATCCTTTCTTCACTGTGCTGGTTCCATTCTAACAGGCTCCCCCATTCATCTCTCCATCCTTTCTTCACTCCGCTGGTTCCATTCTAACAGGCCCCCCATTCATCTCTCCATCCTTTCGTCACTGCGCTGGTTCCATTCTAACAGGCCCCCCATTCATCTCTCCATCCTTTCTTCAGTGCGCTGGTTCCATTCTAACAGGCCCCCCATTCATCTCTCCATCCTTTCTTCACTGCGCTGGTTCCATTCTAACAGGCCCCCCATTCATCTCTCTATCCTTTCTTCACTGCGCTAGTTCCATTCTAACAGGCCCCCCATTCATCTCTCCATCATTTCTTCACTGCGCCTGTTCCATTCTAACAGGCCCCCCATTCATCTATCCATCCTTTCTTCACTGCGCTGGTTCCCTTCTAACAGGCCCTCCATTCATCTCTCCATCCTTTCTTCACTGCGCTGGTTCCATTCTAACAGGCCCCCCATTCATCTCTCAATCCTTTCTTCACTGCGCTGGTTCCATTCTAACAGGCTCCCATTCATCTCTCCATCCTTTCTTCACTGAGCTGGTTCCATTCTAACAGGCCCCCATTCATCTCTCCATCCTTTCTTCACTGTGCCGGTTCCATTCTAACAGGCCCCCCATTCATCTCTCCATCCTTTCTTCACTGAGCTGGTTCCCTTGTAACAGGCCCCTCCATTCATCTCTCCATCCTTTCTTCACTGCGCTGGTTCCACTCTAACAGGCCCCCATTCATCTCTCTATCCTTTCTTCACTGTGCTGGTTCCATTCAAACAGGCCCCCATTCATCTCTCCATCCTTTCTTCACTGTGCTGGTTCCATTCTAACAGGCCCCCATTCATCTCTCCATCCTTTCTTCACTGTGCTGGTTCCATTCTAACAGGCCCCCCATTCATCTCGCCATCCTTTCTTCACTGCGCTGGTTCCATTCTAACAGACCCTCATCCATCTCTCCATCCTTTCTTCACTGCGCTGGTTCCATTCTAACAGGCCCCCCCATTCATCTCTCCATCCTTTCTTCACTGCGCTGGTTCCATTCTAACAGGACCCCCATTCATCTCTCCATCCTTTCTTCACTGCGCTGGTTCCATTCTAACAGTCCCCCATTCATCTCTCCATCCTTTCTTCACTGCGCTGGTTCCATTCTAACAGGCCCCCCCATTCATCTCTCCATCCTTTCTTCACTGCGCTGGTTCCATTCTAACAGGCTCCCATTCATCTCTCCATCCTTTCTTCACTGTGCGGGTTCCATTCTAACAGGCTCCCCCATTCATCTCTCCATCCTTTCTTCACTGTGCTGGTTCCACTCTAACTGGCCCCCATTCATCTCTCCATCCTTTCTTCACTGCGCTGGTTCCATTCTAACAGGCCCCCATTCATCTCTCCATCCTTTCTTCACTGCGCTGGTTCCATTCTAACAGGCCCCCCCATTCATCTCTCCATCCTTTCTTCACTGCGCTGGTTCCATTCTAACAGGCTCCCATTCATCTCTCCATCCTTTCTTCACTGCGCTGGTTCCATTCTAACAGGCTCCCATTCATCTCTCCATCCTTTCTTCACTGCGCTGGTTCCATTAGAACAGGCCCCCCCATTCATCTCTCCATCCTTTCTTCACTGCGCTGGTTCCATTCTAACAGGACCCCCATTCATCTCTCCATCCTTTCTTCACTGCGCTGGTTTCATTCTAACAGGCCCCCATTCATCTCTCCATCCTTTCTTCACTGCTCTGGTTCCATTCTAACAGAACCCCCATTCATCTCTCCATCCTTTCTTCACTGCGCTGGTTCCATTCTACTAGGCCCCCCATTCATCTCTCCATCCTTTCTTCACTGCGCTGTTCCATTCTAACAGGCTCCCATTCATCTCTCCATCCTTTCTTCACTGCGCTGGTTTCATTCTAACAGGCCCCCCATTCATCTCTCCATCCTTTCTTCACAGCGCTGGTTCCATTCTAACAGGCCCCCATTCATCTCTCCATCCTTTCTTCACTGTGCTGGTTCCATTCTAACAGGCCCCCATTCATCTCTCCATCCTTTCTTCACTGCGCTGGTTTCATTCTAACAGGCCCCCCCATTCATCTCTCCATCCTTTCTTCACTGCGCTGGTTCTATTCTAACAGGCTCCCATTCATCTCTCCATCCTTTCTTCACTGTGCTGGTTCCATTCTAACAGGCTCCCCCATTCATCTCTCCATCCTTTCTTCACTCCGCTGGTTCCATTCTAACAGGCCCCCCATTCATCTCTCCATCCTTTCGTCACTGCGCTGGTTCCATTCTAACAGGCCCCCCATTCATCTCTCCATCCTTTCTTCAGTGCGCTGGTTCCATTCTAACAGGCCCCCCATTCATCTCTCCATCCTTTCTTCACTGCGCTGGTTCCATTCTAACAGGCCCCCCATTCATCTCTCTATCCTTTCTTCACTGCGCTAGTTCCATTCTAACAGGCCCCCCATTCATCTCTCCATCATTTCTTCACTGCGCCTGTTCCATTCTAACAGGCCCCCCATTCATCTATCCATCCTTTCTTCACTGCGCTGGTTCCCTTCTAACAGGCCCCCCATTCATCTCTCCATCCTTTCTTCACTGCGCTGGTTCCATTCTAACAGGCCCCCCATTCATCTCTCCATCCTTTCTTCACTGCGCTGGTTCCATTCTAACAGGCTCCCATTCATCTCTCCATCCTTTCTTCACTGAGCTGGTTCCATTCTAACAGGCCCCCATTCATCTCTCCATCCTTTCTTCACTGTGCCGGTTCCATTCTAACAGGCCCCCCATTCATCTCTCCATCCTTTCTTCACTGAGCTGGTTCCCTTGTAACAGGCCCCTCCATTCATCTCTCCATCCTTTCTTCACTGCGCTGGTTCCACTCTAACAGGCCCCCATTCATCTCTCTATCCTTTCTTCACTGTGCTGGTTCCATTCAAACAGGCCCCCATTCATCTCTCCATCCTTTCTTCACTGTGCTGGTTCCATTCTAACAGGCCCCCATTCATCTCTCCATCCTTTCTTCACTGTGCTGGTTCCATTCTAACAGGCCCCCCATTCATCTCGCCATCCTTTCTTCACTGCGCTGGTTCCATTCTAACAGACCCTCATCCATCTCTCCATCCTTTCTTCACTGCGCTGGTTCCATTCTAACAGGCCCCCATTCATCTCTCCATCCTTTCTTCACTGTGCTGGTTCCATTCTAACAGGCTCCCATTCATCTCTCCTTCCTTTCTTCACTGAGCTGGTTCCATTCTAACAGGCCCCCATTCATCTCTCCATCCTTTCTTCACTGTGCTGGTTCCATTCTAACAGGCTCCCATTCATCTCTCCTTCCTTTCTTCACTGCGCTGGTTCCATTCTAACAGGCCCCCATTCATCTCTCCATCCTTTCTTCACTGCGCTGGTTCCATTCTAACAGGCCCCCATTCCTCTCTCCATCCTTTCTTCACTGCGCTGGTTCCATTCTAACTGGCTCCCATTCATCTCTCCATCATTTCTTCACTGTGCTGGTTCCATTCTAACAGGCCCCCATTCATCTCTCCATCCTTTCTTCACTGCGCTGGTTCCATTCTAACAGGCCCCCATTCATCTCTCCATCCTTTCTTCACTGCGCTGGTTCCATTCTAACAGGCCCCCATTCATCTCTCCATCCTTTCTTCACTGCGCTGGTTCCATTCTAACAGGCTCCCATTCATCTCTCCATCCTTTCTTCACTGCGCTGGTTCCATTCTAACAGGCTCCCATTCATCTCTCCATCCTTTCTTCACTGTGCTGGTTCCATTCTAACAGGCTCCCATTCATCTCTCCATCCTTTCTTCACTGCGCTGGTTCCATTCCAACAGACCTCCATTCATGTCTTCATCCTTTCTTTACTGTGCTGGTTCCATTCTAACAGGCCCCCCATTCATCTCTCCATCTTTTCTTCACTGCGCTGGTTCCATTCTAACAGGCCCCCCATTCATCTCTTCATCCTTTCTTCACTGCGCTGGTTCCATTGAAACAGGCCTCCCATTCATCTCTCCATCCTTTCTTCACTGCGCTGGTTCCATTCTAACAGGCCCCCCCATTCATCTCTCCATCCTTTCTTCACTGCGCTGGTTCCATTCTAACAGGCCCCCATTCATCTCTCCATCCTTTCTTCACTGCGCTGGTTCCATTCTAACAGGCCCCCATTCATCTCTCCATCCTTTCTTCACTGTGCTGGTTCCATTCTAACAGGCCCCCATTCATCTCTCCATCCTTTCTTCACTGCGCTGGTTCCATTCCAACAGGCTCCCATTCATCTCTCCATCCTTTCTTCACTGCGCTGGTTCCATTCTAACAGGCCCCCCATTCTTCTCTCCATCCTTTCTTCACTGTGCTGGTTCCATTCTAACAGGCCCCCCATTCATCTCTCCATCCTTTCCTCATGGTGCTGGTTCCATTCTAACAGGCCCCCCCATTCATCTCTCCATCCTTTCTTCACTGCGCTGGTTCCATTCTAACAGGCTCCCATTCATCTCTCCATCCTTTCTTCACTGTGCTGGTTCCATTCTAACAGGCCCCCATTCATCTCTTCATCCTTTCTTCACTGTGCTGGTTCCATTCTAACAGGCCCCCATTCATCTCTCCATCCTTTCTTCACTGCGCTGGTTCCATACTAACAGGCCCCCGTTCATCTCTCCATCCTTTCTTCACTGCGCTGGTTCGACTCTAACAGGCTCCCATTCATCTGTCCATTCTTTCTTCACTGCGCTGGTTCCATTCTAACAGGCCCCCTTTCATCTCTCCATCCTTTCTTCACTGCGCTGGTTCCATTCTAACAGGCCCCCCATTCATCTCTCCATCCTTTCTTCACTGAACTGGTTCCATTCTAACAGGCCCCCCATTCATCTCTCCATCATTTCTTCACTGCGCTGGTTCCATTCTAACAGGCCCCCCATTCATCTATCCATCCTTTCTTCACTGCGCTGGTTCCATTCTAACAGGCCCACCATTCATCTCTCCATCCTTTCTTCACTGCGCTGGTTCCATTCTAACAGGCCCCCCATTCATCTCTCAATCCTTTCTTCACTGCGCTGGTTCCATTCTAACAGGCTCCCATTCATCTCTCCATCCTTTCTTCACTGTGCTGGTTCCATTCTAACAGGCTCCCATTCATCTCTCCATCCTTTCTTCACTGAGCTGGTTCCATTCTAACAGGCCCCCCTTCATCTCTCCATCCTTTCTTCACTGAGCTGGTTCCCTTGTAACAGGCCCCTCCTTTCATCTCTCCATCCTTTCTTCACTGCGCTGGTTCCATTCTAACAGGCCCCCCATTCATCTCTCCATCCTTTCTTCACTGAACTGGTTCCATTCTAACAGGCCCCCCATTCATCTCTCCATCATTTCTTCACTGCGCTGGTTCCATTCTAACAGGCCCCCCATTCATCTATCCATCCTTTCTTCACTGCGCTGGTTCCATTCTAACAGGCCCCCCATTCATCTCTCCATCCTTTCTTCACTGCGCTGGTTCCATTCTAACAGGCCCCCTTTCATCTCTCCATCCTTTCTTCACTGCGCTGGTTCCATTCTAACAGGCCCCCCATTCATCTCTCCATCCTTTCTTCACTGAACTGTTTCCATTCTAACAGGCCCCCCATTCATCTCTCCATCATTTCTTCACTGCGCTGGTTCCATTCTAACAGGCCCCCCATTCATCTATCCATCCTTTCTTCACTGCGCTGGTTCCATTCTAACAGGCCCCCCATTCATCTCTCCATCCTTTCTTCACTGCGCTGGTTCCATTCTAACAGGCCCCCCATTCATCTCTCAATCCTTTCTTCACTGTGCTGGTTCCATTCAAACAGGC
The DNA here is from genome assembly GCF_964263255.1 of Lissotriton vulgaris. Classification (NCBI taxonomy): domain Eukaryota; kingdom Metazoa; phylum Chordata; class Amphibia; order Caudata; family Salamandridae; genus Lissotriton; species Lissotriton vulgaris. Next base: position 2,969,901 of record NC_141696.1, on the reverse strand, counting down.
CCCCATTCATCTCCTCATCCTTTCTTCACTGTGCTGGTTCCATTCTAACAGGCCCCCCTTCATCTCTCCATCCTCTCTTCACTGTGCTGGTTCCATTCTAACAGGCCCCCGTTCATCTCTCCATCCTTTCTTCACTGTGCTGGTTCCATTCTAACAGGCCCCCCATTCATCTCTCCATCCTTTCTTCACTGTGCTGGTTCCATTCTAACAGGCTCCCATTCATCTCTCCATCCTTTCTTCACTGCGCTGGTTCCATTCTAACAGGCCCCCGTTCATCTCTCCATCCTTTCTTCACTGCACTGGTTCCACTCTAACAGGCTCCCATTCATCTCTCCATCCTTTCTTCACTGCGCTGGTTCCATTCTAACAGGCCCCCTTTCATCTCTCCATCCTTTCTTCACTGTGCTGGCTCCATTCTAACAGGTCCCCCGTTCATCTCTCCATCCTTTCTTCACTGCGCTGGTTCCATTCTAACAGGCCCCCCATTCATCTCTCCATCCTTTCTTCACTGCGCTCGTTCCATTTTAACAGGCTCCCCGTCATCTCTCCATCCTTTCTTCACTGCGCTGGTTCCATTCTAACAGGCCCCCATTCATCTCTCCATCCTTTCTTCACTGCGCTGGTTCCATTCTAACAGGCCCCCATTCATCTCTCCATCCTTTCTTCACTGCGCTGGTTCCATTCTAACAGACCCCATTCATCTCTCCATCCTTTCTTCACTGCGCTGGTTCCATTCTAACAGGCTCCCATTCACCTCTCCATCCTTTCTTCACTGCGCTGGTTCCATTCTAACAGGCCCCCATTCATCTCTCCATCCTTTCTTCACTGTGCTGGTTCCATTCTAACAGGCCCCCATTCATCTCTCCATCCTTTCTTCACTGTACTGGTTCCATTCTAACAGGCCCCCCCATTCATCTCTCCATCCTTTCTTCACTGCGCTGGTTCCATTCTAACAGACCCCCCCATTCATCTCTCCATCCTTTCTTCACTGTGCTGGTTCCATTCTAACAGGCCCCCCATTCATCTCTCCATCCTTTCTTCACTGCGCTGGTTCCATTCTAACAGGCCCCCCATTCATCTCTCCATCCTTTCTTCACTGCGCTGGTTCCATTCTAACTGGCCCCCATTCAGTCTCTCCATCCTTTCTTCACTGCGCTGGTTCGATTCTAACAGGCCCCCCATTCATCTCTCCATCCTTTCTTCACTGCGCTGGTTCCATTCTAACTGGCCCCCCATTCATCTCTCCATCCTTTCGTCACTGCGCTGGTTCCATTCTAACAGGCTCCCCATTCATCTCTCCATCCTTTCTTCACTGCGCTGGTTCCATTCTAACAGGTCCCCCATTCATCTCTCCATCCTTTCTTCACTGTGCTGGTTCCATTCTAACTGGCCCCCATTCATCTCTCCATCCTTTCTTCACTGTGCTGGTTCCATTCTAACAGGCTCCCATTCATCTCTCCATCCTTTCTTCACTGCGCTTGTTCCATTCTAACAGGCCCCCATTCATCTCTCCATCCTTTCTTCACTGCACTGGTTCCATTCTAACAGGCCTCCCATTCATCTCTCCATCCTTTCTTCACTGCGCTGGTTTCATTCTAACAGGCCCCCCCATTCATCTCTCCATCCTTTCTTCACTGTGCTGGTTTCATTCTAACAGGCCCCAATTCATCTCTCCATCCTTTCTTCACTGCACTGGATCCATTCTAACAGGCCCCCGTTCATCTCTCCATCCTTTCTTCACTGCGCTGGTTCCATTCTAACAGGCCCCCATTCATCTCTCCATCCTTTCTTCACTGCGCTGGTTCCATTCTAACAGACCCCCCATTCATCTCTCCATCCTTTCTTCACTGCGCTGGTTCCATTCTAACTGGCCCCCCATTCATCTCTCCATCCTTTCTTCACTGCGCTGGTTCCATTCTAACAGGCCCCCGTTCATCTCTCCATCCTTTCTTCACTGCGCTGGTTCCATTCTAACAGGCCCCCATTCATCTCTCTATCCTTTCTTCACTGCGCTGGTTCCATTCTAACTGGCCCCCATTCATCTCTCCATCCTTTCTTCACTGCGCTGGTTCCACTCTAACAGGCCCCCATTCATCTCTCCTTCCTTTCTTCACTGCGCTGGTTCCATTCTAACAGGCTCCCATTCATCTCTCCATCCTTTCTTCACTGCGCTGGTTCCATTCTAACAGGTCCCCCATTCATCTCTCCATCTTTTCTTCACTGTGCTGGTGCCATTCTAACGGGCCCCCATTCATCTCTCCATCCTTTCTTCACTGCGCTGGTTCCATTCTAACAGGCCCCCATTCATCTCTCCATCCTTTCTTCACTGCGCTGGTTCCATTCTAACAGGCTCCCCATTCATCTCTCCATCCTTTCTTCACTGAGCTGGTTCCATTCTAACAGGCTCCCATTCATCTCTCCATCCTTTCTTCACTGCGCTGGTTCCATTCTAACAGGTCCCCCATTCATCTCTCCATCCTTTCTTCACTGTGCTGGTGCCATTCTAACGGGCTCCCATTCATCTCTCCATCCTTTCGTCACTGCGCTGGTTCCATTCTAACAGGCCCCCATTCATCTCTCCATCCTTTCTTCACTGCGCTGGTACCATTCTAACAGGCTCCCATTCATCTCTCCATCCTTTCTTCACTGCGCTGGTTCCATTCTAACAGGACCCCCATTCATCTCTCCATCCTTTCTTCACTGTGCTGGTGCCATTCTAACGGGCCCCCATTCATCTCTCCATCCTTTCTTCACTGCGCTGGTTCCATTCTAACAGGCCCTCATTCATCTCTCCATCCTTTCTTCACTGCGCTGATTCCATTCTAACAGGCTCCCCATTCATCTCTCCATCCTTTCTTCACTGTGCTGGTTCCATTCTAACAGGCTCCCATTCATCTCTCCATCCTTTCTTCACTGCGCTGGTTCCATTCTAACAGGACCCCATTCATCTCTCCATCCTTTCTTCACTGCGCTGGTTCCATTCTAACAGGCCCCCCATTCATCTCTCCATCCTTTCTTCACTGTGCTGGTTCCATTCTAACAGGCCCCCGTTCATCTCTCCATCCTTTCTTCACTGCGCTGGTTCCACTCTAACAGGCTCCCATTCATCTATCCATCCTTTCTTCACTGCGCTGGTTCCATTCTAACAGGCCCCCTTTCATCTCTCCATCCTTTCTTCACTGTGCTGGTTCCATTCTAACAGGTCCCCCATTCATCTCTCCATCCTTTCTTCACTGCGCTGGTTCCATTCTAAGAGGCCCCCCATTCATCTCTCCATCCTTTCTTCACAGTGCTGGTTCCATTCTAACAGACCCCCCATTCATCTCTCCATCCTTTCTTCACTGTGCTGGTTCCATTCTAACAGGCCCCCGTTCATCTCTCCATCCTTTCTTCACTGCGCTGGTTCCACTCTAACAGGCTCCCATTCATCTCTCCATCCTTTCTTCACTGCGCTGGTTCCATTCTAACAGGCCCCCTTTCATCTCTCCATCCTTTCTTCACTGTGCTGGTTCCATTCTAACAGGTCCCCCATTCAGCTCTCCATCCTTTCTTCACTGCGCTGGTTCCATTCTAAGAGGCCCCCCATTCATCTCTTCATCCTTTCTTCACTGCGCTCGTTCCATTCTAACAGGCTCCCCGTCATCTCTCCATCCTTTCTTCACTGCGCTGGTTCCATTCTAACTGGCCCCCATTCATCTCTCCATCCTTTCTTCACTGCGCTGGTTCCATTCTAACAGGCCCCCATTCATCTCTCCATCCTTTCTTCACTGTGCTGGTTCCATTCTAACAGACCCCCCATTCATCTCTCCATCCTTTCTTCACTGCACTGGTTCCATTCTATTTACCACATAATGGCGCCCGAATAGGGACTTGCCCTTTCCCCACGCGCCGGCGAAGCCACGCAAGCCCCCTGACCCTCTGCAGCCGTGACGGAACCATACCGTGCACGTGCAGATATTTCTGCTTCAAGTATCCCTCAGGCCCACGGAGGAGACGGAGGTTGCGGTCCAGCATCCAGACGAGGCGGTGGAGGAACGCGGCGAGTCCCGACCAGAGCCCAAGCCGAGAGTCCAAGGTCCGAGGTATCCGGAGGCCCACCCGTAACTGAAGTCCGAAGTTCGTCGTCCGTCGTCGTAGCAGTCCAGTCCAGTCCGAGGCCTTCCGTTCTTGCTGCCCGGTGAGTACTATTGCTGGGGTAGTATCTAGACAGGGTCAATTAATTTGTCTCTGGTCCGTGGGTTTGGGTACGCAGATCCAACACGAAGTGTCCACCTAGGTGGATGCGGGTCCTGACGTGTCTCTTTATGGGACCGGTAAGTTCTGTACTGTTTTAGCAGTATATCTAGTCATTCTGGTAAGTTCCGTTCTCGAGAATTCATGTGTTCTGTTCTCAGTATTCTAGGTAAAATTCTGTCCAAACTGTTAGTTTAAATGTTATTTCATGTGTTTTCAATGTTGTGGTATGAATGATTCGTTTTTCCCAGTTATTATTGTGTTCATTGTATATTGTATTGTGTCTAGATTCAAGCTTGGAGAATGCCTCTGTTCTCCAAATTACGTCAGGTAAAAACTAGAAAAGGGCTGCTCGAGGAAGCAGTCCCTGTCCCGCCTAGGGACAGTCCAGGTCATTTTATGTATCACAAGCATGGCTTAAGTGCCATAATATACCTAGACTTATGGTCTGATTATACCAGACACCTCGAAGAGAAATACAGATGGCCTGTATCAGGCACATGGGATGCCGAGTGCATCATGCGAGTAGAAGAAGTATTATGGAAAAAGAAAGCCAGACAGTCCCAGTAAGATGCCATCGAGTTATGGCGCAAAGAATCTCATAAAAGAACCGAAAAAGAAATCAGAAAAGCAGAATTAAGTAGAGAATCCTCAGATAGAGCTCAAGAAAGGGAATTAATCGAAGTAGGTGAACGAGTTAAAGCTGAACAGTCAGACAGACAGAGAAATGCCCTCATTAAGGGTATGTATCCTCTTCTTGCCGAGGGCTTGCCAAAAGCAACCCCGGAAGCATCCAGTAATTTTCCGCCATCATTAGTTCCGATTAAGCTACGTCACAAACCGACCGCCGCTGATATTTTTCTCTCGTCCTATTTGGACGACACAGTCCCAGAATACGCAAATACTGTTCTGCCAGCTCCTGTAAATAATGTAATTCCTGTACCTCCAGCCACCGGGGCACCCGTTGCAGTACCTGTTACGGTACCCCCGGTCCAGCACACAGTACATGTACCCGCTACGTCAGTCACTCTCCCAGCCCGTACAGTACCCGTCGAGGATTCTAGTCAAGGGGCCTCGGGGGGAAGTCCTCCTGGAACCCCGCCACAGCACAAACGTGTGACATTACTCGAGCTACATGCCCGAGCGTTACAGCGTTCACCCAAGCACCAGACCGTTGCCGATATCAAGCGAGCCCTTACCGAATGCCGTTATGATCCAGTCCCAGGTGATGACAGTCAGGTTATATATTCATTGCGTGTAAGGCGGGTGACCGAGTACTTGGACACCCTGCCGAATATGAAAGGTTATCTAGACAGAATATATCATTTTATCCGTACAGGAGCAGATCCAGGAAGTATTGGAGACGCTATGACTAAAAGGAAAGTCGAGATTCAGCTCTTGCTTTTAAAGTTTCTGATTAATTGTTTAATACGAGAACAAGATTATCCAGAAAAAGATCCGGAAGAAATGAAAGTCCTGACCAAGTGGAGTGATCATATAGCCGAGGGAAGACACAAGACCCAGAGCTGTATAGAGAGTATGTACAAGAAAATCCGTAAAGAAATAGTAAAGTTACACGAGAAACGAGAAGCACTACAAGCAACCGAGAAAGAAGACGTCTCTGATACTGAAGAGGTAGACGACGAGAATCCCACCAGAATAGCGTATGTAGGTAGAACTAGACTTCCCGACCGACATTCACGCCTAGAACACAAGAAAGTTTTTCCTCCTCCAGCACCAGAACGAGAGAATCTTGAACAAGTATTCCAAGCTACCGATCACATTCTGAAATAACGAATCGGTTATAGTGAACTTAGTACCATGCATGAACAGGAACTAGTCCGATCAGCGGTCCGATGGACTACTGATTCTACCACTTTTCCAGATGAAATAGTGGCACAAATGTTTCTGAAACTGCCCCCAGCCGAGCAGCGACTGGTGGGTATGTATATGATCCAGCACCTCATCACACTGTATGAGGAACAGCATTCTGATCCAGGCCCGTTACATGATGTCCTAAACAGTTACTCCAGTATAGATGGAAAGGTCTAGGTACCGATTTAATTAATGTAATTCTAGAACAGCGCCACAAATACCGAACGTTTCTGAATCCACATTTTGTTCATGTCTCACCTCCAGAAAGTAAACCATTCTACATAGACAGACAGAATCCGTTACGAGAAGTACACCCAGTTAGGACAGCGGGTGGTGAACTAGAACGAGTATTTGTTTACACCCCCATTACAAAGATGGAACTCTTAGAGATGAAGAAGTTAATTCCCTGTCACGATAAAGATCCAGCAGGGTTCCACCGAGAATTAAAAGACATGCTCCGTATGGGAGAATACACGTATCCTGATATCATTAAAATGTTAAAAGTCCTGTTACCCGCAGGGGTTTATGAAAAACTCAAGGAAAAAGAATGGGAGGTGGGAGATAAAAAGATTGATTGGACAGCTCTAGAAGCTGAAGATAAGGCACGAGTACCAGGTACCGGTCTAGGGGCGAAAGTTAAAGAATTGCCCGAGTTATTGATACAAGTTTTGCCAAGATTACTAGCCACGAAAAAGGAAGACTGGGATGCCATCTCAGCCTGCAAACAGAAACAAGACGAAGATACTAGTGATTTTTATTCCAGATTTGAAATTTTTTTATTATTAACAGTGGTCTCAAGACGAGTAGTGAGTCATACCCTCATCTTTTTGTTACTAAACTAGTCGAGAATTCCAGTCCACAAGTTAAAAATCGAGTTTTGAAAGTCGAAAGTAGTTGGCAAGCTAATACCCCGTCACAAATGCTCCAGATGCTCCAGTATCACCAGAATAGAGTCAGGGAAGAGCAAGAACACGAAAGGAGACGTATGAAAGACACGAAAATGAAAGTATTAGTTGCACAATCTGTTCCACAAGACAGTCAGAAGCGGGGTACGAATCAAGCCAGTCATTCTGCAGCTCCCGTTAAAGGGACTTGCAATTATTGTAAACAGCCAGGTCATTATATAAACGAGTGTGCAGTTCTGAAACATAACATAGCTACAGGTAAAACTAAAGAAAGACCACGTCCGCCTAGACAAGAACAAGTTTCACAGACTTCTCAGTCACCACAGAATGCACAACAGACAGTTCCAGCATCGCAGCCTATCGCTGCAACACAGCATGTTACACAGCAAATGTACCAATACGCACAGTCAGAGTATCCAGATTATCAGCAGTATTCATGAAACAGCCTAGAGAGGGAGGTAGGCTTGCCTCTCATCGAGATACCTGTAGATCAAGAGGGTCCTTATGTACACAGTCAAGTATTAGGGAAAGACAGAAAGTTTCTGATTGATACAGGGGCAAGTAGGACTACTATCAGTCATGACGAGGTTCCAGGGGCTCCGCTCTCAGGCTCTAAAAATGTTTCCCTTGGATTGTCAGGAAAACCTATTGTTAACGAGATCTCAAAACCAGTTACTCTAGAAGTTGGTCCATTGTCCCGAACCACTGATTTGTTACTCACGAAAGCATGTCCAGACAATTTGTTAGGCATTAAAACTTTAAAGGAATTAGGTGCAGTAATTTGCTCCTCCCCAGAAGGAGTCCGATTGTTTTTACGTGACTTTAAAGGTCACTATGTATTACGTGATTTTGATCCAAGACTATTGAATGTACCGCAGCATTTATGGGCGCAAGGCCCAACTGATGTAGGATGTATGAACATCACACCCCATCGTGTGACTCTCAAGCAAGGTATAGTTTTGCCACGAATCAGACAGTACAGATTGCCACCCGAGGCTGTAGCAGCCTTATCCAAAATTATTGACGAGCTCATAGCTCAAGGAGTGGTTGTAGAAACTGACTCCAATGTATGTAATTCTCCTATCATTCCAGTCATGAAACGTACTGATCCAAATGCACCTCCAGTATATCGATTAGTGATTGACCTTCGAGAACTTAATAAATGTATCATACCCCAGTACCCAGTAGTTCCAGACATTTCATCCCTATTGACAGCCATTGATTCTGAAGCTACGTTCTTCACAGTAATTGACCTCAAGAACGCATTCTTCAGTGTCCCCATTCATCCAGACAGTCAGTTCCTTTTCGGATTCTGTTTAAATGGTAGGAGCTATAAATTTACACGAGCTCCTCAAGGTTTCACAGAAAGTCCTAGCATTTACAGTCAAGCACTTAAGAGACAACTAGACAATATTCACATGCCAACTGACACTGCCCTGCTCCAGTATGTCGATGATCTACTGATCACAGCCCGTTCTGAACGTGATTGCGAGCGAGCGTCACTTACAGTTCTGTATTTCCTGGCCGAGATGGGGCACAAGGTGTCCCCTTCAAAGCTTCAATTCTGTGTCCAGAAAGTGGTCTACTTGGGACACTTACTGTCCAAGAGGGGTAGGCAGTTGACACCTGACCGTATCCAGTTAATAGCGAGTCTTCCACAGCCCAAGACCCAGAAGGAGGTACGAGCCTTCATCGGCCTCACTTCTTACTGTAGACAATGGATTCCTCAGTATGCATTTCTAGCCAAGCCACTGATACAGTTAACGACACAGGAGGCAGCCGTATCGACTGTCCTCCCTTGGACATCCGAACATACACTTGTTTTTAATGAATTAAAGAAAGCCTTATGCCAAGCACCTGTTCTAGCAACACCGAACTACAGTAAGCCTTTTACACTTTTTGTCACAGAACGTGATGGTACCGCATTATCTGTTCTTACACAAGATCAAGCAGGGCAGTACAAGCCCTGTGCTTATTTTTCAAGCACATTACATCCAGTAGCCCAGGCTCTGCCTGCGTGCCTCAAGTCAGTTGCAGCCACAGCTCTAGCTATCAGACAAAGCGATTCCATAGTGTTAGGACATTCCCTAACAGTACAAGTTCCACACTCCGTGGAAGTTCTTTTAAACCGAACACAGACTCAGCACTTGACAATTGCACGTTTAACAGGTTATGAACTGACACTGTTCCAGCCACACATAGAAATCAGACGCTGCAACGTTTTAAATCCTGCTACACTGTTACCGTCAGTTACTTCAAATCCTGCCACACATGACTGTGTGGAAGTAGTTAACACCATGACAAAGCCAAGACAAGACCTGACAGACATTGCATTACCTAATCCCGACCTGACACTTTATGTGGACGGTTCATGTATGAGAACAAGTACAGGAGAACTAGTAGCCGCGTATGCAGTGACTACTGAAACCGAAGTTATTGAAACACACCGTATTGACACCCTGTCTGCTCAAGCAGCAGAGCTAGTCGCTCTGACCCAAGCCTGCATACGTGCCAAGAACCTGAAAGTAAACATATATACAGATTCACGTTATGCATTCGGAGTCGTACACGACTTCGGAGTACTTTGGCAGGAGAGAGGTTTCATGACTTCTCATGGAACCAAGATTCAGCATGGTCTCCTCATTCAAGCTCTGTTAGATGCAATACATTTACCGACAGCTATCGCTATCATGAAGTGCAAGGCACATACGAAAGTCACTGACATCATTTCCCAAGGTAATGATCTAGCAGATCGAACAGCCAAGCTTACAGCTCAGACCCCAGACATTCCAGTTAACCCGACACCGACACTCGCTTCAGATCAGACTACTTGTATGACAGTTGAGGACCCTACACAAGATGTCATAGAGATACAGTCACATGCTACTCCCGATGAAATAAAGAAATGGTGCGAACAAGGAGGGGTCCAGACAGATCAAGGATGGTTGACGAAGGGAAAAGCCACATGGTTTCTCCCCGACTCTATGGTTCAAGTCATTATTAATACCGCACATAGTCCAGCACATTTAGGAGAAAAAGCTATGCTAGACAGCATCCAGAACATTTGGTTTAACAAGCATTTACGAGCTGCAGCCAAGCAGAAAGTCCGTACCTGTATGATATGTTGTCAGTTCAATCCAGGTAAAAGTGTCCCGGTGAAACAAGGTGGATTCCAACCTCCTGACCACCCTTTTGAAGTCCTCCAGATGGATTATATTCAGATGGAGAGATGTTGAGGTTTCAAGTATGTCCTCGTAGTTGTATGCGCTTTGTCCAGGTGGACAGAAGCATATCCAGTCCCAGATTACACAGCCGCGACCAATGCCAGGCAGTTGGTTCGTGAGTTCTTTCCCCGCTATGGACTCCCTAGGGTCGTGTATTCAGATAACGGCCAGCCATTCTCATCCGAGCTCATGAAGCATGTTTCCCTTCTGTTAGGGTACCAGTGGAAGTTCCATTGTGTGCGCCATCCTGAAGCAGCCGGTCTCGTAGAGAGACATAATCAGACTCTAAAAATCCGCATTGCAAAAGTTTGTAAAGAAAAAAGTGTAGACTGGCTAGTTGCCCTGCCAGTTGCCTTATTCTATATGAGGATGGTTGCACATTCCAGATCAGGTCTGTCCCCGTATGAGGTCGTATTCGGCCGCCCCCCAAACATGTGGGGTACACCTAGACCCTGCAGTATTACAGATGTTTCCAGTAATATGCTGACAGATTACCTAGCTTCCTTGATGTCTGCCCTCCACTCTTGTCGTTCACAGGTTGCCGCCGCATTTCCAGACAACACTGAGGTGAAACCGCATGAAGTTGTTCCAGGCAACCTTGTCCTGGTCCGGAATTTTGATCGTTCAAGTCCACTGGAGCCCCGTTGGAAGGAGCCACGGATGGTTTTACTAACAACGAGGACCGCCGTCAAGTTGGAGGGCAGGAAGGGATGGGTCCATCTGTCCCACATCAAGAAATTCCATGGATTCCGTAAAAAGACATTTACAAAGGACTGTGTAATTTCTAAAGACTGCCCTATTCTCAAGGACTGTCCCGCTACAAACTTTGAAATCAAGCCCTCCCTGTTAGAGAAAACTCCGCAGCAGGAGTATGAAAAGAAGCTTCGGTCTAGTAAAATAAGTCAGCCAGTTTAATTGTCTAAGTCCCTCTCGGGTGAAACGGTTAGACAGGTTTCTGACATGTATGAGATAGACCCCCACAGTGAGAGAGTTAGTCAAAACTCTAAGCGATGTATCATTATTTTATGTTTTTTGTTATATTTAAGCCTTATGGTAACTTGCACAAGTTATGCTTTTTATTTATGTTTTCCAGTTTCACATGTACATATGTTTTCTAATTCGACAGTAGAGCACACATTTAGTGATCTGCCTCCTCACGAGCTATCCTATCGTCTTGCTATGCGAAATAATACATTTATTAGAATGTTACACTATTCACACCAGACCAGCAATGCCACTAATTGTTGGGTGTGTGGTCGACTCCCCCCTTTCCAGACACCGAAGGGAGTTCTGCCACTCTTTCCTTATCCGTTTTCACATAATGGTTCGTGTGGAGCATGGTCCACGTTAACGTCATCCTCAACTGATATGTCCCTTCTGAATCGAACATGTTTCCCAGACAAGCAAGGTCTCACCCATAGAACAGGGTTAGATCTAGAAAATGAAGTGTATGATTTAGGTAATTACTCTTCGAACTTTATGGTCCTGAATGTTCAGTCCGATACTACTCCAGATTTGCCCGCTATTTCAGTATTACCAGCCAAAGGCGAATTATGTGTCAAGAAGAATGGGTCCGCACATGTAGGACATAGTGATTGTACTACTATTGTCAAGTATAGTGACAGTGGGAAATCTATTTTCAAAGCCTCACGTCATTCTTATTTTGTATGTGGTCAGACCGCATATATACGTCTGCCCCTCGATTGGGATGGAACATGTTACATTGCCTTCCTACTGCCACCAGTTTTTCTAGCCCCATCTGATTATCACAGAAACACACATCTAGTACACGTCAGACATAGAAGGGAGATCGAGTCCCCAATTGTCGATCAAACTGAAACTGCTCTAGAACAATATCAAGATTTCAATAAAGGTTTCTTCTTCTTTATAGGTCCTGTCCAGAATAGTAAGTTAATACGTAGGTTAACCAGAACCCTTGAAGCAGAAGTGAATGAGACTACTTCCGCTCTAGGTAACTTAACTGAAGAACAATCTGCTATGAGATTTGTCGTGCTCCAAAATCGTCTCGTTCTTGACGTCATACTGGCCGATAGAGGAGGAGCACGTAGAGTCATCGGATCTAGTTGCTGCATTTTCATTCCTAATAACGCGCCGTCTGTTTATTCAGCTATAACCAGACTTCATAAAATTGCCCATCAGTTACACCAGAATCCAGGCACCTGGACATGGTCCGGTTGGCTCTGGAGTATTATATCTGCCTGGGGATGGAAAGTATTGTCATTTCTAGGTATTACAGTAATGATCATATTCAGTTGCTGCCTCTGTATACAATGTGGCCCTGCGATTTGCGGCATTTGTGCTACATCTTGTATTCCTAGTCCTAGGTCCCGTTCCAAGACAATTCGAGACGAGCAAATGATACTGTATGAAATGATAGATGGTATCATGAATATTGATGTTTCCTGATGGAAACGTAGTGACAAGGAGGGAATGTGGAAAAGTAAATTTTGCCATGTTCTATGTCCCTACGTGTTCCCCACCTTATGTTATATGTGCATGATTAATATGCATATGTATTCCCTATGATCGATTAAAGACGCAATTACAGTTGTGTCCATCTCTAGTATGCCAGCTTCCAGTTCTCGTGAATGCAACGAGCATTGGTCTACGTTGCCACGTTTTACAAGTGTGCACGTTAATGCATTGAATTGTCCCCGTTTCTAGGCCTCAAAAGGGCCCGGACTCAGATTCAGCTCCTGTCTCCTGAACCCTCTCCGAGGAGCGATACAGCCCCCACCTGCATCCCTGACCCTTCACTTACTTCATGCCTCGCAGTGCCCGGCCCGGCCTGGCTCTGCCTCCCAGTCTGCCAAAAGTATGTTATGCTTCTAGTTATCAGTCCAGCTCTCCTTCTCTGCATTCCTAAGCTACTGAATCGCATCAATAGTTTCCGTCATGGTCTAGCCTTTCTGTCTCCATGTAAGAGAATCACTGTATTAATATTCATAGAATATTCCTCGCACACACATCATATGTAGAATAATGCATGCACCAGTCTTAGAGTCAAGTAGCCTTTGCCCTGATAACTTTTGGATTCTATCAACATGTACTTCTAAACACCAGATACCAGATATGATAGGTACATGTCGCTCCGACACTCCAGACTTATGTCTCCTCTTCTAGCGCAGGAGTCATAGCCCCCAGTTCTCCCTGGTAACACGTCATAGTCCGTTTGCGCGCACCACTAGGTTAAAGGTTCCAGCTCCTCAGGTAGCCCCCTCCATGTTTCCGCCCCATTTATGACACTTCTGTGACGTCCACATCACATGTCTATGTATACGCCCTGTACACGCCTTCTTGTTACCTCATTCTGCCCTTATCTTTCGCGACTGCTACTAGTCCCGCCTACTGCTACACCTACTGTATTGAATGCAATGTAATTGTTTAAGTATATATACTTGTGCACTGTTATTAAAAGCTAGCTTGTCATGCCATTTTCCTGCCCCCGGCAGCTGCCATCCTATTCCCATGCAGGCTGTCCTGTTCCTGTCCTTTATGCCTGATTAAAGCCTGTAAACTCCAGCTACCTCGAATCTTGACTCTTATTTATTGAGCTATCTGTTATTGTTAATCCTGTCAAAAATAGATCCGGTAATTAATTATTTATTTACCACACTAAGAGGCCCCCCATTCATCTCTCCATCCTTTCTTCACAGTGCTGGTTCCATTCTAACAGACCCCCCATTCATCTCTCCATCCTTTCTTCACTGTGCTGGTTCCATTCTAACAGGCCCCCGTTCATCTCTCCATCCTTTCTTCACTGCGCTGGTTCCACTCTAACAGGCTCCCATTCATCTCTCCATCCTTTCTTCACTGCGCTGGTTCCATTCTAACAGGCCCCCTTTCATCTCTCCATCATTTCTTCACTGTGCTGGTTCCATTCTAACAGGTCCCCCATTCATCTCTCCATCCTTTCTTCACTGCGCTGGTTCCATTCTAAGAGGCCCCCCATTCATCTCTCCATCCTTTCTTCACTGCGCTCGTTCCATTCTAACAGGCTCCCCGTCATCTCTCCATCCTTTCTTCACTGCGCTGGTTCCATTCTAACTGGCCCCCATTCATCTCTCCATCCTTTCTTCACTGCGCTGGTTCCATTCTAACAGGCCCCCATTCATCTCTCCATCCTTTCTTCACTGTGCTGGTTCCATTCTAACAGACCCCCCATTCATCTCTCCATCCTTTCTTCACTGCACTGGTTCCATTCTAACAGGCCCCCATTCATCTCTCCATCCTTTCTTCACTGTGCTGGTTCCATTCTAACAGGCCCCCATTCATCTCTCAATCCTTTCTTCACTGCACTGGTTCCATTCTAACAGGCTCCCATTCATCTCTCCATCCTTTCTTCACTGCGCTGGTTCCATTCTAACAGGCCCCCTTTCATCTCTCCATCCTTTCTTCACTGTGCTGGTTCCATTCTAACAGGTCCCCCATTCATCTCTCCATCCTTTCTTCATTGCGCTCGTTCCATTCTAACAGGCTCCCATTCATCTCTCCATCCTTTCTTCACTGCACTGGTTCCATTCTAACAGGCCCCCGTTCATCTCTCCATCCTTTCGTCACTGCGCTGGTTCCATTCTAACAGGCCCCCATTCATCTCTCTATCCTTTCTTCACTGAGCTGGTTCCATTCTAACTGGCCCCCATTCATCTCTCCATCCTTTCTTCACTGCGCTGGTTCCACTCTAACAGGCCCCCATTCATCTCTCCTTCCTTTCTTCACTGAGCTGGTTCCATTCTAACAGGCCCCCATTCATCTCTCCATCCTTTTTTCACTGTGCTGGTTCCATTCTAACAGACCCCCCATTCATCTCTCCATCCTTTCTTCACTGCGCTGGTTCCATTCTAACAGGCTCCCATTCATCTCTCCATCCTTTCTTCACTGTGCTGGTTCCATTCTAACAGGCTCCCATTCATCTCTCCATCCTTTCTTCACTGCGCTGGTTCCATTCTAACAGGCCCCCATTCATCTCTCCATCCTTTCTTCACTGTGCTGGTTCCATTCTAACAGGCCCCCATTCATCTCTCCATCCTTTCTTCACTGTGCTGGTTCCATTCTAACAGGCCCCCCATTCATCTCTCCATCCTTTCTTCACTGCGCTGGTTCCATTCTAACAGACCCCCCATTCATCTCTCCATCCTTTCTTCACTGTGCTGGTTCCATTCTAACAGGCCCCCCATTCATCTCTCCATCCTTTCTTCACTGCGCTGGTTCCATTCTAACAGGCCCCCCATTCATCTCTCCATCCTTTCTTCACTGCGCTGGTTCCATTCTAACTGGCCCCCATTCAGTCTCTCCATCCTTTCTTCACTGCGCTGGTTCCATTCTAACAGGCCCCCCATTCATCTCTCCATCCTTTCTTCACTGCGCTGGTTCCATTCTAACTGGCCCCCCATTCATCTCTCCATCCATTCGTCACTGCGCTGGTTCCATTCTAACAGGCCCCCCATTCATCTCTCCATCCTTTCTTCACTGCGCTGGTTCCATTCTAACAGGTCCCCCATTCATCTCTCCATCCTTTCTTCACTGTGCTGGTTCCATTCTAACTGGCCCCCATTCATCTCTCCATCCTTTCTTCACTGTGCTGGTTCCATTCTAACAGGCTCCCATTCATCTCTCCATCCTTTCTTCACTGCGCTGGTTCCATTCTAACAGGCCCCCATTCATCTCTCCATCCTTTCTTCACTGCACTGGTTCCATTCTAACAGGCCTCCCATTCATCTCTCCATCCTTTCTTCACTGTGCTCGTTCCATTGTAACAGGCCCCCCCATTCATCTCTCCATCCTTTCTTCACTGCGCTGGTTCCATTCTAACAGATCCCCCCATTCATCTCTCCATCCTTTCTTCACTGTGCTGGTTCCATTCTAACAGGCCCCCCATTCATCTTTCCATCCTTTCTTCACTGCGCTGGTTCCATTCTAACAGGCCCCCCATTCATCTCTCCATCCTTTCTTCACTGCGCTGGTTCCATTCTAACTGGCCCCCATTCAGTCTCTCCATCCTTTCTTCACTGCGCTGGTTCCATTCTAACAGGCCCCCCATTCATCTCTCCATCCTTTCTTCACTGCGCTGGTTCCATTCTAACTGGCCCCCCATTCATCTCTCCATCCTTTCGTCACTGCGCTGGTTCCATTCTAACAGGCTCCCCATTCATCTCTCCATCCGTTCTTCACTGCGCTGGTTCCATTCTAACAGGTCCCCCATTCATCTCTCCATCCTTTCTTCACTGTGCTGGTTCCATTCTAACTGGCCCCCATTCATCTCTCCATTCTTTCTTCACTGTGCTGGTTCCATTCTAACAGGCTCCCATTCATCTCTCCATCCTTTCTTCACTGCGCTGGTTTCATTCTAACAGGCCCCCCCATTCATCTCTCCATCCTTTCTTCACTGTGCTGGTTTCATTCTAACAGGCCCCAATTCATCTCTCCATCCTTTCTTCACTGCACTGGTTCCATTCTAACAGGCCCCGTTCATCTCTCCATCCTTTCTTCACTGCGCTGGTTCCATTCTAACAGGCCCCCTTTCATCTCTCCATCCTTTCTTCACTGAGCTGGTTCCATTCTAACAGACCCCCCATTCATCTCTCCATCCTTTCTTCACTGCGCTGGTTCCATTCTAACTGGCCCCCCATTCATCTCTCCATCCTTTCTTCACTGCGCTGGTTCCATTCTAACAGGCCCCCGTTCATCTCTCCATCCTTTCTTCACTGCGCTGGTTCCATTCTAACAGGCCCCCATTCATCTCTCTATCCTTTCTTCACTGCGCTGGTTCCATTCTAACAGGCTCCCCGTCATCTCTCCATCCTTTCTTCACTGCGCTGGTTCCATTCTAACTGGCCCCCATTCATCTCTCCATCCTTTCTTCACTGCGCTGGTTCCATTCTAACAGGCCCCCATTCATCTCTCCATCCTTTCTTCACTGTGCTGGTTCCATTCTAACAGACCCCCCATTCATCTCTCCATCCTTTCTTCACTGTGCTGGTTCCATTCTAACAGACCCCCCATTCATCTCTCTATCCTTTCTTCACTGTGCTGGTTCCATTCTAACAAGCCCCCATTCATCTCTCCATCCTTTCTTCACTGCACTGGTTCCATTCTAACAGGCTCCCATTCATCTCTCCATCCTTTCTTCACTGCGCTGGTTCCATTCTAACAGGCCCCCTTTCATCTCTCCATCCTTTCTTCACTGTGCTGGTTCCATTCTAACAGGTCCCCCATTCATCTCTCCATCCTTTCTTCACTGCGCTCGTTCCATTCTAACAGACTCCCATTCATCTCTCCATCCTTTCTTCACTGCACTGGTTCCATTCTAACAGGCCCCCTTTCATCTCTCCATCCTTTCTTCACTGTGC
Organism: Lissotriton vulgaris; assembly: GCF_964263255.1. Taxonomy (NCBI): domain Eukaryota; kingdom Metazoa; phylum Chordata; class Amphibia; order Caudata; family Salamandridae; genus Lissotriton; species Lissotriton vulgaris. Next base: position 2,952,294 of record NC_141696.1, on the reverse strand, counting down.
TGGTTCCATTCTAACAGGTCCCCCATTCATCTCTCCATCCTTTCTTCACTGCGCTCGTTCCATTCTAACAGGCTCCCTGTCATCTCTCCATCCTTTCTTCACTGCGCTGGTTCCATTCTAACTGGCCCCCATTCATCTCTTTATCCTTTCTTCACTGCTCTGCTTCCATTCTAACAGGCCCCCATTCATCTCTCCATCCTTTCTTCACTGCGCTGGTTCCATTCTAACAGACCCCCATTCATCTCTCCATCCTTTCTTCACTGCTCTGCTTCCATTCTAACAGGCCCCCATTCATCTCTCCATCCTTTCTTCACTGCGCTGGTTCCATTCTAACAGGCCCCCATTCATCTCTCCATCCTTTCTTCACTGCGCTGGTTCCATTCTAACAGACCCCCCATTCAGTCTCTCCATCCTTTCTTCACTGCGCTGGTTCCATTCTAACAGCCCCCCCGTTCATCTCTCCATCCTTTCTTCACTGTGCTGGTTCCATTCTAACAGGCCCCCCATTCATCTCTCCATCCTTTCTTCACTGTGCTGGTTTCATTCTAACAGGCCCCCCCCCATTCATCTCTCCATCCTTTCTTCACTGCGCTGGTTCCATTCTAACAGGCCCCCCCATTCATCTCTCCATCCTTTCTTCACTGCGCTGGTTCCATTCTAACAGACCCCCCCATTCATCTCTCTATCCTTTCTTCACTGTGCTGCTTCCATTCTAACAGGCCCCCCATTCATCTCTCCATCCTTTCTTCACTGCGCTGGTTCCATTCTAACAGGCCCCCCATTCATCTCTCCATCCTTTCTTCACTGCGCTGGTTCCATTCTAACTGGCCCCCATTCAGTCTCTCCATCCTTTCTTCACTGCGCTGGTTCCATTCTAACAGGCCCCCCATTCATCTCTCCATCCTTTCTTCACTGCGCTGGTTCCATTCTAACTGGCCCCCCATTCATCTCTCCATCCTTTCTTCACTGCGCTGGTTCCATTCTAACAGGCTCCCCATTCATCTCTCCATCCTTTCTTCACTGCGCTGGTTCCATTCTAACAGGTCCCCCATTCATCTCTCCATCCTTTCTTCACTGTGCTGGTTCCATTCTAACTGGCCCCCATTCATCTCTCCATCCTTTCTTCACTGTGCTGGTTCCATTCTAACAGGCTCCCATTCATCTCTCCATCCTTTCTTCACTGCGCTGGTTCCATTCTAACAGGCCCCCATTCATCTCTCCATCCTTTCTTCACTGCACTGGTTCCATTCTAACAGGCCTCCCATTCATCTCTCCATCCTTTCTTCACTGCGCTGGTTTCATTCTAACAGGCCCCCCCATTCATCTCTCCATCCTTTCTTCACTGTGCTGGTTTCATTCTAACAGGCCCCAATTCATCTCTCCATCCTTTCTTCACTGCACTGGTTCCATTCTAACAGGCCCCCGTTCATCTCTCCATCCTTTCTTCACTGCGCTGGTTCCATTCTAACAGGCCCCCATTCATCTCTCCATCCTTTCTTCACTGCGCTGGTTCCATTCTAACAGACCCCCCATTCATCTCTCCATCCTTTCTTCACTGCGCTGGTTCCATTCTAACTGGCCCCCCATTCATCTCTCCATCCTTTCTTCACTGCGCTGGTTCCATTCTAACAGGCCCCCGTTCATCTCTCCATCCTTTCTTCACTGCGCTGGTTCCATTCTAACAGGCCCCCATTCATCTCTCTATCCTTTCTTCACTGCGCTGGTTCCATTCTAACTGGCCCCCATTCATCTCTCCATCCTTTCTTCACTGCGCTGGTTCCACTCTAACAGGCCCACATTCATCTCTCCTTCCTTTCTTCACTGCGCTGGTTCCATTCTAACAGGCTCCCATTCATCTCTCCATCCTTTCTTCACTGCGCTGGTTCCATTCTAACAGGTCCCCCATTCATCTCTCCATCCTTTCTTCACTGTGCTGGTGCCATTCTAACGGGCCCCCATTCATCTCTCCATCCTTTCTTCACTGCGCTGGTACCATTCTAACAGGCCCCCATTCATCTCTCCATCCTTTCTTCACTGTGCTGGTTCCATTCTAACAGGCTCCCCATTCATCTCTCCATCCTTTCTTCACTGTGCTGGTTCCATTCTAACAGGCTCCCATTCATCTCTCCATCCTTTCTTCACGGCGCTGGTTCCATTCTAACAGGACCCCCATTCATCTCTCCATCCTTTCTTCACTGCGCTGGTTCCATTCTAACAGGCCCCCCATTCATCTCTCCATCCTTTCTTCACAGTGCTGGTTCCATTCTAACAGACCCCCCATTCATCTCTCCATCCTTTCTTCACTGTGCTGGTTCCATTCTAACAGGCCCCCGTTCATCTCTCCATCCTTTCTTCACTGCACTGGTTCCATTCTAACAGGCTCCCATTCATCTCTCCATCCTTTCTTCACTGAGCTGGTTCCATTCTAACAGGCTCCCATTCATCTCTCCATCCTTTCTTCACTGCGCTGGTTCCATTCTAACAGGCCCCCCATTCATCTCTCCATCCTTTCTTCACTGCGCTGGTTCCACTCTAACAGGCTCCCATTCATTTCTCCATCCTTTCTTCACTGCGCTGGTTCCATTCTAACAGGCCCCCTTTCATCTCTCCATCCTTTCTTCACTGTCCTGGTTCCATTCTAACAGGTCCCCCATTCCTCTCTCCATCCTTTCTTCACTGCGCTGGTTCCATTCTAAGAGGCCCCCCATTCATCTCTCCATCCTTTCTTCACTGCGCTCGTTCCATTCTAACAGGCTCCCCGTCATCTCTCCATCCTTTCTTCACTGCGCTGGTTCCATTCTAACTGGCCCCCATTCATCTCTCCATCCTTTCTTCACTGCGCTGGTTCCATTCTAACAGGCCCCCATTCATCTCTCCATCCTTTCTTCACTGTGCTGGTTCCATTCTAACAGACCCCCCATTCATCTCTCCATCCTTTCTTCACTGCACTGGTTCCATTCTAACAGGCCCCCATTCATCTCTCTATCCTTTCTTCACTGTGCTGGTTCCATTCTAACAAGCCCCCATTCATCTCTCCATCCTTTCTTCACTGCACTGGTTCCATTCTAACAGGCTCCCATTCATCTCTCCATCCTTTCTTCACTGCGCTGGTTCCATTCTAACAGGCCCCCTTTCATCTCTCCATCCTTTCTTCACTGTGCTGGTTCCATTCTAACAGGTCCCCCATTCATCTCTCCATCCTTTCTTCACTGCGCTCGTTCCATTCTAACAGGCTCCCATTCATCTCTCCATCCTTTCTTCACTGCACTGGTTCCATTCTAACAGGCCCCCTTTCATCTCTCCATCCTTTCTTCACTGTGCTGGTTCAATTCTAACAGGTCCCCCATTCATCTCTCCATCCTTTCTTCACTGCGCTCGTTCCATTCTAACAGGCTCCCCGTCATCTCTCCATCCTTTCTTCACTGCGCTGGTTCCATTCTAACTGGCCCCCATTCATCTCTTTATCCTTTCTTCACTGCGCTGGTTCCATTCTAACAGACCCTCATTCATCTCTCCATCCTTTCTTCACTGCTCTGCTTCCATTCTAACAGGCCCCCATTCATCTCTCCATCCTTTCTTCACTGCGCTGGTTCCATTCTAACAGGCCCCCATTCATCTCTCCATCCTTTCTTCACTGCGCTGGTTCCATTCTAACAGACCCCCCATTCAGTCTCTCCATCCTTTCTTCACTGCGCTGGTTCCATTCTAACAGCCCCCCCGTTCATCTCTCCATCCTTTCTTCACTGTGCTGGTTCCATTCTAACAGGCCCCCCATTCATCTCTCCATCCTTTCTTCACTGTGCTGGTTTCATTCTAACAGGCCCCCCCCCATTCATCTCTCCATCCTTTCTTCACTGCGCTGGTTCCATTCTAACAGGCCCCCCCATTCATCTCTCCATCCTTTCTTCACTGCGCTGGTTCCATTCTAACAGACCCCCCCATTCATCTCTCCATCCTTTCTTCACTGTGCTGCTTCCATTCTAACAGGCCCCCCATTCATCTCTCCATCCTTTCTTCACTGCGCTGGTTCCATTCTAACAGGCCCCCCATTCATCTCTCCATCCTTTCTTCACTGCGCTGGTTCCATTCTAACTGGCCCCCATTCAGTCTCTCCATCCTTTCTTCACTGCGCTGGTTCCATTCTAACAGGACCCCCATTCATCTCTCCATCCTTTCTTCACTGCGCTGGTTTCATTCTAACAGGCGCCCCCATTCATCTCTCCATCCTTTCTTCACTGTGCTGGTTTCATTCTAACAGGCCCCCATTCATCTCTCCATCCTTTCTTCACTGCGCTGGTTCCATTCTAACAGGCCCCCGTTCATCTCTCCATCCTTTCTTCACTGCGCTGGTTCCATTCTAACAGGTCCTCATTCATCTCTCCATCCTTTCTTCACTGCGCTGGTTCCATTCTAACAGACCCCCCATTCATCTCTCCATCCTTTCTTCACTGCGCTGGTTCCATTCTAACAGGCCCCCCATTCATCTCTCCATCCTTTCTTCACTGCGCTGGTTCCATTCTAACAGGCCCCCGTTCATCTCTCCATCCTTTCTTCACTGCGCTGGTTCCATTCTAACAGGCCCCCATTCATCTCTCTATCCTTTCTTCACTGCGCTGGTTCCATTCTAACTGGCCCCCATTCATCTCTCCATCCTTTCTTCACTGCGCTGGTTCCACTCTAACAGGCCCCCATTCATCTCTCCTTCCTTTCTTCACTGAGCTGGTTCCATTCTAACAGGCTCCCATTCATCTCTCCATCCTTTCTTCACTGCGCTGGTTCCATTCTAACAGGTCCCCCATTCATCTCTCCATCCTTTCTTCACTGTGCTGGTGCCATTCTAACGGGCCCCCATTCATCTCTCCATCCTTTCGTCACTGCGCTGGTTCCATTCTAACAGGCCCCCATTCATCTCTCCATCCTTTCTTCACTGCGCTGGTTCCATTCTAACAGGCTCCCCATTCATCTCTCCATCCTTTCTTCACTGTGCTGGTTCCATTCTAACAGGCTCCCATTCATCTCTCCATCCTTTCTTCACTGCGCTGGTTCCATTCTAACAGGACCCCCATTCATCTCTCCATCCTTTCTTCACTGTGCTGGTGCCATTCTAACGGGCCCCCATTCATCTCTCCATCCTTTCTTCACTGCGCTGGTTCCATTCTAACAGGCCCCCATTCATCTCTCCATCCTTTCTTCACTGCGCTGGTTCCATTCTAACAGGCTCCCCATTCATCTCTCCATCCTTTCTTCACTGTGCTGGCTCCATTCTAACAGGCTCCCCGTCATCTTTCCATCCTTTCTTCACTGCGCTGGTTCCATTCTAACTGGCCCCCATTCATCTCTTTATCCTTTCTTCACTGCGCTGGTTCCATTCTAACAGACCCCCATTCATCTCTCCATCCTTTCTTCACTGCTCTGCTTCCATTCTAACAGGCCCCCATTCATCTCTCCATCCTTTCTTCACTGCGCTGGTTCCATTCTAACAGGCCCCCATTCATCTCTCCATCCTTTCTTCACTGCGCTGGTTCCATTCTAACAGACCCCCCATTCAGTCTCTCCATCCTTTCTTCACTGCGCTGGATCCATTCTAACAGCCCCCCCGTTCATCTCTCCATCCTTTCTTCACTGCGCTGGTTTCATTCTAACAGGCGCCCCCATTCATCTCTCCATCCTTTCTTCACTGTGCTGGTTTCATTCTAACAGGCCCCCATTCATCTCTCCATCCTTTCTTCACTGCGCTGGTTCCATTCTAACAGGCCCCCGTTCATCTCTCCATCCTTTCTTCACTGCGCTGGTTCCATTCTAACAGGTCCCCATTCATCTCTCCATCCTTTCTTCACTGCGCTGGTTCCATTCTAACAGACCCCCCATTCGTCTTTCCATCCTTTCTTCACTGCGCTGGTTCCATTCTAACAGGCCCCCCATTCATCTCTCCATCCTTTCTTCACTGCGCTGGTTCCATTCTAACAGGCCCCCGTTCATCTCTCCATCCTTTCTTCACTGCGTTGGTTCCATTCTAACAGGCCCCCATTCATCTCTCTATCCTTTCTTCACTGCGCTGGTTCCATTCTAACTGGCCCCCATTCATCTCTCCATCCTTTCTTCACTGCGCTGGTTCCACTCTAACAGGCCCCCATTCATCTCTCCTTCCTTTCTTCACTGAGCTGGTTCCATTCTAACAGGCTCCCATTCATCTCTCCATCCTTTCTTCACTGCGCTGGTTCCATTCTAACAGGTCCCCCATTCATCTCTCCATCCTTTCTTCACTGTGCTGGTGCCATTCTAACGGGCCCCCATTCATCTCTCCATCCTTTCGTCACTGCGCTGGTTCCATTCTAACAGGCCCCCATTCATCTCTCCATCCTTTCTTCACTCTGCTGGATCCATTCTAACAGGCCCCCCATTCATCTCTCCATCCTTTCTTCACTGTGCTGGTTCCATTCTAACAACCCCCCATTCATCTCTCTATCCTTTCTTCACTGTGCTGGTTCCATTCTAACAGGCCCCCATTCATCTCTCCATCCTTTCTACACTGTGCTGGCTCCATTCTAACAGGCCCCCATTCATCTCTCCATCCTTTCTTCACTGTGCTGGTTCCATTCTAACAGGCCCTCCCATTCATCTCTCCATCCTTTCTTCACTGCGCTGGTTCCAGTCTAACAGGCTCCCCCATTCATCTCTCCATCCTTTCTTCACTGCGCTGGTTCCATTCTAACAGGCCCCCCATTCATCTCTCCATCCTTTCTTCACTGCGCTGGTTCCATTCTAACAGGCCCCCCATTCATCTCTCCATCCTTTCTTCACTGTGCTGCTTCCATTCTAACAGGCCCCCCATTCATCTCTCCATCCTTTCTTCACTGCGCTGGTTCCATTCTAACAGGCCCCCCATTCATCTCTCCATCCTTTCTTCACTGCGCTGGTTCCATTCTAACTGGCCCCCATTCAGTCTCTCCATCCTTTCTTCACTGCGCTGGTTCCATTCTAACAGGACCCCCATTCATCTCTCCATCCTTTCTTCACTGCGCTGGTTTCATTCTAACAGGCGCCCCCATTCATCTCTCCATCCTTTCTTCACTGTGCTGGTTTCATTCTAACAGGCCCCCATTCATCTCTCCATCCTTTCTTCACTGCGCTGGTTCCATTCTAACAGGCCCCCGTTCATCTCTCCATCCTTTCTTCACTGCGCTGGTTCCATTCTAACAGGTCCTCATTCATCTCTCCATCCTTTCTTCACTGCGCTGGTTCCATTCTAACAGACCCCCCATTCATCTCTCCATCCTTTCTTCACTGCGCTGGTTCCATTCTAACAGGCCCCCCATTCATCTCTCCATCCTTTCTTCACTGCGCTGGTTCCATTCTAACAGGCCCCCGTTCATCTCTCCATCCTTTCTTCACTGCGCTGGTTCCATTCTAACAGGCCCCCATTCATCTCTCTATCCTTTCTTCACTGCGCTGGTTCCATTCTAACTGGCCCCCATTCATCTCTCCATCCTTTCTTCACTGCGCTGGTTCCACTCTAACAGGCCCCCATTCATCTCTCCTTCCTTTCTTCACTGAGCTGGTTCCATTCTAACAGGCTCCCATTCATCTCTCCATCCTTTCTTCACTGCGCTGGTTCCATTCTAACAGGTCCCCCATTCATCTCTCCATCCTTTCTTCACTGTGCTGGTGCCATTCTAACGGGCCCCCATTCATCTCTCCATCCTTTCGTCACTGCGCTGGTTCCATTCTAACAGGCCCCCATTCATCTCTCCATCCTTTCTTCACTGCGCTGGTTCCATTCTAACAGGCTCCCCATTCATCTCTCCATCCTTTCTTCACTGTGCTGGTTCCATTCTAACAGGCTCCCATTCATCTCTCCATCCTTTCTTCACTGCGCTGGTTCCATTCTAACAGGACCCCCATTCATCTCTCCATCCTTTCTTCACTGTGCTGGTGCCATTCTAACGGGCCCCCATTCATCTCTCCATCCTTTCTTCACTGCGCTGGTTCCATTCTAACAGGCCCCCATTCATCTCTCCATCCTTTCTTCACTGCGCTGGTTCCATTCTAACAGGCTCCCCATTCATCTCTCCATCCTTTCTTCACTGTGCTGGCTCCATTCTAACAGGCTCCCCGTCATCTTTCCATCCTTTCTTCACTGCGCTGGTTCCATTCTAACTGGCCCCCATTCATCTCTTTATCCTTTCTTCACTGCGCTGGTTCCATTCTAACAGACCCCCATTCATCTCTCCATCCTTTCTTCACTGCTCTGCTTCCATTCTAACAGGCCCCCATTCATCTCTCCATCCTTTCTTCACTGCGCTGGTTCCATTCTAACAGGCCCCCATTCATCTCTCCATCCTTTCTTCACTGCGCTGGTTCCATTCTAACAGACCCCCCATTCAGTCTCTCCATCCTTTCTTCACTGCGCTGGTTCCATTCTAACAGCCCCCCCGTTCATCTCTCCATCCTTTCTTCACTGCGCTGGTTTCATTCTAACAGGCGCCCCCATTCATCTCTCCATCCTTTCTTCACTGTGCTGGTTTCATTCTAACAGGCCCCCATTCATCTCTCCATCCTTTCTTCACTGCGCTGGTTCCATTCTAACAGGCCCCCGTTCATCTCTCCATCCTTTCTTCACTGCGCTGGTTCCATTCTAACAGGTCCCCATTCATCTCTCCATCCTTTCTTCACTGCGCTGGTTCCATTCTAACAGACCCCCCATTCGTCTTTCCATCCTTTCTTCACTGCGCTGGTTCCATTCTAACAGGCCCCCCATTCATCTCTCCATCCTTTCTTCACTGCGCTGGTTCCATTCTAACAGGCCCCCGTTCATCTCTCCATCCTTTCTTCACTGCGTTGGTTCCATTCTAACAGGCCCCCATTCATCTCTCTATCCTTTCTTCACTGCGCTGGTTCCATTCTAACTGGCCCCCATTCATCTCTCCATCCTTTCTTCACTGCGCTGGTTCCACTCTAACAGGCCCCCATTCATCTCTCCTTCCTTTCTTCACTGAGCTGGTTCCATTCTAACAGGCTCCCATTCATCTCTCCATCCTTTCTTCACTGCGCTGGTTCCATTCTAACAGGTCCCCCATTCATCTCTCCATCCTTTCTTCACTGTGCTGGTGCCATTCTAACGGGCCCCCATTCATCTCTCCATCCTTTCGTCACTGCGCTGGTTCCATTCTAACAGGCCCCCATTCATCTCTCCATCCTTTCTTCACTCTGCTGGATCCATTCTTACAGGCCCCCCATTCATCTCTCCATCCTTTCTTCACTGTGCTGGTTCCATTCTAACAGACCCCCCATTCATCTCTCTATCCTTTCTTCACTGTGCTGGTTCCATTCTAACAGGCCCCCATTCATCTCTCCATCCTTTCTACACTGTGCTGGCTCCATTCTAACAGGCCCCCATTCATCTCTCCATCCTTTCTTCACTGTGCTGGTTCCATTCTAACAGGCCCTCCCATTCATCTCTCCATCCTTTCTTCACTGCGCTGGTTCCATTCTAACAGGCCCCCCATTCATCTCTCCATCCTTTCTTCACTGCGCTGGTTCCATTCTAACAGGCCCCCCATTCATCTCTCCATCCTTTCTTCACTGTGCTGGTTTCATTCTAACAGCCCCCCCCCCATTCATCTCTCCATCCTTTCTTCACTGCGCTGGTTCCATTCTAACAGGCCCCCCCATTCATCTCTCCATCCTTTCTTCACTGCGCTGGTTCCATTCTAACAGACCCCCCATTCATCTCTCCATCCTTTCTTCACTGTGCTGCTTCCATTCTAACAGGCCCCCCATTCATCTCTCCATCCTTTCTTCACTGCGCTGGTTCCATTCTAACAGGCCCCCCATTCATCTCTCCATCCTTTCTTCACTGCGCTGGTTCCATTCTAACTGGCCCCCATTCAGTCTCTCCATCCTTTCTTCACTGCGCTGGTTCCATTCTAACAGGACCCCCATTCATCTCTCCATCCTTTCTTCACTGCGCTGGTTTCATTCTAACAGGCGCCCCCATTCATCTCTCCATCCTTTCTTCACTGTGCTGGTTTCATTCTAACAGGCCCCCATTCATCTCTCCATCCTTTCTTCACTGCGCTGGTTCCATTCTAACAGGTCCTCATTCATCTCTCCATCCTTTCTTCACTGCGCTGGTTCCATTCTAACAGACCCCCCATTCATCTCTCCATCCTTTCTTCACTGCGCTGGTTCCATTCTAACAGGCCCCCCATTCATCTCTCCATCCTTTCTTCACTGCGCTGGTTCCATTCTAACAGGCCCCCGTTCATCTCTCCATCCTTTCTTCACTGCGCTGGTTCCATTCTAACAGGCCCCCATTCATCTCTCTATCCTTTCTTCACTGCGCTGGTTCCATTCTAACTGGCCCCCATTCATCTCTCCATCCTTTCTTCACTGCGCTGGTTCCACTCTAACAGGCCCCCATTCATCTCTCCTTCCTTTCTTCACTGAGCTGGTTCCATTCTAACAGGCTCCCATTCATCTCTCCATCCTTTCTTCACTGCGCTGGTTCCATTCTAACAGGCCCCCATTCATCTCTCCTTCCTTTCTTCACTGTGCTGGTGCCATTCTAACGGGCCCCCATTCATCTCTCCATCCTTTCGTCACTGCGCTGGTTCCATTCTAACAGGCCCCCATTCATCTCTCCATCCTTTCTTCACTGCGCTGGTTCCATTCTAACAGGCTCCCCATTCATCTCTCCATCCTTTCTTCACTGTGCTGGTTCCATTCTAACAGGCTCCCATTCATCTCTCCATCCTTTCTTCACTGCGCTGGTTCCATTCTAACAGGACCCCCATTCATCTCTCCATCCTTTCTTCACTGTGCTGGTGCCATTCTAACGGGCCCCCATTCATCTCTCCATCCTTTCTTCACTGCGCTGGTTCCATTCTAACAGGCCCCCATTCATCTCTCCATCCTTTCTTCACTGCGCTGGTTCCATTCTAACAGGCTCCCCATTCATCTCTCCATCCTTTCTTCACTGTGCTGGCTCCATTCTAACAGGCTCCCCGTCATCTTTCCATCCTTTCTTCACTGCGCTGGTTCCATTCTAACTGGCCCCCATTCATCTCTTTATCCTTTCTTCACTGCGCTGGTTCCATTCTAACAGACCCCCATTCATCTCTCCATCCTTTCTTCACTGCTCTGCTTCCATTCTAACAGGCCCCCATTCATCTCTCCATCCTTTCTTCACTGCGCTGGTTCCATTCTAACAGGCCCCCATTCATCTCTCCATCCTTTCTTCACTGCGCTGGTTCCATTCTAACAGACCCCCCATTCAGTCTCTCCATCCTTTCTTCACTGCGCTGGTTCCATTCTAACAGCCCCCCCGTTCATCTCTCCATCCTTTCTTCACTGCGCTGGTTTCATTCTAACAGGCGCCCCCATTCATCTCTCCATCCTTTCTTCACTGTGCTGGTTTCATTCTAACAGGCCCCCATTCATCTCTCCATCCTTTCTTCACTGCGCTGGTTCCATTCTAACAGGCCCCCGTTCATCTCTCCATCCTTTCTTCACTGCGCTGGTTCCATTCTAACAGGTCCCCATTCATCTCTCCATCCTTTCTTCACTGCGCTGGTTCCATTCTAACAAACCCCCCATTCATCTTTCCATCCTTTCTTCACTGCGCTGGTTCCATTCTAACAGGCCCCCCATTCATCTCTCCATCCTTTCTTCACTGCGCTGGTTCCATTCTAACAGGCCCCCGTTCATCTCTCCATCCTTTCTTCACTGCGTTGGTTCCATTCTAACAGGCCCCCATTCATCTCTCTATCCTTTCTTCACTGCGCTGGTTCCATTCTAACTGGCCCCCATTCATCTCTCCATCCTTTCTTCACTGCGCTGGTTCCACTCTAACAGGCCCCCATTCATCTCTCCTTCCTTACTTCACTGAGCTGGTTCCATTCTAACAGGCTCCCATTCATCTCTCCATCCTTTCTTCACTGCGCTGGTTCCATTCTAACAGGTCCCCCATTCATCTCTCCATCCTTTCTTCACTGTGCTGGTGCCATTCTAACGGGCCCCCATTCATCTCTCCATCCTTTCGTCACTGCGCTGGTTCCATTCTAACAGGCCCCCATTCATCTCTCCATCCTTTCTTCACTGCGCTGGTACCATTCTAACAGGCTCCCCATTCATCTCTCCATCCTTTCTTCACTGTGCTGGTTCTATTCTAACAGGCTCCCATTCATCTCTCCATCCTTTCTTCACTACGCTGGTTCCATTCTAACAGGACCCCCATTCATCTCTCCATCCTTTCTTCACTGTGCTGGTGCCGTTCTAACGGGCCCCCATTCATCTCTCCATCCTTTCTTCACTGCGCTGGTTCCATTCTAACAGGCCCCCATTCATCTCTCCATCCTTTCTTCACTGCGCTGGTTCCATTCTAACAGGCTCCCCATTCATCTCTCCATCCTTTCTTCACTGTGCTGGTTCCATTCTAACAGGCTCCCATTCATCTCTCCATCCTTTCTTCACTGCGCTGGTTCCATTCTAACAGGACCCCATTCATCTCTCCATCCTTTCTTCACTGCGCTGGTTCCATTCTAACAGGCCCCCCATTCATCTCTCCATCCTTTCTTCACTGTGCTGGTTCCATTCTAACAGGCCCCCGTTCATCTCTCCATCCTTTCTTCACTGCGCTGGTTCCACTCTAACAGGCTCCCATTCATAACTCCATCCTTTCTTCACTGCGCTGGTTCCATTCTAACAGGCCCCCTTTCATCTCTCCATCCTTTCTTCACTGTGCTGGTTCCATTCTAACAGGTCCCCCATTCATCTCTCCATCCTTTCTTCACTGCGCTGGTTCCATTCTAAGAGGCCCCCCATTCATCTCTCCATCCTTTCTTCACAGTGCTGGTTCCATTCTAACAGACCCCCCATTCATCTCTCCATCCTTTCTTCACTGTGCTGGTTCCATTCTAACAGGCCCCCGTTCATCTCTCCATCCTTTCTTCACTGCGCTGGTTCCACTCTAACAGGCTCCCATTCATCTCTCCATCCTTTCTTCACTGCGCTGGTTCCATTCTAACAGGCCCCCTTTCATCTCTCCATCCTTTCTTCACTGTGCTGGTTCCATTCTAACAGGTCCCCCATTCATCTCTCCATCCTTTCTTCACTGTGCTGGTTCCATTCTAAGAGGCCCCCCATTCATCTCTCCATCCTTTCTTCACTGCGCTCGTTCCATTCTAACAGGCTCCCCGTCATCTCTCCATCCTTTCTTCACTGCGCTGGTTCCATTCTAACTGGCCCCCATTCATCTCTCCATCCTTTCTTCACTGCGCTGGTTCCATTCTAACAGGCCCCCATTCATCTCTCCATCCTTTCTTCACTGTGCTGGTTCCATTCTAACAGACCCCCCATTCATCTTGCATCCTTTCTTCACTGCACTGGTTCCATTCTATTTACCACATAATGGCGCCCGAATAGGGACTTGCCCTTTCCCCACGTGCCGGCGAAGCCACGCAAGCCCCCTGACCCTCTGCAGCCGTGACGGAACCATACCGTGCACGTGCAGATATTTCCGCTTCAAGTATCCCTCAGGCCCACGGAGGAGACGGAGGTTGCGGTCCAGCATCCAGACGAGGCGGTGGAGGAACGCGGCGAGTCCCGACCAGAGCCCAAGCCGAGAGTCCAAGGTCCGAGGTATCAGGAGGCCCACCCGTAACTGAAGTCCGAAGTTCGTCGTCCGTCGTCGTAGCAGTCCAGTCCAGTCCGAGGCCTTCCGTTCTTGCTGCCCGGTGAGTACCGTTGCTGGGGTAGTATCTAGACAGGGTCAATTAATTTGTCTCTGGTCCGTGGGTTTGGGTACGCAGATCCAACACGAAGTGTCCACCTAGGTGGATGCGGGTCCTGACGTGTCTCTTTATGGGACCGGTAAGTTCTGTACTGTTTTAGCAGTATATCTAGTCATTCTGGTAAGTTCCGTTCTCGAGAATTCATGTGTTCTGTTCTCAGTATTCTAGGTAAAATTCTGTCCAAACTGTTAGTTTAAATGTTATTTCATGTGTTTTCAATGTCGTGGTATGAATGATTCGTTTTTCCCAGTTATTATTGTGTTCATTGTGTATTGTATTGTGTCTAGATTCAAGCTTGGAGAATGCCTCTGTTCTTCAAATTACGTCAGGTAAAAACTAGAAAAGGGCTGCTCGAGGAAGCAGTCCCTGTCCCGCCTAGGGACAGTCCAGGTCATTTTATGTATCACAAGCATGGCTTAAGTGCCATAATATACCTAGACTTATGGTCTGATTATACCAGACACCTCGAAGAGAAATACAGATGGCCTGTATCAGGCACATGGGATGCCGAGTGCATCATGCGAGTAGAAGAAGTATTATGGAAAAAGAAAGCCAGACAGTCCCAGAAAGATGCCATCGAGTTATGGCGCAAAGAATCTCATAAAAGAACCGAAAAAGAAATCAGAAAAGCAGAATTAAGTAGAGAATCCTCAGAAAGAGCCCAAGAAAGGGAATTAATCGAAGTAGGTGAACGAGTTAAAGCCGAACAGTCAGACAGACAGAGAAATGCCCTCATTAAGGGTATGTATCCTCTTCTTGCCGAGGGCTTGCCAAAAGCAACCCCGGAAGCATCCAGTAATTTTCCGCCATCATTAGTTCCGATTAAGCTACGTCACAAACCGACCGCCGCTGATATTTTTCTCTCGTCCTATTTGGACGACACAGTCCCAGAATACGCAAATACTGTTCCGCCAGCTCCTGTAAATAATGTAATTCCTGTACCTCCAGCCACCGGGGCACCCGTTGCAGTACCTGTTACGGTACCCCCGGTCCAGCACACAGTACATGTACCCGCTACGTCAGTCACTCTCCCAGCCCGTACAGTACCCGTCGACGATTCTAGTCAAGGGGCCTCGGGGGGAAGTCCTCCTGGAACCCCGCCACAGCACAAACGTGTGACATTACTCGAGCTACATGCCCGAGCGTTACAGCGTTCACCCAAGCACCAGACCGTTGCCGATATCAAGCGAGCCCTTACCGAATGCCGTTATGATCCAGTCCCAGGTGATGACAGTCAGGTTATATATTCATTGCGTGTAAGGCGGGTGACCGAGTACTTGGACACCCTGCCGAATATGAAAGGTTATCTAGACAGAATATATCGTTTTATCCGTACAGGAGCAGATCCAGGAAGTATTGGAGACGCTATGACTAAAAGGAAAGTCGAGATTCAGCTCTTGCTTTTAAAGTTTCTGATTAATTGTTTAATACGAGAACAAGATTATCCGGAAAAAGATCCGGAAGAAATGAAAGTCCTGACCAAGTGGAGTGATCATATAGCCGAGGGAAGACACAAGACCCAGAGCTGTATAGAGAGTATGTACAAGAAAATCCGTAAAGAAATAGTAAAGTTACACGAGAAACGAGAAGCACTACAAGCAACCGAGAAAGAAGACGTCTCTGATACTGAAGAGGTAGACGACGAGAATCCCACCAGAATAGCGTATGTAGGTAGAACTAGACTTCCCGACCGACATTCACGCCTAGAACACAAGAAAGTTTTTCCTCCTCCAGCACCAGAACGAGAGAATCTTGAACAAGTATTCCAAGCTACCGATCACATTCTGAAATCACGAATCGGTTATAGTGAACTTAGTACCATGCATGAACAGGAACTAGTCCGATCAGCGGTCCGATGGACTACTGATTCTACCACTTTTCCAGATGAAATAGTGGCACAAATGTTTCTGAAACTGCCCCCAGCCGAGCAGCGACTGGTGGGTATGTATATGATCCAGCACCTCATCACACTGTATGAGGAACAGCATTCTGATCCAGGCCCGTTACATGATGTCCTAAACGAGTTACTCCAGTATAGATGGAAAGGTCTAGGTACCGATTTAATTAATGTAATTCTAGAACAGCGCCACAAATACCGAACGTTTCTGAATCCACATTTTGTTCATGTCTCACCTCCAGAAAGTAAACCATTCTACATAGACAGACAGAATCCGTTACGAGAAGTACACCCAGTTAGGACAGCGGGTGGTGAACTAGAACGAGTATTTGTTTACACCCCCATTACAAAGATGGAACTCTTAGAGATGAAGAAGTTAATTCCCTGTCACGATAAAGATCCAGCAGGGTTCCACCGAGAATTAAAAGACATGCTCCGTATGGGAGAATACACGTATCCTGATATCATTAAAATGTGAAAAGTCCTGTTACCCGCAGGGGTTTATGAAAAACTCAAGGAAAAAGAATGGGAGGTGGGAGAGAAAAAGATAGATTGGACAGCTCTAGAAGCTGAAGATAAGGCACGAGTACCAGGTACCGGTCTAGGGGCGAAAGTTAAAGAATTGCCCGAGTTATTGATACAAGTTTTGCCAAGATTACTAGCCACGAAAAAGGAAGACTGGGATGCCATCTCAGCCTGCAAACAGAAACAAGACGAAGATACTAGTGATTTTTATTCCAGATTTGAAAAATGTTTTATTATTAACAGTGGTCTCAAGACGAGTAGTGAGTCATACCCTCATCTTTTTGTTACTAAACTAGTCGAGAATTCCAGTCCACAAGTTAAAAATCGAGTTTTGAAAGTCGAAAGTAGTTGGCAAGCTAATACCCCGTCACAAATGCTCCAGATGCTCCAGTATCACCAGAATAGAGTCAGGGAAGAGCAAGAACACGAAAGGAGACGTATGAAAGACACGAAAATGAAAGTATTAGTTGCACAATCTGTTCCACAAGACAGTCAGAAGCGGGGTACGAATCAAGCCAGTCATTCTGCAGCT
This sequence comes from Lissotriton vulgaris, assembly GCF_964263255.1. Classification (NCBI taxonomy): domain Eukaryota; kingdom Metazoa; phylum Chordata; class Amphibia; order Caudata; family Salamandridae; genus Lissotriton; species Lissotriton vulgaris. The sequence goes on along the minus strand of NC_141696.1, from coordinate 2,935,547 downwards.
CCCGTTAAAGGGACTTGCAATTATTGTAAACAGCCAGGTCATTATATAAACGAGTGTGCAGTTCTGAAACATAACATAGCTACAGGTAAAACTAAAGAAAGACCACGTCCGCCTAGACAAGAACAAGTTTCACAGACTTCTCAGTCACCACAGAATGCACAACAGACAGTTCCAGCATCGCAGCCTATCGCTGCAACACAGCATGTTACACAGCAAATGTACCAATACGCACAGTCAGAGTATCCAGATTATCAGCAGTATTCATGAAACAGCCTAGAGAGGGAGGTAGGCTTGCCTCTCATCGAGATACCTGTAGATCAAGAGGGTCCTTATGTACACAGTCAAGTATTAGGGAAAGACAGAAAGTTTCTGATTGATACAGGGGCAAGTAGGACTACTATCAGTCATGACGAGGTTCCAGGGGCTCCGCTCTCAGGCTCTAAAAATGTTTCCCTTGGATTGTCAGGAAAGCCTATTGTTAACGAGATCTCAAAACCAGTTACTCTAGAAGTTGGTCCATTGTCCCGAACCACTGATTTGTTACTCACGAAAGCATGTCCAGACAATTTGTTAGGCATTAAAACTTTAAAGGAATTAGGTGCAAGAATTTGCTGCTCCCCAGAAGGAGTCCGATTGTTTTTACGTGACTTTAAAGGTCACTATGTATTACGTGATTTTGATCCAAGACTATTGAATGTACCGCAGCATTTATGGGCGCAAGGCCCAACTGATGTAGGATGTATGAACATCACACCCCATCGTGTGACTCTCAAGCAAGGTATAGTTTTGCCACGAATCAGACAGTACAGATTGCCACCCGAGGCTGTAGCAGCCTTATCCAAAATTATTGACGAGCTCATAGCTCAAGGAGTGGTTGTAGAAACTGACTCCAATGTATGTAATTCTCCTATCATTCCAGTCATGAAACGTACTGATCCAAATGCACCTCCAGTATATCGATTAGTGATTGACCTTCGAGAACTTAATAAATGTATCATACCCCAGTACCCAGTAGTTCCAGACATTTCATCCCTATTGACAGCCATTGATTCTGAAGCTACGTTCTTCACAGTAATTGACCTCAAGAACGCATTCTTCAGTGTCCCCATTCATCCAGACAGTCAGTTCCTTTTCGGATTCTGTTTAAATGGTAGGAGCTATAAATTTACACGAGCTCCTCAAGGTTTCACAGAAAGCCCTAGCATTTACAGTCAAGCACTTAAGAGACAACTAGACAATATTCACATGCCAACTGACACTGCCCTGCTCCAGTATGTCGATGATCTACTGATCACAGCCCGTTCTGAACGTGAATGCGAGCGTCACTTACAGTTCTGTATTTCCTGGCCGAGATGGGGCACAAGGTGTCCCTTTCAAAGCTTCAATTCTGTGTCCAGCAAGTGGTCTACTTAGGACACTTACTGTCCAAGAGGGGTAGGCAGTTGACACCTGACCGTATCCAGTTAATAGCGAGTCTTCCACAGCCCAAGACCCAGAAGGAGGTACGAGCCTTCATCGGCCTCACTTCTTACTGTAGACAATGGATTCCTCAGTATGCATTTCTAGCCAAGCCACTGATACAGTTAACGACACAGGAGGCAGCCGTATCGACTGTCCTCCCTTGGACATCCGAACATACACTTGTTTTTAATGAATTAAAGAAAGCCTTATGCCAAGCACCTGTTCTAGCAACACCGAACTACAGTAAGCCTTTTACACTTTTTGTCACAGAACGTGATGGTACCGCATTATCTGTTCTTACACAAGATCAAGCAGGACAGTACAAGCCCTGTGCTTATTTTTCAAGCACATTAGATCCAGTAGCCCAGGCTCTGCCTGCGTGCCTCAAGTCAGTTGCAGCCACAGCTCTAGCTATCAGACAAAGCGATTCCATAGTGTTAGGACATTCCCTGACAGTACAAGTTCCACACTCCGTGGAAGTTCTTTTAAACCGAACACAGACTCAGCACTTGACAATTGCACGTTTAACAGGTTATGAACTGACACTGTTCCAGCCACACATAGAAATCAGACGCTGCAACGTTTTAAATCCTGCTACACTGTTACCGTCAGTTACTTCAAATCCTGCCACACATGACTGTGTGGAAGTAGTTAACACCATGACAAAGCCAAGACAAGACCTGACAGACATTGCATTACCTAATCCCGACCTGACACTTTATGTGGACGGTTCATGTATGAGAACAAGTACAGGAGAACTAGTAGCCGCGTATGCAGTGACTACTGAAACCGAAGTTATTGAAACACACCGTATTGACACCCTGTCTGCTCAAGCAGCAGAGCTAGTCGCTCTGACCCAAGCCTGCATACGTGCCAAGAACCTGAAAGTAAACATATATACAGATTCACGTTATGCATTCGGAGTCGTACACGACTTCGGAGTACTTTGGCAGGAGAGAGGTTTCATGACTTCTCATGGAACCAAGATTCAGCATGGTCTCCTGATTCAAGCTCTGTTAGATGCAATGCATTTACCGACAGCTATCGCCATCATGAAGTGCAAGGCACATACGAAAGTTACTGACATTATTTCCCAAGGTAACGATCTAGCAGATCGAACAGCCAAGCTTACAGCTCAGACCACAGACATTCCAGTTAACCCGACACCGACACTCGCTTCAGATCAGACTACTTGTATGACAGTTAAGGACCCTACACAAGATGTCATAGACATACAGTCACATGCTACTCCCGATGAAATAAAGAAATGGTGCGAACAAGGAGGGGTCCAGACAGATCAAGGATGGGTGACGAAGGGAAAAGCCACATGGTTTCTCCCCGACTCTATGGTTCAAGTCATTATTAATACCGCACATAGTCCAGCACATTTAGGAGAAAAAGCTATGCTAGACAGCATCCAGAACATTTAGTTTAACAAGCATTTACGAGCTGCAGCCAAGCAGAAAGTCCGTACTTGCATGATCTGTTGTCAGTTCAATCCAGGTAAAAGTGTCCCGGTGGACAAGGTGGATTCCAACCTCCTGACCACCCTTTTGAAGTCCTCCAGATTGATTATATTCAGATGGAGAGATGTCGAGGTTTCAAGTATGTCCTCGTAGTTGTATGCGCTTTGTCCAGGTGGACAGAAGCATATCCAGTCCCAGATTACACAGCCGCGACCACTGCCAGGCAGTTGGTTCGTGAGTTCTTTCCCCGCTATGGACTCCCTAGGGTCGTGTATTCAGATAACGGCCAGCCATTCTCATCCGAGCTCATGACGCATGTTTCCCTTCTGTTAGGGTACCAGTGGAAGTTCCATTGTGTGCGCCATCCTGAATCAGCCGGTGTCGTAGAGAGACATAATCAGACTCTAAAAATCGGCATTGCAAAAGTTTGTAAAGAAAAAGGTGTAGACTGGCTAGTTGCCCTGCCAGTTGCCTTATTCTATATGAGGATGGTTGCACATTCCAGATCAGGTCTGTCCCCGTATGAGGTCGTATTCGGCCGCCCCCCAAACATGTGGGGTACACCTAGACCCCGCAGTATTACAGATGTTTCCAGTAATATGCTGACAGATTACCTAGCTTCCTTGATGTCTGCCCTCCACTCTTGTCGTTCACAGGCTGCCGCCGCATTTCCAGACAACACTGAGGTGAAACCGCATGAAGTTGTTCCAGGCAACCTTGTCCTGGTCCGGAATTTTGATCGTTCAAGTCCACTGGAGCCCCGTTGGAAGGAGCCACGGATGGTTTTACTAACAACGAGGACCGCCGTCAAGTTGGAGGGCAGGAAGGGATGGGTCCATCTGTCCCACATCAAGAAATTCCATGGATTCCGTAAAAAGACATTTACAAAGGACTGTGTAATTTCTAAAGACTGCCCTATTCTAAAGGACTGTCCCGCTACAAACTTTGAAATCAAGCCCTCCCTGTTAGAGAAAACTCCGCAGCAGGAGTATAAAAAGAAGCTTCGGTCTAGTAAAATAAGTCAGCCAGTTTAATTGTCTAAGTCCCTCTCGGGTGAAACGGTTAGACAGGTTTCTGACATGTATGAGATAGACCCCCACAGTGAGAGAGTTAGTCAAAACTCTAAGCGATGTATCATTATTTTATGTTTTTTGTTATATTTAAGCCTTATGGTAACTTGCACAAGTTATGCTTTTTATTTATGTTTTCCAGTTTCACATGTACATATGTTTTCTAATTCGACAGTAGAGCACACATTTAGTGATCTGCCTCCTCACGAGCTATCCTATCGTCTTGCTATGCGAAATAATACATTTATTAGAATGTTACACTATTCACACCAGACCAGCAATGCCACTAATTGTTGGGTGTGTGGTCGACTCCCCCCTTTCCAGACACCGAAGGGAGTTCTGCCATTCTTTCCTTATCCGTTTTCACATAATGGTTCGTGTGGAGCATGGTCCACGTTAACGTCATCCTCAACTGATATGTCCCTTCTGAATCGAACATGTTTCCCAGACAAGCAAGGTCTCACCCATAGAACAGGGTTAGATCTAGAAAATGAAGTGTATGATTTAGGTAATTACTCTTCGAACTTTATGGTCCTGAATGTTCAGTCCGATACTACTCCAGATTTGCCCGCTATTTCAGTATTACCAGCCAAAGGCGAATTATGTGTCAAGAAGAATGGGTCCGCACATGTAGGACATAGTGATTGTACTACTATTGTCAAGTATAGTGACAGTGGGAAATCTATTTTCAAAGCCTCACGTCATTCTTATTTTGTATGTGGTCAGACCGCATATATACGTCTGCCCCTCGATTGGGATGGAACATGTTACATTGCCTTCCTACTGCCACCAGTTTTTCTAGCCCCATCTGATTATCACAGAAACACACATCTAGTACACGTCAGACATAGAAGGGAGATCGAGTCCCCAATTGTCGATCAAACTGAAACTGCTCTAGAACAATATCAAGATTTCAATAAAGGTCTCTTCTTCTTTATAGGTCCTGTCCAGAATAGTAAGTTAATACGTAGGTTAACCAGAACCCTTGAAGCAGTAGTGAATGAGACTACTTCCGCTCTAGGTAACTTAACTGAAGAACAATCTGCTATGAGATTTGTCGTGCTCCAAAATCGTCTCGTTCTTGACGTCATACTGGCCGATAGAGGAGGAGCATGTAGAGTCATCGGATCTAGTTGCTGCATTTTCATTCCTAATAACGCGCCGTCTGTTTATTCAGCTATAACCAGACTTCATAATAATTGCCCATCAGTTACACCAGAATCCAGGCACCTGGACATGGTCCGGTTGGCTCTGGAATATTATATCTGCCTGGGGATGGAAAGTATTGTCATTTCTAGGTATTGCAGTAATGATCATATTCAGTTGCTGCCTCTGTATACAATGTGGCCCTGCGATTTGCGGCATTTGTGCTACATCTTGTATTCCTAGTCCTAGGTCCCGTTCCAAGACAATTCGAGACGAGCAAATGATACTGTATGAAATGATAGATGGTATCATGAATATTGATGTTTCCTGATGGAAACGTAGTGACAAGGAGGGAATGTGGAAAAGTAAATTTTGCCATGTTCTATGTCCCTACGTGTTCCCCACCTTATGTTATATGTGCATGATTAATATGCATATGTATTCCCTATGATTGATTAAAGACGCAATTACAGTTGTGTCCATCTCTAGTATGCCAGCTTCCAGTTCTCGTGAATGCAACGAGCATTGGTCTACGTTGCCACGTTTTACAAGTGTGCACGTTAATGCATTGAATTGTCCCCGTTTCTAGGCCTCAAAAGGGCCCGGACTCAGATTCAGCTCCTGTCTCCTGAACCCTCTCCGAGGAGCGATACAGCCCCCACCTGCATCCCTGACCCTTCACTTACTTCATGCCTCGCAGTGCCCGGCCCGGCCTGGCTCTGCCTCCCAGTCTGCCAAAAGTATGTTATGCTTCTAGTTATCAGTCCAGCTCTCCTTCTCTGCATTCCTAAGCTACTGAATCGCATCAATAGTTTCCGTCATGGTCTAGCCTTTCTGTCTCCATGTAAGAGAATCACTGTATTAATATTCATAGAATATTCCTCGCACACACATCATATGTAGAATAATGCATGCACCAGTCTTAGAGTCAAGTAGCCTTTGCCCTGATAACTTTTGGATTCTATCAACATGTACTTCTAAACACCAGATACCAGATATGATAGGTACATGTCGCTCCGACACTCCAGACTTATGTCTCCTCTTCTAGCGCAGGAGTCATAGCCCCCAGTTCTCCCTGGTAACACGTCATAGTCCGTTTGCGCGCACCACTAGGTTAAAGGTTCCAGCTCCTCAGGTAGCCCCCTCCATGTTTCCGCCCCATTTATGACACTTCTGTGACGTCAACATCACATGTCTATGTATACGCCCTGTACACGCCTTCTTGTTACCTCATTCTGCCCTTATCTTTCGCGACTGCTACTAGTCCCGCCTACTGCTACACCTACTGTATTGAATGCAATGTAATTGTTTAAGTATATATACTTGTGCACTGTTATTAAAAGCTAGCTTGTCATGCCATTTTCCTGCCCCCGGCAGCTGCCATCCTATTCCCATGCAGGCTGTCCTGTTCCTGTCCTTTATGCCTGATTAAAGCCTGTAAACTCCAGCTACCTCGAATCTTGACTCTTATTTATTGAGCTATCTGTTATTGTTAATCCTGTCAAAAATAGATCCGGTAATTAATTATTTATTTACCACACTAAGAGGCCCCCCATTCATCTCTCCATCCTTTCTTCACAGTGCTGGTTCCATTCTAACAGACCCCCCATTCATCTCTCCATCCTTTCTTCACTGTGCTGGTTCCATTCTAACAGGCCCCCATTCATCTCTCCATCCTTTCTTCACTGCACTGGTTCCATTCTAACAGGCCTCCCATTCATCTCTCCATCCTTTCTTCACTGCGCTGGTTCCATTCTAACAGGCCCCCCCATTCATCTCTCCATCCTTTCTTCACTGTGCTGGTTTCATTCTAACAGGCCCCAATTCATCTCTCCATCCTTTCTTCACTGCACTGGTTCCATTCTAACAGGCCCCCGTTCATCTCTCCATCCTTTCTTCACTGCGCTGGTTCCATTCTAACAGGCCCCCATTCATCTCTCCATCCTTTCTTCACTGCGCTGGTTCCATTCTAACAGACCCCCCATTCATCTCTCCATCCTTTCTTCACTGCGCTGGTTCCATTCTAACAGGCCCCCCATTCATCTCTCCATCCTTTCTTCACTGCGCTGGTTCCATTCTAACTGGCCCCCATTCAGTCTCTCCATCCTTTCTTCACTGCGCTGGTTCGATTCTAACAGGCCCCCCATTAATCTCTCCATCCTTTCTTCACTGCGCTGGTTCCATTCTAACTGGCCCCCCATTCATCTCTCCATCCTTTCGTCACTGCGCTGGTTCCATTCTAACAGGCCCCCCATTCATCTCTCCATCCTTTCTTCACTGTGCTGGTTCCATTCTAACAGGTCCCCCATTCATCTCTCCATCCTTTCTTCACTGTGCTGGTTCCATTCTAACTGGCCTCCATTCATCTCTCCATCCTTTCTTCACTGTGCTGGTTCCATTCTAACAGGCTCCCATTCATCTCTCCATCCTTTCTTCACTGCGCTGGTTCCATTCTAACAGGCCCCCATTCATCTCTCCATCCTTTCTTCACTGCACTGGTTCCATTCTAACAGGCCTCCTATTCATCTCTCCATCCTTTCTTCACTGCGCTGGTTTCATTCTAACAGGCCCCCCCATTCATCTCTCCATCCTTTCTTCACTGCACTGGTTCCATTCTAACAGGCCCCCGTTCATCTCTCCATCCTTTCTTCACTGCGCTGGTTCCATTCTAACAGGCCCCCATTCATCTCTCCATCCTTTCTTCACTGCGCTGGTTCCATTCTAACAGACCCCCCATTCATCTCTCCATCCTTTCTTCACTGCGCTGGTTCCATTCTAACAGGCCCCCCATTCATCTCTCCATCCTTTCTTCACTGCGCTGGTTCCATTCTAACAGGCCCCCGTTCATCTCTCCATCCTTTCTTCACTGCGCTGGTTCCATTCTAACAGGCCCCCATTCATCTCTCTATCCTTTCTTCACTGCGCTGGTTCCATTCTAACTGGCCCCCATTCATCTCTCCATCCTTTCTTCACTGCGCTGGTTCCACTCTAACAGGCCCCCATTCATCTCTCCTTCCTTTCTTCACTGCGCTGGTTCCATTCTAACAGGCTCCCATTCATCTCTCCATCCTTTCTTCACTGCGCTGGTTCCATTCTAACAGGCTCCCATTCATCTCTCCATCCTTTCTTCACTGTGCTGGTGCCATTCTAACCTTCCCCCATTCATCTCTCCATCCTTTCTTCACTGTGCTGGTTCCATTCTAACAGGCTCCCATTCATCTCTCCATCCTTTCTTCACTGCGCTGGTTCCATTCTAACAGGCCCCCATTCATCTCTCCATCCTTTCTTCACTGCACTGGTTCCATTCTAACAGGCCTCCCATTCATCTCTCCATCCTTTCTTCACTGCGCTGGTTTCATTCTAACAGGCCCCCCCATTTCTCTCTCCATCCTTTCTTCACTGTGCTGGTTTCATTCTAACAGGCCCCAATTCATCTCTCCATCCTTTCTTCACTGCACTGGTTCCATTCTAACAGGCCCCCGTTCATCTCTCCATCCTTTCTTCACTGCGCTGGTTCCATTCTAACAGGCCCCCATTCATCTCTCCATCCTTTCTTCACTGCGCTGGTTCCATTCTAACAGACCCCCATTCATCTCTCCATCCTTTCTTCACTGCGCTGGTTCCATTCTAACAGGCCCCCCATTCATCTCTCCATCCTTTCTTCACTGCGCTGGTTCCATTCTAACAGGCCCCCGTTCATCTCTCCATCCTTTCTTCACTGCGCTGGTTCCATTCTAAGAGGCCCCCATTCATCTCTCTATCCTTTCTTCACTGCGCTGGTTCCATTCTAACTGGCCCCCATTCATCTCTCCATCCTTTCTTCACTGCGCTGGTTCCACTCTAACAGGCCCCCATTCATCTCTCCTTCCTTTCTTCACTGCGCTGGTTCCATTCTAACAGGCTCCCATTCATCTCTCCATCCTTTCTTCACTGCGCTGGTTCCATTCTAACAGGTCCCCCATTCATCTCTCCATCCTTTCTTCACTGTGCTGGTGCCATTCTAACGGGCCCCCATTCATCTCTCCATCCTTTCTTCACTGCGCTGGTTCCATTCTAACAGGCCCCCATTCATCTCTCCATCCTTTCTTCACTGCGCTGGTTCCATTCTAACAGGCTCCCCATTCATCTCTCCATCCTTTCTTCACTGTGCTGGTTCCATTCTAACAGGCTCCCATTCATCTCTCCATCCTTTCTTCACTGCGCTGGTTCCATTCTAACGGGACCCCCATTCATCTCTCCATCGTTTCTTCACTGTGCTGGTTCCATTCTAACAGGCCCCCCATTCATCTCTCCATCCTTTCTTCACAGTGCTGGTTCCATTCTAACAGACCCCCCATTCATCTCTCCATCCTTTCTTCACTGTGCTGGTTCCATTCTAACAGGCCCCCGTTCATCTCTCCATCCTTTCTTCACTGCGCTGGTTCCACTCTAACAGGCTCCCATTCATCTCTCCATCCTTTCTTCACTGCGCTGGTTCCATTCTAACAGGCCCCCTTTCATCTCTCCATCCTTTCTTCACTGTGCTGGTTCCATTCTAAGAGGTCCCCCATTCATCTCTCCATCCTTTCTTCACTGCGCTGGTTCCATTCTAACAGGCCCCCCATTCATCTCTCCATCCTTTCTTCACTGCGCTCGTTCCATTCTAACAGGCTCCCCGTCATCTCTCCATCCTTTCTTCACTGCGCTGGTTCCATTCTAACTGGCCCCCATTCAGTCTCTCCATCCTTTCTTCACTGCGCTGGTTCGATTCTAACAGGCCCCCCATTAATCTCTCCATCCTTTCTTCACTGCGCTGGTTCCATTCTAACTGGCCCCCCATTCATCTCTCCATCCTTTCGTCACTGCGCTGGTTCCATTCTAACAGGCCCCCCATTCATCTCTCCATCCTTTCTTCACTGTGCTGGTTCCATTCTAACAGGTCCCCCATTCATCTCTCCATCCTTTCTTCACTGTGCTGGTTCCATTCTAACTGGCCTCCATTCATCTCTCCATCCTTTCTTCACTGTGCTGGTTCCATTCTAACAGGCTCCCATTCATCTCTCCATCCTTTCTTCACTGCGCTGGTTCCATTCTAACAGGCCCCCATTCATCTCTCCATCCTTTCTTCACTGCACTGGTTCCATTCTAACAGGCCTCCCATTCATCTCTCCAGCCTTTCTTCACTGCGCTGGTTTCATTCTAACAGGCCCCCCCATTCATCTCTCCATCCTTTCTTCACTGCACTGGTTCCATTCTAACAGGCCCACGTTCATCTCTCCATCCTTTCTTCACTGCGCTGGTTCCATTCTAACAGGCCCCCATTCATCTCTCCATCCTTTCTTCACTGCGCTGGTTCCATTCTAACAGACCCCCCATTCATCTCTCCATCCTTTCTTCACTGCGCTGGTTCCATTCTAACAGGCCCCCCATTCATCTCTCCATCCTTTCTTCACTGCGCTGGTTCCATTCTAACAGGCCCCCGTTCATCTCTCCATCCTTTCTTCACTGCGCTGGTTCCATTCTAACAGGCCCCCATTCATCTCTCTATCCTTTCTTCACTGCGCTGGTTCCATTCTAACTGGCCCCCATTCATCTCTCCATCCTTTCTTCACTGCGCTGGTTCCACTCTAACAGGCCCCCATTCATCTCTCCTTCCTTTCTTCACTGCGCTGGTTCCATTCTAACAGGCTCCCATTCATCTCTCCATCCTTTCTTCACTGCGCTGGTTCCATTCTAACAGGTCCCCCATTCATCTCTCCATCCTTTCTTCACTGTGCTGGTGCCATTCTAACCTTCCCCCATTCATCTCTCCATCCTTTCTTCACTGTGCTGGTTCCATTCCAACAGGCTCCCATTCATCTCTCCATCCTTTCTTCACTGCGCTGGTTCCATTCTAACAGGCCCCCATTCATCTCTCCATCCTTTCTTCACTGCACTGGTTCCATTCTAACAGGCCTCCCATTCATCTCTCCATCCTTTCTTCACTGCGCTGGTTTCATTCTAACAGGCCCCCCCATTCATCTCTCCATCCTTTCTTCACTGTGCTGGTTTCATTCTAACAGGCCCCAATTCATCTCTCCATCCTTTCTTCACTGCACTGGTTCCATTCTAACAGGCCCCCGTTCATCTCTCCATCCTTTCTTCACTGCGCTGGTTCCATTCTAACAGGCCCCCATTCATCTCTCCATTCTTTCTTCACTGCGCTGGTTCCATTCTAACAGACCCCCCATTCATCTCTCCATCCTTTCTTCACTGCGCTGGTTCCATTCTAACAGGCCCCCCATTCATCTCTCCATCCTTTCTTCACTGCGCTGGTTCCATTCTAACAGGCCCCCGTTCATCTCTCCATCCTTTCTTCACTGCGCTGGTTCCATTCTAACAGGCCCCCATTCATCTCTCTATCCTTTCTTCACTGCGCTGGTTCCATTCTAACTGGCCCCCATTCATCTCTCCATCCTTTCTTCACTGCGCTGGTTCCACTCTAACAGGCCCCCATTCATCTCTCCTTCCTTTCTTCACTGCGCTGGTTCCATTCTAACAGGCTCCCATTCATCTCTCCATCCTTTCTTCACTGCGCTGGTTCCATTCTAACAGGTCCCCCATTCATCTCTCCATCCTTTCTTCACTGTGCTGGTGCCATTCTAACGGGCCCCCATTCATCTCTCCATCCTTTCTTCACTGCGCTGGTTCCATTCTAACAGGCCCCCATTCATCTCTCCATCCTTTCTTCACTGCGCTGGTTCCATTCTAACAGGCTCCCCATTCATCTCTCCATCCCTTCTTCACTGTGCTGGTTCCATTCTAACAGGCTCCCATTCATCTCTCCATCCTTTCTTCACTGCGCTGGTTCCATTCTAACGGGACCCCCATTCATCTCTCCATCGTTTCTTCACTGTGCTGGTTCCATTCTAACAGGCCCCCCATTCATCTCTCCATCCTTTCTTCACAGTGCTGGTTCCATTCTAACAGACCCCCCATTCATCTCTCCATCCTTTCTTCACTGTGCTGGTTCCATTCTAACAGGCCCCCGTTCATCTCTCCATCCTTTCTTCACTGCGCTGGTTCCACTCTAACAGGCTCCCATTCATCTCTCCATCCTTTCTTCACTGCGCTGGTTCCATTCTAACAGGCCCCCTTTCATCTCTCCATCCTTTCTTCACTGTGCTGGTTCCATTCTAAGAGGTCCCCCATTCATCTCTCCATCCTTTCTTCACTGCGCTGGTTCCATTCTAACAGGCCCCCCATTCATCTCTCCATCCTTTCTTCACTGCGCTCGTTCCATTCTAACAGGCTCCCCGTCATCTCTCCATCCTTTCTTCACTGCGCTGGTTCCATTCTAACTGGCCCCCATTCATCTCTCCATTCTTTCTTCACTGCGCTGGTTCCATTCTAACAGGCCCCCATTCATCTCTCCATCCTTTCTTCACTGTGCTGGTTCCATTCTAACAGACCCCCCATTCATCTCTCCATCCTTTCTTCACTGCACTGGTTCCATTCTAACAGGCCCCCATTCATCTCTCCATCCTTTCTTCACTGCGCTCGTTCCATTCTAACAGGCTCCCATTCATCTCTCCATCCTTTCTTCACTGCACTGGTTCCATTCTAACAGGCCCCCTTTCATCTCTCCATCCTTTCTTCACTGTGCTGGTTCCATTCTAACAGGTCCCCCATTCCTCTCTCCATCCTTTCTTCACTGCGCTGGTTCCATTCTAACTGGCCCCCATTCATCTCTTTATCCTTTCTTCACTGCGCTGGTTCCATTCTAACAGACCCCCATTCATCTCTCCATCCTTTCATCACTGCTCTGCTTCCATTCTAACAGGCCCCCATTCATCTCTCCATCCTTTCTTCACTGCGCTGGTTCCATTCTAACAGGCCCCCATTCATCTCTCCATCCTTTCTTCACTGCGCTGGTTCCATTCTAACAGACCCCCCATTCAGTCTCTCCATCCTTTCTTCACTGCGCTGGTTCCATTCTAACAGCCCCCCCGTTCATCTCTCCATCCTTTCTTCACTGTGCTGGTTCCATTCTAACAGGCCCCCCATTCATCTCTCCATCCTTTCTTCACTGCGCTGGTTTCATTCTAACAGGCCCCCCCCATTCATCTCTCCATCCTTTCTTCACTGCGCTGGTTCCATTCTAACAGGCCCCCCCATTCAGCTCTCCATCCTTTCTTCACTGCGCTGGTTCCATTCTAACAGACCCCTCCATTCATCTCTCCATCCTTTCTTCACTGTGCTGCTTCCATTCTAACAGGCCCCCCATTCATCTCTCCATCCTTTCTTCACTGCGCTGCTTCCATTCTAACAGGCCCCCCATTCATCTCTCCATCCTTTCTTCACTGCACTGGTTCCATTCTAACTGGCCCCCATTCAGTCTCTCCATCCTTTCTTCACTGCGCTGGTTCCATTCTAACAGGACCCCCATTCATCTCTCCATCCTTTCTTCACTGCGCTGGTTTCATTCTAACAGGCCCCCCCATTCATCTCTCCATCCTTTCTTCACTGTGCTGGTTTCATTCTAACAGGCCCCCATTCATCTCTCCATCCTTTCTTCACTGCGCTGGTTCCATTCTAACAGGCCCCCGTTCATCTCTCCATCCTTTCTTCACTGCGCTGGTTCCATTCTAACAGGTCCCCATTCATCTCTCCATCCTTTCTTCACTGCGCTGGTTCCATTCTAACAGAACCCCCATTCATCTCTCCATCCTTTCTTCACTGCGCTGGTTCCATTCTAACAGGCCCCCCATTCATCTCTCCATCCTTTCTTCACTGCGCTGGTTCCATTCTAACAGGCCCCCGTTCATCTCTCCATCCTTTCTTCACTGCGCTGGTTCCATTCTAACAGGCCCCCATTCATCTCTCTATCCTTTCTTCACTGCGCTGGTTCCATTCTAACTGGCCCCCATTCATCTCTCCATCCTTTCTTCACTGCGCTGGTTCCACTCTAACAGGCCCCCATTCATCTCTCCTTCCTTTCTTCACTGAGCTGGTTCCATTCTAACAGGCTCCCATTCATCTCTCCATCCTTTCTTCACTGCGCTGGTTCCATTCTAACAGGTCCCCCATTCATCTCTCCATCCTTTCTTCACTGTGCTGGTGCCATTCTAACGGGCCCCCATTCATCTCTCCATCCTTTCGTCACTGCGCTGGTTCCATTCTAACAGGCCCCCATTCATCTCTCCATCCTTTCTTCACTGCGCTGGTTCCATTCTAACAGGCTCCCCATTCATCTCTCCATCCTTTCTTCACTGTGCTGGTTCCATTCTAACAGGCTCCCATTCATCTCTCCATCCTTTCTTCACTGCGCTGGTTCCATTCTAACAGGACCCCCATTCATCTCTCCATCCTTTCTTCAATGCGCTGGTTCCATTCTAACAGGCCCCCCATTCATCTCTCCATCCTTTCTTCACAGTGCTGGTTCCATTCTAACAGACCCCCCATTCATCTCTCCATCCTTACTTCACTGTGCTGGTTCCATTCTAACAGGCCCCCATTCATCTCTCCATCCTTTTTTCACTGTGCTGGTTCCATTCTAACAGACCCCCATTCATCTCTCCATCCTTTCTTCTCTGCGCTGGTTCCATTCTAACAGGCTCCCATTCATCTCTCCATCCTTTCTTCACTGTGCTGGTTCCATTCTAACAGGCCCCCATTCATCTCTCCCTCCTTTCTTCACTGCGCTGGCTCCATTCTAACAGGCCCCCCATTCATCTCTCCATCCTTTCTTCACTGTGCTGGTTCCATTCTAACAGGCCCCCCATTCATCTCTCCATCCTTTCTTCACTGTGCTGGTTCCATTCTAACACCCCCCCCGTTCATCTCTCCATCCTTTCTTCACTGGGCTGGTTCCATTCTAACAGGCCCCCCCGTTCATCTCTCCATCCTTTCTTCACTGCGCTGGTTCCATTCTAACAGGCCCCCCATTCATCTCTCCATCCTTTCTTCACTGCGCTGGTTCCATTCTAACAGGCCCCCCATTCATCTCTCCATCCTTTCTTCACTGTGCTGGTTTCATTCTAACAGGCCCCCCATTCATCTCTCCATCCTTTCTTCACTGTGCTGGTTTCATTCTAACAGGCCCCCCCTTCATCTTTCCATCCTTTCTTCACTGCGCTGGTTCTGTTCTAATAACCCCCATTCATCTCTCCATCCTTTCTTCACTGAGCTGGTTCCATTCTAACAGGCTCCCATTCATCTCTCCATCCTTTCTTCACTGAGCTGGTTCCATTCTAACAGACCCCACATTCATCTCTCCATCCTTTCTTCACAGCGCTGGTTCCATTCTAACAGGCTCCCATTCATCTCTCCATCCTTTCTTGACTGCGCTGGTTCCATTCTAACAGACCTCCATTCATCTCTTCATCCTTTCTTTACTGTGCTGGTTCCATTCTAACAGGCCCCCCATTCATCTCTCCATCCTTTCTTCACTGCGCTGGTTCCATTCTAACAGGCCCCCCATTCATCTCGCCATCCTTTCTTCACTGCGCTGGTTCCATTCTAACAGGCCCCCCATTCATCTCTCCATCCTTTCTTCACTGCGCTGGTTCCATTCTAACAGGCCCCCCATTCATCTCTCCATCCTTTCTTCACTGCGCTGGTTCCATTCTAACAGGCCTCCCATTCATCTCTCCATCCTTTCTTCACTGCGCTGGTTCCATTCTGACAGGCCCCCATTCATCTCTCCATCCTTTCTTCACTGCGCTGGTTCCATTCTAACAGGCCCACATTCACCTCTCCATCCTTTCTTCACTGCGCTGGTTCCATTCTAACAGGCCTCCCATTCATCTCTCCATCCTTTCTTCACTGCGCTGGTTCCATTCTAACAGGCCCCCCATTCATCTCTCCATCCTTTCTTCACTGTGCTGGTTTCATTCTAACAGGCCCCCCCTTCATCTTTCCATCCTTTCTTCACTGCGCTGGTTCCGTTCTAATAACCCCCATTCATCTCTCCATCCTTTCTTCACTGAGCTGGTTCCATTCTAACAGGCTCCCATTCATCTCTCCATCCTTTCTTCACTGAGCTGGTTCCATTCTAACAGACCCCACATTCATCTCTCCATCCTTTCTTCACAGCGCTGGTTCCATTCTAACAGGCTCCCATTCATCTCTCCATCCTTTCTTGACTGCGCTGGTTCCATTCTAACAGACCTCCATTCATCTCTTCATCCTTTCTTTACTGTGCTGGTTCCATTCTAACAGGCCCCCCATTCATCTCTCCATCCTTTCTTCACTGCGCTGGTTCCATTCTAACAGGCCCCCCATTCATCTCGCCATCCTTTCTTCACTGCGCTGGTTCCATTCTAACAGGCCCCCCATTCATCTCTCCATCCTTTCTTCACTGCGCTGGTTCCATTCTAACAGGCCCCCCATTCATCTCCCCATCCTTTCTTCACTGCGCTGGTTCCATTCTAACAGGCCTCCCATTCATCTCTCCATCCTTTCTTCACTGCGCTGGTTCCATTCTGACAGGCCCCCATTCATCTCTCCATCCTTTCTTCACTGCGCTGGTTCCATTCTAACAGGCCCACATTCACCTCTCCATCCTTTCTTCACTGCGCTGGTTCCATTCTAACAGGCCTCCCATTCATCTCTCCATCCTTTCTTCACTGCGCTGGTTCCATTCTAACAGGCCCCCATTCATCTCTCCATCCTTTCTTCACTGCGCTGGTTCCATTCTAACAGGCCTCCCATTCATCTCTCCATCCTTTCTTCACTGCGCTGGTTCCATTCTAACAGGCCCCCATTCATCTCTCCATCCTTTCTTCACTGCGCTGGTCCCATTCTAACAGGCCCCCATTCATCTCTCCATCCTTTCTTCACTGCGCTGGTTTCATTCTAACAGGCCTCCCATTCATCTCTCCATCCTTTCTTCACTGCGCTGGTTCCATTCTAACAGGCCCCCATTCATCTCTCCATCCTTTCTTCACTGCGCTGGTTCCATTCAAACAGGCCCCCATTCATCTCTCCATCCTTTCTTCACTGTGCTGGTTCCATTCTAACTGGCCCCATTCATCTCTCCATCCTTTCTTCACTGCGCTGGTTCCATTCTAACAGGCCCCCATTCATCTCTCCATCCTTTCTTCACTGCGCTGGTTCCATTCTAACAGGCTCCCATTCATCTCTCCATCCTTTCTTCACTGCGCTGGGGCCATTCTAACCGGCCCCCCCATTCATCTCTCCATCCTTTCTTCACTGCGCTGGTTCCATTCTAACAGGCCCCCATTCATCTCTCCATCCTTTCTTCACTGCGCTGGTTCCATTCTAACAGGCCCCCATTCATCTCTCCATCCTTTCTTAACTGCGTTGGTTCCATTCTAATAGGCCCCCATTCATCTCTCTATCCTTTCTTCACTGTGCTGGTTCCATTCTAACAGGCTCCCATTCATCTCTCCATCCTGTCTTCACTGCGCTGGTTCCATTCTAACAGGCCCCCCCATTCATCTCTCCATCCTTTCTTCACTGCGCTAGGTCCATTCTAACAGGCCCCCCATTCATCTCTTCATCCTTTCTTCAATGCGCTGGTTCCATTCTAACAGGCCCCCCATTCATCTCTCCATCCTTTCTTCACTGCGCTGGTTTTATTCTAACAGGCACCCATTCATCTCTCCATCCTTTCTTCACTGTGCTGGTTCCATTCTAACAGGCCCCCCATTCATCTCTCCATCCTTTCTTCACTGCGCTGGTTCCATTCTAACAGGCCCCCCATTCATCTCTCCATCCTTTCTTCACTGTGCTGGTTCCATTGTAACAGGCCCCCATTCATCTCTCCATTCTTTCTTCCTTGCGCTGGTTCCATTCTAACAGACCCCCCCATTCATCTCTCCATCCTTTCTTCACTGCGCTGGTTCCACTCTAACAGGCTCCCATTCATCTCTCCATCCTTTCTTCTCCGCGCTGGTTCCATTCTAACAGGCCCCCCATTCATCTCTCCATCCTTTCTTCACTGCGCTGGTTCCACTCTAACAGGCTCCCATTCATCTCTCCATCCTTTCTTCACCGCACTGGTTCCATTCTAACAGGCCCCCCATTCATCTCTCCATCCTTTCTTCACTGCGCTGGTTCCATTCTAACAGGCCCCCCATTCATCTCTCCATCCTTTCTTCACTGACTGGTTCCATTCTAACAGGCCCCCATTCATCTCTACATCCTTTCTTCACTGCGCTGGTCCCATTCTAACAGACCCCCCATTCATCTCTCCATCCTTTCTTCACTGCGCTGGTTCCATTCTAACAGGCCCCCCATTCATCTCTCCATCCTTTCTTCACTGCGCTGGTTCCACTCTAACAGGCTCCCATTCATCTCTCCATCCTTTCTTCACTGCGCTGGTTCCATTCTAACAGGCCCCCCATTCATCTCTCCATCCTTTCTTCACTGCGCTGGTTCCATTCTAACAGGCCCCCTTCATCTCTCCATCCTTTCTTCACTGCGCTGGTTCCATTCTAACAGACCCCCCATTCATCTCTCCGTCCTTTCTTCACTGCGCTGGTTCCATTCTAACAGGCTCCCATTCATCTCTACATCCTTTCTTCACTGCGCTGGTTCCATTCTAACAGGCTCCCATTCATCTCTACATCCTTTCTTCACTGCGCTGGTCCCATTCTAACAGACCCCCCATTCATCTCTCCACCCTTTCTTCACTGCGCTGGTTCCATTCTAACAGGCCCCATTCATCTCTCCATCCTTTCTTCACTGCGCTGGTTTCATTCTAACAGGCCCCCATTCATCTCTCCATCCTTTCTTAACTGCGCTGGTTCCATTCTAATAGGCCCCCATTCATCTCTCTATCCTTTCTTCACTGTGCTGGTTCCATTCTAACAGGCTCCCATTCATCTCTCCATCCTGTCTTCACTGCGCTGGTTCCATTCTAACAGGCCCCCCCATTCATCTCTCCCTCCTTTCTTCACTGCGCTGGCTCCATTCTAACAGGACCCCCATTCATCTCTCCATCCTTTCTTCACTGCGCTTGTTCCATTCTAACTGGCCCCCATTCATCTCTCCATCCTTTCTTCACTGTGCTGGTTCCATTCTAACAGGCCCCCCATTCATCTCTCCATCCTTTCTTCACTGAGCTAGTTCCATTCTAACAGGCCCCCCATTCATCTCTCCAACCTTTCTTCACTGAGCTAGTTCCATTCTAACAGACCCCCCCATTCATCTCTCCATCCTTTCTTCACTGAGCTGGTTCCATTCTAACAGACCCCCCATTCATCTCTCCATCCTTTCTTCACTGCGCTGGTTCCATTCTAACAGACCCCCCATTCATCTCTCCATCCTTTCTTCACTGCGCTGGTTCCATTCTAACAAGCCCCCCATTCATCTCTCCATCCTTTCTTCACTGCGCTGGTTCCATTCTAACAGGCCCCCCATTCATCTCTCCATCCTTTCTTCACTGCGCTGGTTCCATTCTAACAAGCCCCCCATTCATCTCTCCATCCTTTCTTCACTGCGCTGGTTCCATTCTAACAGGCCCCCCATTCATCTCTCCATCCTTTCTTCACTGCGCTGGTTCCATTCTAACAGGCCCCCCATTCATCTCTCCATCCTTTCTTCACTGTGCTGGTTCCATTCTAACAGGCCCCCCATTCATCTCTCCATCCTTTCTTCACTGTGCTGGTTCCATTCTAACACCCCCCCGTTCATCTCTCCATCCTTTCTTCACTGTGCTGGTTCCATTCTAACAGGCCCCCCCGTTCATCTCTCCATCCTTTCTTCACTGCGCTGGTTCCATTCTAACAGGCCCCCCATTCATCTCTCCATCCTTTCTTCACTGCGCTGGTTCCAATCTAACAGGCCCCCCATTCATCTCTCCATCCTTTCTTCACTGTGCTGGTTTCATTCTAACAGGCCCCCCATTCATCTCTCCATCCTTTCTTCATTGTGCTGGTTTCATTCTAACAGGCCCCCCCTTCATCTTTCCATCCTTTCTTCACTGCGCTGGTTCCGTTCTAATAACCCCCATATATCTCTCCATCCTTTCTTCACTGAGCTGGTTCCATTCTAACAGACTCCCATTCATCTCTCCATCCTTTCTTCACTGAGCTGGTTCCATTCTAACAGACCCCACATTCATCTCTCCATCCTTTCTTCACAGCGCTGGTTCCATTCTAACAGGCTCCCATTCATCTCTCCATCCTTTCTTGACTGCGCTGGTTCCATTCTAACAGACCTCCATTCATCTCTTCATCCTTTCTTTACTGTGCTGGTTCCATTCTAACAGGCCCCCCATTCATCTCTCCATCCTTTCTTCACTGCGCTGGTTCCATTCTAACAGGCCCCCCATTCATCTCGCCATCCTTTCTTCACTGCGCTGGTTCCATTCTAACAGGCCCCCCATTCATCTCTCCATCCTTTCTTCACTGCGCTGGTTCCATTCTAACAGGCCCCCCATTCATCTCTCCATCCTTTCTTCACTGCGCTGGTTCCATTCTAACAGGCCTCCCATTCATCTCTCCATCCTTTCTTCACTGCGCTGGTTCCATTCTGACAGGCCCCCATTCATCTCTCCATCCTTTCTTCACTGCGCTGGTTCCATTCTAACAGGCCCACATTCACCTCTCCATCCTTTCTTCACTGCGCTGGTTCCATTCTAACAGGCCTCCCATTCATCTCTCCATCCTTTCTTCACTGCGCTGGTTCCATTCTAACAGGCCCCCCATTCATCTCTCCATCCTTTCTTCACTGTGCTGGTTTCATTCTAACAGGCCCCCCCTTCATCTTTCCATCCTTTCTTCACTGCGCTGGTTCCGTTCTAATAACCCCCATTCATCTCTCCATCCTTTCTTCACTGAGCTGGTTCCATTCTAATAGGCTCCCATTCATCTCTCCATCCTTTCTTCACTGAGCTGGTTCCATTCTAACAGACCCCACATTCATCTCTCCATCCTTTCTTCACAGCGCTGGTTCCATTCTAACAGGCTCCCATTCATCTCTCCATCCTTTCTTGACTGCGCTGGTTCCATTCTAACAGACCTCCATTCATCTCTTCATCCTTTCTTTACTGTGCTGGTTCCATTCTAACAGGCCCCCCATTCATCTCTCCATCCTTTCTTCACTGCGCTGGTTCCATTCTAACAGGCCCCCCATTCATCTCGCCATCCTTTCTTCACTGCGCTGGTTCCATTCTAACAGGCCCCCCATTCATCTCTCCATCCTTTCTTCACTGCGCTGGTTCCATTCTAACAGGCCCCCCATTCATCTCCCCATCCTTTCTTCACTGCGCTGGTTCCATTCTAACAGGCCTCCCATTCATCTCTCCATCCTTTCTTCACAGTGGAGAAGTGTGGCTCAGGGGTTAGAGGCGGCAGACCTGGAGCTTGAGCTTGAGTTCGGTCCGGGACCAGGGTTCAATTCCCCACCTCGGCGGGTCTTGGGCTCAAAAATTCCGCGGACTCGTTAATTCTCGCTCCGGTGCCTTCTCAGCTCACGGGTTCACACTCTGCGACTCTGGGCAATAGCTTGCTTAATCTCCACAACGGCCCCTCGCGGTGGGATGCCTGGCTTTCACCTTGTGGATACCCTGCCAGGGCTATCTCACAGGGGAATACCAGGACGGGTTCCCTAAGCAAGCGCCGAGATGCCCCAGGGTAAGTCGTGCGCTATATAAGACTTCATACTTTACTTTACTTACTACTTACTGCGCTGGTTCCATTCTGACAGGCCCCCATTCATCTCTCCATCCTTTCTTCACTGCGCTGGTTCCATTCTAACAGGCCCACATTCACCTCTCCATCCTTTCTTCACTGCGCTGGTTCCATTCTAACAGGCCTCCCATTCATCTCTCCATCCTTTCTTCACTGCGCTGGTTCCATTCTAACAGGCCCCCATTCATCTCTCCATCCTTTCTTCACTGCGCTGGTTCCATTCTAACAGGCCTCCCATTCATCTCTCCATCCTTTCTTCACTGCGCTGGTTCCATTCTAACAGGCCCCCATTCATCTCTCCATCCTTTCTTCACTGCGCTGGTCCCATTCTAACAGGCCCCCATTCATCTCTCCATCCTTTCTTCACTGCGCTGGTTTCATTCTAACAGGCCTCCCATTCATCTCTCCATCCTTTCTTCACTGTGCTGGTTCCATTCTAACAGGCCCCCATTCATCTCTCCATCCTTTCTTCACTGCGCTGGTTCCGTTCAAACAGGCCCCCATTCATCTCTCCATCCTTTCTTCACTGTGCTGGTTCCATTCTAACTGGCCCCATTCATCTCTCCATCCTTTCTTCACTGCGCTGGTTCCATTCTAACAGGCCCCCATTCATCTCTCCATCCTTTCTTCACTGCGCTGGTTCCATTCTAACAGGCTCCCATTCATCTCTCCATCCTTTCTTCACTGCGCTGGGGCCATTCTAACCGGCCCCCCATTCATCTCTCCATCCTTTCTTCACTGCGCTGGTTCCATTCTAACAGGCCCCCATTCATCTCTCCATCCTTTCTTCACTGCGCTGGTTCCATTCTAACAGGCCCCCATTCATCTCTCCATCCTTTCTTAACTGCGTTGGTTCCATTCTAATAGGCCCCCATTCATCTCTCTATCCTTTCTTCACTGTGCTGGTTCCATTCTAACAGGCTCCCATTCATCTCTCCATCCTGTCTTCACTGCGCTGGTTCCATTCTAACAGGCCCTCCCATTCATCTCTCCATCCTTTCTTCACTTCGCTAGGTCCATTCTAACAGGCCCCCATTCATCTCTTCATCCTTTCTTCACTGCGCTGGTTCCATTCTAACAGGCCCCCCATTCATCTCTCCATCCTTTCTTCACTGCGCTGGTTTTATTCTAACAGGCACCCATTCATCTCTCCATCCTTTCTTCACTGTGCTGGTTCCATTCTAACAGGCCCCCCATTCATCTCTCCATCCTTTCTTCACTGCGCTGGTTCCATTCTAACAGGCCCCCCATTCATCTCTCCATCCTTTCTTCACTGTGCTGGTTCCATTCTAACAGGCCCCCATTCATCTCTCCATTCTTTCTTCCCTGCGCTGGTTCCATTCTAACAGACCCCCCCATTCATCTCTCCATCCTTTCTTCCCTGCGCTGGTTCCACTCTAACAGGCTCCCATTCATCTCTCCATCCTTTCTTCACCGCGCTGGTTCCATTCTAACAGGCCCCCCATTCATCTCTCCATCCTTTCTTCACTGCGCTGGTTCCACTCTAACAGGCTCCCATTCATCTCTCCATCCTTTCTTCACCGCACTGGTTCCATTCTAACAGGCCCCCCATTCATCTCTCCATCCTTTCTTCACTGCGCTGGTTCCATTCTAACAGGCCCCCCATTCATCTCTCCATCCTTTCTTCACTGACTGGTTCCATTCTAACAGGCCCCCATTCATCTCTACATCCTTTCTTCACTGCGCTGGTCCCATTCTAACAGACCCCCCATTCATCTCTCCATCCTTTCTTCACTGCGCTGGTTCCATTCTAACAGGCCCCCCATTCATCTCTCCATCCTTTCTTCACTGCGCTGGTTCCACTCTAACAGGCTCCCATTCATCTCTCCATCCTTTCTTCACTGCGCTGGTTCCATTCTAACAGGCCCCCCATTCATCTCTCCATCCTTTCTTCACTGCGCTGGTTCCATTCTAACAGGCCCCCTTCATCTCTCCATCCTTTCTTCACTGCGCTGGTTCCATTCTAACAGACCCCCCATTCATCTCTCCGTCCTTTCTTCACTGCGCTGGTTCCATTCTAACAGGCTCCCATTCATCTCTACATCCTTTCTTCACTGCGCTGGTTCCATTCTAACAGGCTCCCATTCATCTCTACATCCTTTCTTCACTGCGCTGGTCCCATTCTAACAGACCCCCCATTCATCTCTCCACCCTTTCTTCAAAGCGCTGGTTCCATTCTAACAGGCCCCATTCATCTCTCCATCCTTTCTTCACTGCGCTGGTTTCATTCTAACAGGCCCCCATTCATCTCTCCATCCTTTCTTAACTGCGCTGGTTCCATTCTAATAGGCCCCCATTCATCTCTCTATCCTTTCTTCACTGTGCTGGTTCCATTCTAACAGGCTCCCATTCATCTCTCCATCCTGTATTCACTGCGCTGGTTCCATTCTAACAGGCCGCCCCATTCATCTCTCCATCCTTTCTTCACTGCGCTAGATCCATTCTAACAGGCCCCCCATTCATCTCTCCATCCTTTCTTCACTGCGCTGGTTCCATTCTAACAGGCCCCCCATTCATCTCTCCATCCTTTCTTCACTGCGCTGGTTCTATTCTAACAGGCCCCCATTCATCTCTCCATCCTTTCTTCACTGTGCTGGTTCCATTGTAACAGGCCCCCCATTCATCTCTCCATCCTTTCTTCACTGCGCTGGTTCCATTCTAACAGGCCCCCCATTCATCTCTCCATCCTTTCTTCACTGTGCTGGTTCCATTCTAACAGGCCCCCCATTCATCTCTCCATCCTTTCTTCACTGCGCTGGTTCCATTCTAACAGGCCCCCCATTCATCTCTCCATCCTTTCTTCACTGCGCTGGTTCCACTCTAACAGGCTCCCATTCATCTCTCCATCCTTTCTTCACCGCACTGGTTCCATTCTAACAGGCCCCCCATTCATCTCTCCATCCTTTCTTCACTGCGCTGGTTCCATTCTAACAGGCCCCCATTCATCTCTACATCCTTTCTTCACTGCGCTGGTCCCATTCTAACAGACCCCCCATTCATCTCTCCATCCTTTCTTCACTGCGCTGGTTCCATTCTAACAGGCCCCCCATTCATCTCTCCATCCTTTCTTCACTGCGCTGGTTCCACTCTAACAGGCTCCCATTCATCTCTCCATCCTTTCTTCACTGCGCTGGTTCCATTCTAACAGGCCCCCCATTCATCTCTCCATCCTTTCTTCACTGCGCTGGTTCCATTCTAACAGGCCCCCTTCATCTCTCCATCCTTTCTTCACTGCGCTGGTTCCATTCTAACAGACCCCCCATTCATCTCTCCGTCCTTTCTTCACTGCGCTGGTTCCATTCTAACAGGCTCCCATTCATCTCTACATCCTTTCTTCACTGCGCTGGTTCCATTCTAACAGGCTCCCATTCATCTCTACATCCTTTCTTCACTGCGCTGGTTCCATTCTAACAGACCCCCCATTCATCTCTCCATCCTTTCTTCACTGCGCTGGTTCCATTCTAACAGGCTCCCATTCATCTCTACATCCTTTCTTCACTGCGCTGGTTCCATTCTAACAGGCCCCCTGTGAGAAGTTGGCCTGGTATATAATGCTCACTAGTTCTAGTGATCACTTTGTACCATGCCAAGCAACCCTTATGATGATGGTTGTAATTCAACCTTGTAGACCAGTTATCCTAGTGGTAACGTGGACAAAGCAGTCTTAGGCTAAACTCTGAAAGGCATGTGAAGCCAGCTGTTATACCATACACAACCCCCTTGAATACCAAATGAAAGGGACACCACACAGATATATATTGAAAATATATATTGATTTATTAACTCTTAAAATCCCCTGGACTCTTTATGAGCACAGAAGCACAAGCGTAAAATCACAAGACAGTTTAAAATACACAAAAGTTGCACAATATGGATGAGCCCTAGGGGCCACCTAAACCATATACTAAATAAGTGGTATAAGAGATACCTAAAGGAAAGTGAAGAGGCCTAGGGCCTTGGGAATCGCTGGAGCTATTCGAGACTGGAGTTAACTAAGTCGGGAAAGGCCCACGGGACTCGGGTGCAGTGTTCAAAGTGCACGCACTTCTCAATACAAAGTCTATGGTGCGTAAAAAGCACAAAGTTAGAAAGTTAGGAACCTTCCGAGTGACCTACGGAGCTGAAACTTAAAACACAGGCCCTTGGGATGTGTACCAGTGCAGGAGCACCGGCGGAGCTGAGTTACCTCACCCACAGGAAGCGGGTGCACAGGGTCGAAGATGTGTCGGGTTTCGTCACGCTGGTCGATGGTGCTTGGAGCTAAAGATGCTGCAGGCGGCTCGATGAGAAGAGTTCCGGTGGATCCAAGGGTGGATCTGAAGAGTTGAAGACCTGAAAGCAGAGGGGACAGTGTTCAAAGTCACTAGCCAGTGACTACCGTGGAACCAGAGTGGAACCAGGCGATGTCGGGTGCAAACAGGCGTTGTCGGGTAGCTTCTTTCTGCAGCCACGTGGATACCCGGGGTCGAGGACGTCCAGGAGTCGGTCACGAGCTGTCCCACGTAGGCTTCTCGCTGTTGGCGGTGTCGGCGACCTGATCGGAGCAAACAGGCCTTGGCAAATGCAAGCCACGCAGGAGTTGAAAGATGCTGTTCACTCGGACCAGCAAGGTCAGAGCGAGTACTCCTTTTCACAGGAGCTTGGGTAGGTCTGGAGCAACCAGACCTGCTGTTTAAATCTTCGGGTTCGTCGCCAAGATGGCCGCTGGCCGCTTGGCTAGTGGCCGGGATGGCGCGTCGAGTGGCACAATGCAAAAGGGCCCCACGCAGATCGTGGAGATGCTGGAGGGCTGATCTTCGGTGCAAGGGCTGCTCGGTGGTGGGGGTTCTCAATCCCCAAAGCACAACGTCGAGGATGCCTCAGAAGCTGCGCAGTCAGCTTGTCGGGTGTCTTTCAAGAGGTCCGGTCCCACGTCGCTCGGTGCCTCCACGGGTCCCTTCTTCGCAGGGACTGTGGATCGGGCTCTGAGAGGTCTGGGAGTCTGGTTCTTGTCGGGCTCTGGGCTCGGTCTCCGGCGGGAGGCGGCGGCAAAGCAGACGTCGAGTCGCTGGTTGGTACCTGTGTTCACAGGGTGGTCACTCCTTGGCCACAAGGGAGATTCTTCTTCAGTCTTCTGTGCAGCAGAATGTCGAAGTCCAGTCTTCTTCTTAGTTTTAAGTTGATTTCGGGATGATCTGCTGTGCAATGGCACTGCTCCCCCTCTTATTCCAATCTAGGGGGTGGATCACCTACTAGGTCCCTCCTCTGGGAGGAACCAGGAAGGGGGGCGGTTACACCCCCTTTCCTTTGTCCAGCTCCGCGCCAGGACTGGGGCTGGAAGGCCCCAGAACCGGTTTGGGCTGGCCTATGCACGGGGACACCTTGTGTGCCCCGGGCATGTCTGATTCTATTCAGCCCTGTCCTACCCAATACACAAAATCCTGTCTGGGGTGGTGCTCGCACCTCCCAAGGCAGGAAACCCTTTGTCCAGGCCCTCCTCGCTGGAAGGACTCCCAGCAGCAGGAGGTCAGACATGTGTCTGTGGTGGCAGCATCCATTTTGTGATGCTGAGGCTCTGTTTAACTTTAACCGGGGTTAAGGCTACACACATGTCGTGTCCCTCTAGAAGGGTGGAATGCTATCCCCGTCGCCAGAACTGGCGAGGGGATAGTATTCCAATTCGTATGACACCTTACTCGACATGTTTTGATAAAGCCAAACCAAAGATAGCATTTAACCGCGAGGATTATAATGCACTTAAGAGTATATGGTATGGCAATATCCCGGAACAGCTTAGGGAGTGGTTCCCGACAGCTGCAGACAGGCTCAGCTCATGCTAGAGCACCATCTCACATATTTCCAAGCACTCTGCCTCCAGGATTGATGAGGCCTTCCATAGGAGTGGCTGATAGGAACATATGTGTCCAGTTTAGGGTTAGGCACAGGCATACTGTACCTAAGTAAGAGGTGATTACACCAACTTACCCCAGCTGAGTGATCAGCCAGTTGTGTCAAATATGGAGGCCAGGCCAGGGGTGGCACAATACATGCTGCAGCCCCTGGTAGGCCTTGGCTACACCTATGCCCTGGGTACCTATGGTACACTGTTACAGGGGCCTATAAGGTGAACCAATTCCAATTGTGTTATGCACCTAAGGTACATGGAGTCCATTTTAAGGAGAGAGCAATCAGCCTGGGGCCCTGAATAGCAGGATCCCAGGCCAACTAAGTCAAAAACCAGCTAAACACCAGGCAAAAAGTTTGGGGGTAACCATAGTCAGATATCCACCTTCCTACATAACCCCCCCCCAAACGAAAGGAGATAAGGCTATCCTTGACCAGGTAAGCCTATATTGCCTAAGTGGCCATATAAGGAAGTACCAGCTCTGGCTTGGTAACCCCCTGTCTCATGGTCCACTAAGCAATCCCTCACCCTAAGGGTATCTGAGGGTCTCCACCATAGGGAATCTCTACCTGTGGTGTGTCTTTGCAAAGTCAAAGGCTGGTGTTGGGATGGAGTACTGAAGTGAGTTTCCTCTGTAGGGCTCAGCTTCCTCCAATCACTCTCCACCATGTGTGCCTTTCTTTCTCTGACTGAGTTGCACTGTGCTCTCAGGGTCAACCTCTGGCTACCTAAAGCTGGAGGCTGGGTCCCTCTGTTTGGCTTACTGGAGGGACAGGTCAGGTTTGGGGCCTTTTGGTCCCAGGTTTGGCTGTGCCCAACAATATCCATCTGGGGGAGGTCCCTAACTACTTTTAAGGGGGATCCCTCAGGAGTTTTTAAAGTTTTCACCTCACTAGGGCTACTAGTTTCGGTGCCCCTAATCTGTTGATGGGGGTGCTTTATTTGACAGGGGGCCCTTTGGGTCTCACTGTCCTTCTT
Organism: Lissotriton vulgaris; assembly: GCF_964263255.1. Taxonomy (NCBI): domain Eukaryota; kingdom Metazoa; phylum Chordata; class Amphibia; order Caudata; family Salamandridae; genus Lissotriton; species Lissotriton vulgaris. The sequence continues at coordinate 2,906,899 of NC_141696.1, read as the reverse complement.
GTCCTCTGCAGCCCTGGGCTGAGTAAGGCAAGGTAGAGAGGGGCAGGTTACCTGCTCCAGACTGGGTCCCTCCTGAGAAGGGTCCACTGCCATCAGAGGCTCTGTCAGGCCAGGCCTAACAACCTCTGGGACAGTTCCTTCATCAGGGGTAAGATCAGTTCCCTGAGGAGGCTGATCCTTTCCTAAAGTCTGGTGGGAGGGAGATTTCTCTTCCTCCTCAATGCTCTCTGTTTGGGTGGAGTGATCCATCATTTCAGGCTTCACTACCCATGTATCAGTTTGAGTTTGGGCTGTGGCCATCACAGCCCCACCAACCTTTTCAGGAGGAGACTCAGTTTGGGTATGGGCTGTTACTAGTACAGCCCTGCTACTCTTTTCAGGAGGGAAGTTATCTAAAGATGGGGCTGAGGTTTGCTCAGCCCTCCCAACCTTTTCAGGAAGGACATCTTGAATTGGGGCTGTAGCCATTACAGCCCCACTAACCTTTCCATGGAGATTTACCATTCTAGAATGGGTTTGCTGTTCAACCTCAGCCCAGGCTGAGATTTCCAAATCATTACCCAGTAGGCAATCTACAGGCAAGTTTGCTGACACTGCCACTCTCTTTGGGCCAGTGACACCTCCCCAGCTAAGATTGACTACTGCCATGGGATGATTGGATTCTATGCCATCAATGTTTGTCACCTGATATTTGGCATCAGGTAAAAGTTGCCTTGAGGGGACTAGACATTCAGCCACCATGGTGATGCTAGCCCCTGTGTCTCTGAAGGCCTCAACTTTCAAGCCATTGATGAGGGGCTCCTGTCTATACTTGCTCAAAGTGTTTGGGCAAGCAGTGAAATTGGCAAACCCCATGCCAGTCTCATAGACAAGAGTATCTGAGTTAGGGGACCTGGATAGGCCAGAGTCCACCTGTCCTCCAAAAGTAAACCCACCCAAATTCTTGGGGGTGCTCCCACCACCTGGGGGACCACTGCTAACAGTGACAGGAGGTGTTGGAGCCTTACCTGGAGGTATATTCTCCTTATTGCCATTCTTGGGACAACAGCTATCTGTTTTGTAATGCCCCACCTGTTTACAGGTATGACAATAAGGCTTTTTCTGGGATGTAGAAGTGTCTTGGGACCCACCCCCATTCTTGGAGTTTTGGGGCCCTGGGGAAGTCTTTTCCTTACTTTTATCCCCACCCTTCTCTTGAGGCTTGGTAGTCTCTTTCTTTTGGTCACCACCCTGGTTCTTAGGCCTGATCCTGGTTCTGACCCATTTGTCTGCCCTCCTACCCAATTCTTGTGGGGAGGTCAGATCAGAGTCAACCAGGTGCTGATGTAGAAGCTGATTTTGACAATTACTTAAGATTTGCTCTCTCATAATTAAATTATACAATCCTGTATAGTCAGTAACCTTACTTCCGAGCAACCAGCCCTCCAGAGCCTTAGTGGCACATTCAACAAATTCAGACCAGTCCTGAGTCTGTGTCTTCTGGGTATCTCTGAACATTAACCTGTACTGTTCAGTGGTTAAGCCTAACCCATCAATCAGAGCACTCTTCAGGACCATGTAGTTTCTAGAATCCTCATCACTAACTGTGAGGAGTCTGTCTCTGCCTCTACCTTCAAAGGAGAGCCACAGGATTGCTGCCCACTGCTCCTGAGGGATCTGCTGTACCATGCAGGCTCTCTCAAGTGCAGTCATCCATTTGTGGATGTCATCCCCAGCTTTGTAGGGGGGCACAATCTTACTCAGGTTTCTTGTATCAAAGGACCTGTCTTTATCCTTCTGGATAGTGCTGCCACCAGTGGATCCTAATCCACTCTCTCTAGGCTGTCTTGCTCTAGCAAGTTTCTCCTTAGCCAGGGCAACCTCTAACTCTTGCCTCTGGATCCTAAGCTCAGCCTCTCTCATTTTGGCCTCATGTTCCCTTCTCTGAGGGCTAGTCATCTCCTTTCTGGAGTGACCATGAGAGCCTCTAGAGACATGGGAGGTATTGGATTCACCTGAGTGATGCCTCCTCCTCCTATGGCCCTGGTTAAGTCCACCTGAGGGTCTGAATGGGTTGTTACCTGATTCATTCCCAAGTTGACTTAAGTTAGCCTGGTTCAGTCTACTGACCAGCACCTGACTATCTCTGTCATCATCTGACTCACTGCTTTCCACCTCCTCCTCCTCTTCTTCTTCCTCTACATCTACTTGAGGAGCTCCAGTGGTGGAGGCTTCCTCATCTTCTAGGATGATAGGGGCAGGGGTGTCTACAGTGTCATCCTCTGAAGGATGGCCTCCTTCAGCATTCCCTGTGGGGTTTGCTTTAGAGGTCTTTAGAGCTTCAGACTGATCCAAAAGCTCTCTTAGGTGGTCTGCAGTAGGGGAAGGCCCTGTCTTCAGACCCCTTAAGACACAAAGCTGTCTTAGTTCCTTAAAAGGAAAAATAGCAAACTGGGATGGTGCCCTTGGAGGGTCACTCTCAACAGGAGTAAGTCCACTGGACCCCTCTGTTCCAGACATTGCTCTAGTGTGGGTGGATGTGTTGCAATCTACCTACACTGGTGTTTACCTACTAAACCTATCTAGTAGTTGTAGCTAGGGTGTGCTACTCCCTTTGCTCTACAACAACTAAGTTCAGTAGAACTTAAGTATACTAGTCTTGTTTTATATGTACCTAGCAGGTACCTGTGTGATCTTTCAGATGATAATCTCAAAGATTGTAATGGTAAAACAACAGCAAGCTCAGATCCCAATCCGCTGCTCACCAATGTGAGAAGTTGGCCTGGTATATAATGCTCACTAGTTCTAGTGATCACTTTGTACCATGCCAAGCAACCCTTATGATGATGGTTGTAATTCAACCTTGTAGACCAGTTATCCTAGTGGTAACGTGGACAAAGCAGTCTTAGGCTAAACTCTGAAAGGCATGTGAAGCCAGCTGTTATACCATACACAACCCCCTTGAATACCAAATGAAAGGGACACCACACAGATATATATTGAAAATATATATTGATTTATTAACTCTTAAAATCCCCTGGACTCTTTATGAGCACAGAAGCACAAGCGTAAAATCACAAGACAGTTTAAAATACACAAAAGTTGCACAATATGGATGAGCCCTAGGGGCCACCTAAACCATATACTAAATAAGTGGTATAAGAGATACCTAAAGGAAAGTGAAGAGGCCTAGGGCCTTGGGAATCGCTGGAGCTATTCGAGACTGGAGTTAACTAAGTCGGGAAAGGCCCACGGGACTCGGGTGCAGTGTTCAAAGTGCACGCACTTCTCAATACAAAGTCTATGGTGCGTAAAAAGCACAAAGTTAGAAAGTTAGGAACCTTCCGAGTGACCTACGGAGCTGAAACTTAAAACACAGGCCCTTGGGATGTGTACCAGTGCAGGAGCACCGGCGGAGCTGAGTTACCTCACCCACAGGAAGCGGGTGCACAGGGTCGAAGATGTGTCGGGTTTCGTCACGCTGGTCGATGGTGCTTGGAGCTAAAGATGCTGCAGGCGGCTCGATGAGAAGAGTTCCGGTGGATCCAAGGGTGGATCTGAAGAGTTGAAGACCTGAAAGCAGAGGGGACAGTGTTCAAAGTCACTAGCCAGTGACTACCGTGGAACCAGAGTGGAACCAGGCGATGTCGGGTGCAAACAGGCGTTGTCGGGTAGCTTCTTTCTGCAGCCACGTGGATACCCGGGGTCGAGGACGTCCAGGAGTCGGTCACGAGCTGTCCCACGTAGGCTTCTCGCTGTTGGCGGTGTCGGCGACCTGATCGGAGCAAACAGGCCTTGGCAAATGCAAGCCACGCAGGAGTTGAAAGATGCTGTTCACTCGGACCAGCAAGGTCAGAGCGAGTACTCCTTTTCACAGGAGCTTGGGTAGGTCTGGAGCAACCAGACCTGCTGTTTAAATCTTCGGGTTCGTCGCCAAGATGGCCGCTGGCCGCTTGGCTAGTGGCCGGGATGGCGCGTCGAGTGGCACAATGCAAAAGGGCCCCACGCAGATCGTGGAGATGCTGGAGGGCTGATCTTCGGTGCAAGGGCTGCTCGGTGGTGGGGGTTCTCAATCCCCAAAGCACAACGTCGAGGATGCCTCAGAAGCTGCGCAGTCAGCTTGTCGGGTGTCTTTCAAGAGGTCCGGTCCCACGTCGCTCGGTGCCTCCACGGGTCCCTTCTTCGCAGGGACTGTGGATCGGGCTCTGAGAGGTCTGGGAGTCTGGTTCTTGTCGGGCTCTGGGCTCGGTCTCCGGCGGGAGGCGGCGGCAAAGCAGACGTCGAGTCGCTGGTTGGTACCTGTGTTCACAGGGTGGTCACTCCTTGGCCACAAGGGAGATTCTTCTTCAGTCTTCTGTGCAGCAGAATGTCGAAGTCCAGTCTTCTTCTTAGTTTTAAGTTGATTTCGGGATGATCTGCTGTGCAATGGCACTGCTCCCCCTCTTATTCCAATCTAGGGGGTGGATCACCTACTAGGTCCCTCCTCTGGGAGGAACCAGGAAGGGGGGCGGTTACACCCCCTTTCCTTTGTCCAGCTCCGCGCCAGGACTGGGGCTGGAAGGCCCCAGAACCGGTTTGGGCTGGCCTATGCACGGGGACACCTTGTGTGCCCCGGGCATGTCTGATTCTATTCAGCCCTGTCCTACCCAATACACAAAATCCTGTCTGGGGTGGTGCTCGCACCTCCCAAGGCAGGAAACCCTTTGTCCAGGCCCTCCTCGCTGGAAGGACTCCCAGCAGCAGGAGGTCAGACATGTGTCTGTGGTGGCAGCATCCATTTTGTGATGCTGAGGCTCTGTTTAACTTTAACCGGGGTTAAGGCTACACACATGTCGTGTCCCTCTAGAAGGGTGGAATGCTATCCCCGTCGCCAGAACTGGCGAGGGGATAGTATTCCAATTCGTATGACACCTTACTCGACATGTTTTGATAAAGCCAAACCAAAGATAGCATTTAACCGCGAGGATTATAATGCACTTAAGAGTATATGGTATGGCAATATCCCGGAACAGCTTAGGGAGTGGTTCCCGACAGCTGCAGACAGGCTCAGCTCATGCTAGAGCACCATCTCACATATTTCCAAGCACTCTGCCTCCAGGATTGATGAGGCCTTCCATAGGAGTGGCTGATAGGAACATATGTGTCCAGTTTAGGGTTAGGCACAGGCATACTGTACCTAAGTAAGAGGTGATTACACCAACTTACCCCAGCTGAGTGATCAGCCAGTTGTGTCAAATATGGAGGCCAGGCCAGGGGTGGCACAATACATGCTGCAGCCCCTGGTAGGCCTTGGCTACACCTATGCCCTGGGTACCTATGGTACACTGTTACAGGGGCCTATAAGGTGAACCAATTCCAATTGTGTTATGCACCTAAGGTACATGGAGTCCATTTTAAGGAGAGAGCAATCAGCCTGGGGCCCTGAATAGCAGGATCCCAGGCCAACTAAGTCAAAAACCAGCTAAACACCAGGCAAAAAGTTTGGGGGTAACCATAGTCAGATATCCACCTTCCTACACCCCCCATTCATCTCTCCATCCTTTCTTCACTGCGCTGGTTCCATTCTAACAGGCCCCCCATTCATCACTCCATCCTTTCTTCACTGCGCTGGTTCCATTCTAACGGGCCCCCATTCATCTCTACATCCTTTCTTCACTGCGCTGGTCCCATTCTAACAGACCCCCATTCATCTCTCCATCCTTTCTTCACTGCGCTGGTTCCATTCTAACAGGCCCCCCATTCATCTCTCCATCCTTTCTTCACTGCGCTGGTTCCATTCTAACAGGCTCCCATTCATCTCTCCATCCTTTCTTCACTGCGCTGGTTCCATTCTAACAGGCCCCCTTCATCTCTCCATTCTTTCTTCACTGCGCTGGTTCCATTCTAACAGACCCCCCATTCATCTCTCCATCCTTTCTTCACTGCGCTAGTTCCATTCTAACAGGCTCCCAATCATCTCTACATCCTTTCTTCACTGCGCTGGTTCCATTCTAACAGGCTCCCATTCATCTCTACATCCTTTCTTCACTGCGCTGGTTCCATTCTAACAGACCCCCCATTCATCTCTCCATCCTTTCTTCACTGCGCTGGTTCCATTCTAACAGGCTCCCATTCATCTCTACATCCTTTCTTCACTGCGCTGGTTCCATTCTAACAGGCCCCCATTCATCTCTCCATCCTTTCTTCACTGCGCTGGTTCCATTCTAACAGGCCCCCCATTCATCTCTCCATCCTTTCTTCACTGCGCTGGTTCCATTCTAACAGGCTCCCAATCATCTCTACATCCTTTCTTCACTGCGCTGGTTCCATTCTAACAGGCTCCCATTCATCTCTACATCCTTTCTTCACTGCGCTGGTTCCATTCTAACAGACCCCCCATTCATCTCTCCATCCTTTCTTCACTGCGCTGGTTCCATTCTAACAGGCTCCCATTCATCTCTACATCCTTTCTTCACTGCGCTGGTTCCATTCTAACAGGCCCCCATTCATCTCTCCATCCTTTCTTCACTGCGCTGGTTCCATTCTAACAGGACCCCCATTCATCTTTCCATCCTCTCTTTACTGTGCTGGTTCCATTCTAACAGGCCCCCCATTCATCTCTCCATCCTTTCTTCACTGCGCTGGTTCCATTCTAACAGGCTCCCATTCATCTCTCCATCCTTTCTTCACTGCGCTGGTCCCATTCTAACAGACCCCCCCATTCATCTCTCCATCCTTTCTTGACTGCGCTGGTTCCATTCTAACAGGCCCCCCATTCATCTCTCCATCCTTTCTTCACTGCGCTGGTTCCACTCTAACAGGCTCCCATTCATCTCTCCATCCTTTCTTCACTGCGCTGGTTCCATTCTAACAGGCCCCCCATTCATCTCTCCATCCTTTCTTCACTGCGCTGGTTACATTCTAACAGTCCCCCTTCATCTCTCCATTCTTTCTTCACTGCGCTGGTTCCATTCTAACAGACCCCCCATTCATCTCTCCATCCTTTCTTCACTGCGCTGGTTCCATTCTAACAGGCTCCCATTCATCTCTACATCCTTTCTTCACTGCGCTGGTTCCATTCTAACAGGCTCCCATTCATCTCTACATCCTTTCTTCACTGCGCTGGTTCCATTCTAACAGACCCCCCATTCATCTCTCCATCCTTTCTTCACTGCGCTGGTTCCATTATAACAGGCTCCCATTCATCTCTACATCCTTTCTTCACTGCGCTGGTTCCATTCTAACAGGCCCCCATTCATCTCGCCATCCTTTCTTCACTGCGCTGGTTCCATTCTAACAGGCCCCCCGTTCATCTTTCCATCCTCTCTTCACTGTGCTGGTTCCATTCTGACAGGCCCCCATTCATCTCTCCATCCTTTCTTCACTGCGCTGGTTCCATTCTAACAGGCCCCATTCATCTCTCTATCCTTTCTTCACTGCGCTGGTTCCATTCTAACAGGCTCCCATTCATCTCTACATCCTTTCTTCACTGCGCAGGTTCCATTCTAACAGGCCCCCCATTCATCTCTCCATCCTTTCTTCACTGTGCTGGTTCCATTCTAACAGGCTCCCATTCATCTCTCCATCCTTTCTTCACTGCGCTGGCTCCATTCTAACAGGCCCCCTATTCATCTCTCCATCCTTTCTTCACTGTGCTGGTTCCATTCTAACAGGCCCCCCATTCATCTCTCCATCCTTTCTTCACTGCGCTGGTTCCATTCTAACAGGCCCCCATTCATCTCTCCATCCTTTCTTCACTGTGCTGGTTCCATTCTAACAGACCCCCATTCATCTCTCCATCCTTTCTTCACTGCACTGGTTCCATTCTAACAGGCCCCCCATTCATCTCTCCATCCTTTCTTCACTGCACTGGTTCCATTCTAACAGGCCCCACCATTCATCTCTCCATCCTTTCTTCACTGCGCTGGTTCCATTCTAACAGGCCCCCCATTCATCTCTCCATCCTTTCTACACTGCGCTGGTTCCATTCTAACAGGCCCCCCATTCATCTCTCCATCCTTTATTCACTGCACTGGTTCCATTCTAACAGGCTCCCCCATTCATCTCTCCATCCTTTCCTCACTGCGCTGGTTCCATTCTAACAGGCTCCCATTCATCTCTCCATCCTTTCTTCACTGTGCTGGTTCCATTCTAACAGGCTCCCATTCATCTCTCCATCCTTTCTTCACTGCGCTGGTTCCATTCTAACAGGCCCCCCATTCATCTCTCCATCCTTTCCTCATGGTGCTGGTTCCATTCTAACAGGCCCCCATTCATCTCTCCATCCTTTCTTCACTGCGCTGGTTCCATTCTAACAGGCCCCCCATTCATCTCTCCATCCTTTCCTCATGGTGCTGGTTCCATTCTAACAGGCCCCATTCATCTCTCCATCCTTTCTTCACTGCGCTGGTTCCATTCTAACAGGCCCCCCATTCATCTCTACATCCTTTCTTCACTGCGCTGGTTCCATTCTAACAGGCCCCCTTCATCTCTCCATTCTTTCTTCACTGCGCTGGTTCCATTCTAACAGACCCCCCATTCATCTCTCCATCCTTTCTTCACTGCGCTGGTTCCATTCTAACAGGCTCCCATTCATCTCTACATCCTTTCTTCACTGCGCTGGTTCCATTCTAACAGGCCCCCATTCATCTCTCCATCCTTTCTTCACTGCGCTGGTTCCATTCTAACAGGCCCCCCATTCATCTCTCCATCCTTTCTTCACTGCGCTGGTTCCATTCTAACAGGCTCCCAATCATCTCTACATCCTTTCTTCACTGCGCTGGTTCCATTCTAACAGGCTCCCATTCATCTCTACATCCTTTCTTCACTGCGCTGGTTCCATTCTAACTGACCCCCCATTCATCTCTCCATCCTTTCTTCACTGCGCTGGTTCCATTCTAACAAGCTCCCATTCATCTCTACATCCTTTCTTCACTGCGCTGGTTCCATTCTAACAGGCCCCCATTCATCTCTCCATCCTTTCTTCACTGCGCTGGTTCCATTCTAACAGGACCCCCATTAATCTTTCCATCCTCTCTTCACTGTGCTGGTTCCATTCTAACAGGCCCCCCATTCATCTCTCCATCCTTTCTTCACTGCGCTGGTTCCATTCTAACAGGCTCCCATTCATCTCTCCATCCTTTCTTCACTGCGCTGGTCCCATTCTAACAGACCCCCCATTCATCTCTCCATCCTTTCTTGACTGCGCTGGTTCCATTCTAACAGGCCCCCCATTCATCTCTCCATCCTTTCTTCACTGCGCTGGTTCCACTCTAACAGGCTCCCATTCATCTCTCCATCCTTTCTTCACTGCGCTGGTTCCATTCTAACAGGCCCCCCATTCATCTCTCCATCCTTTCTTCACTGCGCTGGTTCCATTCTAACAGGCCCCCTTCATCTCTCCATTCTTTCTTCACTGCGCTGGTTCCATTCTAACAGACCCCCCATTCATCTCTCCATCCTTTCTTCACTGCGCTGGTTCCATTCTAACAGGCTCCCATTCATCTCTACATCCATTCTTCACTGCGCTGGTTCCATTCTAACAGGCTCCCATTCATCTCTACATCCTTTCTTCACTGCGCTGGTTCCATTCTAACAGACCCCCCATTCATCTCTCCATCCTTTCTTCACTGCGCTGGTTCCATTATAACAGGCTCCCATTCATCTCTACATCCTTTCTTCACTGCGTTGGTTCCATTCTAACAGGCCCCCATTCATCTCTCCATCCTTTCTTCACTGCGCTGGTTCCATTCTAACAGGCCCCCCATTCATCTTTCCATCCTCTCTTCACTGTGCTGGTTCCATTCTGACAGGCCCCCATTCATCTCTCCATCCTTTCTTCACTGCGCTGGTTCCATTCTAACTGGCCCCCATTCATCTCTCCATCGTTTCTTCACTGTGCTGGTTCCATTCTAACAGGCCCCCCATTCATCTCTCCATCCTTTCTTCACAGTGCTGGTTCCATTCTAACAGACCCCCCATTCATCTCTCCATCCTTTCTTCACTGTGCTGGTTCCATTCTAACAGGCCCCCGTTCATCTCTCCATCCTTTCTTCACTGCGCTGGTTCCACTCTAACAGGCTCCCATTCATCTCTCCATCCTTTCTTCACTGCGCTGGTTCCATTCTAACAGGCCCCCTTTCATCTCTCCATCCTTTCTTCACTGTGCTGGTTCCATTCTAAGAGGTCCCCCATTCATCTCTCCATCCTTTCTTCACTGCGCTGGTTCCATTCTAACAGGCCCCCCATTCATCTCTCCATCCTTTCTTCACTGCGCTCGTTCCATTCTAACAGGCTCCCCGTCATCTCTCCATCCTTTCTTCACTGCGCTGGTTCCATTCTAACTGGCCCCCATTCATCTCTCCATTCTTTCTTCACTGCGCTGGTTCCATTCTAACAGGCCCCCATTCATCTCTCCATCCTTTCCTCACTGTGCTGGTTCCATTCTAACAGACCCCCATTCATCTCTCCATCCTTTCTTCACTGCACTGGTTCCATTCTAACAGGCCCCCATTCATCTCTCCATCCTTTCTTCACTGCGCTCGTTCCATTCTAACAGGCTCCCATTCATCTCTCCATCCTTTCTTCACTGCACTGGTTCCATTCTAACAGGCCCCCTTTCATCTCTCCATCCTTTCTTCACTGTGCTGGTTCCATTCTAACAGGTCCCCCATTCATCTCTCCATCCTTTCTTCACTGCGCTGGTTCCATTCTAACTGGCCCCCATTCATCTCTTTATCCTTTCTTCACTGCGCTGGTTCCATTCTAACAGACCCCCATTCATCTCTCCATCCTTTCTTCACTGCTCTGCTTCCATTCTAACAGGCCCCCATTCATCTCTCCATCCTTTCTTCACTGCGCTGGTTCCATTCTAACAGGCCCCCATTCATCTCTCCATCCTTTCTTCACTGCGCTGGTTCCATTCTAACAGACCCCCCATTCAGTCTCTCCATCCTTTCTTCACTGCGCTGGTTCCATTCTAACAGCCCCCCCGTTCATCTCTCCATCCTTTCTTCACTGTGCTGGTTCCATTCTAACAGGCCCCCCATTCATCTCTCCATCCTTTCTTCACTGCGCTGGTTTCATTCTAACAGGCCCCCCCCATTCATCTCTCCATCCTTTCTTCACTGCGCTGGTTCCATTCTAACAGGCCCCCCCATTCAGCTCTCCATCCTTTCTTCACTGCGCTGGTTCCATTCTAACAGACCCCTCCATTCATCTCTCCATCCTTTCTTCACTGTGCTGCTTCCATTCTAACAGGCCCCCCATTCATCTCTCCATCCTTTCTTCACTGCGCTGCTTCCATTCTAACAGGCCCCCCATTCATCTCTCCATCCTTTCTTCACTGCACTGGTTCCATTCTAACTGGCCCCCATTCAGTCTCTCCATCCTTTCTTCACTGCGCTGGTTCCATTCTAACAGGACCCCCATTCATCTCTCCATCCTTTCTTCACTGCGCTGGTTTCATTCTAACAGGCCCCCCCATTCATCTCTCCATCCTTTCTTCACTGTGCTGGTTTCATTCTAACAGGCCCCCATTCATCTCTCCATCCTTTCTTCACTGCGCTGGTTCCATTCTAACAGGCCCCCGTTCATCTCTCCATCCTTTCTTCACTGCGCTGGTTCCATTCTAACAGGTCCCCATTCATCTCTCCATCCTTTCTTCACTGCGCTGGTTCCATTCTAACAGAACCCCCATTCATCTCTCCATCCTTTCTTCACTGCGCTGGTTCCATTCTAACAGGCCCCCCATTCATCTCTCCATCCTTTCTTCACTGCGCTGGTTCCATTCTAACAGGCCCCCGTTCATCTCTCCATCCTTTCTTCACTGCGCTGGTTCCATTCTAACAGGCCCCCATTCATCTCTCTATCCTTTCTTCACTGCGCTGGTTCCATTCTAACTGGCCCCCATTCATCTCTCCATCCTTTCTTCACTGCGCTGGTTCCACTCTAACAGGCCCCCATTCATCTCTCCTTCCTTTCTTCACTGAGCTGGTTCCATTCTAACAGGCTCCCATTCATCTCTCCATCCTTTCTTCACTGCGCTGGTTCCATTCTAACAGGTCCCCCATTCATCTCTCCATCCTTTCTTCACTGTGCTGGTGCCATTCTAACGGGCCCCCATTCATCTCTCCATCCTTTCGTCACTGCGCTGGTTCCATTCTAACAGGCCCCCATTCATCTCTCCATCCTTTCTTCACTGCGCTGGTTCCATTCTAACAGGCTCCCCATTCATCTCTCCATCCTTTCTTCACTGTGCTGGTTCCATTCTAACAGGCTCCCATTCATCTCTCCATCCTTTCTTCACTGCGCTGGTTCCATTCTAACAGGACCCCCATTCATCTCTCCATCCTTTCTTCAATGCGCTGGTTCCATTCTAACAGGCCCCCCATTCATCTCTCCATCCTTTCTTCACAGTGCTGGTTCCATTCTAACAGACCCCCCATTCATCTCTCCATCCTTACTTCACTGTGCTGGTTCCATTCTAACAGGCCCCCATTCATCTCTCCATCCTTTTTTCACTGTGCTGGTTCCATTCTAACAGACCCCCATTCATCTCTCCATCCTTTCTTCTCTGCGCTGGTTCCATTCTAACAGGCTCCCATTCATCTCTCCATCCTTTCTTCACTGTGCTGGTTCCATTCTAACAGGCCCCCATTCATCTCTCCCTCCTTTCTTCACTGCGCTGGCTCCATTCTAACAGGACCCCCATTCATCTCTCCATCCTTTCTTCACTGCGCTGGTTCCATTCTAACTGGCCCCCATTCATCTCTCCATCCTTTCTTCACTGTGCTGGTTCCATTCTAACAGGCCCCCCATTCATCTCTCCATCCTTTCTTCACTGAGCTAGTTCCATTCTAACAGGCCCCCCATTCATCTCTCCAACCTTTCTTCACTGAGCTAGTTCCATTCTAACAGACCCCCCCATTCATCTCTCCATCCTTTCTTCACTGAGCTGGTTCCATTCTAACAGACCCCCCATTCATCTCTCCATCCTTTCTTCACTGCGCTGGTTCCATTCTAACAGACCCCCCATTCATCTCTCCATCCTTTCTTCACTGCGCTGGTTCCATTCTAACAAGCCCCCCATTCATCTCTCCATCCTTTCTTCACTGCGCTGGTTCCATTCTAACAGACCCCCCATTCAGTCTCTCCATCCTTTCTTCACTGCGCTGGTTCCATTCTAACAGCCCCCCCGTTCATCTCTCCATCCTTTCTTCACTGTGCTGGTTCCATTCTAACAGGCCCCCCATTCATCTCTCCATCCTTTCTTCACTGCGCTGGTTTCATTCTAACAGGCCCCCCCCATTCATCTCTCCATCCTTTCTTCACTGCGCTGGTTCCATTCTAACAGGCCCCCCCATTCAGCTCTCCATCCTTTCTTCACTGCGCTGGTTCCATTCTAACAGACCCCTCCATTCATCTCTCCATCCTTTCTTCACTGTGCTGCTTCCATTCTAACAGGCCCCCCATTCATCTCTCCATCCTTTCTTCACTGCGCTGCTTCCATTCTAACAGGCCCCCCATTCATCTCTCCATCCTTTCTTCACTGCACTGGTTCCATTCTAACTGGCCCCCATTCAGTCTCTCCATCCTTTCTTCACTGCGCTGGTTCCATTCTAACAGGACCCCCATTCATCTCTCCATCCTTTCTTCACTGCGCTGGTTTCATTCTAACAGGCCCCCCCATTCATCTCTCCATCCTTTCTTCACTGTGCTGGTTTCATTCTAACAGGCCCCCATTCATCTCTCCATCCTTTCTTCACTGCGCTGGTTCCATTCTAACAGGCCCCCGTTCATCTCTCCATCCTTTCTTCACTGCGCTGGTTCCATTCTAACAGGTCCCCATTCATCTCTCCATCCTTTCTTCACTGCGCTGGTTCCATTCTAACAGAACCCCCATTCATCTCTCCATCCTTTCTTCACTGCGCTGGTTCCATTCTAACAGGCCCCCCATTCATCTCTCCATCCTTTCTTCACTGCGCTGGTTACATTCTAACAGGCCCCCGTTCATCTCTCCATCCTTTCTTCACTGCGCTGGTTCCATTCTAACAGGCCCCCATTCATCTCTCTATCCTTTCTTCACTGCGCTGGTTCCATTCTAACTGGCCCCCATTCATCTCTCCATCCTTTCTTCACTGCGCTGGTTCCACTCTAACAGGCCCCCATTCATCTCTCCTTCCTTTCTTCACTGAGCTGGTTCCATTCTAACAGGCTCCCATTCATCTCTCCATCCTTTCTTCACTGCGCTGGTTCCATTCTAACAGGTCCCCCATTCATCTCTCCATCCTTTCTTCACTGCGCTGGTGCCATTCTAACGGGCCCCCATTCATCTCTCCATCCTTTCGTCACTGCGCTGGTTCCATTCTAAAAGGCCCCCATTCATCTCTCCATCCTTTCTTCACTGCGCTGGTTCCATTCTAACAGGCTCCCCATTCATCTCTCCATCCTTTCTTCACTGCGCTGTTTCCATTCTAACAGGCTCCCATTCATCTCTCCATCCTTTCTTCACTGCGCTGGTTCCATTCTAACAGGACCCCCATTCATCTCTCCATCCTTTCTTCAATGCGCTGGTTCCATTCTAACAGGCCCCCCATTCATCTCTCCATCCTTTCTTCACAGTGCTGGTTCCATTCTAACAGACCCCCCATTCATCTCTCCATCCTTACTTCACTGTGCTGGTTCCATTCTAACAGGCCCCCATTCATCTCTCCATCCTTTTTTCACTGTGCTGGTTCCATTCTAACAGACCCCCATTCATCTCTCCATCCTTTCTTCTCTGCGCTGGTTCCATTCTAACAGGCTCCCATTCATCTCTCCATCCTTTCTTCACTGTGCTGGTTCCATTCTAACAGGCCCCCATTCATCTCTCCCTCCTTTCTTCACTGCGCTGGCTCCATTCTAACAGGACCCCCATTCATCTCTCCATCCTTTCTTCACTGCGCTGGTTCCATTCTAACTGGCCCCCATTCATCTCTCCATCCTTTCTTCACTGCGCTGGTTCCATTCTAACAGGCCCCCCATTCATCTCTCCATCCTTTCTTCACTGAGCTAGTTCCATTCTAACAGGCCCCCCATTCATCTCTCCAACCTTTCTTCACTGAGCTAGTTCCATTCTAACAGACCCCCCCATTCATCTCTCCATCCTTTCTTCACTGAGCTGGTTCCATTCTAACAGACCCCCCATTCATCTCTCCATCCTTTCTTCACTGCGCTGGTTCCATTCTAACAGACCCCCCATTCATCTCTCCATCCTTTCTTCACTGCGCTGGTTCCATTCTAACAAGCCCCCCATTCATCTCTCCATCCTTTCTTCACTGCGCTGGTTCCATTCTAACAGGCCCCTCATTCATCTCTCCATCCTTTCTTCACTGCGCTGGTTCCATTCTAACAAGCCCCCCATTCATCTCTCCATCCTTTCTTCACTGCGCTGGTTCCATTCTAACAGGCCCCCCATTCATCTCTCCATCCTTTCTTCACTGTGCTGGTTCCATTCTAACAGGCCCCCCATTCATCTCTCCATCCTTTCTTCACTGTGCTGGTTCCATTCTAACACCCCCCCGTTCATCTCTCCATCCTTTCTTCACTGTGCTGGTTCCATTCTAACAGGCCCCCCCGTTCATCTCTCCATCCTTTCTTCACTGCGCTGGTTCCATTCTAACAGGCCCCCCATTCATCTCTCCATCCTTTCTTCACTGCGCTGGTTCCATTCTAACAGGCCCCCCATTCATCTCTCCATCCTTTCTTCACTGTGCTGGTTTCATTCTAACAGGCCCCCCATTCATCTCTCCATCCTTTCTTCACTTTGCTGGTTTCATTCTAACAGGCCCCCCCTTCATCTTTCCATCCTTTCTTCACTGCGCTGGTTCCGTTCTAATAACCCCCATTCATCTCTCCATCCTTTCTTCACTGAGCTGGTTCCCTTCTAACAGGCTCCCATTCATCTCTCCATCCTTTCTTCACTGAGCTGGTTCCATTCTAACAGACCCCACATTCATCTCTCCATCCTTTCTTCACAGCACTGGTTCCATTCTAACAGGCTCCCATTCATCTCTCCATCCTTTCTTGACTGCGCTGGTTCCATTCTAACAGACCTCCATTCATCTCTTCATCCTTTCTTTACTGTGCTGGTTCCATTCTAACAGGCCCCCCATTCATCTCTCCATCCTTTCTTCACTGCGCTGGTTCCATTCTAACAGGCCCCCCATTCATCTCGCCATCCTTTCTTCACTGCGCTGGTTCCATTCTAACAGGCCCCCCATTCATCTCTCCATCCTTTCTTCACTGCGCTGGTTCCATTCTAACAGGCCCCCCATTCATCTCTCAATCCTTTCTTCACTGCGCTGGTTCAATTCTAACAGGCCTCCCATTCATCTCTCCATCCTTTCTTCACTGCGCTGGTTCCATTCTGACAGGCCACCATTCATCTCTCCATCCTTTCTTCACTGCGCTGGTTCCATTCTAACAGGCCCACATTCACCTCTCCATCCTTTCTTCACTGCGCTGGTTCCATTCTAACAGGCCTCCCATTCATCTCTCCATCCTTTCTTCACTGCGCTGGTTCCATTCTAACAGGCCCCCCATTCATCTCTCCATCCTTTCTTCACTGTGCTGGTTTCATTCTAACAGGCCCCCCCTTCATCTTTCCATCCTTTCTTCACTGCGCTGGTTCCGTTCTAATAACCCCCATTCATCTCTCCATCCTTTCTTCACTGAGCTGGTTCCATTCTAACAGGCTCCCATTCATCTCTCCATCCTTTCTTCACTGAGCTGGTTCCATTCTAACAGACCCCACATTCATCTCTCCATCCTTTCTTCACAGCGCTGGTTCCATTCTAACAGGCTCCCATTCATCTCTCCATCCTTTCTTGACTGCGCTGGTTCCATTCTAACAGACCTCCATTCATCTCTTCATCCTTTCTTTACTGTGCTGGTTCCATTCTAACAGGCCCCCCATTCATCTCTCCATCCTTTCTTCACTGCGCTGGTTCCATTCTAACAGGCCCCCCATTCATCTCGCCATCCTTTCTTCACTGCGCTGGTTCCATTCTAACAGGCCCCCCATTCATCTCTCCATCCTTTCTTCACTGCGCTGGTTCCATTCTAACAGGCCCCCCATTCATCTCCCCATCCTTTCTTCACTGCGCTGGTTCCATTCTGACAGGCCCCCATTCATCTCTCCATCCTTTCTTCACTGCGCTGGTTCCATTCTAACAGGCCCACATTCACCTCTCCATCCTTTCTTCACTGCGCTGGTTCCATTCTAACAGGCCTCCCATTCATCTCTCCATCCTTTCTTCACTGCGCTGGTTCCATTCTAACAGGCCCCCATTCATCTCTCCATCCTTTCTTCACTGCGCTGGTTCCATTCTAACAGGCCTCCCATTCATCTCTCCATCCTTTCTTCACTGCGCTGGTTCCATTCTAACAGGCCCCCATTCATCTCTCCATCCTTTCTTCACTGCGCTGGTCCCATTCTAACAGGCCCCCATTCATCTCTCCATCCTTTCTTCACTGCGCTGGTTTCATTCTAACAGGCCTCCCATTCATCTCTCCATCCTTTCTTCACTGCGCTGGTTCCATTCTAACAGGCCCCCATTCATCTCTCCATCCTTTCTTCACTGCGCTGGTTCCATTCAAACAGGCCCCCATTCATCTCTCCATCCTTTCTTCACTGTGCTGGTTCCATTCTAACTGACCCCATTCATCTCTCCATCCTTTCTTCACTGCGCTGGTTCCATTCTAACAGGCCCCCATTCATCTCTCCATCCTTTCTTCACTGCGCTGGTTCCATTCTAACAGGCTCCCATTCATCTCTCCATCCTTTCTTCACTGCGCTGGGGCCATTCTAACCGGCCCCCCCATTCATCTCTCCATCCTTTCTTCACTGCGCTGGTTCCATTCTAACAGGCCCCCATTCATCTCTCCATCCTTTCTTCACTGCGCTGGTTCCATTCTAACAGGCCCCCATTCATCTCTCCATCCTTTCTTAACTGCGTTGGTTCCATTCTAATAGGCCCCCATTCATCTCTCTATCCTTTCTTCACTGTGCTGGTTCCATTCTAACAGGCTCCCATTCATCTCTCCATCCTGTCTTCACTGCGCTGGTTCCATTCTAACAGGCCCCCCCATTCATCTCTCCATCCTTTCTTCACTGCGCTAGGTCCATTCTAACAGGCCCCCCATTCATCTCTTCATCCTTTCTTCAATGCGCTGGTTCCATTCTAACAGGCCCCCCATTCATCTCTCCATCCTTTCTTCACTGCGCTGGTTTTATTCTAACAGGCACCCATTCATCTCTCCATCCTTTCTTCACTGTGCTGGTTCCATTCTAACAGGCCCCCCATTCATCTCTCCATCCTTTCTTCACTGCGCTGGTTCCATTCTAACAGGCCCCCGTTCATCTCTCCATCCTTTCTTCACTGCGCTGGTTCCATTCTAACAGGCCCCCATTCATCTCTCTATCCTTTCTTCACTGCGCTGGTTCCATTCTAACTGGCCCCCATTCATCTCTCCATCCTTTCTTCACTGCGCTGGTTCCACTCTAACAGGCCCCCATTCATCTCTCCTTCCTTTCTTCACTGAGCTGGTTCCATTCTAACAGGCTCCCATTCATCTCTCCATCCTTTCTTCACTGCGCTGGTTCCATTCTAACAGGTCCCCCATTCATCTCTCCATCCTTTCTTCACTGCGCTGGTGCCATTCTAACGGGCCCCCATTCATCTCTCCATCCTTTCGTCACTGCGCTGGTTCCATTCTAACAGGCCCCCATTCATCTCTCCATCCTTTCTTCACTGCGCTGGTTCCATTCTAACAGGCTCCCCATTCATCTCTCCATCCTTTCTTCACTGCGCTGGTTCCATTCTAACAGGCTCCCATTCATCTCTCCATCCTTTCTTCACTGCGCTGGTTCCATTCTAACAGGACCCCCATTCATCTCTCCATCCTTTCTTCAATGCGCTGGTTCCATTCTAACAGGCCCCCCATTCATCTCTCCATCCTTTCTTCACAGTGCTGGTTCCATTCTAACAGACCCCCCATTCATCTCTCCATCCTTACTTCACTGTGCTGGTTCCATTCTAACAGGCCCCCATTCATCTCTCCATCCTTTTTTCACTGTGCTGGTTCCATTCTAACAGACCCCCATTCATCTCTCCATCCTTTCTTCTCTGCGCTGGTTCCATTCTAACAGGCTCCCATTCATCTCTCCATCCTTTCTTCACTGTGCTGGTTCCATTCTAACAGGCCCCCATTCATCTCTCCCTCCTTTCTTCACTGCGCTGGCTCCATTCTAACAGGACCCCCATTCATCTCTCCATCCTTTCTTCACTGCGCTGGTTCCATTCTAACTGGCCCCCATTCATCTCTCCATCCTTTCTTCACTGCGCTGGTTCCATTCTAACAGGCCCCCCATTCATCTCTCCATCCTTTCTTCACTGAGCTAGTTCCATTCTAACAGGCCCCCCATTCATCTCTCCAACCTTTCTTCACTGAGCTAGTTCCATTCTAACAGACCCCCCCATTCATCTCTCCATCCTTTCTTCACTGAGCTGGTTCCATTCTAACAGACCCCCCATTCATCTCTCCATCCTTTCTTCACTGCGCTGGTTCCATTCTAACAGACCCCCCATTCATCTCTCCATCCTTTCTTCACTGCGCTGGTTCCATTCTAACAAGCCCCCCATTCATCTCTCCATCCTTTCTTCACTGCGCTGGTTCCATTCTAACAGGCCCCCCATTCATCTCTCCATCCTTTCTTCACTGCGCTGGTTCCATTCTAACAAGCCCCCCATTCATCTCTCCATCCTTTCTTCACTGCGCTGGTTCCATTCTAACAGGCCCCCCATTCATCTCGCCATCCTTTCTTCACTGCGCTGGTTCCATTCTAACAGACCCCCCATTCATCTCTCCATCCTTTCTTCACTGCGCTGGTTCCATTCTAACAAGCCCCCCATTCATCTCTCCATCCTTTCTTCACTGTGCTGGTTCCATTCTAACAGGCCCCCCATTCATCTCTCCATCCTTTCTTCACTGTGCTGGTTCCATTCTAACAGGCCCCCCATTCATCTCTCCATCCTTTCTTCACTGTGCTGGTTCCATTCTAACAGGCCCCCCATTCATCTCTCCATCCTTTCTTCACTGCGCTGGTTCCATTCTAACAGGCCCCCCATTCATCTCGCCATCCTTTCTTCACTGCGCTGGTTCCATTCTAACAGGCCCCCCATTCATCTCTCCATCCTTTCTTCACTGCGCTGGTTCCATTCTAACAGGCCCCCCATTCATCTCCCCATCCTTTCTTCACTGCGCTGGTTCCATTCTAACAGGCCTCCCATTCATCTCTCCATCCTTTCTTCACTGCGCTGGTTCCATTCTGACAGGCCCCCATTCATCTCTCCATCCTTTCTTCACTGCGCTGGTTCCATTCTAACAGGCCCACATTCACCTCTCCATCCTTTCTTCACTGCGCTGGTTCCATTCTAACAGGCCTCCCATTCATCTCTCCATCCTTTCTTCACTGCGCTGGTTCCATTCTAACAGGCCCCCATTCATCTCTCCATCCTTTCTTCACTGCGCTGGTTCCATTCTAACAGGCCTCCCATTCATCTCTCCATCCTTTCTTCACTGCGCTGGTTCCATTCTAACAGGCCCCCATTCATCTCTCCATCCTTTCTTCACTGCGCTGGTCCCATTCTAACAGGCCCCCATTCATCTCTCCATCCTTTCTTCACTGCGCTGGTTTCATTCTAACAGGCCTCCCATTCATCTCTCCATCCTTTCTTCACTGCGCTGGTTCCATTCTAACAGGCCCCCATTCATCTCTCCATCCTTTCTTCACTGCGCTGGTTCCATTCAAACAGGCCCACATTCATCTCTCCATCCTTTCTTCACTGCGCTGGTTCCATTCTAACTGACCCCATTCATCTCTCCATCCTTTCTTCACTGCGCTGGTTCCATTCTAACAGGCCCCCATTCATCTCTCCATCCTTTCTTCACTGCGCTGGTTCCATTCTAACAGGCTCCCATTCATCTCTCCATCCTTTCTTCACTGCGCTGGGGCCATTCTAACCGGCCCCCCCATTCATCTCTCCATCCTTTCTTCACTGCGCTGGTTCCATTCTAACAGGCCCCCATTCATCTCTCCATCCTTTCTTCACTGCGCTGGTTCCATTCTAACAGGCCCCCATTCATCTCTCCATCCTTTCTTAACTGCGTTGGTTCCATTCTAATAGGCCCCCATTCATCTCTCTATCCTTTCTTCACTGTGCTGGTTCCATTCTAACAGGCTCCCATTCATCTCTCCATCCTGTCTTCACTGCGCTGGTTCCATTCTAACAGGCCCCCCCATTCATCTCTCCATCCTTTCTTCACTGCGCTAGGTCCATTCTAACAGGCCCCCCATTCATCTCTTCATCCTTTCTTCAATGCGCTGGTTCCATTCTAACAGGCCCCCCATTCATCTCTCCATCCTTTCTTCACTGCGCTGGTTTTATTCTAACAGGCACCCATTCATCTCTCCATCCTTTCTTCACTGTGCTGGTTCCATTCTAACAGGCCCCCCATTCATCTCTCCATCCTTTCTTCACTGCGCTGGTTCCATTCTAACAGGCCCCCGTTCATCTCAACCATCCTTTCTTCACTGCGCTGGTTCCATTCTAACAGGCCCCCATTCATCTCTCTATCCTTTCTTCACTGCGCTGGTTCCATTCTAACTGGCCCCCATTCATCTCTCCATCCTTTCTTCACTGCGCTGGTTCCACTCTAACAGGCCCCCATTCATCTCTCCTTCCTTTCTTCACTGAGCTGGTTCCATTCTAACAGGCTCCCATTCATCTCTCCATCCTTTCTTCACTGCGCTGGTTCCATTCTAACAGGTCCCCCATTCATCTCTCCATCCTTTCTTCACTGCGCTGGTGCCATTCTAACGGGCCCCCATTCATCTCTCCATCCTTTCGTCACTGCGCTGGTTCCATTCTAACAGGCCCCCATTCATCTCTCCATCCTTTCTTCACTGCGCTGGTTCCATTCTAACAGGCTCCCCATTCATCTCTCCATCCTTTCTTCACTGCGCTGGTTCCATTCTAACAGGCTCCCATTCATCTCTCCATCCTTTCTTCACTGCGCTGGTTCCATTCTAACAGGACCCCCATTCATCTCTCCATCCTTTCTTCAATGCGCTGGTTCCATTCTAACAGGCCCCCCATTCATCTCTCCATCCTTTCTTCACAGTGCTGGTTCCATTCTAACAGACCCCCCATTCATCTCTCCATCCTTACTTCACTGTGCTGGTTCCATTCTAACAGGCCCCCATTCATCTCTCCATCCTTTTTTCACTGTGCTGGTTCCATTCTAACAGACCCCCATTCATCTCTCCATCCTTTCTTCTCTGCGCTGGTTCCATTCTAACAGGCTCCCATTCATCTCTCCATCCTTTCTTCACTGTGCTGGTTCCATTCTAACAGGCCCCCATTCATCTCTCCCTCCTTTCGTCACTGCGCTGGCTCCATTCTAACAGGACCCCCATTCATCTCTCCATCCTTTCTTCACTGCGCTGGTTCCATTCTAACTGGCCCCCATTCATCTCTCCATCCTTTCTTCACTGCGCTGGTTCCATTCTAACAGGCCCCCCATTCATCTCTCCATCCTTTCTTCACTGAGCTAGTTCCATTCTAACAGGCCCCCCATTCATCTCTCCAACCTTTCTTCACTGAGCTAGTTCCATTCTAACAGACCCCCCCATTCATCTCTCCATCCTTTCTTCACTGAGCTGGTTCCATTCTAACAGACCCCCCATTCATCTCTCCATCCTTTCTTCACTGCGCTGGTTCCATTCTAACAGACCCCCCATTCATCTCTCCATCCTTTCTTCACTGCGCTGGTTCCATTCTAACAAGCCCCCCATTCATCTCTCCATCCTTTCTTCACTGCGCTGGTTCCATTCTAACAGGCCCCCCATTCATCTCTCCATCCTTTCTTCACTGCGCTGGTTCCATTCTAACAAGCCCCCCATTCATCTCTCCATCCTTTCTTCACTGCGCTGGTTCCATTCTAACAGGCCCCCCATTCATCTCTCCATCCTTTCTTCACTGTGCTGGTTCCATTCTAACAGGCCCCCCATTCATCTCTCCATCCTTTCTTCACTGTGCTGGTTCCATTCTAACAGGCCCCCCATTCATCTCTCCATCCTTTCTTCACTGTGCTGGTTCCATTCTAACACCCCCCCGTTCATCTCTCCATCCTTTCTTCACTGTGCTGGTTCCATTCTAACAGGCCCCCCGTTCATCTCTCCATCCTTTCTTCACTGCGCTGGTTCCATTCTAACAGGCCCCCCATTCATCTCTCCATCCTTTCTTCACTGCGCTGGTTCCATTCTAACAGGCCCCCCATTCATCTCTCCATCCTTTCTTCACTGTGCTGGTTTCATTCTAACAGGCCCCCCATTCATCTCTCCATCCTTTCTTCACTGTGCTGGTTTCATTCTAACAGGCCCCCCCTTCATCTTTCCATCCTTTCTTCACTGCGCTGGTTCCGTTCTAATAACCCCCATTCATCTCTCCATCCTTTCTTCACTGAGCTGGTTCCATTCTAACAGGCTCCCATTCATCTCTCCATCCTTTCTTCACTGAGCTGGTTCCATTCTAACAGACCCCACATTCATCTCTCCATCCTTTCTTCACAGCGCTGGTTCCATTCTAACAGGCTCCCATTCATCTCTCCATCCTTTCTTGACTGCGCTGGTTCCATTCTAACAGACCTCCATTCATCTCTTCATCCTTTCTTTACTGTGCTGGTTCCATTCTAACAGGCCCCCCATTCATCTCTCCATCCTTTCTTCACTGCGCTGGTTCCATTCTAACAGGCCCCCCATTCATCTCGCCATCCTTTCTTCACTGCGCTGGTTCCATTCTAACAGGCCCCCCATTCATCTCTCCATCCTTTCTTCACTGCGCTGGTTCCATTCTAACAGGCCCCCCATTCATCTCTCAATCCTTTCTTCACTGCGCTGGTTCAATTCTAACAGGCCTCCCATTCATCTCTCCATCCTTTCTTCACTGCGCTGGTTCCATTCTGACAGGCCCCCATTCATCTCTCCATCCTTTCTTCACTGCGCTGGTTCCATTCTAACAGGCCCCCCATTCATCTCTCCATCCTTTCTTCACTGTGCTGGTTTCATTCTAACAGGCCCCCCCTTCATCTTTCCATCCTTTCTTCACTGCGCTGGTTCCGTTCTAATAACCCCCATTCATCTCTCCATCCTTTCTTCACTGAGCTGGTTCCATTCTAACAGGCTCCCATTCATCTCTCCATCCTTTCTTCACTGAGCTGGTTCCATTCTAACAGACCCCACATTCATCTCTCCATCCTTTCTTCACAGCGCTGGTTCCATTCTAACAGGCTCCCATTCATCTCTCCATCCTTTCTTGACTGCGCTGGTTCCATTCTAACAGACCTCCATTCATCTCTTCATCCTTTCTTTACTGTGCTGGTTCCATTCTAACAGGCCCCCCATTCATCTCTCCATCCTTTCTTCACTGCGCTGGTTCCATTCTAACAGGCCCCCCATTCATCTCGCCATCCTTTCTTCACTGCGCTGGTTCCATTCTAACAGGCCCCCCATTCATCTCTCCATCCTTTCTTCACTGCGCTGGTTCCATTCTAACAGGCCCCCCATTCATCTCCCCATCCTTTCTTCACTGCGCTGGTTCCATTCTAACAGGCCTCCCATTCATCTCTCCATCCTTTCTTCACTGCGCTGGTTCCATTCTGACAGGCCCCCATTCATCTCTCCATCCTTTCTTCACTGCGCTGGTTCCATTCTAACAGGCCCACATTCACCTCTCCATCCTTTCTTCACTGCGCTGGTTCCATTCTAACAGGCCTCCCATTCATCTCTCCATCCTTTCTTCACTGCGCTGGTTCCATTCTAACAGGCCCCCATTCATCTCTCCATCCTTTCTTCACTGCGCTGGTTCCATTCTAACAGGCCTCCCATTCATCTCTCCATCCTTTCTTCACTGCGCTGGTTCCATTCTAACAGGCCCCCATTCATCTCTCCATCCTTTCTTCACTGCGCTGGTCCCATTCTAACAGGCCCCCATTCATCTCTCCATCCTTTCTTCACTGCGCTGGTTTCATTCTAACAGGCCTCCCATTCATCTCTCCATCCTTTCTTCACTGCGCTGGTTCCATTCTAACAGGCCCCCATTCATCTCTCCATCCTTTCTTCACTGCGCTGGTTCCATTCAAACAGGCCCCCATTCATCTCTCCATCCTTTCTTCACTGTGCTGGTTCCATTCTAACTGACCCCATTCATCTCTCCATCCTTTCTTCACTGCGCTGGTTCCATTCTAACAGGCCCCCATTCATCTCTCCATCCTTTCTTCACTGCGCTGGTTCCATTCTAACAGGCTCCCATTCATCTCTCCATCCTTTCTTCACTGCGCTGGGGCCATTCTAACCGGCCCCCCCATTCATCTCTCCATCCTTTCTTCACTGCGCTGGTTCCATTCTAACAGGCCCCCATTCATCTCTCCATCCTTTCTTAACTGCGTTGGTTCCATTCTAATAGGCCCCCATTCATCTCTCTATCCTTTCTTCACTGTGCTGGTTCCATTCTAACAGGCTCCCATTCATCTCTCCATCCTGTCTTCACTGCGCTGGTTCCATTCTAACAGGCCCTCCCATTCATCTCTCCATCCTTTCTTCACTGCGCTAGGTCCATTCTAACAGGCCCCCCATTCATCTCTTCATCCTTTCTTCAATGCGCTGGTTCCATTCTAACAGGCCCCCCATTCATCTCTCCATCCTTTCTTCACTGCGCTGGTTTTATTCTAACAGGCACCCATTCATCTCTCCATCCTTTCTTCACTGTGCTGGTTCCATTCTAACAGGCCCCCCATTCATCTCTCCATCCTTTCTTCACTGCGCTGGTTCCATTCTAACAGGCCCCCCATTCATCTCTCCATCCTTTCTTCACTGTGCTGGTTCCATTCTAACAGGGTCCCATTCATCTCTACATCCTTTCTTCACTGCGCTGGTCCCATTCTAACAGACCCCCCATTCATCTCTCCACCCTTTCTTCACTGCGCTGGTTCCATTCTAACAGGCCCCATTCATCTCTCCATCCTTTCTTAACTGCGCTGGTTCCATTCTAATAGGCCCCCATTCATCTCTCTATCCTTTCTTCACTGTGCTGGTTCCATTCTAACAGGCTCCCATTCATCTCTCCATCCTGTCTTCACTGCGCTGGTTCCATTCTAACAGGCCCCCCCATTCATCTCTCCCTCCTTTCTTCACTGCGCTGGCTCCATTCTAACAGGACCCCCATTCATCTCTCCATCCTTTCTTCACTGCGCTTGTTCCATTCTAACTGGCCCCCATTCATCTCTCCATCCTTTCTTCACTGTGCTGGTTCCATTCTAACAGGCCCCCCATTCATCTCTCCATCCTTTCTTCACTGAGCTAGTTCCATTCTAACAGGCCCCCCATTCATCTCTCCAACCTTTCTTCACTGAGCTAGTTCCATTCTAACAGACCCCCCCATTCATCTCTCCATCCTTTCTTCACTGAGCTGGTTCCATTCTAACAGACCCCCCATTCATCTCTCCATCCTTTCATCACTGCGCTGGTTCCATTCTAACAGACCCCCCATTCATCTCTCCATCCTTTCTTCACTGCGCTGGTTCCATTCTAACAAGCCCCCCATTCATCTCTCCATCCTTTCTTCACTGCGCTGGTTCCATTCTAACAGGCCCCCCATTCATCTCTCCATCCTTTCTTCACTGCGCTGGTTCCATTCTAACAAGCCCCCCATTCATCTCTCCATCCTTTCTTCACTGCGCTGGTTCCATTCTAACAGGCCCCCCATTCATCTCTCCATCCTTTCTTCACTGTGCTGGTTCCATTCTAACAGGCCCCCCATTCATCTCTCCATCCTTTCTTCACTGTGCTGGTTCCATTCTAACAGGCCCCCATTCATCTCTCCATTCTTTCTTCCCTGCGCTGGTTCCATTCTAACAGACCCCCCCATTCATCTCTCCATCCTTTCTTCACTGCGCTGGTTCCACTCTAACAGGCTCCCATTCATCTCTCCATCCTTTCTTCTCCGCGCTGGTTCCATTCTAACAGGCCCCCCATTCATCTCTCCATCCTTTCTTCACTGCGCTGGTTCCACTCTAACAGGCTCCCATTCATCTCTCCATCCTTTCTTCACCGCACTGGTTCCATTCTAACAGGCCCCCCATTCATCTCTCCATCCTTTCTTCACTGCGCTGGTTCCATTCTAACAGGCCCCCCATTCATCTCTCCATCCTTTCTTCACTGACTGGTTCCATTCTAACAGGCCCCCATTCATCTCTACATCCTTTCTTCACTGCGCTGGTCCCATTCTAACAGACCCCCCATTCATCTCTCCATCCTTTCTTCACTGCGCTGGTTCCATTCTAACAGGCCCCCCATTCATCTCTCCATCCTTTCTTCACTGCGCTGGTTCCACTCTAACAGGCTCCCATTCATCTCTCCATCCTTTCTTCACTGCGCTGGTTCCATTCTAACAGGCCCCCCATTCATCTCTCCATCCTTTCTTCACTGCGCTGGTTCCATTCTAACAGACCCCCCATTCATCTCTCCGTCCTTTCTTCACTGCGCTGGTTCCATTCTAACAGGCTCCCATTCATCTCTACATCCTTTCTTCACTGCGCTGGTCCCATTCTAACAGACCCCCCATTCATCTCTCCACCCTTTCTTCACTGCGCTGGTTCCATTCTAACAGGCCCCATTCATCTCTCCATCCTTTCTTAACTGCGCTGGTTCCATTCTAATAGGCCCCCATTCATCTCTCTATCCTTTCTTCACTGTGCTGGTTCCATTCTAACAGGCTCCCATTCATCTCTCCATCCTGTCTTCACTGCGCTGGTTCCATTCTAACAGGCCCCCCCATTCATCTCTCCCTCCTTTCTTCACTGCGCTGGCTCCATTCTAACAGGACCCCCATTCATCTCTCCATCCTTTCTTCACTGCGCTTGTTCCATTCTAACTGGCCCCCATTCATCTCTCCATCCTTTCTTCACTGTGCTGGTTCCATTCTAACAGGCCCCCCATTCATCTCTCCATCCTTTCTTCACTGAGCTAGTTCCATTCTAACAGGCCCCCCATTCATCTCTCCAACCTTTCTTCACTGAGCTAGTTCCATTCTAACAGACCCCCCCATTCATCTCTCCATCCTTTCTTCACTGAGCTGGTTCCATTCTAACAGACCCCCCATTCATCTCTCCATCCTTTCATCACTGCGCTGGTTCCATTCTAACAGACCCCCCATTCATCTCTCCATCCTTTCTTCACTGCGCTGGTTCCATTCTAACAAGCCCCCCATTCATCTCTCCATCCTTTCTTCACTGCGCTGGTTCCATTCTAACAGGCCCCCCATTCATCTCTCCATCCTTTCTTCACTGCGCTGGTTCCATTCTAACAAGCCCCCCATTCATCTCTCCATCCTTTCTTCACTGCGCTGGTTCCATTCTAACAGGCCCCCCATTCATCTCTCCATCCTTTCTTCACTGTGCTGGTTCCATTCTAACAGGCCCCCCATTCATCTCTCCATCCTTTCTTCACTGTGCTGGTTCCATTCTAACAGGCCCCCCATTCATCTCTCCATCCTTTCTTCACTGTGCTGGTTCCATTCTAACACCCCCCCGTTCATCTCTCCATCCTTTCTTCACTGTGCTGGTTCCATTCTAACAGGCCCCCCCCGTTCATCTCTCCATCCTTTCTTCACTGCGCTGGTTCCATTCTAACAGGCCCCCCATTCATCTCTCCATCCTTTCTTCACTGCGCTGGTTCCATTCTAACAGGCCCCCCATTCATCTCTCCATCCTTTCTTCACTGTGCTGGTTTCATTCTAACAGGCCCCCCATTCATCTCTCCATCCTTTCTTCACTGTGCTGGTTTCATTCTAACAGGCCCCCCCTTCATCTTTCCATCCTTTCTTCACTGCGCTGGTTCCGTTCTAATAACCCCCATTCATCTCTCCATCCTTTCTTCACTGAGCTGGTTCCATTCTAACAGGCTCCCATTCATCTCTCCATCCTTTCTTCACTGAGCTGGTTCCATTCTAACAGACCCCACATTCATCTCTCCATCCTTTCTTCACAGCGCTGGTTCCATTCTAACAGGCTCCCATTCATCTCTCCATCCTTTCTTGACTGCGCTGGTTCCATTCTAACAGACCTCCATTCATCTCTTCATCCTTTCTTTACTGTGCTGGTTCCATTCTAACAGGCCCCCCATTCATCTCTCCATCCTTTCTTCACTGCGCTGGTTCCATTCTAACAGGCCCCCCATTCATCTCGCCATCCTTTCTTCACTGCGCTGGTTCCATTCTAACAGGCCCCCCATTCATCTCCCCATCCTTTCTTCACTGCGCTGGTTCCATTCTAACAGGCCCCCCATTCATCTCTCCATCCTTTCTTCACTGCGCTGGTTCCATTCTAACAGGCCTCCCATTCATCTCTCCATCCTTTCTTCACTGCGCTGGTTCCATTCTGACAGGCCCCCATTCATCTCTCCATCCTTTCTTCACTGCGCTGGTTCCATTCTAACAGGCCCACATTCACCTCTCCATCCTTTCTTCACTGCGCTGGTTCCATTCTAACAGGCCTCCCATTCATCTCTCCATCCTTTCTTCACTGCGCTGGTTCCATTCTAACAGGCCCCCCATTCATCTCTCCATCCTTTCTTCACTGTGCTGGTTTCATTCTAACAGGCCCCCCCTTCATCTTTCCATCCTTTCTTCACTGCGCTGGTTCCGTTCTAATAACCCCCATTCATCTCTCCATCCTTTCTTCACTGAGCTGGTTCCATTCTAACAGGCTCCCATTCATCTCTCCATCCTTTCTTCACTGAGCTGGTTCCATTCTAACAGACCCCACATTCATCTCTCCATCCTTTCGTCACAGCGCTGGTTCCATTCTAACAGGCTCCCATTCATCTCTCCATCCTTTCTTGACTGCGCTGGTTCCATTCTAACAGACCTCCATTTATCTCTTCATCCTTTCTTTACTGTGCTGGTTCCATTCTAACAGGCCCCCCCATTCATCTCTCCATCCTTTCTTCACTGCGCTGGTTCCATTCTAACAGGCCCCCCATTCATCTCGCCATCCTTTCTTCACTGCGCTGGTTCCATTCTAACAGGCCCCCCATTCATCTCTCCATCCTTTCTTCACTGCGCTGGTTCCATTCTAACAGGCCCCCCATTCATCTCCCCATCCTTTCTTCACTGCGCTGGTTCCATTCTAACAGGCCTCCCATTCATCTCTCCATCCTTTCTTCACTGCGCTGGTTCCATTCTGACAGGCCCCCATTCATCTCTCCATCCTTTCTTCACTGCGCTGGTTCCATTCTAACAGGCCCACATTCACCTCTCCATCCTTTCTTCACTGCGCTGGTTCCATTCTAACAGGCCTCCCATTCATCTCTCCATCCTTTCTTCACTGCGCTGGTTCCATTCTAACAGGCCCCCATTCATCTCTCCATCCATTCTTCACTGCGCTGGTTCCATTCTAACAGGCCTCCCATTCATCTCTCCATCCTTTCTTCACTGCGCTGGTTCCATTCTAACAGGCCCCCATTCATCTCTCCATCCTTTCTTCACTGCGCTGGTCCCATTCTAACAGGCCCCCATTCATCTCTCCATCCTTTCTTCACTGCGCTGGTTTCATTCTAACAGGCCTCCCATTCATCTCTCCATCCTTTCTTCACTGCGCTGGTTCCATTCTAACAGGCCCCCATTCATCTCTCCATCCTTTCTTCACTGTGCTGGTTCCATTCAAACAGGCCCCCATTCATCTCTCCATCCTTTCTTCACTGTGCTGGTTCCATTCTAACTGGCCCCATTCATCTCTCCATCCTTTCTTCATTGCGCTGGTTCCATTCTAACAGGCCCCCATTCATCTCTCCATCCTTTCTTCACTGCGCTGGTTCCATTCTAACAGGCTCCCATTCATCTCTCCATCCTTTCTTCACTGCGCTGGGGCCATTCTAACCGGCCCCCCCATTCATCTCTCCATCCTTTCTTCACTGCGCTGGTTCCATTCTAACAGGCCCCCATTCATCTCTCCATCCTTTCTTCACTGCGCTGGTTCCATTCTAACAGGCCCCCATTCATCTCTCCATCCTTTCTTAACTGCGTTGGTTCCATTCTAATAGGCCCCCATTCATCTCTCTATCCTTTCTTCACTGTGCTGGTTCCATTCTAACAGGCTCCCATTCATCTCTCCATCCTGTCTTCACTGCGCTGGTTCCATTCTAACAGGCCCTCCCATTCATCTCTCCATCCTTTCTTCACTGCGCTAGGTCCATTCTAACAGGCCCCCCATTCATCTCTTCATCCTTTCTTCACTGCGCTGGTTCCATTCTAACAGGCCCCCCATTCATCTCTCCATCCTTTCTTCACTGCGCTGGTTTTATTCTAACAGGCACCCATTAATCTCTCCATCCTTTCTTCACTGTGCTGGTTCCATTCTAACAGGCCCCCCATTCATCTCTCCATCCTTTCTTCACTGCGCTGGTTCCATTCTAACAGGCCCCCCATTCATCTCTCCATCCTTTCTTCACTGTGCTGGTTCCATTCTAACAGGCCCCCATTCATCTCTCCATTCTTTCTTCCCTGCGCTGGTTCCATTCTAACAGACCCCCCCATTCATCTCTCCATCCTTTCTTCCCTGCGCTGGTTCCACTCTAACAGGCTCCCATTCATCTCTCCATCCTTTCTTCACCACGCTGGTTCCATTCTAACAGGCCCCCCATTCATCTCTCCATCCTTTCTTCACTGCGCTGGTTCCACTCTAACAGGCTCCCATTCATCTCTCCATCCTTTCTTCACCGCACTGGTTCCATTCTAACAGGCCCCCCATTCATCTCTCCATCCTTTCTTCACTGCGCTGGTTCCATTCTAACAGGCCCCCCATTCATCTCTCCATCCTTTCTTCACTGACTGGTTCCATTCTAACAGGCCCCCATTCATCTCTACATCCTTTCTTCACTGCGCTGGTCCCATTCTAACAGACCCCCCATTCATCTCTCCATCCTTTCTTCACTGCGCTGGTTCCATTCTAACAGGCCCCCCATTCATCTCTCCATCCTTTCTTCACTGCGCTGGTTCCACTCTAACAGGCTCCCATTCATCTCTCCATCCTTTCTTCACTGCGCTGGTTCCATTCTAACAGGCCCCCCATTCATCTCTCCATCCTTTCTTCACTGCGCTGGTTCCATTCTAACAGACCCCCCATTCATCTCTCCGTCCTTTCTTCACTGCGCTGGTTCCATTCTAACAGGCTCCCATTCATCTCTACATCCTTTCTTCACTGCGCTGGTTCCATTCTAACAGGCTCCCATTCATCTCTACATCCTTTCTTCACTGCGCTGGTCCCATTCTAACAGACCCCCCATTCATCTCTCCACCCTTTCTTCACTGCGCTGGTTCCATTCTAACAGGCCCCATTCATCTCTCCATCCTTTCTTCACTGCGCTGGTTTCATTCTAACAGGCCCCCATTCATCTCTCCATCCTTTCTTCACTGCGCTGGTTCCATTCTAATAGGCCCCCATTCATCTCTCTATCCTTTCTTCACTGTGCTGGTTCCATTCTAACAGGCTCCCATTCATCTCTCCATCCTGTCTTCACTGCGCTGGTTCCATTCTAGCAGGCCCCCCATTCATCTCTCCATCCTTTCTTCACTGCGCTAGATCCATTCTAACAGGCCCCCCATTCATCTCTTCATCCTTTCTTCACTGCGCTGGTTCCATTCTAACAGGCCCCCCATTCATCTCTCCATCCTTTCTTCACTGCGCTGGTTCTATTCTAACAGGCCCCCATTCATCTCTCCATCCTTTCTTCACTGTGCTGGTTCCATTGTAACAGGCCCCCCATTCATCTCTCCATCCTTTCTTCACTGCGCTGGTTCCATTCTAACAGGCCCCCCATTCATCTCTCCATCCTTTCTTCACTGTGCTGGTTCCATTCTAACAGGCCCCCCATTCATCTCTCCATCCTTTCTTCACTGTGCTGGTTCCATTCTAACAGGCCCCCCATTCATCTCTCCATCCTTTCTTCACTGCGCTGGTTCCACTCTAACAGGCTCCCATTCATCTCTCCATCCTTTCTTCACCGCACTGGTTCCATTCTAACAGGCCCCCCATTCATCTCTCCATCCTTTCTTCACTGCGCTGGTTCCATTCTAACAGGCCCCCATTCATCTCTACATCCTTTCTTCACTGCGCTGGTCCCATTCTAACAGACCCCCCATTCATCTCTCCATCCTTTCTTCACTGCGCTGGTTCCATTCTAACAGGCCCCCCATTCATCTCTCCATCCTTTCTTCACTGCGCTGGTTCCACTCTAACAGGCTCCCATTCATCTCTCCATCCTTTCTTCACTGCGCTGGTTCCATTCTAACAGGCCCCCCATTCATCTCTCCATCCTTTCTTCACTGCGCTGGTTCCATTCTAACAGGCCCCCTTCATCTCTCCATCCTTTCTTCACTGCGCTGGTTCCATTCTAACAGACCCCCCATTCATCTCTCCGTCCTTTCTTCACTGCGCTGGTTCCATTCTAACAGGCTCCCATTCATCTCTACATCCTTTCTTCACTGCGCTGGTTCCATTCTAACAGGCTCCCATTCATCTCTACATCCTTTCTTCACTGCGCTGGTTCCATTCTAACAGACCCCCCATTCATCTCTCCATCCTTTCTTCACTGCGCTGGTTCCATTCTAACAGGCTCCCATTCATCTCTACATCCTTTCTTCACTGCGCTGGTTCCATTCTAACAGGCCCCCCATTCATCTCTCCATCCTTTCTTCACTGCGCTGGTTCCATTCTAACAGGCCCCCCATTCATCTCTCCATCCTTTCTTCACTGCGCTGGTTCCATTCTAACGGGCCCCCATTCATCTCTACATCCTTTCTTCACTGCGCTGGTCCCATTCTAACAGACCCCCATTCATCTCTCCATCCTTTCTTACTGCGCTGGTTCCATTCTAACAGGCCCCCCATTCATCTCTCCATCCTTTCTTCACTGCGCTGGTTCCATTCTAACAGGCTCCCATTCATCTCTCCATCCTTTCTTCACTGCGCTGGTTCCATTCTAACAGGCCCCCTTCATCTCTCCATTCTTTCTTCACTGCGCTGGTTCCATTCTAACAGACCCCCCATTCATCTCTCCATCCTTTCTTCACTGCGCTAGTTCCATTCTAACAGGCTCCCAATCATCTCTACATCCTTTCTTCACTGCGCTGGTTCCATTCTAACAGGCTCCCATTCATCTCTACATCCTTTCTTCACTGCGCTGGTTCCATTCTAACAGGCTCCCATTCATCTCTACATCCTTTCTTCACTGCGCTGGTTCCATTCTAACAGGCTCCCATTCATCTCTACATCCTTTCTTCACTGCGCTGGTTCCATTCTAACAGGCCCCCATTCATCTCTCCATCCTTTCTTCACTGCGCTGGTTCCATTCTAACAGGACCCCCATTCATCTTTCCATCCTCTCTTTACTGTGCTGGTTCCATTCTAACAGGCCCCCCATTCATCTCTCCATCCTTTCTTCACTGCGCTGGTTCCATTCTAACAGGCTCCCATTCATCTCTCCATCCTTTCTTCACTGCGCTAGTCCCATTCTAACAGACCCCCCATTCATCTCTCCATCCTTTCTTGACTGCGCTGGTTCCATTCTAACAGGCCCCCCATTCATCTCTCCATCCTTTCTTCACTGCGCTGGTTCCACTCTAACAGGCTCCCATTCATCTCTCCATCCTTTCTTCACTGCGCTGGTTCCATTCTAACAGGCCCCCCATTCATCTCTCCATCCTTTCTTCACTGCGCTGGTTACATTCTAACAGTCCCCCTTCATCTCTCCATTCTTTCTTCACTGCGCTGGTTCCATTCTAACAGACCCCCCATTCATCTCTCCATCCTTTCTTCACTGCGCTGGTTCCATTCTAACAGGCTCCCATTCATCTCTACATCCTTTCTTCACTGCGCTGGTTCCATTCTAACAGGCTCCCATTCATCTCTACATCCTTTCTTCACTGCGCTGGTTCCATTCTAACAGACCCCCCATTCATCTCTCCATCCTTTCTTCACTGCGCTGGTTCCATTATAACAGGCTCCCATTCATCTCTACATCCTTTCTTCACTGCGCTGGTTCCATTCTAACAGGCCCCCATTCATCTCTCCATCCTTTCTTCACTGCGCTGGTTCCATTCTAACAGGCCCCCCATTCATCTTTCCATCCTCTCTTCACTGTGCTGGTTCCATTCTGACAGGCCCCCATTCATCTCTCCATCCTTTCTTCACTGCGCTGGTTCCATTCTAACAGGCCCCATTCATCTCTCTATCCTTTCTTCACTGCGCTGGTTCCATTCTAACAGGCTCCCATTCATCTCTACATCCTTTCTTCACTGCGCAGGTTCCATTCTAACAGGCCCCCCATTCATCTCTCCATCCTTTCTTCACTGTGCTGGTTCCATTCTAACAGGCTCCCATTCATCTCTCCATCCTTTCTTCACTGCGCTGGCTCCATTCTAACAGGCCCCCTATTCATCTCTCCATCCTTTCTTCACTGTGCTGGTTCCATTCTAACAGGCCCCCCATTCATCTCTCCATCCTTTCTTCACTGCGCTGGTTCCATTCTAACAGGCCCCCATTCATCTCTCCATCCTTTCTTCACTGTGCTGGTTCCATTCTAACAGACCCCCATTCATCTCTCCATCCTTTCTTCACTGCACTGGTTCCATTCTAACAGGCCCCCCATTCATCTCTCCATCCTTTCTTCACTGCACTGGTTCCATTCTAACAGGCCCCACCATTCATCTCTCCATCCTTTCTTCACTGCGCTGGTTCCATTCTAACAGGCCCCCCATTCATCTCTCCATCCTTTCTACACTGCGCTGGTTCCATTCTAACAGGCCCCCCATTCATCTCTCCATCCTTTCTTCACTGCGCTGGTTCCATTCTAACAGGCTCCCCCATTCATCTCTCCATCCTTTCCTCACTGCGCTAGTTCCATTCTAACAGGCTCCCATTCATCTCTCCATCCTTTCTTCACTGTGCTGGTTCCATTCTAACAGGCTCCCATTCATCTCTCCATCCTTTCTTCACTGCGCTGGTTCCATTCTAACAGGCCCCCCATTCATCTCTCCATCCTTTCCTCATGGTGCTGGTTCCATTCTAACAGGCCCCCATTCATCTCTCCATCCTTTCTTCACTGCGCTGGTTCCATTCTAACAGGCCCCCCATTCATCTCTCCATCCTTTCCTCATGGTGCTGGTTCCATTCTAACAGGCCCCATTCATCTCTCCATCCTTTCTTCACTGCGATGGTTCCATTCTAACAGGCCCCCCATTCATCTCTACATCCTTTCTTCACTGCGCTGGTTCCATTCTAACAGGCCCCCTTCATCTCTCCATTCTTTCTTCACTGCGCTGGTTCCATTCTAACAGACCCCCCATTCATCTCTTCATCCTTTCTTCACTGCGCTGGTTCCATTCTAACAGGCTCCCATTCATCTCTACATCCTTTCTTCACTGCGCTGGTTCCATTCTAACAGGCCCCCATTCATCTCTCCATCCTTTCTTCACTGCGCTGGTTCCATTCTAACAGGCCCCCCATTCATCTCTCCATCCTTTCTTCACTGCGCTGGTTCCATTCTAACAGGCTCCCAATCATCTCTACATCCTTTCTTCACTGCGCTGGTTCCATTCTAACAGGCTCCCATTCATCTCTACATCCTTTCTTCACTGCGCTGGTTCCATTCTAACTGACCCCCCATTCATCTCTCCATCCTTTCTTCACTGCGCTGGTTCCATTCTAACAGGCTCCCATTCATCTCTACATCCTTTCTTCACTGCGCTGGTTCCATTCTAACAGGCCCCCATTCATCTCTCCATCCTTTCTTCACTGCGCTGGTTCCATTCTAACAGGACCCCCATTCATCTTTCCATCCTCTCTTCACTGTGCTGGTTCCATTCTAACAGGCCCCCCATTCATCTCTCCATCCTTTCTTCACTGCGCTGGTTCCATTCTAACAGGCTCCCATT
Source organism: Lissotriton vulgaris (assembly GCF_964263255.1). Classification (NCBI taxonomy): domain Eukaryota; kingdom Metazoa; phylum Chordata; class Amphibia; order Caudata; family Salamandridae; genus Lissotriton; species Lissotriton vulgaris. The sequence continues at coordinate 2,869,851 of NC_141696.1, read as the reverse complement.
CATCTCTCCATCCTTTCTTCACTGCGCTGGTCCCATTCTAACAGACCCCCCATTCATCTCTCCATCCTTTCTTGACTGCGCTGGTTCCATTCTAACAGGCCCCCCATTCATCTCTCCATCCTTTCTTCACTGCGCTGGTTCCACTCTAACAGGCTCCCATTCATCTCTCCATCCTTTCTTCACTGCGCTGGTTCCATTCTAACAGGCCCCCCATTCATCTCTCCATCCTTTCTTCACTGCGCTGGTTCCATTCTAACAGGCCCCCTTCATCTCTCCATTCTTTCTTCACTGCGCTGGTTCCATTCTAACAGACCCCCCATTCATCTCTCCATCCTTTCTTCACTGCGCTGGTTCCATTCTAACAGGCTCCCATTCATCTCTACATCCATTCTTCACTGCGCTGGTTCCATTCTAACAGGCTCCCATTCATCTCTACATCCTTTCTTCACTGCACTGGTTCCATTCTAACAGACCCCCCATTCATCTCTCCATCCTTTCTTCACTGCGCTGGTTCCATTATAACAGGCTCCCATTCATCTCTACATCCTTTCTTCACTGCGTTGGTTCTATTCTAACAGGCCCCCATTCATCTCTCCATCCTTTCTTCACTGCGCTGGTTCCATTCTAACAGGCCCCCCATTCATCTTTCCATCCTCTCTTCACTGTGCTGGTTCCATTCTGACAGGCCCCCATTCATCTCTCCATCCTTTCTTCACTGCGCTGGTTCCATTCTAACAGGCCCCATTCATCTCTCTATCCTTTCTTCACTGCGCTGGTTCCATTCTAACAGGCTCCCATTCATCTCTACATCCTTTCTTCACTGCGCTTGCTCCATTCTAACAGGCCCCCTATTCATCTCTCCATCCTTTCTTCACTGTGCTGGTTCCATTCTAACAGGCCCCCCATTCATCTCTCCATCCTTTCTTCACTGCGCTGGTTCCATTCTAACAGGCCCCCATTCATCTCTCCATCCTTTCTTCACTGTGCTGGTTCCATTCTAACAGACCCCCATTCATCTCTCCATCCTTTCTTCACTGCACTGGTTCCATTCTAACAGGCCCCCCATTCATCTCTCCATCCTTTCTTCACTGCACTGGTTCCATTCTAACAGGCCCCACCATTCATCTCTCCATCCTTTCTTCACTGCGCTGGTTCCATTCTAACAGGCCCCCCATTCATCTCTCCATCCTTTCTACACTGCGCTGGTTCCATTCTAACAGGCCCCCCATTCATCTCTCCATCCTTTCTTCACTGCGCTGGTTCCATTCTAACAGGCTCCCATTCATCTCTCCATCCTTTCTTCACTGTGCTGGTTCCATTCTAACATGCTCCCATTCATCTCTCCATCCTTTCTTCACTGCGCTGGTTCCATTCTAACAGGCCCCCCATTCATCTCTCCATCCTTTCCTCATGGTGCTGGTTCCATTCTAACAGGCCCCCATTCATCTCTCCATCCTTTCTTCACTGCGCTGGTTCCATTCTAACAGGCCCCCCATTCATCTCTCCATCCTTTCCTCATGGTGCTGGTTCCATTCTAACAGGCCCCCATTCATCTCTCCATCCTTTCTTCACTGCGCTGGTTCCATTCTAACAGGCCCCCCATTCATATCTACATCCTTTCTTCACTGCGCTGGTTCCATTCTAACAGGCCCCCATTCATCTCTCCATCCTTTCTTCACTGCGCTGGCTCCATTCTAACAGGCCCCCCATTCATCTTTCCATCCTCTCTTCACTGTGCTGGTTCCATTCTGACAGGCCCCCATTCATCTCTCCATCCTTTCTTCACTGCGCTGGTTCCATTCTAACAGGCCCCCATTCATCTCTCCATCCTTTCTTCACTGCGCTGGTTCCATTCTAACAGGCCCCCCATTCATATCTACATCCTTTCTTCACTGCGCTGGTTCCATTCTAACAGGCCCCCATTCATCTCTCCATCCTTTCTTCACTGTGCTGGTTCCATTCTAACAGGCCCCCCATTCATCTCTCCATCCTTTCTTCACTGCGCTGGTTCCATTCTAACAGGCTCCCAATCATCTCTACATCCTTTCTTCACTGCGCTGGTTCCATTCTAACAGGCTCCCATTCATCTCTACATCCTTTCTTCACTGCGCTGGTTCCATTCTAACAGACCCCCCATTCATCTCTCCATCCTTTCTTCACTGCGCTGGTTCCATTCTAACAGGCTCCCATTCATCTCTACATCCTTTCTTCACTGCGCTGGTTCCATTCTAACAGGCCCCCATTCATCTCTCCATCCTTTCTTCACTGCGCTGGTTCCATTCTAACAGGACCCCCATTCATCTTTCCATCCTCTCTTCACTGTGCTGGTTCCATTCTAACAGGCCCCCCATTCATCTCTCCATCCTTTCTTCACTGCGCTGGTTCCATTCTAACAGGCTCCCATTCATCTCTCCATCCTTTCTTCACTGCGCTTGTCCCATTCTAACAGACCCCCCATTCATCTCTCCATCCTTCCTTGACTGCGCTGGTTCCATTCTAACAGGCCCCCCATTCATCTCTCCATCCTTTCTTCACTGCGCTGGTTCCACTCTAACAGGCTCCCATTCATCTCTCCATCCTTTCTTCACTGCGCTGGTTCCATTCTAACAGGCCCCCCATTCATCTCTCCATCCTTTCTTCACTGCGCTGGTTCCATTCTAACAGGCCCCCTTCATCTCTCCATTCTTTCTTCACTGCGCTGGTTCCATTCTAACAGACCCCCCATTCATCTCTCCATCCTTTCTTCACTGCGCTGGTTCCATTCTAACAGGCTCCCATTCATCTCTACATCCATTCTTCACTGCGCTGGTTCCATTCTAACAGGCTCCCATTCATCTCTACATCCTTTCTTCACTGCGCTGGTTCCATTCTAACAGACCCCCCATTCATCTCTCCATCCTTTCTTCACTGCGCTGGTTCCATTATAACAGGCTCCCATTCATCTCTACATCCTTTCTTCACTGCGTTGGTTCCATTCTAACAGGCCCCCATTCATCTCTCCATCCTTTCTTCACTGCGCTGGTTCCATTCTAACAGGCCCCCCATTCATCTTTCCATCCTCTCTTCACTGTGCTGGTTCCATTCTGACAGGCCCCCATTCATCTCTCCATCCTTTCTTCACTGCGCTGGTTCCATTCTAACAGGCCCCATTCATCTCTCTATCCTTTCTTCACTGCGCTGGTTCCATTCTAACAGGCTCCCATTCATCTCTACATCCTTTCTTCACTGCGCTTGCTCCATTTTAACAGGCCCCCTATTCATCTCTCCATCCTTTCTTCACTGTGCTGGTTCCATTCTAACAGGCCCCCCATTCATCTCTCCATCCTTTCTTCACTGCGCTGGTTCCATTCTAACAGGCCCCCATTCATCTCTCCATCCTTTCTTCACTGTGCTGGTTCCATTCTAACAGACCCCCATTCATCTCTCCATCCTTTCTTCACTGCACTGGTTCCATTCTAACAGGCCCCCCATTCATCTCTCCATCCTTTCTTCACTGCACTGGTTCCATTCTAACAGGCCCCACCATTCATCTCTCCATCCTTTCTTCACTGCGCTGGTTCCATTCTAACAGGCCCCCCATTCATCTCTCCATCCTTTCTACACTGCGCTGGTTCCATTCTAACAGGCCCCCCATTCATCTCTCCATCCTTTCTTCACTGCGCTGGTTCCATTCTAACAGGCTCCCATTCATCTCTCCATCCTTTCTTCACTGTGCTGGTTCCATTCTAACAGGCTCCCATTCATCTCTCCATCCTTTCTTCACTGCGCTGGTTCCATTCTAACAGGCCCCCCATTCATCTCTCCATCCTTTCCTCATGGTGCTGGTTCCATTCTAACAGGCCCCCATTCATCTCTCCATCCTTTCTTCACTGCGCTGGTTCCATTCTAACAGGCCCCCCATTCATCTCTCCATCCTTTCCTCATGGTGCTGGTTCCATTCTAACAGGCCCCCATTCATCTCTCCATCCTTTCTTCACCGCGCTAGTTCCATTCTAACAGGCCCCCCATTCATCTCTCCATCCTTTCCTCATGGTGCTGGTTCCATTCTAACAGGCCCCCATTCATCTCTCCATCCTTTCTTCACTGCGCTGGTTCCATTCTAACAGGCCCCCCATTCATCTCTCCATCCTTTCCTCATGGTGCTGGTTCCATTCTAACAGGCCCCCATTCATCTCTCCATCCTTTCTTCACTGCGCTGGTTCCATTCTAACAGGCCCCCCATTCATATCTACATCCTTTCTTCACTGCGCTGGTTCCATTCTAACAGGCCCCCATTCATCTCTCCATCCTTTCTTCACTGCGCTGGCTCCATTCTAACAGGCCCCCCATTCATCTTTCCATCCTCTCTTCACTGTGCTGGTTCTATTCTGACAGGCCCCCATTCATCTCTCCATCCTTTCTTCACTGCGCTGGTTCCATTCTAACAGGCCCCATTCATCTCTCCATCCTTTCTTCACTGCGCTGGCTCCATTCTAGCAGGCCCCCCATTCATCTCTACATCCTTTCTTCACTGCGCTGGTTCCATTCTAACAGGCCCCATTCATCTCTCCATCCTTTCTTCACTGCGCTGGTTCCATTCTAACAGGCCCCCATTCATCTCTACATCCTTTCTTCACTGCGCTGGTTCCATTCTAACAGGCCCCATTCATCTCTCCATCCTTTCTTCACTGCGTTGGCTCCATTCTAGCAGGCCCCCCATTCATCTCTACATCCTTTCTTCACTGCGCTGGTTCCATTCTAACAGGCCCCATTCATCTCTACATCCTTTCTTCACTGCGCTGGTTCCATTCTAACAGGCCCCCATTCATCTCTACATCCTTTCTTCACTGCGCTGGTTCCATTCTAACAGACCCTCATCCATCTCTCCATCCTTTCTTCACTGCGCTGGTTCCATTCTAACAGACCCCCATCCATCTCTCCATCCTTTCTTCACTGCGCTGGTTCCATTCTAACAGGCTCCCATTCATCCCTCCATCCTTTCTTCACTGCGCTGGTTCTATTCTAACAGGCCCCCCCATTCATCTCTCCATCCTTTCTTCACTGCGCTGGTTCCATTCTAACAGGCCCCCCATTCATCTCTTTATCCTTTCTTCACTGCGCTGGTTCCATTCTAACAGGATCCCCATTCATCTCTCCATCCTTTCTTCACTGCGCTGGTTCCATTCTAACAGGCCCCCCATTCATCTCTCCATCCTTTCTTCACTGCGCTGGTTCCATTCTAACAGGCCCCCATTCATCTCTCCATCCTTTCTTCACTGCGCTGGTCCCATTCTAACAGGCCCCCCATTCATCTCTCCATCCTTTCTTCACTGCACTGGTTCCATTCTAACAGGCCCCACCATTCATCTCTCCATCCTTTCTTCACTGCGCTGGTTCCATTCTAACAGGCCCCCCATTCATCTCTCCATCCTTTCTACACTGCGCTGGTTCCATTCTAACAGGCCCCCCATTCATCTCTCCATCCTTTCTTCACTGCGCTGGTTCCATTCTAACAGGCTCCCCCATTCATCTCTCCATCCTTTCCTCACTGCGCTAGTTCCATTCTAACAGGCTCCCATTCATCTCTCCATCCTTTCTTCACTGTGCTGGTTCCATTCTAACAGGCTCCCATTCATCTCTCCATCCTTTCTTCACTGCGCTGGTTCCATTCTAACAGGCCCCCCATTCATCTCTCCATCCTTTCCTCATGGTGCTGGTTCCATTCTAACAGGCCCCCATTCATCTCTCCATCCTTTCTTCACTGCGCTGGTTCCATTCTAACAGGCCCCCCATTCATCTCTCCATCCTTTCCTCATGGTGCTGGTTCCATTCTAACAGGCCCCATTCATCTCTCCATCCTTTCTTCACTGCGATGGTTCCATTCTAACAGGCCCCCCATTCATCTCTACATCCTTTCTTCACTGCGCTGGTTCCATTCTAACAGGCCCCCTTCATCTCTCCATTCTTTCTTCACTGCGCTGGTTCCATTCTAACAGACCCCCCATTCATCTCTTCATCCTTTCTTCACTGCGCTGGTTCCATTCTAACAGGCTCCCATTCATCTCTACATCCTTTCTTCACTGCGCTGGTTCCATTCTAACAGGCCCCCATTCATCTCTCCATCCTTTCTTCACTGCGCTGGTTCCATTCTAACAGGCCCCCCATTCATCTCTCCATCCTTTCTTCACTGCGCTGGTTCCATTCTAACAGGCTCCCAATCATCTCTACATCCTTTCTTCACTGCGCTGGTTCCATTCTAACAGGCTCCCATTCATCTCTACATCCTTTCTTCACTGCGCTGGTTCCATTCTAACTGACCCCCCATTCATCTCTCCATCCTTTCTTCACTGCGCTGGTTCCATTCTAACAGGCTCCCATTCATCTCTACATCCTTTCTTCACTGCGCTGGTTCCATTCTAACAGGCCCCCATTCATCTCTCCATCCTTTCTTCACTGCGCTGGTTCCATTCTAACAGGACCCCCATTCATCTTTCCATCCTCTCTTCACTGTGCTGGTTCCATTCTAACAGGCCCCCCATTCATCTCTCCATCCTTTCTTCACTGCGCTGGTTCCATTCTAACAGGCTCCCATTCATCTCTCCATCCTTTCTTCACTGCGCTGGTCCCATTCTAACAGACCCCCCATTCATCTCTCCATCCTTTCTTGACTGCGCTGGTTCCATTCTAACAGGCCCCCCATTCATCTCTCCATCCTTTCTTCACTGCGCTGGTTCCACTCTAACAGGCTCCCATTCATCTCTCCATCCTTTCTTCACTGCGCTGGTTCCATTCTAACAGGCCCCCCATTCATCTCTCCATCCTTTCTTCACTGCGCTGGTTCCATTCTAACAGGCCCCCTTCATCTCTCCATTCTTTCTTCACTGCGCTGGTTCCATTCTAACAGACCCCCCATTCATCTCTCCATCCTTTCTTCACTGCGCTGGTTCCATTCTAACAGGCTCCCATTCATCTCTACATCCATTCTTCACTGCGCTGGTTCCATTCTAACAGGCTCCCATTCATCTCTACATCCTTTCTTCACTGCACTGGTTCCATTCTAACAGACCCCCCATTCATCTCTCCATCCTTTCTTCACTGCGCTGGTTCCATTATAACAGGCTCCCATTCATCTCTACATCCTTTCTTCACTGCGTTGGTTCTATTCTAACAGGCCCCCATTCATCTCTCCATCCTTTCTTCACTGCGCTGGTTCCATTCTAACAGGCCCCCCATTCATCTTTCCATCCTCTCTTCACTGTGCTGGTTCCATTCTGACAGGCCCCCATTCATCTCTCCATCCTTTCTTCACTGCGCTGGTTCCATTCTAACAGGCCCCATTCATCTCTCTATCCTTTCTTCACTGCGCTGGTTCCATTCTAACAGGCTCCCATTCATCTCTACATCCTTTCTTCACTGCGCTTGCTCCATTCTAACAGGCCCCCTATTCATCTCTCCATCCTTTCTTCACTGTGCTGGTTCCATTCTAACAGGCCCCCCATTCATCTCTCCATCCTTTCTTCACTGCGCTGGTTCCATTCTAACAGGCCCCCATTCATCTCTCCATCCTTTCTTCACTGTGCTGGTTCCATTCTAACAGACCCCCATTCATCTCTCCATCCTTTCTTCACTGCACTGGTTCCATTCTAACAGGCCCCCCATTCATCTCTCCATCCTTTCTTCACTGCACTGGTTCCATTCTAACAGGCCCCACCATTCATCTCTCCATCCTTTCTTCACTGCGCTGGTTCCATTCTAACAGGCCCCCCATTCATCTCTCCATCCTTTCTACACTGCGCTGGTTCCATTCTAACAGGCCCCCCATTCATCTCTCCATCCTTTCTTCACTGCGCTGGTTCCATTCTAACAGGCTCCCATTCATCTCTCCATCCTTTCTTCACTGTGCTGGTTCCATTCTAACATGCTCCCATTCATCTCTCCATCCTTTCTTCACTGCGCTGGTTCCATTCTAACAGGCCCCCCATTCATCTCTCCATCCTTTCCTCATGGTGCTGGTTCCATTCTAACAGGCCCCCATTCATCTCTCCATCCTTTCTTCACTGCGCTGGTTCCATTCTAACAGGCCCCCCATTCATCTCTCCATCCTTTCCTCATGGTGCTGGTTCCATTCTAACAGGCCCCCATTCATCTCTCCATCCTTTCTTCACTGCGCTGGTTCCATTCTAACAGGCCCCCCATTCATATCTACATCCTTTCTTCACTGCGCTGGTTCCATTCTAACAGGCCCCCATTCATCTCTCCATCCTTTCTTCACTGCGCTGGCTCCATTCTAACAGGCCCCCCATTCATCTTTCCATCCTCTCTTCACTGTGCTGGTTCCATTCTGACAGGCCCCCATTCATCTCTCCATCCTTTCTTCACTGCGCTGGTTCCATTCTAACAGGCCCCCATTCATCTCTCCATCCTTTCTTCACTGCGCTGGTTCCATTCTAACAGGCCCCCCATTCATATCTACATCCTTTCTTCACTGCGCTGGTTCCATTCTAACAGGCCCCCATTCATCTCTCCATCCTTTCTTCACTGTGCTGGTTCCATTCTAACAGGCCCCCCATTCATCTCTCCATCCTTTCTTCACTGCGCTGGTTCCATTCTAACAGGCTCCCAATCATCTCTACATCCTTTCTTCACTGCGCTGGTTCCATTCTAACAGGCTCCCATTCATCTCTACATCCTTTCTTCACTGCGCTGGTTCCATTCTAACAGACCCCCCATTCATCTCTCCATCCTTTCTTCACTGCGCTGGTTCCATTCTAACAGGCTCCCATTCATCTCTACATCCTTTCTTCACTGCGCTGGTTCCATTCTAACAGGCCCCCATTCATCTCTCCATCCTTTCTTCACTGCGCTGGTTCCATTCTAACAGGACCCCCATTCATCTTTCCATCCTCTCTTCACTGTGCTGGTTCCATTCTAACAGGCCCCCCATTCATCTCTCCATCCTTTCTTCACTGCGCTGGTTCCATTCTAACAGGCTCCCATTCATCTCTCCATCCTTTCTTCACTGCGCTTGTCCCATTCTAACAGACCCCCCATTCATCTCTCCATCCTTCCTTGACTGCGCTGGTTCCATTCTAACAGGCCCCCCATTCATCTCTCCATCCTTTCTTCACTGCGCTGGTTCCACTCTAACAGGCTCCCATTCATCTCTCCATCCTTTCTTCACTGCGCTGGTTCCATTCTAACAGGCCCCCCATTCATCTCTCCATCCTTTCTTCACTGCGCTGGTTCCATTCTAACAGGCCCCCTTCATCTCTCCATTCTTTCTTCACTGCGCTGGTTCCATTCTAACAGACCCCCCATTCATCTCTCCATCCTTTCTTCACTGCGCTGGTTCCATTCTAACAGGCTCCCATTCATCTCTACATCCATTCTTCACTGCGCTGGTTCCATTCTAACAGGCTCCCATTCATCTCTACATCCTTTCTTCACTGCGCTGGTTCCATTCTAACAGACCCCCCATTCATCTCTCCATCCTTTCTTCACTGCGCTGGTTCCATTATAACAGGCTCCCATTCATCTCTACATCCTTTCTTCACTGCGTTGGTTCCATTCTAACAGGCCCCCATTCATCTCTCCATCCTTTCTTCACTGCGCTGGTTCCATTCTAACAGGCCCCCCATTCATCTTTCCATCCTCTCTTCACTGTGCTGGTTCCATTCTGACAGGCCCCCATTCATCTCTCCATCCTTTCTTCACTGCGCTGGTTCCATTCTAACAGGCCCCATTCATCTCTCTATCCTTTCTTCACTGCGCTGGTTCCATTCTAACAGGCTCCCATTCATCTCTACATCCTTTCTTCACTGCGCTTGCTCCATTTTAACAGGCCCCCTATTCATCTCTCCATCCTTTCTTCACTGTGCTGGTTCCATTCTAACAGGCCCCCCATTCATCTCTCCATCCTTTCTTCACTGCGCTGGTTCCATTCTAACAGGCCCCCATTCATCTCTCCATCCTTTCTTCACTGTGCTGGTTCCATTCTAACAGACCCCCATTCATCTCTCCATCCTTTCTTCACTGCACTGGTTCCATTCTAACAGGCCCCCCATTCATCTCTCCATCCTTTCTTCACTGCACTGGTTCCATTCTAACAGGCCCCACCATTCATCTCTCCATCCTTTCTTCACTGCGCTGGTTCCATTCTAACAGGCCCCCCATTCATCTCTCCATCCTTTCTACACTGCGCTGGTTCCATTCTAACAGGCCCCCCATTCATCTCTCCATCCTTTCTTCACTGCGCTGGTTCCATTCTAACAGGCTCCCATTCATCTCTCCATCCTTTCTTCACTGTGCTGGTTCCATTCTAACAGGCTCCCATTCATCTCTCCATCCTTTCTTCACTGCGCTGGTTCCATTCTAACAGGCCCCCCATTCATCTCTCCATCCTTTCCTCATGGTGCTGGTTCCATTCTAACAGGCCCCCATTCATCTCTCCATCCTTTCTTCACTGCGCTGGTTCCATTCTAACAGGCCCCCCATTCATCTCTCCATCCTTTCCTCATGGTGCTGGTTCCATTCTAACAGGCCCCCATTCATCTCTCCATCCTTTCTTCACCGCGCTAGTTCCATTCTAACAGGCCCCCCATTCATCTCTCCATCCTTTCCTCATGGTGCTGGTTCCATTCTAACAGGCCCCCATTCATCTCTCCATCCTTTCTTCACTGCGCTGGTTCCATTCTAACAGGCCCCCCATTCATCTCTCCATCCTTTCCTCATGGTGCTGGTTCCATTCTAACAGGCCCCCATTCATCTCTCCATCCTTTCTTCACTGCGCTGGTTCCATTCTAACAGGCCCCCCATTCATATCTACATCCTTTCTTCACTGCGCTGGTTCCATTCTAACAGGCCCCCATTCATCTCTCCATCCTTTCTTCACTGCGCTGGCTCCATTCTAACAGGCCCCCCATTCATCTTTCCATCCTCTCTTCACTGTGCTGGTTCTATTCTGACAGGCCCCCATTCATCTCTCCATCCTTTCTTCACTGCGCTGGTTCCATTCTAACAGGCCCCATTCATCTCTCCATCCTTTCTTCACTGCGCTGGCTCCATTCTAGCAGGCCCCCCATTCATCTCTACATCCTTTCTTCACTGCGCTGGTTCCATTCTAACAGGCCCCATTCATCTCTCCATCCTTTCTTCACTGCGCTGGTTCCATTCTAACAGGCCCCCATTCATCTCTACATCCTTTCTTCACTGCGCTGGTTCCATTCTAACAGGCCCCATTCATCTCTCCATCCTTTCTTCACTGCGTTGGCTCCATTCTAGCAGGCCCCCCATTCATCTCTACATCCTTTCTTCACTGCGCTGGTTCCATTCTAACAGGCCCCATTCATCTCTACATCCTTTCTTCACTGCGCTGGTTCCATTCTAACAGGCCCCCATTCATCTCTACATCCTTTCTTCACTGCGCTGGTTCCATTCTAACAGACCCTCATCCATCTCTCCATCCTTTCTTCACTGCGCTGGTTCCATTCTAACAGACCCCCATCCATCTCTCCATCCTTTCTTCACTGCGCTGGTTCCATTCTAACAGGCTCCCATTCATCCCTCCATCCTTTCTTCACTGCGCTGGTTCTATTCTAACAGGCCCCCCCATTCATCTCTCCATCCTTTCTTCACTGCGCTGGTTCCATTCTAACAGGCCCCCCATTCATCTCTTTATCCTTTCTTCACTGCGCTGGTTCCATTCTAACAGGATCCCCATTCATCTCTCCATCCTTTCTTCACTGCGCTGGTTCCATTCTAACAGGCCCCCCATTCATCTCTCCATCCTTTCTTCACTGCGCTGGTTCCATTCTAACAGGCCCCCATTCATCTCTCCATCCTTTCTTCACTGCGCTGGTCCCATTCTAACAGGCCCCCATTCATCTCTCCATCCTTTCTTCACTGCGCTGGTTCCATTCTAACAGGCCTCCCATTCATCTCTCCATCCTTTCTTCACTGCGCTGGTTCCATTCTAACAGGCCCCCATTCATCTCTCCATCCTTTCTTCACTGTGCTGGTTCCATTCTAACAGGCCCCCATTCATCTCTCCATCCTTTCTTCACTGCGCTGGTTCCATTCTAACAGGCCCCCATTCATCTCTCCATCCTTTCTTCACTGCGCTGGTTCCATTCTAACAGGCCCCCATTCATCTCTCCATCCTTTCTTCACTGTGCTGGTTCCATTCTAACAGGCCCCCATTCATCTCTCCATCCTTTCTTCACTGCGCTGGTTCCATTCTAACAGGCCCCCATTCATCTCTCCATCCTTTCTTCACTGCGCTGGTTCCATTCTAACAGGCTCCCATTCATCTCTCCATCCTTTCTTCACTGCGCTGGTTCCATTCTAACAGGCCCCCCCATTCATCTCTCCATCCTTTCTTCACTGTGCTGGTTCCATTCTAACAGGACCCCCATTCATCTCTCCATCCTTTCTACACTGTGCTGGTTCCATTCTAACAGGCCCTCCCATTCATCTCTCCATCCTTTCTTCACTGCGCTGGTTCCATTCTAACAGGCCCCCATTCATCTCTCCATCCTTTCTTCACTGCGCTGGCTCCATTCTAACAGGCCCCCCATTCATCTCTCCATCCTTTCTTCACTGCGCTGGTTCCATTCTAACAGGCCCCCCATTCATCTCTCCATCCTTTCTTCACTGCGCTGGTTCCATTCTAACAGGCTCCCATTCATCTCTCCATCCTTTCTTCACTGCGCTGGTTCCATTCTAACAGGCCCCCCATTCATCTCTCCATCCTTTCTTCACTGCGCTGGCTCCATTCTAACAGGCCTCCCATTCATCTCTCCATCCTTTCTTCACTGCGCTGGCTCCATTCTAACAGGACCCCCATTCATCTCTCCATCCTTTCTTCACTGCGCTGGTTCCATTCTAACAGGCTCCCATTCATCTCTCCATCCTTTCTTCACTGCGCTGGTTCCATTCTAACAGGCCCCCCATTCATCTCTCCATCCTTTCTTCACTGCGCTGGTTCCATTCTAACAGACCCCCCATTCATCTCTCCATCCTTTCTTCACTGCGCTGGTTCCATTCTAACAGACCCCCCATTCATCTCTCCATCCTTTCTTCACTGCGCTGGTTCCATTCTAACAGGCTCCCTCCCTATTCCCCTCTTGCTTACATTTAGCCATTTTACAGGGTTCAGTTATTTAACAATTAAAGAGTCACAGCCACAAGCAAGGAAACAAAACTTACTATACAGAAGAGACTCTGTTAATCTTCTTAAGATCAGATCACATTACGAGGAGGCTCACATGTAGGCCATAGGACTAAGAGGGTAGGCCCAACCCAGCCCCTTCCTGGCTCTGAGGGGCGCAGATGGGCCCGCCATTGGCGCAGGCATGCTCCTGCGCGTCCGTGAGCCCGAGCACTTTTTATGCACCTCTGGGCACCGTCAGGAATCTTTGGCGACAGTGAGAGATACAAGGCTGAGGTAAAAAATGTTGGCATGTATGTGATGCACCTATTGGGGAGGCCGCTGAGGTGTCTGAGAGAAGTGATGTAGAGGCCGCTGAACCCAAGGAGTCTGAGATACCTCAAGGAGAGAAGGCCGTTGACCTGCGTCTCTGTGGCACTCCGAGTAATGAGAGGGGCAAGGATCACTGGAGCGGGGGAGCACTCACTGTCTGTCCAACTAGTTTCCCTTCGCTGCTGGAGATTCCCAAGGATTCACCATCTCCCCCTTCGACATATACCTCTGACCACTGAAGGAGCTGATCACCTCTTTTAAACTCAACTTCTACAAATAGATGAATGGCAGAGGGATTACACTAAAGGTGAAACCCATCCAACTTATAGTCATGTGCCATTGGCCAAGACCTTGCAGCCAGAGCTGTGGATGCAAAGAAATTACCTCAAACCAAAACATCAAAACTGACATAATAGCTTGTATTAACACCCTCCTTGACACTGCCCAAACTATCTGGTCAAATGAGCCCAATTCCTAGCCCAACACTCCAAGTAAGGATTTTAGGTGCAACACTGAATATCAGCCTCCTGCTGGCACTTCGATTGAACCAGGTTACGAAGGGATCAATTTACAGGATGAGATGTCTATGTTGACTAGTCTCGTATTGAAAATTCCATCAAAAGTGCCAATCACCACCAGCCCGGGGCTCTCCCTATTAAATAAAATAAAATATATAAAGCTTTAAGCTGCCCACCTAGTAATTACAAAGATACAGAACCCAGAACGCAGCTGCAAAACTATTCCAGGTCATACTTCTCACCGCCCTCTAAGCTCTATAATGGTTACCAGAGGCCTAAAGCTTCACCTTTCAACGACGGCTACAGTTTTTCTTGCTGTTCACGGCTCAGGGCCCACCTCCTTTAACACAAACTCCATATTACAATCCACCTACAGCGCGTCATTCCAGGCGAGCTCTACTTGTTTGTAAACAAATCTCAAACCAGAGGACACATTTGGCTGTCCATATGGCTCAGTGATTGAACTCACTTTCTGCAGGAAATAAGAGTAGGTACACAGCTCTCAACTCATGCTGTGGCTGCTTGGTTCATCAATCCACCTCCTATGAAGCTGCTCTAATGCAGTGCACAAGGGACTGTTTTATAGCAAAAAGCAGACCCAATAATCACAATTTATGTCATATTCAGTTTTTTGTACGCTGCATGAACTGTGTACAAAAAGCAATCATGTTTTTCACAGCTAGACATCTTGTTTCAATAATGGGAAAAATAAAATACATTTCAAAGAATACCAAAGGAGCCATTCCTTGTGTTGTTTCCATTTAAAGAACAAACCTTTGATGTGTAGCAACCAAGTTACAACACATCTGGCTTCTCTCCTGCGGCTGGGTCTCTGCTAAATACAAATTCAGTGTAATTGATGACTACTGAAATTCCCAGTATTTCTGGCTTATAAAATACATCCCAGACATATTAGCTTTGGCAATGCTTGTTTATATAGCATTTTATACTGCAGTTTTTCGCTGTGTAGAACTATTAATACAAGTAATATTAGTGCACAATTTATAAATCAGATGAATGCAAGGTTAAGGCTATCCTGCCAGAGTACCACACTGTGATCTGCAGCTCATATACAGATCTTGGTAATTTGACATAGTTCATTTCCTGTGTGTCACCTGGTGTATATGCAGTGACGCTGGCCTACTGAAACTCTTGATTCAGAAAAGGGGGTGGTGATGAACAGAGTGTCTGAATTAAGCAGACCACTCTTACCCAGTCCAAAGATCAGGGCTTGATCCATCACCGTTATTTAGCTCACTGCCCCATCCCAGCTCAGAACCTGGCTATATGCAAATTAGTCTGTCCCTGGCCCAGTGCATCATGGGAACAGGGCAGACCAAACTACCAAGCCAATTCTTCACCAGGAAGGAGACAAGCTACCGGGGACCGGTTTCTGGCATTTCAGCCTCGTCGGCCCGGCTTGCTTGAATCCTGATGGAGCAGTGAGCAAGGGACTCATGTCTGAGTATACCCTTCCACGCTTATGGTGGACAAAATGATTCAGAAAAGGGGGTGGTGATGAACAGAGTGTCTGAATTAAGCAGACCACTCTTACCCAGTCCAAAGATCAGGGCTTGATCCATCACCGTTATTTAGCTCACTGCCCCATCCCAGCTCAGAACCTGGCTATATGCAAATTAGTCTGTCCCTGGCCCAGGCCCAGGCCCAGTGCATCATGGGAACATGTTTTTCACCAGTATGCCTCCATTGGTGTAGCGGCAATGATTCTTTCAATCTGAAAGCCTATCCACATTCAGAACAGCTGTACAGTTTCTCTCCTGTGTGAATGTGTTGGTGTTTCTGAAAAGAGCCTTTTAATATGAATGTCTTCCCACATTCTGAACATTTGTACAGTTTCTCGCTTGTGTGCATTTGCTGGTGATTCTGGAACGAGTTCTTTAACCTGAAAGACTTCCCACAGTCTGAACAAGCAAACATTTGTATTCCTTTGTGAAATTTCTGGTGTTGCTGGAATGATCTTAGAAATCTGAACATGTTTCCACACTCAATACATGTATATGCAGTTTCAAAAGTATGTCTCCACTGGTGATGCTTCAATGATACTTTCAATTTGAATGCTTTCCCACATTCTGAACATACATTAGGTTTTTTACCTGTGTGTTGGTTGGTGTTGCATAAAACATGCTTTCAATCTAAAAGCTTTCGCACAATCGAAACAGGAGTATGGGCTTTCACCTGTGTGAATTTGTTTATGTTGCTGAAAAGAAATCTTTAATCTGAAAGCCTTCCCACACTCACTGCAGTGAAATGGCTTTTCACCTGTGTGTATTAATTGGTGATTATACAGTGAGGACAGGTCACTCAAACCTTTCCCACACTCTGTACATTTATATGGTTTTTCACCAATATGTTTCCACTCATGTCGCTGCAATGTCGCTACACTCTGTAGAAGCAAATGGGGTCTCACAGGTGTATATACTCTGGTGCATGCACAAAGATGACAGTTCCCTAAAACCTTTCCAGCACACGGTGCACTTGAATGGTCTCTCACCAGTGTGTGCCCGCTGGTGACATCCCAATGATGTTAAGCAGTTGAAACTCATTCCACATTCACTGCATTTGTAGGGATTCTCACCAGTGTGCCTTCGTTCATGTTGAGTTAGTCCTGAAAAGTGAGTGAAGCACCTTCCACCCTCCTTACATGAATATGGATTATCTCCAGTGTGTATTCCTAAAACTCTTCCCACACTCAGAACATGTATATGGTTTCTCTCCAGTGTGAATTTGAAAGTGCTGAATCAATGTTTCTGGGAACCTAAAAGTCTTTCCACATTCTGAGCACAGCTGTGCTTTTTCACCCACATGTTTTTTTTAAAGTCAATCATTTTTATTATTCGAAATCAGAATCATAGTATACAGCGTCCTACCTACATCCTAAGGCCGGCAGAGCAAAAATGAATACCAAAGCATCGCTATAAGACATACAACGTGAAGGATTAACACAGTAACGGCCAATGAGTCAGACTGTCATACTGAATTCCTATTTATGGACATCGGTAAGAACAAAACAGCAAATCAAAGAAGAGGACAATCTAACTAAACAACCCCCACCTCCCAATCCCTCGCCCCACCCACCTCCGCACCAGTTCCATCAATAGTTGAAGACCCTCCATCATTCCTATCGGGTATTTGTAAAATCCACCTAAGATTGAAAGGGGCCCAAGGACTCCAGGGGGACAAGCACGAGGATCTGTAACTATTTTGAGCATGTCACTTCTCTCATGTCTTGAGTGAGGAGATGCAGGAAAGGTGCCCAGAGTTCCGCTAAATCTTTATCCTTCCCATCCACACTTAATGACATATGCCCCATAGCTAGGAGATGCTACAGGCGATGCACCCACGTGTTTTTATGTGTGTCGATTTAATTTGATTTTTTGACTAAATTTTATTCTGCATTCATCACATGAATATGATGTCTTACCTTTGTGTATTTGCTGAGGCCTACACAGTAACAATGGAAAATGAATACTTTTCTCACACTAAGGACATGTGTGTGGTTTATCGCCTGTGTGTTTTTGCTGGTGCCTATACATTAATGATGGGTACCTGAAACATTTCCCGCATTCAGTGCATGCATAAGGTTTCTCATCAGTGTGTTTTTTCTGGGACGTACTCATTGCTGATAGGTCACTGTAACCATTTCCATACTTGAGCTCATAGTTTCTCAATAGGCGGTGCCCTTAGACTTGTTTCCAGTCGATATGAAAAAATGAAACATTTGTGTACACTTTTAGCTCGTTCTTGATTCATGTTGTTTGCCGATAGATTCTGCTGGTTGCCAACCGATTATTTCTTTGTTTTGTTTTACGATGTTTTTTGCTCAGTGCAATTGCTGCCAAAGTCATGTGAGAGCACCTCAGATGGTACCAGTGGAGTCTGAATGTCTGTTTCATTACTTGATGTCCATGCCCTGTAGAATAGAGAGAACACAAATTACATCAGGATGTTATGCTGAATACATTCTCTTTTCAGAGCAGTGGTAACCATGTAGGCTCAGAATGGACAAGGCCAAGACAGATTCTCGGGATAACCACTGATTTGACATTTAAGTTTCATTTAGATTAAGTGAATGCAAATGCATTTGATTTGGACATCCTGAAAAGATGAATTCTGGGTCTACTTTGGCTCCCTCTGATTCAGAGATATAGATGCACGCGCACACACATTCAAGGCACTCCACAACTCAGGTCCCAACTAATAGAACAGCCTGCACACACACACATCCTCACACATACACACACACACACACACACACACACACTCAAGGCACTCCACAACTGAGGCCCCACCTACCTGAACAGTTGCATCTCCTTCCACCAACCATCCTGAAACTTCAGCTCTGCAGGAATTCCTACTTGCAACCATACCCACACATAGACAGAACCAGATCAGACATTGCTTTTTAATGCTTTGAACAACCTCCCTCTCCACGTCAGAGCCTCCTCTCTTCTTGAATTTCACAAGAAGCTAAAGAACTGGCTTTTCAATTACCCAGCGTACCATAGGTAGGGATAGGTACACACGCCTAATCAGTGCCAGGATCCCTCGCTGGTGATAGTGCACTTTACGGATACAGTTACCATAACATGTGACAGGAAACCAGAACTACTTGCAAAACCTGCTCATTCTTTAAAGTCCATTTTAGGAGATTATTTGACTAAACACTGAAAGATCCACAGTGATGGAAACATCATATTGTGTACATTTTTGAGTGACAAAATTGTGAATTTTAACACATACAAATAAGCATTTGATATTGAGCAGTGGGGCAAACACATAAAAAGTAAACTCCGCTGTCCACTCATGAAATCTTATCTAATATACAAACCCCAACCTGGTTAACACTGTTGACATTCCCCGTTCAGTTTCAAGGTCACAGGGAGCTTGCTTGAAACATATTTTGGATGTTTTTGAGTTCACATTTATCAACAGGCGGGATAGAAGAGAAAAAGATGTTATCAGTAAGAGGTTTAATGACAACTTAAGACTCTGCTCGTGGAATATCCTTGGTCTGAAGGACAAGATCAGTGACCCCGAAACACAGAGTTATCTCCACTCATTCTCAATCATAGCGCTCCAGGAAACTTGGGCACCAGACCCAATATCAATTCCGGTATTTATTAATGCCAGGATTTACTCATTCCTCGGTCCCGGCCACCTAAAACCCAAACTTTGGTAGATGGAAAGGTGGCTTAGGAGTATATTTATCAACAGCTCATAAAGTGAGGAGCAAGAACACAACAGAACACAACAGACTCCAGATACTGCATCAAACTCTTGGAACTAAGGGAAGGAACAGGGCCTCAGGCTGAGAACATGTACCTGCCACCAGCACAGAAAGATCCCAGGGAGCTATAAAAAAGCCGATAGAACACATCATCCAACTGCAAGGACGTCATCCAGGAACCCCGCTAACAGTGACAGGGGACTTCAATATGACGCGTGTAGGACACTCCATGAGGAGAGAAGACACTGAGGCTCAGGAACGGGAGTGGAGTATCCCCTAACAAACCCAAATCAGCACAGGGAGAAAGGATCAAATGGGTCTAACCCTGGTCAGGATTTGGGGCTGCATGTTCTAAATGGCCGCACCAACAGAGACACTCCCCCAGCCCTCTCGTTTCACTCTCAATCTGGAAGCTCACTAATAGACTACACCTTGGTATTTTCCCTTTCTACACTCAGTTCTCTCCTTTAAAATGGGCTCAAAGCCCGAAAGTGTTCATCTACCCCAGGAGCTGGAATTTGCCATAACTCCCACGGAGAATAAGTGCACAGCAGAAGTACC
The DNA here is from genome assembly GCF_964263255.1 of Lissotriton vulgaris. NCBI lineage: Eukaryota > Metazoa > Chordata > Amphibia > Caudata > Salamandridae > Lissotriton > Lissotriton vulgaris. The sequence goes on along the minus strand of NC_141696.1, from coordinate 2,850,065 downwards.
AGGGACCATTTTTTCAATCAATTTAAAAATAATTAAACGGTCCTCTGAAACAATAGAGAGCCTGGTACAGGAGGCAGTGCGCCATCTGCAAAAGGTTCAACAACTCCACGGCAACGCCAAAGATAAATGGAGGCATTCGCAGACGCCTACACAAACCGGTTCTCCACAAAAGTAAATCCAGCAAAAGAGCAGAACGGACACATCATATTGAATAGACAAAATCTATACAAGGTGTGCATTTAAACAACTGAAATGGAAAGTTCATAGAGCCCAAGAGCAGTCCGACGCTTACCACTCAACTAACCAAATGCACCAGATTGAAGGCAACCAAATGGGACTTTAGGAAAGGAATATCGGCCATCAAGAGGCAAAATACAGAGACCTTCTGGGCAAAGCTCATCTGGGACCTTAAGCACAACTTGAGTAAGTTCTGGCTCAGAGTGAGCGCTTTGAAAAACCCACTCACAGGAAGCTAGGTTCAGACATCCCGGAAGTCTCGTGGGCCACTTTCCTGCACACCCACTTCAATCCACAAGCGGCTCCAGATACATCATGTACAACTCGGGGTCTGATCACCCGGGACCGGACCTCAGAGCATCCATCTATACCACAGTCTCAATGATTCACCTGCATGGGTCTTCTGTGGCCCCTCCCTGTTTCTAGCGTCAATCTATACCACTCTCCAATGATTCTCCTGCATAGGTATGTGCGTCCCCTCCCTGATTCTAGCGTCCATCTATACCACTCTCCAATGATTCTCCTGCATAGGTCTGTGTGGCCCCTCCCTGATTCTAGCGTCCATCTATACCACTCTCCAATGATTCTCCTGCATAGGTCTGTGCGGCCCCTCCCTGATTCTAGCGTCCATCTATACCACTCTCAAAGGATTCTCCTGCATAGGTCTGTGTGGCCCCTCCCTAAATCTAGCGTCCATCTCTACCACTCGCCAATGATTCTCCTGCATAGGTCTGTGTGGCGTCTCCATAATTCTAGCGTCCATCTAAACCACTCCCCAATGATTCTCCTGCATAGGTTTGTGCGGCCCCTCCCTAATTCTAGCATCCATCTCTACCCCTCTAAAAATGATTCTTCTTCATAGGTCTGTGCGGCCCCTCCCTGATTCTAGCGTCCATCTATACCACAGTCCCAATGATTCTCCTGCATAGGTCTGTGCGGCCCCTCCCTGATTCTAGCGTCCATCTATACCACTCCCCAATGATTCTCCTGCATAGGTCTGTGCAGCCTCTCCCTAACTCTAGTGTCCATCTATACCACTCTCCAATGATTCTCCTGCATAGGTCTGTGTGGCCCCTCCCTCTTTGTAGCATCCATCTATACCATTCCCCAATGATTCTCCTGCATAGGTCTGTGTGGCCTCTCCCTGATTCTAGCGTCCATCTATACCACGCTCCAATGATTCTCCTTCATAGGTATGTGCGGCCCCTCCCTGATTCTAGCGTCCATCTATACCACTCTCCAATGATTCTCCTGCATAGTTCTGTGCAGCCCCTCCCTAACTCTAGTGTCCATCTATACCACTCTCCAATGATTCTCCTGCATAGGTGTGTGTGGCCCCTCCCTGATTCTAGCGTCCATCTATACCACTCTCCAATGATTTCCTGCATAGTTCTGTGTGGCCCCTCCCTAACTCTAGCGTCCATCTATACCACTCTCCAATGATTCTCCTGCATAGGTGTGTGTGGCCCCTCCCTGATTCTAGCGTCCATCTATACCACTCTCCAATGATTCTCCTGCATAGGTCTGTGCGGCCCCTCCCTGATTCTTTCGTCCATCTATACCACTTTCCAATGATTCTCCTGCATAGGTCTGTGCGGCCCCTCCCTAACTCTAGCGTCCAAGTATACCACTCTCCAATGATTCTCCTGCATAGGTATGTGCGGCCCCTCCCGGATTCTAGCGTCCATCTATACCACAGTCCAATGATTCTCCTGCATAGGTCTGTGCGGCCTCTCCCTGATTCTAGGGTCCATCTATACCACTCTCCAATGATTCTCCTGCATAGGTCTGTGTGGCCCCTCCCTGATTCTAGCGTCCATCTATACCACTCTCCAATGATTCTCCTGCATAGGTATGTGCGCCCCCTCCCTGATTCTAGCGTCCATCTATACCACAGTCCACTGATTCTCCTGCATAGGTCTGTGCGGCCCCTCCCTGATTCTAGCGTCCGTCTATACCACAGTCCACTGATTCTCCTGCATAGGTCTGTGCGGCCCCTCCCTGATTCTAGCGTTCGTCTATACCATAGTCCAATGATTCTCCTGCATAGGTCTGTGCGGCCCCTCTATGATTCTAGCATCCATCTATACCACACTCCAATGATTCTCCTGCATAGGTATGCGCAGTCCCTCCCTAACTCTAGCGTCCAAGTATACCACTCACCAATGATTCTCCTGCATAGGTCTGTGTGGCCCCTCCCTGATTCTAGCGCCCATCTATAGCACGTTCCAATGATTCTCCTGCATAGGTCTGTGTGGCCCCTCCCTGATTCTAGCGCCCATCTATAGCACGTTCCAATGATTCTCCTGCATAGGTCTGTGTGGCCTCTCCCTGATTCTAGTCCATCTATACCACTCCCCAATGATTCTACCGCATAGGTCTGTGTGGCCTCTCCCAGATTCTAGCGTCCATCTATACCACTCTCCAATGATTCTCCTGCATAGGTCTGTGTGACCCCACCCTGATTCTAGCATCCATCTATACCACTCTCCAATGATTCTCCTGCATAGGTCTGTGTGGCCCCCCCTGATTCTAGCATCCATCTATACCACTCTCCAATGATTCTACTGCATAGGTCTGTGTGGCCCCTCCCTGATTCTAGCATCCATCTGTACCACTCTCCAATGATTCTCCTGCATAGGTCTGTGTGGCCCCTCCCTGATTCAAGCGTCCATCTATACCACTCTCCAATGATTCTCCAGCATAGGTCTGTGTGGCTCCTCCCTGATTCTAGCATCCATCTATACCACGCTCCAATGATTCTCCTGCATAGGTCTGTGCGGCCCCTCCCTGATTCTAGCGTCCATCCATACCACTCTCCAATGATTCTCCTGCATAGGTCTGTGTGTCCCCTCCCTAACTCTAGCGTCCATCTATACCACACCCTAATGATTCTCCTGCATAGGTCTGTGCGTCCCCCTCCCTAACTCTAGCGTCCATCTATACCGCACTCCAATGATTCTCCTGCATAGGTCTGTGTGGCCCCTCCCTGATTCTAGCGTCCAACTATACCACTATCTAATGATTCTCCTGCATAGGTCTGTGTGGCCCCTCCCTGATTCTAGCGTCCATCTATACCACTCTCCAATGATTCTCCTGCATAGGTCTGTGCGGCCCCTCCCTGACTCTAGCGTCCATCTATACCACTCTCCAATGATTCTCCCGCATAGGTCTGTGCGGCCCCTCCCTGATTCTAGCGTCCATCTATACCACTCTCCAATGATTCTCCCGCATAGGTGTGTGTGGCCCCTCCCTGATTCTAGTGTCCGTCTATACCACTATCCAATGATTCTCCTGCATAGGTCTGTGTGGCCCCTCACTGATTCTAGCGTCCATCTATACCACTCTCCAATGATTCTCCTGCATAGGTCTGTGTGGCCCCTCCCTGATTCTAGCATCCATCTATACCACGCTCCAATGATTCTCCTGCATAGGTCTGTGCGGCCCCTCCCTGATTCTAGCGTCCATCCATACCACTCTCCAATGATTCTCCTGCATAGGTCTGTGTGTCCCCTCCCTAACTCTAGCGTCCATCTATACCACACTCCAATGATTCTCCTGCATAGGTCTGTGCGGCCCCTCCCTGATTCTAGCGTCCATCCATACCACTCTCCAATGATTCTCCTGCATAGGTCTGTGTGTCCCCTCCCTAACTCTAGCGTCCATCTATACCACTCTCCAATGATTCTCCTGCATAGGTCTGTGTGTCCCCCTCCCTAACTCTAGCGTCCATCTATACCACTCTCTAATGATTCTCCTGCATAGGTCTGTGTGTCCCCTCCCTAACTCTAGCGTCCATCTATACCACACTCCAATGATTCTCCCGCATAGGTCTGTGTGTCCCCCTCCCTAACTCTAGCGTCCATCTTTACCACTCTCCAATGATTCTCCCGCATAGGTGTGTGTGGCCCCTCCCTGATTCTAGCGTCCGTCTATACCACTATCCAATGATTCTCCTGCATAGGTCTGTGTGGCCCCTCCCTGATTCTTGCGTCCATCTATACCACTCTCCAATGATTCTCCTGCATAGGTCTGTGTGGCCCCTCCCTGATTCTAGCGTCCATCTATACCACACTCCAATGATTCTCCTGCATAGGTCTGTGTAGCCCCTCCCTAACTCTAGCGTCCATCTATACCAAACTCCAATGATTCTCCTGCATAGGTCTGTGCGGCCCCTCCCTGATTCTAATATCCATCTATACCACTCTAAAAATGATTCTCCTGCATAGGTCTGTGTGACCCCTCCCTGATTCTAGCGTCCATCTATACCACTCTCCAATGATTCTCCTGCATAGGTCTGTGCGCCCCTCCCTGATTCTAGCGTCCATCTATACCACAGTCCCAATGATTCTCCTGCATAGGTCTGTGTGGCCCCTCCCTAACTCTAGCGTCCAAGTACACCACTCACCAATGATTCTCCTGCATAGATTTGTGTGGCCTCTCCCTGATTCTAGCGCCCATCTATAGCACGTTCCAATGATTCTCCTGCATAGGTCTGTGTGGCCCCTCCCTAACTCTAGCGTCCATCTATACCACTCTCCAATGATTCTCCTGCATAGGTCTGTGTGGCCCCTCCCTGTTTCTAGCGTCCATCTACACCACTCTCCAATCATTCTCCTGCATAGGTATTTGCGGTCCCTCCCTAACTCTAGCGTCCAAGTATACCACTCACCAATGATTCTCCTGCATAGGTCTGTGTGGCCTCTCCCTGATTCTAGCGTCCATCTATACCACAGTCCAATGATTTTCCTGCATAGGTCTGTGTGCCCCCTCCCTGACTCTAGCGTCCATCTATAACACTCCCCAATGATTCTCCTGCATAGGTCTGTGCGCCCCCTCCCTGATTCTAGCGTCCATCTATACCACAGTCCAATGATTTTCCTGCATAGGAATGTGCGGTCCCTCCCTAACTCTAGCGTCCATCTATACCATTCTAAAAATTATTCTCCTGCATAGGTCTGTGCGGCCCCTCCCTGATTCTAGCGTCCATCTATACCACAGTCTCAATGATTCTCCTGCATAGGTCTGTGTGGCCCCTCCCTGATTCTAGCGTCAATCTATACCACTCTCCAATGATTCTCCTGCATAGGTATGTGCGTCCCCTCCCTGATTCTAGCGTCCATCTATACCACTCTCCAATGATTCTCCTGCATAGGTCTGTGTGGCCCCTCCCTGATTCTAGCGTCCATCTATACCACTCTCCAATGATTCTCCTGCATAGGTCTGTGCGGGCCCTCCCTGATTCTAGCGTCCATCTATACCACTCTCAAAGGATTCTTCTGCATAGGTCTGTGTGGCCCCTCCCTAAATCTAGCGTCCATCTCTACCACTCGCCAATGATTCTCCTGCATAGGTCTGTGTGGCTTCTCCATAATTCTAGCGTCCATCTAAACCACTCCCCAATGATTCTCCTGCATAGGTTTGTGCGGCCCCTCCCTAATTCTAGCATCCATCTCTACCCCTCTAAAAATGATTCTTCTTCATAGGTCTGTGCGGCCCCTCCCTGATTCTAGCGTCCATCTATACCACAGTCCCAATGATTCTCCTGCATAGGTCTGTGCGGCCCCTCCCTGATTCTAGCGTCCATCTATACCACTCCCCAATGATTCTCCTGCATAGGTCTGTGCAGCCCCTCCCTAACTCTAGCGTCCATCTATACCACAGTCCCAATGATTCTCCTGCATAGGTCTGTGCGGCCCCTCCCTGATTCTAGCGTCCATCTATACCACTCCCCAATGATTCTCCTGCATAGGTCTGTGCGGCCCCTCCCTGATTCTGGCGTCCATCTATACCACTCCCCAATGATTCTCCTGCATAGGTCTGTGCAGCCCCTCCCTAACTCTAGTGTCCATCTATACCACTCTCCAATGATTCTCCTGCATAGGTCTGTGTGGCCCCTCCCTCTTTGTAGCATCCATCTATACCATTCCCCAATGATTCTCCTGCATAAGTCTGTGTGGCCTCTCCCTGATTCTAGCGTCCATCTATACCACGCTCCAATGATTCTCCTGCATAGGTATGTGCGGCCCCTCCCTGATTCTAGCGTCCATCTATACCACTCTCCAATGATTCTCCTGCATAGGTCTGTGCGGCCCCTCCCTGATTCTAGAGTCCATCTATACCACAGTCCAAATGATTCTCCTGCATAGGTCTGTGTGGCCCCTCCCCGATTCTAGCGTCCATCTATACCACAGTCCCAATGATTCTCCTGCATAGGTCTGTGCGGCCCCTCCCTGATTCTAGCGTCCATCTATACCACTCCCCAATGATTCTCCTGCATAGGTCTGTGCAGCCCCTCCCTAACTCTAGCGTCCATCTATACCACAGTCCCAATGATTCTCCTGCATAGGTCTGTGCGGCCCCTCCCTGATTCTAGCGTCCATCTATACCACTCCCCAATGATTCTCCTGCATAGGTCTGTGCGGCCCCTCCCTGATTCTGGCGTCCATCTATACCACTCCCCAATGATTCTCCTGCATAGGTCTGTGCAGCCCCTCCCTAACTCTAGTGTCCATCTATACCACTCTCCAATGATTCTCCTGCATAGGTCTGTGTGGCCCCTCCCTCTTTGTAGCATCCATCTATACCATTCCCCAATGATTCTCCTGCATAGGTCTGTGTGGCCTCTCCCTGATTCTAGCGTCCATCTATACCACGCTCCAATGATTCTCCTGCATAGGTATGTGCGGCCCCTCCCTGATTCTAGCGTCCATCTATACCACTCTCCAATGATTCTCCTGCATAGGTCTGTGCGGCCCCTCCCTGATTCTAGAGTCCATCTATACCACAGTCCAAATGATTCTCCTGCATAGGTCTGTGTGGCCCCTCCCCGATTCTAGCGTCCATCTATACCACTCTCCACTGATTCTCCTGCATAGGTCTGTGTGGCCCCTCCCTGAATATACCATCCATCTATACCACTCTCCAATGATTCTCCTGCATAGTTCTGTGCAGCCCCTCCCTAACTCTAGTGTCCATCTATACCACTCTCCAATGATTCTCCTGCATAGGTGTGTGTGGCCCCTCCCTGATTCTAGCGTCCATCTATACCACTCTCCAATGATTTCCTGCATAGGTCTGTGTGGCCCCTCCCTAACTCTAGCGTCCATCTATACCACTCTCCAATGATTCTCCTGCATAGGTGTGTGTGGCCCCTCCCTGATTCTAGCGTCCATCTATACCACTCTCCAATGATTCTCCTGCATAGGTCTGTGCGGCCCCTCCCTGATTCTTTCGTCCATCTATACCACTTTCCAATGATTCTCCTGCATAGGTCTGTGCGGCCCCTCCCTAACTCTAGCGTCCAAGTATACCACTCTCCAATGATTCTCCTGCATAGGTATGTGCGGCCCCTCCCGGATTCTAGCGTCCATCTATACCACAGTCCAATGATTCTCCTGCATAGGTCTGTGCGGCCTCTCCCTGATTCTAGGGTCCATCTATACCACTCTCCAATGATTCTCCTGCATAGGTCTGTGTGGCCCCTCCCTGATTCTAGTGTCCATCTATACCACTCTCCAATGATTCTCCTGCATAGGTATGTGCGCCCCCTCCCTGATTCTAGCGTCCATCTATACCACAGTCCACTGATTCTCCTGCATAGGTCTGTGCGGCCCCTCCCTGATTCTAGTGTCCGTCTATACCACAGTCCACTGATTCTCCTGCATAGGTCTGTGCGGCACCTCCCTGATTCGAGCGTTCGTCTATACCATAGTCCAATGATTCTCCTGCATAGGTCTGTGCGGCCCCTCTATGATTCTAGCATCCATCTATACCACACTCCAATGATTCTCCTGCATAGGTATGCGCGGTCCCTCCCTAACTCTAGCGTCCAAGTATACCACTCACCAATGATTCTCCTGCATAGGTCTATGTGGCCCCTCCCTGATTCTAGCGCCCATCTATAGCACGTTCCAATGATTCTCCTGCATAGGTCTGTGTGGCCCCTCCCTGATTCTAGCTCCCATCTATAGCACGTTCCAATGATTCTCCTGCATAGGTCTGTGTGGCCTCTCCCTGATTCTAGTCCATCTATACCACTCCCCAATGATTCTACCGCATAGGTCTGTGTGCCTCTCCCTGATTCTAGCGTCCATCTATACCACTCTCCAATGATTCTCCTGCATAGGTCTGTGTGACCCCACCCTGATTCTAGCATCCATCTATACCACTCTCCAATGATTCTCCTGCATAGGTCTGTGTGGCCCCCCCTGATTCTAGCATCCATCTATACCACTCTCCAATGATTCTACTGCATAGGTCTGTGTGGCCCCTCCCTGATTCTAGCATCCATCTGTACCACTCTCCAATGATTCTCCTGCATAGGTCTGTGTGGCCCCTCCCTGATTCAAGCGTCCATCTATACCACTCTCCAATGATTCTCCCGCATAGGTCTGTGTGGCTCCTCCCTGATTCTAGCATCCATCTATACCACGCTCCAATGATTCTCCTGCATAGGTCTGTGCGGCCCCTCCCTGATTCTAGCGTCCATCCATACCACTCTCCAATGATTCTCCTGCATAGGTCTGTGTGTCCCCTCCCTAACTCTAGCGTCCATCTATACCACACTCTAATGATTCTCCCGCATAGGTCTGTGTGTCCCCCTCCCTAACTCTAGCGTCCATCTATACCACACTCCAATGATTCTCCTGCATAGGTCTGTGTGGCCCCTCCCTGAATCTAGCGTCCATCTATACCACTATCTAATGATTCTCCTGCATAGGTCTGTGTGGCCCCTCCCTGATTCTAGCGTCCATCTATACCACTCTCCAATGATTCTCCTGCATAGGTCTGTGCGGCCCCTCCCTGACTCTAGCGTCCATCTATACCACTCGCCAATGATTCTCCCGCATAGGTCTGTGCGGCCACTCCCTGATTCTAGCGTCCATCTATACCACTCTCCAATGATTCTCCCGCATAGGTGTGTGTGGCCCCTCCCTGATTCTAGCGTCCGTCTATACCACTATCCAATGATTCTCCTGCATAGGTCTGTGTGGCCCCTCCCTGATTCTAGCGTCCATCTATACCACTCTCCAATGATTCTCCTGCATAGGTCTGTGTGGCCCCTCCCTGATTCTAGCATCCATCTATACCACGCTCCAATGATTCTCCTGCATAGGTCTGTGCGGCCCCTCCCTGATTCTAGCGTCCATCCATACCACTCTCCAATGATTCTCCTGCATAGGTCTGTGTGTCCCCTCCCTAACTCTAGCGTCCATCTATACCACACTCCAATGATTCTCCTGCATAGGTCTGTGCGGCCCCTCCCTGATTCTAGCGTCCATCCATACCACTCTCCAATGATTCTCCTGCATAGGTCTGTGTGTCCCCTCCCTAACTCTAGCGTCCATCTATACCACTCTCCAATGATTCTCCTGCATAGGTCTGTGTGTCCCCCTCCCTAACTCTAGCGTCCATCTATACCACTCTCCAATGATTTTCCTGCATAGGTCTGTGTGTCCCCACCCTAACTCTAGCGTCCATCTATACCACACTCCAATGATTCTCCCGCATAGGTTTGTGTGTCCCCCTCCCTAACTCTAGCGTCCATCTATACCACTCTCCAATGATTCTCCCGCATAGGTGTGTGTGGCCCCTCCCTGATTCTAGCGTCCGTCTATACCACTATCCAATGATTCTCCTGCATAGGTCTGTGTGGCCCCTCCCTGATTCTTGCGTCCATCTATACCACTCTCCAATGATTCTCCTGCATAGGTCTGTGTGGCCCCTCCCTGATTCTAGCGTCCATCTATACCACACTCCAATGATTCTCCTGCATAGGTCTGTGTAGCCCCTCCCTAACTCTAGCGTCCATCTATACCAAACTCCAATGATTCTCCTGCATAGGTCTGTGCGGCCCCTCCCTGATTCTAATATCCATCTATACCACTCTAAAAATGATTCTCCTGCATAGGTCTGTGTGACCCCCTCCCTGATTCTAGCGTCCATCTATACCACTCTCCAATGATTCTCCTGCATAGGTCTGTGTGGCCCCTCCCTAACTCTAGCGTCCATCTATACCACTCTCCAATGATTCTCCTGCATAGGTCTGTGTGGCCCCTCCCTGTTTCTAGCGTCCATCTACACCACTCTCCAATCATTCTCCTGCATAGGTATGTGCGGTCCCTCCCTAACTCTAGCGTCCAAGTATACCACTCACCAATGATTCTCCTGCATAGGTCTGTGTGGCCTCTCCCTGATTCTAGCGCCCATCTATAGCACGTTCCAATGATTCTCCTGCATAGGTCTGTGTGGCCTCTCCCTGATTCTAGTCCATCTATACCACTCCCCAATGATTCTCCTGCATAGGTCTGTGTGCCCCCTCCCTGACTCTAGCGTCCATCTATAACACTCCCCAATGATTCTCCTGCATAGGTCTGTGCGCCCCCTCCCTGATTCTAGCGTCCATCTATACCACAGTCCAATGATTTTCCTGCATAGGAATGTGCGGTCCCTCCCTAACTCTAGCGTCCATCTATACCATTCTAAAAATTATTCTCCTGCATAGGTCTGTGCGGCCCCTCCCTGATTCTAGCGTCCATCTATACCACAGTCTCAATGATTCTCCTGCATAGGTGTGTGTGGCCCCTCCCTGATTCTAGCGTCCATCTATACCACTCTCCAATGATTCTCCTGCATAGGTCTGTGCGCCCCCTCCCTGATTCTAGCGTCCATCTATACCACAGTCCCAATGATTCTCCTGCAGAGGTCTGTGCGGCCCCTCCCTGATTCTAGCGTCCATCTATACCACAGTCTCAATTATTCTCCTGCATAGGTCTGTGTGGCTCCTCCCTGATTCTAGCCTCCATCTATACCACAGTCTCAATGATTCTCTTGCATAGGTCTGTGAGGCCCCTCCCTGATTCTAGCATCCATCTATACCACAGTCTCAATGATTCTCCTGCATAGGTCTGTGCGGCCGCTCCCTAACTCTAGCGTCCATCTATACCACTCTCCAATGATTCTCCTGCATAGGTCTGTGTGGCCCCTCCCTGTTTCTAGCGTCCATCTATACCACTCTCCAATGATTCTCCTCCATAGGTCTGTGTGGCCTCTCCCTGATTCTAGCGTTCATCTATACCAATCTTCAGTGATTCTCCTGCATAGGTCTGTGCAGCCCCTCCCTGATTCTAGCGTCCCTCTATACCACACTCCAATGATTCTCCTGCATAGGTCTGTGCGGCCCCTCCCTGACTCTAGCGTCCATCTATACCACAGTCTCAATGATTCTCCTGCATAGGTCTATGTGGCCCCTCCCTGATTCTAGCGTCCATCTATACCACTCTCTACTGATTCTCCTGCATAGGTCTGTGCGGCCCCTCCCAGATTCTAGCCTCCATCTATACCACTCTCTAATGATTCTCCTGCATAGTTCTGTGTGGCCCCTCCCTGATTCTAGCGCCCATCTATACCACACTCCAATGATTCTCCTGCATAGGTCTGTGCGGCCCCTCCCTGACTCTAGCGTCCATCTATACCACAGTCTCAATGATTCTCCTGCATAGGTCTATGTGGCCCCTCTCTGATTCTAGCGTCCATCTATACCACTCTCCAATGATTCTCCTGCATAGGTCTGTGTGGCCCCTCCCTAACTCTAGCGTCTATCTATACCACTCCCCAATGATTCTCCCGCATAGGTCTGTGCGGCCCCTCCCTGATTCTAGCGTCCATCTATACCACTCCCCAATGATTCTCCTGCATAGGTCAGTGTGGCCCCTCCCTGATTCTAGCGTCCATCTATACCACTCTCCAATGATTCTCCTGCATAGGTCTGTGCGGCCCCTCCCAGATTCTAGCGTCCATCTATACCACAGTCTCAATGATTCTCCTGCATAGGTCTGTGCGGCCCCTCCCAGATTCAAGCGTCCATCTATACCACTCTCCGATGATTCTCCTGCATAGGTCTGTGCGGCCCCTCCCTGACTCTAGCGTCCATCTATACCACTCTCCAATGAGTCTCCTGCATAGGTCTGTGTGGCCCCTCCCTGATTCTAGCGTCCGTCTATTCCACAGTCTCAGTTATTCTCCTGCATAGGTCTGTGCGGCCCCTCCCTGATTCTAGTCCATCTATACAACAGTCTCAATGATTCTCCCGCATAGGTCTGTGTGGCCCCTCCCTGACTCTAGCCTCCATCTATACCACGCTCCAATGATTCTCCTGCATAGGTCTGTGTGGCCCCTCCCTGATTCTAGCGTCCATCTATACCACAGTCCCAATGATTCTCCTGCATAGGTCTGTGTGGCCCCTCCCTGATTCTAGCGTCCATCTATACCAAGCTCCAATGAGTCTCCTACATAGGTCTCTGCGGCCCCTCCCTAACTCTAGCGTCCATCTATACCAGTCTCCAATGATTCTCCTGCATAGGTCTGTGCGGCCCCTCCCTGATTCTAGCGTCCATCTATACCACTCTCCAATAATTCTCCTGCATAGGTCTGTGTGGCCCCTCCCTGATTCTAGCGTCCATCTATACCACTCTCCAATGATTCTCCTGCATAGGTCTGTGCGGCCCCTCCCTGATTCTAGCGTCCATCTATACCACTCTCCAATGATTCTCCTGCATAGATGTGTGTGGCCCCTCCCTGATTCTAGCGTCCATCTATACCACTCTCCAATGATTCTCCTGCATAGGTCTGTGTGGCCCCTCCCTGACTCTAGGGTCCATCTGTACCACTCTCCAATGATTCTCCTGCATAGGTCTGTGTGGCCCCTCCCTGACTCTAGCGTCCATCTATACCACAGTCTCAATGATTCCCCTGCATAGGTCTGTGTGGCCCCTCCCTGATTCTAGCGTCCATCTATACCACTCTCCAATTATTCTCCTGCATAGGTCTGTGCGGCCCCTCCCTGATTCTAGCGTCCATCTATACCACTCCCCAATGATTCTCCTGCATAGGTCTGTGCAGCCCCTCCCTAACTCTAGCGTCCATCTATACCACAGTCCCAATGGTTCTCCTGCATAGGTCTGTGCGGCCCCTCCCTGATTCTAGCGTCCATCTATACCACTCCCCAATGATTCTCCTGCATAGGTCTGTGCGGCCCCTCCCTGATTCTAGCGTCCATCTATACCGCTCTCCAATGATTCTCCTGCATAGGTATGTGCGGCCCCTCCCGGATTCTAGCGTCCATCTATACCACAGTCCAATGATTCTCCTGCATAGGTCTGTGCGGCCTCTCCCTGATTCTAGGGTCCATCTATACCACTCTCCAATGATTCTCCTGCATAGGTCTGTGTGGCCCCTCCCTGATTCTAGTGTCCATCTATACCACTCTCCAATGATTCTCCTGCATAGGTATGTGCGCCCCCTCCCTGATTCTAGCGTCCATCTATACCACAGTCCACTGATTCTCCTGCATAGGTCTGTGCGGCCCCTCCCTGATTCTAGCGTCCGTCTATACCACAGTCCACTGATTCTCCTGCATAGGTCTGTGCGGCACCTCCCTGATTCGAGCGTTCGTCTATACCATAGTCCAATGATTCTCCTGCATAGGTCTGTGCGGCCCCTCTATGATTCTAGCATCCATCTATACCACACTCCAATGATTCTCCTGCATAGGTATGCGCGGTCCCTCCCTAACTCTAGCGTCCAAGTATACCACTCCCCAATGATTCTACCGCATAGGTCTGTGTGCCTCTCCCTGATTCTAGCGTCCATCTATACCACTCTCCAATGATTCTCCTGCATAGGTCTGTGTGACCCCACCCTGATTCTAGCATCCATCTATACCACTCTCCAATGATTCTCCTGCATAGGTCTGTGTGGCCCCCCCTGATTCTAGCATCCATCTATACCACTCTCCAATGATTCTACTGCATAGGTCTGTGTGGCCCCTCCCTGATTCTAGCATCCATCTGTACCACTCTCCAATGATTCTCCTGCATAGGTCTGTGTGGCCCCTCCCTGATTCAAGCGTCCATCTATACCACTCTCCAATGATTCTCCCGCATAGGTCTGTGTGGCTCCTCCCTGATTCTAGCATCCATCTATACCACGCTCCAATGATTCTCCTGCATAGGTCTGTGCGGCCCCTCCCTGATTCTAGCGTCCATCCATACCACTCTCCAATGATTCTCCTGCATAGGTCTGTGTGTCCCCTCCCTAACTCTAGCGTCCATCTATACCACACTCTAATGATTCTCCCGCATAGGTCTGTGTGTCCCCCTCCCTAACTCTAGCGTCCATCTATACCACACTCCAATGATTCTCCTGCATAGGTCTGTGTGGCCCCTCCCTGATTCTAGCGTCCATCTATACCACTATCTAATGATTCTCCTGCATAGGTCTGTGTGGCCCCTCCCTGATTCTAGCGTCCATCTATACCACTCTCCAATGATTCTCCTGCATAGGTCTGTGCGGCCCCTCCCTGACTCTAGCGTCCATCTATACCACTCGCCAATGATTCTCCCGCATAGGTCTGTGCGGCCCCTCCCTGATTCTAGCGTCCATCTATACCACTCTCCAATGATTCTCCCGCATAGGTGTGTGTGGCCCCTCCGTGATTCTAGCGTCCGTCTATACCACTATCCAATGATTCTCCTGCATAGGTCTGTGTGGCCCCTCCCTGATTCTAGCGTCCATCTATACCACTCTCCAATGATTCTCCTGCATAGGTCTGTGTGGCCCCTCCCTGATTCTAGCATCCATCTATACCACGCTCCAATGATTCTCCTGCATAGGTCTGTGCGGCCCCTCCCTGATTCTAGCGTCCATCCATACCACTCTCCAATGATTCTCCTGCATAGGTCTGTGTGTCCCCTCCCTAACTCTAGCGTCCATCTATACCACACTCCAATGATTCTCCTGCATAGGTCTGTGCGGCCCCTCCCTGATTCTAGCGTCCATCCATACCACTCTCCAATGATTCTCCTGCATAGGTCTGTGTGTCCCCTCCCTAACTCTAGCGTCCATCTATACCACTCTCCAATGATTCTCCTGCATAGGTCTGTGTGTCCCCCTCCCTAACTCTAGCGTCCATCTATACCACTCTCCAATGATTTTCCTGCATAGGTCTGTGTGTCCCCACCCTAACTCTAGCGTCCATCTATACCACACTCCAATGATTCTCCCGCATAGGTTTGTGTGTCCCCCTCCCTAACTCTAGCGTCCATCTATACCACTCTCCAATGATTCTCCCGCATAGGTGTGTGTCACCCCTCCCTGATTCTAGCGTCCGTCTATACCACTATCCAATGATTCTCCTGCATAGGTCTGTGTGGCCCCTCCCTGATTCTTGCGTCCATCTATACCACTCTCCAATGATTCTCCTGCATAGGTCTGTGTGGCCCCTCCCTGATTCTAGCGTCCATCTATACCACACTCCAATGATTCTCCTGCATAGGTCTGTGTAGCCCCTCCCTAACTCTAGCGTCCATCTATACCAAACTCCAATGATTCTCCTGCATAGGTCTGTGCGGCCCCTCCCTGATTCTAATATCCATCTATACCACTCTAAAAATGATTCTCCTGCATAGGTCTGTGTGACCCCTCCCTGATTCTAGCGTCCATCTATACCACTCTCCAATGATTCTCCTGCATAGGTCTGTGTGGCCCCTCCCTAACTCTAGCGTCCATCTATACCACTCTCCAATGATTCTCCTGCATAGGTCTGTGTGGCCCCTCCCTGTTTCTAGCGTCCATCTACACCACTCTCCAATCATTCTCCTGCATAGGTATGTGCGGTCCCTCCCTAACTCTAGCGTCCAAGTATACCACTCACCAATGATTCTCCTGCATAGGTCTGTGTGGCCTCTCCCTGATTCTAGCGCCCATCTATAGCACGTTCCAATGATTCTCCTGCATAGGTCTGTGCGGCCCCTCCCTGATTCTAGCGTCCGTCTATACCACAGTCCACTGATTCTCCTGCATAGGTCTGTGCGGCACCTCCCTGATTCGAGCGTTCGTCTATACCATAGTCCAATGATTCTCCTGCATAGGTCTGTGCGGCCCCTCTATGATTCTAGCATCCATCTATACCACACTCCAATGATTCTCCTGCATAGGTATGCGCGGTCCCTCCCTAACTCTAGCGTCCAAGTATACCACTCACCAATGATTCTCCTGCATAGGTCTGTGTGGCCCCTCCCTGATTCTAGCGCCCATCTATAGCACGTTCCAATGATTCTCCTGCATAGGTCTGTGTGGCCCCTCCCTGATTCTAGCGCCCATCTATAGCACGTTCCAATGATTCTCCTGCATAGGTCTGTGTGGCCTCTCCCTGATTCTAGTCCATCTATACCACTCCCCAATGATTCTACCGCATAGGTCTGTGTGCCTCTCCCTGATTCTAGCGTCCATCTATACCACTCTCCAATGATTCTCCTGCATAGGTCTGTGTGACCCCACCCTGATTCTAGCATCCATCTATACCACTCTCCAATGATTCTCCTGCATAGGTCTGTGTGGCCCCCCCTGATTCTAGCATCCATCTATACCACTCTCCAATGATTCTACTGCATAGGTCTGTGTGGCCCCTCCCTGATTCTAGCATCCATCTGTACCACTCTCCAATGATTCTCCTGCATAGGTCTGTGTGGCCCCTCCCTGATTCAAGCGTCCATCTATACCACTCTCCAATGATTCTCCCGCATAGGTCTGTGTGGCTCCTCCCTGATTCTAGCATCCATCTATACCACGCTCCAATGATTCTCCTGCATAGGTCTGTGCGGCCCCTCCCTGATTCTAGCGTCCATCCATACCACTCTCCAATGATTCTCCTGCATAGGTCTGTGTGTCCCCTCCCTAACTCTAGCGTCCATCTATACCACACTCTAATGATTCTCCCGCATAGGTCTGTGTGTCCCCCTCCCTAACTCTAGCGTCCATCTATACCACACTCCAATGATTCTCCTGCATAGGTCTGTGTGGCCCCTCCCTGATTCTAGCGTCCATCTATACCACTATCTAATGATTCTCCTGCATAGGTCTGTGTGGCCCCTCCCTGATTCTAGCGTCCATCTATACCACTCTCCAATGATTCTCCTGCATAGGTCTGTGCGGCCCCTCCCTGACTCTAGCGTCCATCTATACCACTCGCCAATGATTCTCCCGCATAGGTCTGTGCGGCCCCTCCCTGATTCTAGCGTCCATCTATACCACTCTCCAATGATTCTCCCGCATAGGTGTGTGTGGCCCCTCCCTGATTCTAGCGTCCGTCTATACCACTATCCAATGATTCTCCTGCATAGGTCTGTGTGGCCCCTCCCTGATTCTAGCGTCCATCTATACCACTCTCCAATGATTCTCCTGCATAGGTCTGTGTGGCCCCTCCCTGATTCTAGCATCCATCTATACCACGCTCCAATGATTCTCCTGCATAGGTCTGTGCGGCCCCTCCCTGATTCTAGCGTCCATCCATACCACTCTCCAATGATTCTCCTGCATAGGTCTGTGTGTCCCCTCCCTAACTCTAGCGTCCATCTATACCACACTCCAATGATTCTCCTGCATAGGTCTGTGCGGCCCCTCCCTGATTCTAGCGTCCATCCATACCACTCTCCAATGATTCTCCTGCATAGGTCTGTGTGTCCCCTCCCTAACTCTAGCGTCCATCTATACCACTCTCCAATGATTCTCCTGCATAGGTCTGTGTGTCCCCCTCCCTAACTCTAGCGTCCATCTATACCACTCTCCAATGCTTTTCCTGCATAGGTCTGTGTGTCCCCACCCTAACTCTAGCGTCCATCTATACCACACTCCAATGATTCTCCCGCATAGGTTTGTGTGTCCCCCTCCCTAACTCTAGCGTCCATCTATACCACTCTCCAATGATTCTCCCGCATAGGTGTGTGTGGCCCCTCCCTGATTCTAGCGTCCGTCTATACCACTATCCAATGATTCTCCTGCATAGGTCTGTGTGGCCCCTCCCTGATTCTTGCGTCCATCTATACCACTCTCCAATGATTCTCCTGCATAGGTCTGTGTGGCCCCTCCCTGATTCTAGCGTCCATCTATACCACACTCCAATGATTCTCCTGCATAGGTCTGTGTAACCCCTCCCTAACTCTAGCGTCCATCTATACCAAACTCCAATGATTCTCCTGCATAGGTCTGTGCGGCCCCTCCCTGATTCTAATATCCATCTATACCACTCTAAAAATGATTCTCCTGCATAGGTCTGTGTGACCCCTCCCTGATTCTAGCGTCCATCTATACCACTCTCCAATGATTCTCCTGCATAGGTCTGTGTGGCCCCTCCCTAACTCTAGCGTCCATCTATACCACTCTCCAATGATTCTCCTGCATAGGTCTGTGTGGCCCCTCCCTGTTTCTAGCGTCCATCTACACCACTCTCCAATCATTCTCCTGCATAGGTATGTGCGGTCCCTCCCTAACTCTAGCGTCCAAGTATACCACTCACCAATGATTCTCCTGCATAGGTCTGTGTGGCCTCTCCCTGATTCTAGCGCCCATCTATAGCACGTTCCAATGATTCTCCTGCATAGGTCTGTGTGGCCTCTCCCTGATTCTAGTCCATCTATACCACTCCCCAATGATTCTCCTGCATAGGTCTGTGTGCCCCCTCCCTGACTCTAGCGTCCATCTATAACACTCCCCAATGATTCTCCTGCATAGGTCTGTGCGCCCCCTCCCTGATTCTAGCGTCCATCTATACCACAGTCCAATGATTTTCCTGCATAGGAATGTGCGGTCCCTCCCTAACTCTAGCGTCCATCTATACCATTCTAAAAATTATTCTCCTGCATAGGTCTGTGCGGCCCCTCCCTGATTCTAGCGTCCATCTATACCACAGTCTCAATGATTCTCCTGCATAGGTCTGTGTGGCCCCTCCCTGATTCTAGCGTCCATCTATACCACTCTCCAATGATTCTCCTGCATAGGTCTGTGCGCCCCCTCCCTGATTCTAGCGTCCATCTATACCACAGTCCCAATGATTCTCCTGCAGAGGTCTGTGCGGCCCCTCCCTGATTCTAGCGTCCATCTATACCACAGTCTCAATTATTCTCCTGCATAGGTCTGTGTGGCTCCTCCCTGATTCTAGCCTCCATCTATACCACAGTCTCAATGATTCTCTTGCATAGGTCTGTGAGGCCCCTCCCTGATTCTAGCATCCATCTATACCACAGTCTCAATGATTCTCCTGCATAGGTCTGTGCGGCCGCTCCCTAACTCTAGCGTCCATCTATACCACTCTCCAATGATTCTCCTGCATAGGTCTGTGTGGCCCCTCCCTGTTTCTAGCGTCCATCTATACCACTCTCCAATGATTCTCCTCCATAGGTCTGTGTGGCCTCTCCCTGATTCTAGCGTTCATCTATACCACTCTTCAGTGATTCTCCTGCATAGGTCTGTGCAGCCCCTCCCTGATTCTAGCGTCCCTCTATACCACACTCCAATGATTCTCCTGCATAGGTCTGTGCGGCCCCTCCCTGACTCTAGCGTCCATCTATACCACAGTCTCAATGATTCTCCTGCATAGGTCTATGTGGCCCCTCCCTGATTCTAGCGTCCATCTATACCACTCTCTACTGATTCTCCTGCATAGGTCTGTGCGGCCCCTCCCAGATTCTAGCCTCCATCTATACCACTCTCTAATGATTCTCCTGCATAGTTCTGTGTGGCCCCTCCCTGATTCTAGCGCCCATCTATACCACACTCCAATGATTCTCCTGCATAGGTCTGTGCGGCCCCTCCCTGACTCTAGCGTCCATCTATACCACAGTCTCAATGATTCTCCTGCATAGGTCTATGTGGCCCCTCTCTGATTCTAGCGTCCATCTATACCACTCTCCAATGATTCTCCTGCATAGGTCTGTGTGGCCCCTCCCTAACTCTAGCGTCTATCTATACCACTCCCCAATGATTCTCCCGCATAGGTCTGTGCGGCCCCTCCCTGATTCTAGCGTCCATCTATACCACTCCCCAATGATTCTCCTGCATAGGTCAGTGTGGCTCCTCCCTGATTCTAGCGTCCATCTATACCACTCTCCAATGATTCTCCTGCATAGGTCTGTGCGGCCCCTCCCAGATTCTAGCGTCCATCTATACCACAGTCTCAATGATTCTCCTGCATAGGTCTGTGCGGCCCCTCCCAGATTCAAGCGTCCATCTATACCACTCTCCGATGATTCTCCTGCATAGGTCTGTGCGGCCCCTCCCTGACTCTAGCGTCCATCTATACCACTCTCCAATGAGTCTCCTGCATAGGTCTGTGTGGCCCCTCCCTGATTCTAGCGTCCGTCTATTCCACAGTCTCAGTTATTCTCCTGCATAGGTCTGTGCGGCCCCTCCCTGATTCTAGTCCATCTATACAACAGTCTCAATGATTCTCCCGCATAGGTCTGTGTGGCCCCTCCCTGACTCTAGCCTCCATCTATACCACGCTCCAATGATTCTCCTGCATAGGTCTGTGTGGCCCCTCCCTGATTCTAGCGTCCATCTATACCACTCTCCAATGATGCCCCTGCATAGGTCTGTGTGACCCCTCCCTGATTCTAGCGTCCATCTATACCACAGTCCCAATGATTCTCCTGCATAGGTCTGTGCAGACCCTCCCTGATTCTAGCGTCCATCTATACCAAGCTCCAATGAGTCTCCTACATAGGTCTCTGCGGCCCCTCCCTAACTCTAGCGTCCATCTATACCAGTCTCCAATGATTCTCCTGCATAGGTCTGTGCGGCCCCTCCCTGATTCTAGCGTCCATCTATACCACTCTCCAATAATTCTCCTGCATAGGTCTGTGTGGCCCCTCCCTGATTCTAGCGTCCATCTATACCACTCTCCAATGATTCTCCTGCATAGGTCTGTGCGGCCCCTCCCTGATTCTAGCGTCCATCTATACCACTCCCCAATGATTCTCCTGCATAGGTCTGTGCGGCCCCTCCCTGATTCTAGCGTCCATCTATACCACTCCCCAATGATTCTCCTGCATAGGTCTGTGCGGCCCCTCCCTGATTCTAGCGTCCATCCATACCACTCTCCAATGATTCTCCTGCATAGGTCTGTGTGTCCCCTCCCTAACTCTAGCGTCCATCTATACCACTCTCCAATGATTCTCCTGCATAGGTCTGTGTGGCCCCTCCCTGATTCTAGCGTCCATCTATACCACTCTCCAATGATTCTCCTGCATAGGTCTGTGTGTCCCCCTCCCTAACTCTAGCGTCCATCTATACCACACTCCAATGATTCTCCTGCATAGGTCTATGTGGCCCCTCCCTGATTCTAGCCTCCATCTATACCACAGTCTCAATGATTCTCTTGCATAGGTCTGTGAGGCCCCTCCCTGATTCTAGCATCCATCTATACCACAGTCTCAATGATTCTCCTGCATAGGTCTGTGCGGCCGCTCCCTAACTCTAGCGTCCATCTATACCACTCTCCAATGATTCTCCTGCATAGGTCTGTGTGGCCCCTCCCTGTTTCTAGCGTCCATCTATACCACTCTCCAATGATTCTCCTCCATAGGTCTGTGTGGCCTCTCCCTGATTCTAGCGTTCATCTATACCACTCTTCAGTGATTCTCCTGCATAGGTCTGTGCAGCCCCTCCCTGATTCTAGCGTCCCTCTATACCACACTCCAATGATTCTCCTGCATAGGTCTGTGCGGCCCCTCCCTGACTCTAGCGTCCATCTATACCACAGTCTCAATGATTCTCCTGCATAGGTCTATGTGGCCCCTCCCTGATTCTAGCGTCCATCTATACCACTCTCTACTGATTCTCCTGGATAGGTCTGTGCGGCCCCTCCCAGATTCTAGCCTCCATCTATACCACTCTCTAATGATTCTCCTGCATAGTTCTGTGTGGCCCCTCCCTGATTCTAGCGCCCATCTATACCACACTCCAATGATTCTACTGCATAGGTCTGTGTGGCCCCTCCCTGATTCTAGCATCCATCTGTACCACTCTCCAATGATTCTCCTGCATAGGTCTGTGTGGCCCCTCCCTGATTCAAGCGTCCATCTATACCACTCTCCAATGATTCTCCCGCATAGGTCTGTGTGGCTCCTCCCTGATTCTAGCATCCATCTATACCACGCTCCAATGATTCTCCTGCATAGGTCTGTGCGGCCCCTCCCTGATTCTAGCGTCCATCCATACCACTCTCCAATGATTCTCCTGCATAGGTCTGTGTGTCCCCTCCCTAACTCTAGCGTCCATCTATACCACACTCTAATGATTCTCCCGCATAGGTCTGTGTGTCCCCCTCCCTAACTCTAGCGTCCATCTATACCACACTCCAATGATTCTCCTGCATAGGTCTGTGTGGCCCCTCCCTGATTCTAGCGTCCATCTATACCACTATCTAATGATTCTCCTGCATAGGTCTGTGTGGCCCCTCCCTGATTCTAGCGTCCATCTATACCACTCTCCAATGATTCTCCTGCATAGGTCTGTGCGGCCCCTCCCTGACTCTAGCGTCCATCTATACCACTCGCCAATGATTCTCCCGCATAGGTCTGTGCGGCCCCTCCCTGATTCTAGCGTCCATCTATACCACTCTCCAATGATTCTCCCGCATAGGTGTGTGTGGCCCCTCCGTGATTCTAGCGTCCGTCTATACCACTATCCAATGATTCTCCTGCATAGGTCTGTGTGGCCCCTCCCTGATTCTAGCGTCCATCTATACCACTCTCCAATGATTCTCCTGCATAGGTCTGTGTGGCCCCTCCCTGATTCTAGCATCCATCTATACCACGCTCCAATGATTCTCCTGCATAGGTCTGTGCGGCCCCTCCCTGATTCTAGCGTCCATCCATACCACTCTCCAATGATTCTCCTGCATAGGTCTGTGTGTCCCCTCCCTAACTCTAGCGTCCATCTATACCACACTCCAATGATTCTCCTGCATAGGTCTGTGCGGCCCCTCCCTGATTCTAGCGTCCATCCATACCACTCTCCAATGATTCTCCTGCATAGGTCTGTGTGTCCCCTCCCTAACTCTAGCGTCCATCTATACCACTCTCCAATGATTCTCCTGCATAGGTCTGTGTGTCCCCCTCCCTAACTCTAGCGTCCATCTATACCACTCTCCAATGATTTTCCTGCATAGGTCTGTGTGTCCCCACCCTAACTCTAGCGTCCATCTATACCACACTCCAATGATTCTCCCGCATAGGTTTGTGTGTCCCCCTCCCTAACTCTAGCGTCCATCTATACCACTCTCCAATGATTCTCCCGCATAGGTGTGTGTCGCCCCTCCCTGATTCTAGCGTCCGTCTATACCACTATCCAATGATTCTCCTGCATAGGTCTGTGTGGCCCCTCCCTGATTCTTGCGTCCATCTATACCACTCTCCAATGATTCTCCTGCATAGGTCTGTGTGGCCCCTCCCTGATTCTAGCGTCCATCTATACCACACTCCAATGATTCTCCTGCATAGGTCTGTGTAGCCCCTCCCTAACTCTAGCGTCCATCTATACCAAACTCCAATGATTCTCCTGCATAGGTCTGTGCGGCCCCTCCCTGATTCTAATATCCATCTATACCACTCTAAAAATGATTCTCCTGCATAGGTCTGTGTGACCCCTCCCTGATTCTAGCGTCCATCTATACCACTCTCCAATGATTCTCCTGCATAGGTCTGTGTGGCCCCTCCCTAACTCTAGCGTCCATCTATACCACTCTCCAATGATTCTCCTGCATAGGTCTGTGTGGCCCCTCCCTGTTTCTAGCGTCCATCTACACCACTCTCCAATCATTCTCCTGCATAGGTATGTGCGGTCCCTCCCTAACTCTAGCGTCCAAGTATACCACTCACCAATGATTCTCCTGCATAGGTCTGTGTGGCCTCTCCCTGATTCTAGCGCCCATCTATAGCACGTTCCAATGATTCTCCTGCATAGGTCTGTGCGGCCCCTCCCTGATTCTAGCGTCCGTCTATACCACAGTCCACTGATTCTCCTGCATAGGTCTGTGCGGCACCTCCCTGATTCGAGCGTTCGTCTATACCATAGTCCAATGATTCTCCTGCATAGGTCTGTGCGGCCCCTCTATGATTCTAGCATCCATCTATACCACACTCCAATGATTCTCCTGCATAGGTATGCGCGGTCCCTCCCTAACTCTAGCGTCCAAGTATACCACTCACCAATGATTCTCCTGCATAGGTCTGTGTGGCCCCTCCCTGATTCTAGCGCCCATCTATAGCACGTTCCAATGATTCTCCTGCATAGGTCTGTGTGGCCCCTCCCTGATTCTAGCGCCCATCTATAGCACGTTCCAATGATTCTCCTGCATAGGTCTGTGTGGCCTCTCCCTGATTCTAGTCCATCTATACCACTCCCCAATGATTCTACCGCATAGGTCTGTGTGCCTCTCCCTGATTCTAGCGTCCATCTATACCACTCTCCAATGATTCTCCTGCATAGGTCTGTGTGACCCCACCCTGATTCTAGCATCCATCTATACCACTCTCCAATGATTCTCCTGCATAGGTCTGTGTGGCCCCCCCTGATTCTAGCATCCATCTATACCACTCTCCAATGATTCTACTGCATAGGTCTGTGTGGCCCCTCCCTGATTCTAGCATCCATCTGTACCACTCTCCAATGATTCTCCTGCATAGGTCTGTGTGGCCCCTCCCTGATTCAAGCGTCCATCTATACCACTCTCCAATGATTCTCCCGCATAGGTCTGTGTGGCTCCTCCCTGATTCTAGCATCCATCTATACCACGCTCCAATGATTCTCCTGCATAGGTCTGTGCGGCCCCTCCCTGATTCTAGCGTCCATCCATACCACTCTCCAATGATTCTCCTGCATAGGTCTGTGTGTCCCCTCCCTAACTCTAGCGTCCATCTATACCACACTCTAATGATTCTCCCGCATAGGTCTGTGTGTCCCCCTCCCTAACTCTAGCGTCCATCTATACCACACTCCAATGATTCTCCTGCATAGGTCTGTGTGGCCCCTCCCTGATTCTAGCGTCCATCTATACCACTATCTAATGATTCTCCTGCATAGGTCTGTGTGGCCCCTCCCTGATTCTAGCGTCCATCTATACCACTCTCCAATGATTCTCCTGCATAGGTCTGTGCGGCCCCTCCCTGACTCTAGCGTCCATCTATACCACTCGCCAATGATTCTCCCGCATAGGTCTGTGCGGCCCCTCCCTGATTCTAGCGTCCATCTATACCACTCTCCAATGATTCTCCCGCATAGGTGTGTGTGGCCCCTCCCTGATTCTAGCGTCCGTCTATACCACTATCCAATGATTCTCCTGCATAGGTCTGTGTGGCCCCTCCCTGATTCTAGCGTCCATCTATACCACTCTCCAATGATTCTCCTGCATAGGTCTGTGTGGCCCCTCCCTGATTCTAGCATCCATCTATACCACGCTCCAATGATTCTCCTGCATAGGTCTGTGCGGCCCCTCCCTGATTCTAGCGTCCATCCATACCACTCTCCAATGATTCTCCTGCATAGGTCTGTGTGTCCCCTCCCTAACTCTAGCGTCCATCTATACCACACTCCAATGATTCTCCTGCATAGGTCTGTGCGGCCCCTCCCTGATTCTAGCGTCCATCCATACCACTCTCCAATGATTCTCCTGCATAGGTCTGTGTGTCCCCTCCCTAACTCTAGCGTCCATCTATACCACTCTCCAATGATTCTCCTGCATAGGTCTGTGTGTCCCCCTCCCTAACTCTAGCGTCCATCTATACCACTCTCCAATGCTTTTCCTGCATAGGTCTGTGTGTCCCCACCCTAACTCTAGCGTCCATCTATACCACACTCCAATGATTCTCCCGCATAGGTTTGTGTGTCCCCCTCCCTAACTCTAGCGTCCATCTATACCACTCTCCAATGATTCTCCCGCATAGGTGTGTGTGGCCCCTCCCTGATTCTAGCGTCCGTCTATACCACTATCCAATGATTCTCCTCCATAGGTCTGTGTGGCCCCTCCCTGATTCTTGCGTCCATCTATACCACTCTCCAATGATTCTCCTGCATAGGTCTGTGTGGCCCCTCCCTGATTCTAGCGTCCATCTATACCACACTCCAATGATTCTCCTGCATAGGTCTGTGTAACCCCTCCCTAACTCTAGCGTCCATCTATACCAAACTCCAATGATTCTCCTGCATAGGTCTGTGCGGCCCCTCCCTGATTCTAATATCCATCTATACCACTCTAAAAATGATTCTCCTGCATAGGTCTGTGTGACCCCTCCCTGATTCTAGCGTCCATCTATACCACTCTCCAATGATTCTCCTGCATAGGTCTGTGTGGCCCCTCCCTAACTCTAGCGTCCATCTATACCACTCTCCAATGATTCTCCTGCATAGGTCTGTGTGGCCCCTCCCTGTTTCTAGCGTCCATCTACACCACTCTCCAATCATTCTCCTGCATAGGTATGTGCGGTCCCTCCCTAACTCTAGCGTCCAAGTATACCACTCACCAATGATTCTCCTGCATAGGTCTGTGTGGCCTCTCCCTGATTCTAGCGCCCATCTATAGCACGTTCCAATGATTCTCCTGCATAGGTCTGTGTGGCCTCTCCCTGATTCTAGTCCATCTATACCACTCCCCAATGATTCTCCTGCATAGGTCTGTGTGCCCCCTCCCTGACTCTAGCGTCCATCTATAACACTCCCCAATGATTCTCCTGCATAGGTCTGTGCGCCCCCTCCCTGATTCTAGCGTCCATCTATACCACAGTCCAATGATTTTCCTGCATAGGAATGTGCGGTCCCTCCCTAACTCTAGCGTCCATCTATACCATTCTAAAAATTATTCTCCTGCATAGGTCTGTGCGGCCCCTCCCTGATTCTAGCGTCCATCTATACCACAGTCTCAATGATTCTCCTGCATAGGTCTGTGTGGCCCCTCCCTGATTCTAGCGTCCATCTATACCACTCTCCAATGATTCTCCTGCATAGGTCTGTGCGCCCCCTCCCTGATTCTAGCGTCCATCTATACCACAGTCCCAATGATTCTCCTGCAGAGGTCTGTGCGGCCCCTCCCTGATTCTAGCGTCCATCTATACCACAGTCTCAATTATTCTCCTGCATAGGTCTGTGTGGCTCCTCCCTGATTCTAGCCTCCATCTATACCACAGTCTCAATGATTCTCTTGCATAGGTCTGTGAGGCCCCTCCCTGATTCTAGCATCCATCTATACCACAGTCTCAATGATTCTCCTGCATAGGTCTGTGCGGCCGCTCCCTAACTCTAGCGTCCATCTATACCACTCTCCAATGATTCTCCTGCATAGGTCTGTGTGGCCCCTCCCTGTTTCTAGCGTCCATCTATACCACTCTCCAATGATTCTCCTCCATAGGTCTGTGTGGCCTCTCCCTGATTCTAGCGTTCATCTATACCACTCTTCAGTGATTCTCCTGCATAGGTCTGTGCAGCCCCTCCCTGATTCTAGCGTCCCTCTATACCACACTCCAATGATTCTCCTGCATAGGTCTGTGCGGCCCCTCCCTGACTCTAGCGTCCATCTATACCACAGTCTCAATGATTCTCCTGCATAGGTCTATGTGGCCCCTCCCTGATTCTAGCGTCCATCTATACCACTCTCTACTGATTCTCCTGCATAGGTCTGTGCGGCCCCTCCCAGATTCTAGCCTCCATCTATACCACTCTCTAATGATTCTCCTGCATAGTTCTGTGTGGCCCCTCCCTGATTCTAGCGCCCATCTATACCACACTCCAATGATTCTCCTGCATAGGTCTGTGCGGCCCCTCCCTGACTCTAGCGTCCATCTATACCACAGTCTCAATGATTCTCCTGCATAGGTCTATGTGGCCCCTCTCTGATTCTAGCGTCCATCTATACCACTCTCCAATGATTCTCCTGCATAGGTCTGTGTGGCCCCTCCCTAACTCTAGCGTCTATCTATACCACTCCCCAATGATTCTCCCGCATAGGTCTGTGCGGCCCCTCCCTGATTCTAGCGTCCATCTATACCACTCCCCAATGATTCTCCTGCATAGGTCAGTGTGGCTCCTCCCTGATTCTAGCGTCCATCTATACCACTCTCCAATGATTCTCCTGCATAGGTCTGTGCGGCCCCTCCCAGATTCTAGCGTCCATCTATACCACAGTCTCAATGATTCTCCTGCATAGGTCTGTGCGGCCCCTCCCAGATTCAAGCGTCCATCTATACCACTCTCCGATGATTCTCCTGCATAGGTCTGTGCGGCCCCTCCCTGACTCTAGCGTCCATCTATACCACTCTCCAATGAATCTCCTGCATAGGTCTGTGTGGCCCCTCCCTGATTCTAGCGTCCGTCTATTCCACAGTCTCAGTTATTCTCCTGCATAGGTCTGTGCGGCCCCTCCCTGATTCTAGTCCATCTATACAACAGTCTCAATGATTCTCCCGCATAGGTCTGTGTGGCCCCTCCCTGACTCTAGCCTCCATCTATACCACGCTCCAATGATTCTCCTGCATAGGTCTGTGTGGCCCCTCCCTGATTCTAGCGTCCATCTATACCACTCTCCAATGATGCCCCTGCATAGGTCTGTGTGACCCCTCCCTGATTCTAGCGTCCATCTATACCACAGTCCCAATGATTCTCCTGCATAGGTCTGTGCAGACCCTCCCTGATTCTAGCGTCCATCTATACCAAGCTCCAATGAGTCTCCTACATAGGTCTCTGCGGCCCCTCCCTAACTCTAGCGTCCATCTATACCAGTCTCCAATGATTCTCCTGCATAGGTCTGTGCGGCCCCTCCCTGATTCTAGCGTCCATCTATACCACTCTCCAATAATTCTCCTGCATAGGTCTGTGTGGCCCCTCCCTGATTCTAGCGTCCATCTATACCACTCTCCAATGATTCTCCTGCATAGGTCTGTGCGGCCCCTCCCTGATTCTAGCGTCCATCTATACCACTCTCCAATGATTCTCCTGCATAGATGTGTGTGGCCCCTCCCTGATTCTAGCGTCCATCTATACCACTCTCCAATGATTCTCCTGCATAGGTCTGTGTGGCCCCTCCCTGACTCTAGGGTCCATCTGTACCACTCTCCAATGATTCTCCTGCATAGGTCTGTGTGGCCCCTCCCTGACTCTAGCGTCCATCTATACCACAGTCTCAACGATTCCCCTGCATAGGTCTGTGTGGCCCCTCCCTGATTCTAGCGTCCATCTATACCACTCTCCAATTATTCTCCTGCATAGGTCTGTGCGGCCCCTCCCTGATTCTAGCGTCCATCTATACCACTCCCCAATGATTCTCCTGCATAGGTCTGTGCAGCCCCTCCCTAACTCTAGCGTCCATCTATACCACAGTCCCAATGGTTCTCCTGCATAGGTCTGTGCGGCCCCTCCCTGATTCTAGCGTCCATCTATACCACTCCCCAATGATTCTCCTGCATAGGTCTGTGCGGCCCCTCCCTGATTCTAGCGTCCATCTATACCACTCCCCAATGATTCTCCTGCATAGGTCTGTGCGGCCCCTCCCTGATTCTAGCGTCCATCCATACCACTCTCCAATGATTCTCCTGCATAGGTCTGTGTGTCCCCTCCCTAACTCTAGCGTCCATCTATACCACTCTCCAATGATTCTCCTGCATAGGTCTGTGTGGCCCCTCCCTGATTCTAGCGTCCATCTATACCACTCTCCAATGATTCTCCTGCATAGGTCTGTGTGTCCCCCTCCCTAACTCTAGCGTCCATCTATACCACACTCCAATGATTCTCCTGCATAGGTCTGTGTGGCCCCTCCCTGATTCTAGCCTCCATCTATACCACAGTCTCAATGATTCTCTTGCATAGGTCTGTGAGGCCCCTCCCTGATTCTAGCATCCATCTATACCACAGTCTCAATGATTCTCCTGCATAGGTCTGTGCGGCCGCTCCCTAACTCTAGCGTCCATCTATACCACTCTCCAATGATTCTCCTGCATAGGTCTGTGTGGCCCCTCCCTGTTTCTAGCGTCCATCTATACCACTCTCCAATGATTCTCCTCCATAGGTCTGTGTGGCCTCTCCCTGATTCTAGCGTTCATCTATACCACTCTTCAGTGATTCTCCTGCATAGGTCTGTGCAGCCCCTCCCTGATTCTAGCGTCCCTCTATACCACACTCCAATGATTCTCCTGCATAGGTCTGTGCGGCCCCTCCCTGACTCTAGCGTCCATCTATACCACAGTCTCAATGATTCTCCTGCATAGGTCTATGTGGCCCCTCCCTGATTCTAGCGTCCATCTATACCACTCTCTACTGATTCTCCTGGATAGGTCTGTGCGGCCCCTCCCAGATTCTAGCCTCCATCTATACCACTCTCTAATGATTCTCCTGCATAGTTCTGTGTGGCCCCTCCCTGATTCTAGCGCCCATCTATACCACACTCCAATGATTCTCCTGCATAGGTCTGTGCGGCCCCTCCCTGACTCTAGTGTCCATCTATACCACAGTCTCAATGATTCTCCTGCATAGGTCTATGTGGCCCCTCTCTGATTCTAGCGTCCATCTATACCACTCTCCAATGATTCTCCTGCATAGGTCTGTGTGGCCCCTCCCTAACTCTAGCGTCTATCTATACCACTCCCCAATGATTCTCCCGCATAGGTCTGTGCGGCCCCTCCCTGATTCTAGCGTCCATCTATACCACTCCCCAATGATTCTCCTGCATAGGTCAGTGTGGCCCCTCCCTGATTCTAGCGTCCATCTATACCACTCTCCAATGATTCTCCTGCATAGGTCTGTGCGGCCCCTCCCAGATTCTAGCGTCCATCTATACCACAGTCTCAATGATTCTCCTGCATAGGTCTGTGCGGCCCCTCCCAGATTCAAGCGTCCATCTATACCACTCTCCGATGATTCTCCTGCATAGGTCTGTGCGGCCCCTCCCTGACTCTAGCGTCCATCTATACCACTCTCCAATGAGTCTCCTGCATAGGTCTGTGTGGCCCCTCCCTGATTCTAGCGTCCGTCTATTCCACAGTCTCAGTTATTCTCCTGCATAGGTCTGTGCGGCCCCTCCCTGATTCTAGTCCATCTATACAACAGTCTCAATGATTCTCCCGCATAGGTCTGTGTGGCCCCTCCCTGACTCTAGCCTCCATCTATACCACGCTCCAATGATTCTCCTGCATAGGTCTGTGTGGCCCCTCCCTGATTCTAGCGTCCATCTATACCACTCTCCAATGATGCCCCTGCATAGGTCTGTGTGACCCCTCCCTGATTCTAGCGTCCATCTATACCACAGTCCCAATGATTCTCCTGCATAGGTCTGTGCAGACCCTCCCTGATTCTAGCGTCCATCTATACCAAGCTCCAATGAGTCTCCTACATAGGTCTCTGCGGCCCCTCCCTAACTCTAGCGTCCATCTATACCAGTCTCCAATGATTCTCCTGCATAGGTCTGTGCGGCCCCTCCCTGATTCTAGCGTCCATCTATACCACTCTCCAATAATTCTCCTGCATAGGTCTGTGTGGCCCCTCCCTGATTCTAGCGTCCATCTATACCACTCTCCAATGATTCTCCTGCATAGGTCTGTGCGGCCCCTCCCTGATTCTAGCGTCCATCTATACCACTCTCCAATGATTCTCCTGCATAGATGTGTGTGGCCCCTCCCTGATTCTAGCGTCCATCTATACCACTCTCCAATGATTCTCCTGCATAGGTCTGTGTGGCCCCTCCCTGACTCTAGGGTCCATCTGTACCACTCTCCAATGATTCTCCTGCATAGGTCTGTGTGGCCCCTCCCTGACTCTAGCGTCCATCTATACCACAGTCTCAATGATTCCCCTGCATAGGTCTGTGTGGCCCCTCCCTGATTCTAGCGTCCATCTATACCACTCTCCAATTATTCTCCTGCATAGGTCTGTGCGGCCCCTCCCTGATTCTAGCGTCCATCTATACCACTCCCCAATGATTCTCCTGCATAGGTCTGTGCAGCCCCTCCCTAACTCTAGCGTCCATCTATACCACAGTCCCAATGGTTCTCCTGCATAGGTCTGTGCGGCCCCTCCCTGATTCTAGCGTCCATCTATACCACTCCCCAATGATTCTCCTGCATAGGTCTGTGCGGCCCCTCCCTGATTCTAGCGTCCATCTATACCACTCCCCAATGATTCTCCTGCATAGGTCTGTGCGGCCCCTCCCTGATTCTAGCGTCCATCCATACCACTCTCCAATGATTCTCCTGCATAGGTCTGTGTGTCCCCTCCCTAACTCTAGCGTCCATCTATACCACACTCTAATGATTCTCCTGCATAGGTCTGTGTGTCCCCCTCCCTAACTCTAGCGTCCATCTATACCACACTCCAATGATTCTCCTGCATAGGTCTGTGTGGCCCCTCCCTGATTCTAGCGTCCATCTATACCACTATCTAATGATTCTCCTGCATAGGTCTGTGTGGCCCCTCCCTGATTCTAGCGTCCATCTATACCACTCTCCAATGATTCTCCTGCATAGGTCTGTGCGGCCCCTCCCTGACTCTAGCGTCCATCTATACCACTCTCCAATGATTCTCCCGCATAGGTGTGTGTGGCCCCTCCCTGATTCTAGCGTCCGTCTATACCACTATCCAATGATTCTCCTGCATAGGTCTGTGTGGCCCCTCCCTGATTCTAGCGTCCATCTATACCACTCTCCAATGATTCTCCTGCATAGGTCTGTGTGGCCCCTCCCTGATTCTAGCATCCATCTATACCACGCTCCAATGATTCCCCTGCATAGGTCTGTGCGGCCCCTCCCTGATTCTAGCGTCCATCCATACCACTCTCCAATGATTCTCCTGCATAGGTCTGTGTGTCCCCTCCCTAACTCTAGCGTCCATCTATACCACACTCCAATGATTCTCCTGCATAGGTCTGTGCGGCCCCTCCCTGATTCTAGCGTCCATCCATACCACTCTCCAATGATTCTCCTGCATAGGTCTGTGTCCCCTCCCTAACTCTAGCGTCCATCTATACCACTCTCCAATGATTCTCCTGCATAGGTCTGAGTGTCCCCCTCCCTAACTCTAGCGTCCATCTATACCACTCTCCAATGATTCTCCTGCATAGGTCTGTGTGTCCCCTCCCTAACTCTAGCGTCCATCTATACCACACTCCAATGATTCTCCCGCATAGGTCTGTGTGTCCCCCTCCCTAACTCTAGCGTCCATCTATACCACTCTCCAATGATTCTCCCGCATAGGTGTGTGTGGCCCCTCCCTGATTCTAGCGTCCGTCTATACCACTATCCAATGATTCTCCTGCATAGGTCTGTGTGGCCCCTCCCTGATTCTTGCGTCCATCTATACCACTCTCCAATGATTCTCCTGCATAGGTCTGTGTGGCCCCTCCCTGATTCTAGCGTCCATCTATACCACACTCCAATGATTCTCCTGCATAGGTCTGTGTAGCCCCTCCCTAACTCTAGCGTCCATCTATACCAAACTCCAATGATTCTCCTGCATAGGTCTGTGCGGCCCCTCCCTGATTCTAATATCCATCTATACCACTCTAAAAATGATTCTCCTGCATAGGTCTGTGTGACCCCTCCCTGATTCTAGCGTCCATCTATACCACTCTCCAATGATTCTCCTGCATAGGTCTGTGCGCCCCTCCCTGATTCTAGCGTCCATCTATACCACAGTCCCAATGATTCTCCTGCATAGGTCTGTGTGGCCCCTCCCTAACTCTAGCGTCCAAGTACACCACTCACCAATGATTCTCCTGCATAGATCTGTGTGGCCTCTCCCTGATTCTAGCGCCCATCTATAGCACGTTCCAATGATTCTCCTGCATAGGTCTGTGTGGCCACTCCCTAACTCTAGCGTCCATCTATACCACTCTCCAATGATTCTCCTGCATAGGTCTGTGTGGCCCCTCCCTGTTTCTAGCGTCCATCTACACCACTCTCCAATCATTCTCCTGCATAGGTATGTGCGGTCCCTCCCTAACTCTAGCGTCCAAGTATACCACTCACCAATGATTCTCCTGCATAGGTCTGTGTGGCCTCTCCCTGATTCTAGCGTCCATCTATACCACAGTCCAATGATTTTCCTGCATAGGTCTGTGTGCCCCCTCCCTGACTCTAGCGTCCATCTATAACACTCCCCAATGATTCTCCTGCATAGGTCTGTGCGCCCCCTCCCTGATTCTAGCGTCCATCTATACCACAGTCCAATGATTTTCCTGCATAGGAATGTGCGGTCCCTCCCTAACTCTAGCGTCCATCTATACCATTCTAAAAATTATTCTCCTGCATAGGTCTGTGCGGCCCCTCCCTGATTCTAGCGTCCATCTATACCACAGTCTCAATGATTCTCCTGCATAGGTCTGTGTGGCCCCTCCCTGATTCTAGCGTCAATCTATACCACTCTCCAATGATTCTCCTGCATAGGTATGTGCGTCCCCTCCCGGATTCTAGCGTCCATCTATACCACTCTCCAATGATTCTCCTGCATAGGTCTGTGTGGCCTCTCCCTGATTCTAGTCCATCTATACCACTCCCCAATGATTCTCCTGCATAGGTCTGTGTGCCCCCTCCCTGACTCTAGCGTCCATCTATAACACTCCCCAATGATTCTCCTGCATAGGTCTGTGCGCCCCCTCCCTGATTCTAGCGTCCATCTATACCACAGTCCAATGATTTTCCTGCATAGGAATGTGCGGTCCCTCCCTAACTCTAGCGTCCATCTATACCATTCTAAAAATTATTCTCCTGCATAGGTCTGTGCGGCCCCTCCCTGATTCTAGCGTCCATCTATACCACTCTCCAATGATTCTACTGCATAGGTCTGTGTGGCCCCTCCCTGATTCTACCGTCCATCTATACCACTCTCCAATGATTCTCCTGCAAAGGTCTGTGCGGCCCCTCCCTGATTCTAGCGTCCATCTATACCACTCTCAAAGGATTCTCCTGCATAGGTCTGTGTGGCCCCTCCCTAAATCTAGCGTCCATCTCTACCACTCGCCAATGATTCTCCTGCATAGGTCTGTGTGGCCTCTCCATAATTCTAGCGTCCATCTAAACCACTCCCCAATGATTCTCCTGCATAGGTTTGTGCGGCCCCTCCCTAATTCTAGCATCCATCTCTACCCCTCTAAAAATGATTCTTCTTCATAGGTCTGTGCGGCCCCTCCCTGATTCTAGCGTCCATCTATACCACAGTCCAATGATTCTCCTGCATAGGTCTGTGCGGCCCCTCCCTGATTCTAGCGTCCATTCATACCACTCCCCAATGATTCTCCTGCATAGGTCTGTGCGGCCCCTCCCTGATTCTAGCGTCCATCTATACCACTCCCCAATGATTCTCCTGCATAGGTCTGTGCAGCCCCTCCCTAACTCTAGCGTCCATCTATACCACAGTCCCAATGATTCTCCTGCATAGGTCTGTGCGGCCCCTCCCTGATTCTAGCGTCCATCTATACCACTCCCCAATGATTCTCCTGCATAGGTCTGTGCGGCCCCTCCATGATTCTAGCGTCCATCTATACCACTCCCCAATGATTCTCCTGCATAGGTCTGTGCAGCCCCTCCCTAACTCTAGTGTCCATCTATACCACTCTCCAATGATTCTCCTGCATAGGTATGTGTGGCCCCTCCCTCTTTGTAGCATCCATCTATACCATTCCCCAATGATTCTCCTGCATAGGTCTGTGTGGCCTCTCCCTGATTCTAGCGTCCATCTATACCACGCTCCAATGATTCTCCTGCATAGGTATGTGCGGCCCCTCCCTGATTCTAGCGTCCATCTATACCACTCTCCAATGATTCTCCTGCATAGGTCTGTGCGGCCCCTCCCTGATTCTAGAGTCCATCTATACCACAGTCCAAATGATTCTCCTGCATAGGTCTGTGTGGCCCCTCCCTGATTCTAGCGTCCATCTATACCACTCTCCACTGATTCTCCTGCATAGGTCTGTGTGGCCCCTCCCTGATTATACCATCCATCTATACCACTCTCCAATGATTCTCCTGCATAGTTCTGTGCAGCCCCTCCCTAACTCTAGTGTCCATCTATACCACTCTCCAATGATTCTCCTGCATAGGTGTGTGTGGCCCCTCCCTGATTCTAGCGTCCATCTATACCACTCTCCAATGATTTCCTGCATGGGTCTGTGTGGCCCCTCCCTAACTCTAGCGTCCATCTATACCACTCTCCAATGATTCTCCTGCATAGGTCTGTGCGGCCCCTCCCTGATTCTTTCGTCCATTTATACCACTTTCCAATGATTCTCCTGCATAGGTCTGTGCGGCCCCTCCCTAACTCTAGCATCCAAGTATACCACTCTCCAATGATTCTCCTGCATAGGTATGTGCGGCCCCTCCCGGATTCTAGCGTCCATCTATACCACAGTCCAATGATTCTCCTGCATAGGTCTGTGCGGCCTCTCCCTGATTCTAGGGTCCATCTATACCACTCTCCAATGATTCTCCTGCATAGGTCTGTGTGGCCCCTCCCTGATTCTAGTGTCCATCTATACCACTCTCCAATGATTCTCCTGCATAGGTATGTGCGCCCCCTCCCTGATTCTAGCGTCCATCTATACCACAGTCCACTGATTCTACTGCATAGGTCTGTGCGGCCCCTCCCTGATTCTAGCGTCCGTCTATACCACAGTCCACTGATTCTCCTGCATAGGTCTGTGCGGCACCTCCCTGATTCTAGCGTTCGTCTATACCATAGTCCAATGATTCTCCTGCATAGGTCTGTGCGGCCCCTCTATGATTCTAGCATCCATCTATACCACACTCCAATGATTCTCCTGCATAGGTATGCGCGGTCCCTCCCTAACTCTAGCGTCCAAGTATACCACTCACCAATGATTCTCCTGCATAGGTCTGTGTGGCCCCTCCCTGATTCTAGCGCCCATCTATAGCACGTTCCAATGATTCTCCTGCATAGGTCTGTGTGGCCCCTCCCTGATTCTAGCGCCCATCTATAGCACGTTCCAATGATTCTCCTGCATAGGTCTGTGTGGCCTCTCCCTGATTCTAGTCCATCTATACCACTCCCCAATGATTCTACCGCATAGGTCTGTGTGCCTCTCCCTGATTCTAGCGTCCATCTATACCACTCTCCAATGATTCTCCTGCATAGGTCTGTGTGACCCCACCCTGATTCTAGCATCCATCTATACCACTCTCCAATGATTCTCCTGCATAGGTCTGTGTGGCCCCCCCTGATTCTAGCATCCATCTATACCACTCTCCAATGATTCTACTGCATAGGTCTGTGTGGCCCCTCCCTGATTCTAGCATCCATCTGTACCACTCTCCAATGATTCTCCTGCATAGGTCTGTGTGGCCCCTCCCTGATTCAAGCGTCCATCTATACCACTCTCCAATGATTCTCCCGCATAGGTCTGTGTGGCTCCTCCCTGATTCTAGCATCCATCTATACCACGCTCCAATGATTCTCCTGCATAGGTCTGTGCGGCCCCTCCCTGATTCTAGCGTCCATCCATACCACTCTCCAATGATTCTCCTGCATAGGTCTGTGTGTCCCCTCCCTAACTCTAGCGTCCATCTATACCACTCTCCAATGATTCTCCTGCATAGGTCTGTGCGGCCCCTCCCTGATTCTAGCGTCCATCCATACCACTCTCCAATGATTCTCCTGCATAGGTCTGTGTGTCCCCTCCCTAACTCTAGCGTCCATCTATGCCACTCTCCAATGATTCTCCTGCATAGGTCTGTGCGGCCCCTCCCTGACTCTAGCGTCCATCTATACCACTCTCCAATGATTCTCCCGCATAGGTCTGTGCGGCCCCTCCCTGATTCTAGCGTCCATCTATACCACTCTCCAATGATTCTCCCGCATAGGTGTGTGTGGCCCCTCCCTGATTCTAGCGTCCGTCTATACCACTATCCAATGATTCTCCTGCATAGGTCTGTGTGGCCCCTCCCTGATTCTAGCGTCCATCTATACCACTCTCCAATGATTCTCCTGCATAGGTCTGTGTGGCCCCTCCCTGATTCTAGCATCCATCTATACCACGCTCCAATGATTCTCCTGCATAGGTCTGTGCGGTCCCTCCCTGATTCTAGCGTCCATCCATACCACTCTCCAATGATTCTCCTGCATAGGTCTGTGTGTCCCCTCCCTAACTCTAGCGTCCATCTATACCACACTCCAATGATTCTCCTGCATAGGTCTGTGCGGCCCCTCCCTGATTCTAGCGTCCATCCATACCACTCTCCAATGATTCTCCTGCATAGGTCTGTGTGTCCCCTCCCTAACTCTAGCGTCCATCTATACCACTCTCCAATGATTTTCCTGCATAGGTCTGTGTGTCCCCTCCCTAACTCTAGCGTCCATCTATACCACACTCCAATGATTCTCCCGCATAGGTCTGTGTGTCCCCCTCCCTAACTCTAGCGTCCATCTATACCACTCTCCAATGATTCTCCCGCATAGGTGTGTGTGGCCCCTCCCTGATTCTAGCGTCCGTCTATACCACTATCCAATGATTCTCCTGCATAGGTCTGTGTGGCCCCTCCCTGATTCTTGCGTCCATCTATACCACTCTCCAATGATTCTCCTGCATAGGTCTGTGTGGCCCCTCCCTGATTCTAGCGTCCATCTATACCACACTCCAATGATTCTCCTGCATAGGTCTGTGTAGCCCCTCCCTAACTCTAGCGTCCATCTATACCAAACTCCAATGATTCTCCTGCATAGGTCTGTGCGGCCCCTCCCTGATTCTAATATCCATCTATACCACTCTAAAAATGATTCTCCTGCATAGGTCTGTGTGACCCCTCCCTGATTCTAGCGTCCATCTATACCACTCTCCAATGATTCTCCTGCATAGGTCTGTGCGCCCCTCCCTGATTCTAGCGTCCATCTATACCACAGTCCCAATGATTCTCCTGCATAGGTCTGTGTGGCCCCTCCCTAACTCTAGCGTCCAAGTACACCACTCACCAATGATTCTCCTGCATAGATCTGTGTGGCCTTTCCCTGATTCTAGCGCCCATCTATAGCACGTTCCAATGATTCTCCTGCATAGGTCTGTGTGGCCCCTCCCTAACTCTAGCGTCCATCTATACCACTCTCCAATGATTCTCCTGCATAGGTCTGTGTGGCCCCTCCCTGTTTCTAGCGTCCATCTACACCACTCTCCAATCATTCTCCTGCATAGGTATGTGCGGTCCCTCCCTAACTCTAGCGTCCAAGTATACCACTCACCAATGATTCTCCTGCATAGGTCTGTGTGGCCTCTCCCTGATTCTAGCGCCCATCTATAGCACGTTCCAATGATTCTCCTGCATAGGTCTGTGTGGCCTCTCCCTGATTCTAGTCCATCTATACCACTCCCCAATGATTCTCCTGCATAGGTCTGTGTGCCCCCTCCCTGACTCTAGCGTCCATCTATAACACTCCCCAATGATTCTCCTGCATAGGTCTGTGCGCCCCCTCCCTGATTCTAGCGTCCATCTATACCACAGTCCAATGATTTTCCAGCATAGGAATGTGCGGTCCCTCCCTAACTCTAGCGTCCATCTATACCATTCTAAAAATTATTCTCCTGCATAGGTCTGTGCGGCCCCTCCCTGATTCTAGCGTCCATCTATACCACAGTCTCAATGATTCTCCTGCATAGGTCTGTGTGACCCCTCCCTGATTCTAGCGTCCATCTATACCACTCTCCAATGATTCTCCTGCATAGGTCTGTGCGCCCCCTCCCTGATTCTAGCGTCCATCTATACCACAGTCCCAATGATTCTCCTGCAGAGGTCTGTGCGGCCCCTCCCTGATTCTAGCGTCCATCTATACCACAGTCTCAATTATTCTCCTGCATAGGTCTGTGTGGCTCCTCCCTGATTCTAGCCTCCATCTATACCACAGTCTCAATGATTCTCTTGCATAGGTCTGTGAGGCCCCTCCCTGATTCTAGCATCCATCTATACCACAGTCTCAATGATTCTCCTGCATAGGTCTGTGCGGCCGCTCCCTAACTCTAGCGTCCATCTATACCACTCTCCAATGATTCTCCTGCATAGGTCTGTGTGGCCCCTCCCTGTTTCTAGCGTCCATCTATACCACTCTCCAGTGATTCTCCTCCATAGGTCTGTGTGGCCTCTCCCTGATTCTAGCGTTCATCTATACCACTCTTCAGTGATTCTCCTGCATAGGTCTGTGCAGCCCCTCCCTGATTCTAGCGTCCATCTATACCACACTCCAATGATTCTCCTGCATAGGTCTGTGCGGCCCCTCCCTGACTCTAGCGTCCATCTATACCACAGTCTCAATGATTTTCCTGCATAGGTCTATGTGGCCCCTCCCTGATTCTAGCGTCCATCTATACCACTCTCTAATGATTCTCCTGCATAGGTCTGTGCGGCCCCTCCCAGATTCTAGCCTCCATCTATACCACTCTCTAATGATTCTCCTGCATAGTTCTGTGTGGCCCCTCCCTGATTCTAGCGTCCATCTATACCACACTCCAATGATTCTCCTGCATAGGTCTGTGCGGCCCCTCCCTGACTCTAGCGTCCATCTATACCACAGTCTCAATGATTCTCCTGCATAGGTCTATGTGGCCCCTCTCTGATTCTAGCGTCCATCTATACCACTCTCCAATGATTCTCCTGCATAGGTCTGTGTGGCCCCTCCCTAACTCTAGCGTCCATCTATACCACTCCCCAATGATTCTCCCGCATAGGTCTGTGCGGCCCCTCCCTGATTCTAGCGTCCATCTATACCACTC
The DNA here is from genome assembly GCF_964263255.1 of Lissotriton vulgaris. NCBI lineage: Eukaryota > Metazoa > Chordata > Amphibia > Caudata > Salamandridae > Lissotriton > Lissotriton vulgaris. The sequence goes on along the minus strand of NC_141696.1, from coordinate 2,809,255 downwards.
CCCAATGATTCTCCTGCATAGGTCAGTGTGGCCCCTCCCTGATTCTAGCGTCCATCTATACCACTCTCCAATGATTCTCCTGCATAGGTCTGTGCGGCCCCTCCCAGATTCTAGCGTCCATCTATACCACAGTCTCAATGATTCTCCTGCATAGGTCTGTGCGGCCCCTCCCAGATTCAAGCGTCCATCTATACCACTCTCCGATGATTCTCCTGCATAGGTCTGTGCGGCCCCTCCCTGACTCTAGCGTCCATCTATACCACTCTCCAATGAGTCTCCTGCATAGGTCTGTGTGGCCCCTCCCTGATTCTAGCGTCCGTCTATTCCACAGTCTCAGTTATTCTCCTGCATAGGTCTGTGCGGCCCCTCCCTGATTCTAGTCCATCTATACAACAGTCTCAATGATTCTCCCGCATAGGTCTGTGTGGCCCCTCCCTGACTCTAGCCTCCATCTATACCACGCTCCAATGATTCTCCTGCATAGGTCTGTGTGGCCCCTCCCTGATTCTAGCGTCCATCTATACCACTCTCCAATGATGCCCCTGCATAGGTCTGTGTGACCCCTCCCTGATGCTAGCGTCCATCTATACCACAGTCCCAATGATTCTCCTGCATAGGTCTGTGCAGACCCTCCCTGATTCTAGCGTCCATCTATACCAAGCTCCAATGATTCTCCTACATAGGTCTCTGCGGCCCCTCCCTAACTCTAGCGTCCATCTATACCAGTCTCCAATGATTCTCCTGCATAGATGTGTGTGGCCCCTCCCTGATTCTAGCATCCATCTATACCACTCTCCAATGATTCTCCTGCATAGGTCTGTGTGGCCCCTCCCTGACTCTAGGGTCCATCTGTACCACTCTCCAATGATTCTCCTGCATAGGTCTGTGTGGCCCCTCCCTGACTCTAGCGTCCATCTATACCACAGTCTCAATGATTCCCCTGCATAGGTCTGTGTGGCCCCTCCCTGATTCTAGCGTCCATCTATACCACTCTCCAATTATTCTCCTGCATAGGTCTGTGCGGCCCCTCCCTGATTCTAGCGTCCATCTATACCACTCCCCAATGATTCTCCTGCATAGGTCTGTGCGGCCCCTCCCTGATTCTAGCGTCCATCTGTACCACTCCCCAATGATTCTCCTGCATAGGTCTGTGTGGCCCCTCCCTGATTCTAGCGTCCATCTATACCACTCTCCAATTATTCTCCTGCATAGGTCTGTGCGGCCCCTCCCGGATTCTAGCGTCCATCTATACTACAGTCCAATGATTCTCCTGCATAGGTCTGTGCGGCCTCTCCCTGATTCTAGGGTCCATCTATACCACTCTCCAATGATTCTCCTGCATAGGTCTGCGTGGCCCCTCCCTCTTTGTAGCATCCATCTATACCACTCTCCAATGATTCTCCTGCATAGGTCTGTGTGGCCCCTCCCTGATTCTAGCGTCCATCTATACCACTCTCCAATGATTCTCCTGCATAGGTATGTGTGGCCCCTCCCTGATTCTAGCGTCCATCTATACCACTCTCCAATGATTCTCCTGCATAGGTATGTGCGCCCCCTCCCTGATTCTAGCGTCCATCTATACCACAGTCCACTGATCCTCCTGCATAGGTCTGTGCGGCCCCTCCCTGATTCTAGCGTCCGTCTATACCACAGTCCACTGATTCTCCTGCATAGGTCTGTGCGGCCCCTCCCTGATTCTAGCGTTCGTCTATACCATAGTCCAATGATTCTCCTGCATAGGTCTGTGCGGCCCCTCTATGATTCTAGCATCCATCTATACAACACTCCAATGATTCTCCTGCATAGGTATGCGCGGTCCCTCCTTAACTCTAGCGTCCAAGTATACCACTCACCAATGATTCTCCTGCATAGGTCTGTGTGGCCCCTCCCTGATTCTAGCGCCCATCTATAGCACGTTCCAATGATTCTCCTGCATAGGTCTGTGTGGCCCCTCCCTGATTCTAGCGCCCATCTATAGCACGTTCCAATGATTCTCCTGCATAGGTCTGTGTGGCCTCTCCCTGATTCTAGTCCATCTATACCACTCCCCAATGATTCTACCGCATAGGTCTGTGTGGCCTCTCCCTGATTCTAGCGTCCATCTATACCACTCTCCAATGATTCTCCTGCATAGGTCTGTGTGACCCCACCCTGATTCTAGCATCCATCTATACCACTCTCCAATGATTCCCCTGCATAGGTCTGTGTGGCCCCCCTGATTCTAGCATCCATCTATACCACTCTCCAATGATTCTCCCGCATAGGTCTGTGTGGCTCCTCCCTGATTCTAGCATCCATCTATACCACGCTCCAATGATTCTCCTGCATAGGTCTGTGCGGCCCCTCCCTGATTCTAGCGTCCATCCATACCACTCTCCAATGATTCTCCTGCATAGGTCTGTGTGTCCCCTCCCTAACTCTAGCGTCCATCTATACCACACTCTAATGATTCTCCCGCATAGGTCTGTGTGTCCCCCTCCCTAACTCTAGCGTCCATCTATACCACACTCCAATGATTCTCCTGCATAGGCCTGTGTGGCCCCTCCCTGATTCTAGCGTCCATCTATACCACTATCTAATGATTCTCCTGCATAGGTCTGTGTGGCCCCTCCCTGATTCTAGCGTCCATCTATACCACTCTCCAATGATTCTCCTGCATAGGTCTGTGCGGCCCCTCCCTGACTCTAGCGTCCATCTATACAACTCTCCAATGATTCTCCCGCATAGGTGTGTGCGGCCCCTCCCTGATTCTAGCGTCCATCTATACCACTCTCCAATGATTCTCCCGCATAGGTGTGTGTGGCCCCTCCCTGATTCTAGCGTCCGTCTATACCACTATCCAATGATTCTCCTGCATAGGTCTGTGTGGCCCCTCCTTGATTCTAGCGTCCATCTATACCACTCTCCAATGATTCTCCTGCATAGGTCTGTGTGGCCCCTCCCTGATTCTAGCATCCATCTATACCACGCTCCAATGATTCTCCTGCATAGGTCTGTGCGGCCCCTCCCTGATTCTAGCGTCCATCCATACCACTCTCCAATGATTCTCCCGCATAGGTCTGTGTGTCTCCCTCCCTAACTCTAGCGTCCATCTATACCACTCTCCAATGAATCTCCCGCATAGGTGTGTGTGGCCCCTCCCTGATTCTAGCGTCCGTCTATACCACTATCCAATGATTCTCCTGCATAGGTCTGTGTGGCCCCTCCCTGATTCTTGCGTCCATCTATACCACTCTCCAATGATTCTCCTGCATAGGTCTGTGTGGCCCCTCCCTGATTCTGGCGTCCATCTATACCACACTCCAATGATTCTCCTGCATTGGTCTGTGTAGCCCCTCCCTAACTCTAGCGTCCATCTATACCAAACTCCAATGATTCTCCTGCATAGGTCTGTGCGGCCCCTCCCTGATTCTAATATCCATCTATACCACTCTAAAAATGATTCTCCTGCATAGGTCTATGTGACCCCTCCCTGATTCTAGCGTCCATCTATACCACTCTCCAATGATTCTCCTGCATAGGTCTGTGCGCCCCTCCCTGATTCTAGCGTCCATCTATACCACAGTCCCAATGATTCTCCTGCATAGGTCTGTGTGGCCCCTCCCTAACTCTAGCGTCCAAGTACACCACTCACCAATGATTCTCCTGCATAGATCTGTGTGGCCTCTCCCTGATTCTAGCGCCCATCTATAGCACGTTCCAATGATTCTCCTGCATAGGTCTGTGTGGCCCCTCCCTAACTCTAGCGTCCATCTATACCACTCTCCAATGATTCTCCTGCATAGGTCTGTGTGGCCCCTCCCTGTTTCTAGCGTCCATCTACACCACTCTCCAATCATTCTCCTGCATAGGTATGTGCGGTCCCTCCCTAACTCTAGCGTCCAAGTATACCACTCACCAATGATTCTCCTGCATAGGTCTGTGTGCCCCCTCCCTGACTCTAGCGTCCATCTATAACACTCCCCAATGATTCTCCTGCATAGGTCTGTGCGCCCCCTCCCTGATTCTAGCGTCCATCTATACCACAGTCCAATGATTTTCCTGCATAGGAATGTGCGGTCCCTCCCTAACTCTAGCGTCCATCTATACCATTCTAAAAATTATTCTCCTGCATAGGTCTGTGCGGCCCCCTCCCTGATTCTAGCGTCCATCTATACCACAGTCTCAATGATTCTCCTGCATAGGTCTATGTGGCCCCTCCCTGATTCTAGCGTCCATCTATACCACTCTCTAATGATTCTCCTGCATAGGTCTGTGCGGCCCCTCCCAGATTCTAGCCCCCATCTATACCACTCTCTAATGATTCTCCTGCATAGTTCTGTGTGGCCCCTCCCTGATTCTAGCGTCCATCTATACCACACTCCAATGATTCTCCTGCATAGGTCTGTGCGGCCCCTCCCTGACTCTAGCGTCCATCTATACCACAGTCTCAATGATTCTCCTGCATAGGTCTATGTGGCCCCTCTCTGATTCTAGCGTCCATCTATACCACTCTCCAATGATTCTCCTGCATAGGTCTGTGTGGCCCCTCCCTAACTCTAGCGTCCATCTATACCACTCCCCAATGATTCTCCTGCATAGGTCTGTGTGGCCCCTCCCTGATTCTAGCGTCCATCTATACCACTCTCCAATGATTCTCCTGCATAGGTCTGTGTGGCCCCTCCCTGATTCTAGCGTCCATCTATACCACTCTCCAATGATTCTCCTGCATAGGTCTGTGCGGCCTCTCCCTGATTCTAGCGTCCATCTATACCACTCTCCAATGATTCTCCTGCATAGATGTGTGTGGCCCCTCCCTGATTCTAGCGTCCATCTATACCACTCTCCAATGATTCTCCTGCATAGGTCTGTGTGGCCCCTCCCTGACTCTAGCGTCCATCTGTACCACTCTCCAATGATTCTCCTGCATAGGTCTGTGTGGCCCCTCCCTGACTCTAGCGTCCATCTATACCACAGTCTCAATGATTCCCCTGCATAGGTCTGTGTGGCCCCTCCCTGATTCTAGCGTCCATCTATACCACTCTCCAATTATTCTCCTGCATAGGTCTGTGCGGCCCCTCCCTGATTCTAGCGTCCATCTATACCACTCCCCAAGGATTCTCCTGCATAGGTCTGTGCAGCCCCTCCCTAACTCTAGCGTCCATCTATACCACAGTCCCAATGATTCTCCTGCATAGGTCTGTGCGGCCCCTCCCTGATTCTAGCGTCCATCTATACCACTCCCCAATGATTCTCCTGCATAGGTCTGTGCGGCCCCTCCCTGATTCTAGCGTCCATCTATACCACTCCCCAATGATTCTCCTGCATAGGTCTGTGCAGCCCCTCCCTAACTCTAGTGTCCATCTATACCACTCTCCAATGATTCTCCTGCATAGGTCTGTGTGGCCCCTCCCTCTTTGTAGCATCCATCTATACCATTCCCCAATGATTCTCCTGCATAGGTCTGTGTGGCCTCTCCCTGATTCTAGCGTCCATCTATACCACGCTCCAATGATTCTCCTGCATAGGTATGTGCGGCCCCTCCCTGATTCTAGCGTCCATCTATACCACTCTCCAATGATTCTCCTGCATAGGTCTGTGCGGCCCCTCCCTGATTCTAGAGTCCATCTATACCACAGTCCAAATGATTCTCCTGCATAGGTCTGTGTGGCCCCTCCCTGATTCTAGCGTCCATCTATACCACTCTCCACTGATTCTCCTGCATAGGTCTGTGTGGCCCCTCCCTCTTTGTAGCATCCATCTATACCATTCCCCAATGATTCTCCTGCATAGGTCTGTGTGGCCCCTCCCTGATTCTATCGTCCATCTATACCACTCTTCAATGATTCTCCTGCATAGGTCTGTGCGGCCCCTCCCTAATTCTAGCGTCCATCTATACCACTCTCCAATGATTCTCCTGCATAGGTCTGTGCGGCCCCTCCCTGATTCTAGCTTCCATCTATACCACTCCAATGATTCTCCCGCATAGGTCTGTGCGGCCCCTCCCTGATTCTAGCGTCCATCTATACCACTCTTCAATGATTCTCCTGCATAGGTCTGTGCGGCCCCTCCCTAATTCTAGCGTCCATCTATACCACTCTCCAATGATTCTCCTGCATAGGTCTGTGCGGCCCCTCCCTGATTCTAGCGTCCGTCTATTCCACTCTCCAATGATTCTCCTGCATAGGTCTGTGCGGCCCCTCCCTAATTCTAGCGTCCATCTATACCACTCTCCAATGATTCTCCTGCATAGGTCTGTGTGGCCCCTCCCTGATTCTAGCGTCCATCTATACCACTCTCCAGTGATTCTCCTGCATCGGTCTGTGTTGCCCCTCCCTGATTCTAGCGTCCATCTATACCACTCTCCAATGATTCTCCTGCATAGGTCTGTGCGGCCCCTCCCTGATTCTAGCGTCCATCTATACCACTCTCCAATGATTTCATGGCAAGACCGGAGGCTAGCATTATGCATAACCTTTTATTCCACCACTCCTTGCAGCACTTAGAAGTATTACATCACCAAAAAACAAACTTCTAGAACATAGAATGTTCAAAAACAATATAACACTGAACACAGCAGCCATCTTCCTCTTTTATTTAGCTGCTCCTTGCAGATAAGTACTATTGTTTTACTCTGAATTATTTCATTATCTAATTTGTGAAAGTATGAGTGTTTTATATTTGGGAGTTTACTCGTTAAAGGAATGAGTGTTTTATGTTTGAGGTTTACTCGTTTAGTTATATATTGAGGTGAACGAGTATTTAAATGTATGTTTGAACGTGAGCGAGTTTTTAAATGTATGTTTGAACGTTGAAAACCCAATTTTCGGGTTTGAAGTGTATCGGGTTTGGTATTTTGTTCCGTTTCATTTGCGCGGTGGTCTTTTTCGATCGGGAATTTATATTTTTTAGGCTCAAGGTAAAAGATTCGTTAAACGAGCTCGTAGGTTCAAACGAGCTCGTGAGGCATCTCGTGAGGCGTCTTACCTGTCTCGCGTTGGCTCGAGCGTTGTGACTGCAGAGTCCGCGAGGCGGGAGGGAGATGCTGCGTGCTGCGAGTGTTTCTTCTTGTTTCTACTTGAAGTTGGGGGTCGCGTCATCGCGCATACGTGCGTGATGACGTTTTTCGGCGGCCATCTTGGTTGAGGACTAGTCTGTATTGTTGCGTTTTCTTCGTGACGCGATCGATTGTAACTGACTTTGAGGTGAAGTTGGAGTTAGAAGGATCGCGGATAGGAGGTTAAAAGCGTTTTTTGTTGGTATTATGGAGGTTATTGTGGAGGAACAAGGAGAGGGGTCAGGCGAGCCTGATTTGAGAAAGATGATTCAGGATGAGATTAAGAGTTCAATGAAGGATGTGTTAAAAAGTGTTTTTAAAAGGAAAAGAAAACTTGACATTGATGAGGAGGAGGAATTTTGGTCAGTTAATGAAGATGAAAATAGTGAAGTTGTTAAAAAAGGAAAAAAGGCAAAGAAAGTTAAAAATGTGGATGTTGAAGTGAGGTTTTTAAAAGGATCTGGTGGTTCAAGCGCCACAAGAGATGGAGGTGTCCAGAGCGGCACAAAAGAGGGTGTCCTTTGCGGCACTAAAGAAAATGAGGAATCTTCTGAAGAGATTTCTGATGAAAAAGAGAGTGATGAGGATGAATTCATTCTTGAAAGTTATGATGATGATTGGGACATGGACAGTGATAAGAATGAAAAAGAAAGGAAAGAAAAGGGCTTGGTTAAAGATCCTCAGGGAGAGGAGATGTTTAGTCCTGATTTGATTAGACATCCCAGGAGTGGCGATTGGTGGCCTCTGCCACATGTTGCAGAGTTTATTAAACTATGGATTCGCAGGCCTTTGGAGAAAGAGGCAAGGGCGGTCATGAAGGCAGAGTGTTCTAGGCCTGTTTTGGATGGAAAGGCTTGTTTAACTCCTGATTTGGACCCTGATCTTATAAGTTTTTTATTTAAGATGGGTCGTGATCCTAGAAAAGGAGTTGAGAAGGCTCTGAAACAGTGTGAAGACAGGCTTTTGGACATACTAGGGCCTTTGGCTAGAATTCTAGATATGGCTGAGGAGGCAAAGATGAAGAAGGTTGCGGTAGATTTGGATCTCTTGAGAGGTTGGTCTCAAAGGGCGGTTTGCTTATTGGGGAACGCAAACGCTGCATTGATCTCTGAAAGAAGAAAAGGAATTCTTATGAGGATTAGCCCAAAGTTGGCTGATTTTTCGAAGAAAGAGCCAACAGATGACCCAAAAGGGTTTCTGTTTGGTGAAGGTATAGTTAAAGGTGTTGGCAAATATGTTGCTACCTTTACAAGTCTTGATAAGGCCCAATCCAGTCTAAAAAGAGTCTTCAACAGAGGTGTTTTTGACAGGGCTGGGGGAAGAGGCCGTTTCCCTAGCCGAGGATTCTCGAGGGCCCAATATCAGTCAAGTGGTAGAGCTGCGTTCAGAGGCTTCCAGTCTGCGACAGGATTTTTCCCGCAAAGAGGAAGAGGATTCGGAAGAGGGCGGCAGCCAAGGGGAAGAGCGCAATTTTCACAAAGTTCCTTCAGTAAGTATGAAGACGAATTTTGTTTTTTTCCCAGACAAGGTAGGGGGAAGGTTGAGATTTTTCGAGGGAAATTGGGAAAAGATTTCAACAGACAGTTGGGTTTTAGGCGCTGTGAGAGGCTATGTTGTGGAACTGGTGGATATTCCAGTTCAATTGAGGGAGCCAAATCAGTTGGTGTTCGATGGAGAGCTAAAAGAGATTGTAGGGAAGGAGGTGTTGGAAATGTTAAGAAAAGGTGCAATCGAGGAAGTTTCAGAGGAGTTCAAAGGCTTTGTAAGCACAATATTTTTGGTGGAGAAAAAAGGGAAAGGATGGAGGCCGGTGATAAATTTAAGGAATTTGAATCAATTTGTGGTTTACAGACATTTCAAGATGGAAGGAATCCATCTGTTAAGAGATATTTTGCAGGAAAGGGATTGGTTAGTGAAGTTGGATCTGAAGGATGCGTATTTCACGATTCCGATTGCGGAGGAGAGTCGCAGGTTTCTTCAGTTCAGATGGTTGGGTCGCTTGTACCAGTTCTCTTCTCTTCCTTTTGGTCTGGCATCTGCTCCTTGGTGTTTCACGAAGGTTTTGAGGCCTGTGGCGAAATTTTTGAGAGAGAGAGGTGTTCGAATGATTATGTATCTAGACGATTTTCTCCTTATGTCCCAGAGTCAGGAAGAGTTGAAGACTCAGCTTTCGTTTTGTATGGATCTTTTGGAGAATCTAGGTTTTATAGTAAACAGAGAGAAGTCTGTTTTAGTTCCATCGCAATGTTTGGAGTTTTTGGGTTTCAATGTGAATACTGTGGAGACAAGTTTAAGTTTGCCGGAAAAAAAGGTTCAGAAGATAAAGTCGGAAGTAAAATGTGTTTTGAAAAAGGAATCTGTGAACTTGAGAGCTTTAGCAAGAGTGATTGGTTTGTTTTCTTCTTCTATTCAGGCGGTTTTTCCTGGTCCTCTTCATTACAGGGCTTTACAGCGTTTGAAGGCGGATGCTCTGAGGAGAGGTTTGTGGTATGGAGATCAGGTTGTGATTTCGGAAGAGGCTCGGGAGGAGTTGTTATGGTGGTTGGAAAATTTGGAAGCCTGGAACGGTCGTGCAATTTTTGGAATTTGCACGGATTTTGTTCTGGAGTCAGATGCAAGCCTTATTGGTTGGGGTGCTTGCTTAGAGGATCAGGAGACTGGCGGGAGGTGGTCTCAAGAGGAGAGATCGATGCATATAAATGGTTTAGAGATGAAAGCAGGGCTCTATGCTCTGAAGAGTTTTGGAAGGAATTTGAAAAATTTCAATGTGTTATTGAAAATGGACAATGTTTCTGCTGTCCGTTATATAAATCGATTGGGAGGAAGCAGGTCGAGGAATCTTTCTCTGTTGGCGAAGGAGATTTGGAATTTTTGTTTAGTGGAGAAAATAGGTTTGAAAGCAGAATATTTTCCAGGCAAGAGCAATGTTGTTGCGGACTGGAATTCAAGGTTTTTAAGAGATTACAGCGATTGGATGTTGAATGTTCAGATTTTCAGGAGAATTGTAAAGGAGTGGGGTCCGTTGGAGGTGGATCTGTTTGCTTCGAGGTTGACTTTCCAGCTGGATCGGTTCTACAGTTGGAGGCCGGACCCATTGGCAGAGGAAGTGGATGCATTTCAGCAGAATTGGAGGAAGAATCGGTGTTACGCTTTTCCCCCGTTTGCAATGATTCAGAGGGTGTTGCTGATGGTGAGGAAGCAAGAGTGCGAGTTGGTGTTGGTGACACCGTTCTGGGCTGGTCAGGTTTGGTTTCCGGGTCTTTTGGAATTGGCGGTAGAGGAGCCAATGTTAATTCCAGATTCGGAGGATGTGTTAATAGGAGAAGGAGGTATGTTTCATCCTTTGGTTATGGAAGGGGCGTTGAGCCTTCTTGTTTGGAGGATATCAGGAGAGAAGAGCAGTTCGGAAAGCTTTCGGAGCAGGCTCAAGACTTGCTCAATGAGTCATGGGCTCCAGGTACTAGGAAAAGATATTTGGGAGCATGGAAGAAGTGGTCATGTTGGTGCTTGGAAAGGGGTTTGGATCCCGTGGAAGCATCTGCCATAGAATTGGCTAATTTCCTGTCTATTTTGTTTGGTGAAGGATTGGGTTATCGGACAATTAATTGTTATAGGTCTGCTATTGCAGCTGGTCATAGTTTGGTTGGAGGTTGTTCGATTGGTAGGGAACCTTTGGTTTGTAGAGTTTTGAAAGGTATCAAGTTGAAAAGACCGCCTAAGCCTAGGTATAATGGTATGTGGGATGTTGATAAGATTTTAATTTTGTTTGAGAGATGGCCAGCTAATAAGTATTTGAGTCTTAAGCAGTTGTCAGGAAAGTTAGCGAGTCTTTTGTGTCTTATTTCTTTCAGGAGAGTTTCTGATGTGAAGGCATTGGATATTCGTAACAGGTGCTTTACTCCTGATGGGGTTCTTTTTAGTGTTACTAAAAGGACCAAATGCATGTCTAGTTCTATTTTTTATCCTAGATTTTTGGACCATCCAAAATTGTGTGTGGCCATGTGTTTAAAAGAATATGAGGCTAGGATGAGTGAATTTAGAAGGGATGGAGATGAGCAGTTGTTGATTTCTTTTGTAAAGCCATTCAGACCAGTTTCTTCAGCTACAATTGCTAGATGGGTGAGATTTTGTATGTTTGAAGCTGGCGTGAGTTTGGCAGAGTTTGGTGCTCATTCAGTGAGAGGTGCTATGGCAAGTAAAGCTTTTTTGTCTGGAGGTCGTTTGGAAGAGATATTGCATGCAGCTGATTGGTCTAGTGCGGATGTTTTTGCAAAGTTTTATTTGAAACCTTTGGGACATGTGTCGTCTGTGGTTTTATCACAGCTTTGAACATGCATAATGCTAGCCTCCGGTCTTGCCATGAAATGTAGATTCTCCAAGTTTGTGATGAGAGAATCTGGATTTCATTAAAGACACGGAGGCTAGCATTATCCCTCCCTCCCTCCCCTTTTTTTGGGTGAGGTTTGGGGGGGTTGTTATTTTAGTCAATTTTAAAGTTTTTTGTTGGATTTAAAAGAAAAAAAAAAAAAAGATGTGTATATATATATATATTTCATGTTGTTTTTTAGATGAGAAGTAAAGGTTTTTTTGGAAGAAGATCGGCGTGGAGTTGGAGTTTGTTTGGTTTCTCTTCAGGAGCAGCGTAAAAGAGGAAGATGGCTGCTGTGTTCAGTGTTATATTGTTTTTGAACATTCTATGTTCTAGAAGTTTGTTTTTTGGTGATGTAATACTTCTAAGTGCTGCAAGGAGTGGTGGAATAAAAGGTTATGCATAATGCTAGCCTCCGTGTCTTTAATGAAATCCAGATTCTCTCATCACAAACTTGGAGAATCTACATTCTCCTGCATAGGTCTGTGTGGCCCCTCCCTGATTCTAGCGTCCGTCTATACCACAGTCTCAATGATTCTCCTGCATAGGTCTGTGTGGCCCCTCCCTGATTCTAGCATCCATCTATACCACTCTCCAATGATTCTCCTGCATAGGTCTGTGTGGCCCCTCCCTGATTCTAGCGTCCATATATACCACTCTCCAATGATTCTCCTGCATAGGTCTGTGTGGCCCCTCCCTGATTCTAGCGTCCATCTATACCACTCTCCAATGATTCTCCTGCATAGGTCTGTGTGCCCCCTCCCTGATTCTAGCGTCCATCTATACCACTCTCCAATGATTCTCCTGCATAGGTCTGTGTGCCCCCTCCCTGATTCTAGCGTCCATCTATACCACTCTCCAATGATTCTCCTGCATAGGTCTGTGCGGCCCCTCCCTGATTCTAGCGTCCATCTATTCCACTCTCCAATGATTCTCCTGCATAGGTCTGTGTGGCCCCTCCCTGACTCTAGCGTCCATCTATACCACTCTCCAATGATTCTCCTGCATAGGTCTGTGTGGCCCCTCCCTGACTCTAGCGTCCATCTATACCACAGTCTCAATGATTCCCCTGCATAGGTCTGTGTGGCCCCTCCCTGATTCTAGCGTCCATCTATACCACTCTCCAATTATTCTCCTGCATAGGTCTGTGCGGCCCCTCCCTGATTCTAGCGTCCATCTATACCACAGTCCCAATGATTCTCCTGCATAAGTCTATGTGGCCCCTCCCTGATTCTAGCGTCCATCTATACCACTCTCCAATGATTCTCCTGCATAGGTCTGTGCTGCCGCTTCCTGATTCTAGCGTCCATCTATACCACTCTCCTTTGTTTCTCCTGCATAGGTCTGTGCGGCCCCTTCCTGATTCTAGCGTCCATCTATACCATGCTCCAATGATTCTCCCGCATAGGTCTGTGCGGCCCCTCCCTGATTCTAGCGTCCATCTATACTACTCTCCAATGATTCTCCTGCATAGGTCTGTGAAGGCCCCTCCCTGTTTCTAGCATCCATCTATACCACAGTCTCAATCATTCTCCTGCAGAGGTCTGTGTGGCCCCTCCCTGATTCTAGCGTCCATCTATACCACTCTCCACTGATTCTCCTGCATAGGTCTGTGCGGCCCCTCCCTGATTCTAGCGTCCATCTATACCACTCCCCCATGATTCTCCTGCATAGGTCTGTGCAGCCCCTCCCTGATTCTAGCGTCCATCTATACCACTCTCCAATGATTCTCCTGCATAGGTCTGTGCGGCCCCTCCCTGATTCTAGCGTCCATCTATACCACTCTCCAATGATTCTCCTGCATAGGTCTGTGCAGCCCCTCCCTGATTCTAGCCTCCATCTATACCACACTCCAATGATTTTCCTGCATAGGTCTGTGCGGCCCCTCCCTGACTCTAGCCTCCATCGAGTGGTGGAGTGGTGTGGCTCACTGGTTAGAGGCGGCAGACCCGTAAGCAGAGGACGGCCAAGGACCAGGATTCGATTCCCGACGCGGCAGGGTCGTGGACCAGGGTCAGCGGGCTCGATAATTCTCGCCTCGGTGCCTACTCTAGTCAGGGACCACACTCGGCAACTCTGGGCATTAGCTTGCCTCATCTTCACAACGGCCCCCCAGACTGCCGGGGATGCTTGGTCGCACCTTAGAGATACCCATTAGGGACCATCTCTCAGGGTGAGCCAGGACGGGTTCCCCAGCAGTCGAAGCGCGGAGATACTCCTCCGGGAGTTGATTCTAGCGCTATATAAACCCACAATTAATTAATTAATTAATCTATACCACTCTCCAATGATTCTCCTGCATAGGTCTGTGTGCCCCCTCCCTGATTCTAGTCCATCTATACGACTCTCCAATGATTCTCCCGCATAGGTCTGTGTGACCCCTCCCTGATTCTAGTGTCCATCTATACCACCCTTAAATGATTCTCCTGCATAGGTCTGTGCAGCCCCTCCCTGATTCTAGCGTCCATCTATACCACTCTCCAATGATTCTCCTGCATAGGTCTGTGTGGCCCCTCCCTAATTCTAGCGTCCATCTATACCACAGTCTCAATGATTCTCCTGCATAGGTCTGTGTGCCCCCCCCCCCCTGATTCTACTGTCCATCTATACCACCCTTAAATGATTCTCCTGCATAGGTCTGTGCAGCCCCTCCCTGATTCTAGTGTCCATCTATACCACTCTCCAATGATTCTCCTGCATAGGTCTGTGTGGCCCCTCCCTAATTCTAGCGTCCATCTATACCACAGTCTCAATGATTCTCCTGCATAGGTCTATATGGCCCCTCCCTGATTCTAGCGTCCATCTATACCACTCTCTAATGATTCTCCTGCATAGGTCTGTGCGGCCCCTCCCTGATTCTAGCGTCCATCTATACCACTCTCCAATGATTCTCCTGCATAGGTCTGTGCGGCCCCTCCCTGATTCTAGCCTCCATCTATACCACACTCCAATGATTTTCCTGCATAGGTGTGTGCGGCCCCTCCCTGACTCTAGCCTCCATCTATACCACTCTCCAATGATTCTCCTGCATAGGTCTGTGTGCCCCCTCCCTGATTCTAGTCCATCTATACGACTCTCCAATGATTCTCCCGCATAGGTCTGTGTGACCCCTCCCAGATTCTAGTGTCCATCTATACCACCCTTAAATGATTCTCCTGCATAGGTCTGTGCAGCCCCTCCCTGATTCTAGCGTCCATCTATACCACTCTCCAATGATTCTCCTGCATAGGTCTGTGTGGCCCCTCCCTAATTCTAGCGTCCATCTATACCACAGTCTCAATGATTCTCCTGCATAGGTCTGTGTGCCCCCCCCCCCTGATTCTAGTGTCCATCTATACCACCCTTAAATGATTCTCCTGCATAGGTCTGTGCAGCCCCTCCCTGATTCTAGCGTCCATCTATACCACTCTCCAATGATTCTCCTGCATAGGTCTGTGTGGCCCCTCCCTAATTCTAGCGTCCATCTATACCACAGTCTCAATGATTCTCCTGCATAGGTCTATGTGGCCCCTCCCTGATTCTAGCATTTATCTATACCACTCTCTAATGATTTTCCTGCATAGGTCTGTGCGGCCCCTCCCTGACTCTAGCCTCCATCGAGTGGTGGAGTGGTGTGGCTCACTGGTTAGAGGTGGCAGACCCGTAAGCAGAGGACGGCCAAGGACCAGGATTCGATTCCCGACGCGGCAGGGTCGTGGACCAGGGTCAGCGGGCTCGATAATTCTCGCCTCGGTGCCTACTCTAGTCAGGGACCACACTCGGCAACTCTGGGCATTAGCTTGCCTCATCTTCACAACGGCCCCCCAGACTGCCGGGGATGCTTGGTCGCACCTTAGAGATACCCATTAGGGACCATCTCTCAGGGTGAGCCAGGACGGGTTCCCCAGCAGTCGAAGCGCGGAGATACTCCTCCGGGAGTTGATTCTAGCGCTATATAAACCCACAATTAATTAATTAATTAATCTATACCACTCTCCAATGATTCTACTGCATAGGTCTGTGTGCCCCCTCCCTGATTCTAGTCCATCTATACGACTCTCCAATGATTCTCCCGCATAGGTCTGTGTGACCCCTCCCTGATTCTAGTGTCCATCTATACCACCCTTAAATGATTCTCCTGCATAGGTCTGTGCAGCCCCTCCCTGATTCTAGCGTCCATCTATACCACTCTCCAATGATTCTCCTGCATAGGTCTGTGTGGCCCCTCCCTAATTCTAGCGTCCATCTATACCACAGTCTCAATGATTCTCCTGCATAGGTCTGTGTGCCCCCCCCCCTGATTCTACTGTCCATCTATACCACCCTTAAATGATTCTCCTGCATAGGTCTGTGCAGCCCCTCCCTGATTCTAGTGTCCATCTATACCACTCTCCAATGATTCTCCTGCATAGGTCTGTGTGGCCCCTCCCTAATTCTAGCGTCCATCTATACCACAGTCTCAATGATTCTCCTGCATAGGTCTATGTGGCCCCTCCCTGATTCTAGCTTCCATCTATACCACTCTCTAATGATTCTCCTGCATAGGTCTGTGCGGCCCCTCCCTGATTCTAGCGTCCATCTATACCACTCTCCAATGATTCTCCTGCATAGGTCTGTGCGGCCCCTCCCTGATTCTAGCCTCCATCTATACCACACTCCAATGATTTTCCTGCATAGGTCTGTGCGGCCCCTCCCTGACTCTAGCCTCCATCTATACCACTCTCCAATGATTCTCCTGCATAGGTCTGTGTGCCCCCTCCCTGATTCTAGTCCATCTATACGACTCTCCAATGATTCTCCCGCATAGGTCTGTGAGACCCCTCCCAGATTCTAGTGTCCATCTATACCACCCTTAAATGATTCTCCTGCATAGGTCTGTGCAGCCCCTCCCTGATTCTAGCGTCCATCTATACCACTCTCCAATGATTCTCCTGCATAGGTCTGTGTGGCCCCTCCCTAATTCTAGCGTCCATCTATACCACAGTCTCAATGATTCTCCTGCATAGGTCTGTGTGCCCCCCCCCCTGATTCTAGTGTCCATCTGTACCACCCTTAAATGATTCTCCTGCATAGGTCTGTGCAGCCCCTCCCTGATTCTAGCGTCCATCTATACCACTCTCCAATGATTCTCCTGCATAGGTCTGTGTGGCCCCTCCCTAATTCTAGCGTCCATCTATACCACAGTCTCAATGATTCTCCTGCATAGGTCTATGTGGCCCCTCCCTGATTCTAGCATTTATCTATACCACTCTCTAATGATTTTCCTGCATAGGTCTGTGCGGCCCCTCCCTGACTCTAGCCTCCATCGAGTGGTGGAGTGGTGTGGCTCACTGGTTAGAGGCGGCAGACCCGTAAGCAGAGGACGGCCAAGGACCAGGATTCGATTCCCGACGCGGCAGGGTCGTGGACCAGGGTCAGCGGGCTCGATAATTCTCGCCTCGGTGCCTACTCTAGTCAGGGACCACACTCGGCAACTCTGGGCATTAGCTTGCCTCATCTTCACAACGGCCCCCCAGACTGCCGGGGATGCTTGGTCGCACCTTAGAGATACCCATTAGGGACCATCTCTCAGGGTGAGCCAGGACGGGTTCCCCAGCAGTCGAAGCGCGGAGATACTCCTCCGGGAGTTGATTCTAGCGCTATATAAACCCACAATTAATTAATTAATTAATCTATACCACTCTCCAATGATTCTACTGCATAGGTCTGTGTGCCCCCTCCCTGATTCTAGTCCATCTATACGACTCTCCAATGATTCTCCCGCATAGGTCTGTGTGACCCCTCCCTGATTCTAGTGTCCATCTATACCACCCTTAAATGATTCTCCTGCATAGGTCTGTGCAGCCCCTCCCTGATTCTAGCGTCCATCTATACCACTCTCCAATGATTCTCCTGCATAGGTCTGTGTGGCCCCTCCCTAATTCTAGCGTCCATCTATACCACAGTCTCAATGATTCTCCTGCATAGGTCTGTGTGCCCCCCCCCCCTGATTCTACTGTCCATCTATACCACCCTTAAATGATTCTCCTGCATAGGTCTGTGCAGCCCCTCCCTGATTCTAGTGTCCATCTATACCACTCTCCAATGATTCTCCTGCATAGGTCTGTGTGGCCCCTCCCTAATTCTAGCGTCCATCTATACCACAGTCTCAATGATTCTCCTGCATAGGTCTATGTGGCCCCTCCCTGATTCTAGCTTCCATCTATACCACTCTCTAATGATTCTCCTGCATAGGTCTGTGCGGCCCCTCCCTGATTCTAGCGTCCATCTATACCACTCTCCAATGATTCTCCTGCATAGGTCTGTGCGGCCCCTCCCTGATTCTAGCCTCCATCTATACCACACTCCAATGATTTTCCTGCATAGGTCTGTGCGGCCCCTCCCTGACTCTAGCCTCCATCTATACCACTCTCCAATGATTCTCCTGCATAGGTCTGTGTGCCCCCTCCCTGATTCTAGTCCATCTATACGACTCTCCAATGATTCTCCCGCATAGGTCTGTGAGACCCCTCCCAGATTCTAGTGTCCATCTATACCACCCTTAAATGATTCTCCTGCATAGGTCTGTGCAGCCCCTCCCTGATTCTAGCGTCCATCTATACCACTCTCCAATGATTCTCCTGCATAGGTCTGTGTGGCCCCTCCCTAATTCTAGCGTCCATCTATACCACAGTCTCAATGATTCTCCTGCATAGGTCTGTGTGCCCCCCCCCCTGATTCTAGTGTCCATCTGTACCACCCTTAAATGATTCTCCTGCATAGGTCTGTGCAGCCCCTCCCTGATTCTAGCGTCCATCTATACCACTCTCCAATGATTCTCCTGCATAGGTCTGTGTGGCCCCTCCCTAATTCTAGCGTCCATCTATACCACAGTCTCAATGATTCTCCTGCATAGGTCTATGTGGCCCCTCCCTGATTCTAGCGTTTATCTATACCACTCTCTAATGATTCTCCTGCATAAGTCTGTGCGGCCCCTCCCAGATTCTAGCCTCCATCTATACCACTCTCCAATGAGTCTCCTGCATAGGTCTGTGCGGCCCCTCTCTGATTCTAGCGTCCATCTATAACACTCTTCAATGATTCTGCTGCATAGGTCTGTGTGGCCCCTCCCTAACTCTAGCGTCGATCTATACCACTCACCAATGATTCTCCCGCATAGGTCTGTGCGGCCCCTCCCTGATTCTAGCGTCCATCTATACCACTCCCCAATGATTCTCCTGCATAGGTCAGTGTGGCCCCTCCCTGATTCTAGTGTCCATCTATACCACTCTCCAATGATTCTCCTGCATAGGTCTGGGCGTCCCCTCCCTGATTCTAGTCCTTCTATACCACTCTCCTGCATAGGTCTGGGCGTCCCCTCCCTGATTCTAGCGTCCATCTATACCACTCTCCAATGATTCTCCTGCATAGGTCTGCGCGTCCACTCCCTGATTCTAGCGTCCATCTATACCACTCTCCAATGATTCTCCTGCATAGGTCTGTGCAGCCCCTCCCTGATTCTAGCATCCATCTATACCAAAGTCTCAATGATTCTCCTGCATAGGTCTGTGCGGCCCCTCCCTGATTCTAGTCCATCTATACCACAGTCTCAATGATTCTCCAACATAGGTCTGTGTGGCCCCTCCCTGACTCTAGCCTCCATCTATACCACGCTCCAATGATTCTCCTGCATAGATCTGTGCGTCCCCTCCCTGATTCTAGTGTCCATCTATACTACTCTCCAATGATTCTCCTGCATAGGTCTGTGTGGCCCCTCCATGATTCTAGCATCCATCTATACCACTCTCCAATGATTCTCCTGCATAGGTCTATGTGGCCCCTCCCTGATTCTAGCGTCCATCCATACCACTCTCCAATGATTCTTCGGCATAGGTCTGTGTGGCCCCTCCCTGATTCTAGCCTCCATCTATACCACTCTCCAGTGATTCTCCTGCATAGGTCTGTGTGGCCCCTCCCTAAATCTAGCGTCCATCTATACCACGCTCCAATGATTCTCCTGCATAGGTCTATGTGGCCCCTCCCTGATTCTAGCGTCCATCCATACCACTCTCCAATGATTCTTCGGCATAGCTCTGTGCGGCCCCTCCCTGATTCTAGCCTCCATCTATACCACTCTCCAGTGATTCTCCTGCATAGGTCTGTGTGGCCCCTCCCTAAATCTAGCGTCCATCTATACCACGCTCCAATGATTCTCCTGCATAGGTCTGTGTGGCCGCTCCCTGATTCTAGCATCCATCTATACCACAGTCTCAATGATTCTCCTGCATAGGTCTGTGTGGCCCCTCCTTGATTCTAGCGTCCATCCATACCACTCTCCAGTGATTCTCCTGCATAGGTCTGTGTGGCCCCTCCCTAAATCTAGCGTCCATCTATACCACGCTCCAATGATTCTCCTGCATAGGTCTGTGTGGCCCCTCCCTGATTCTAGCGTCCATCTATACCACACTCCAATGATTCTCCTGCATAGGTCTGTGTGGCCTCTCCCTGATTCTAGTCCATCTATACCACACTCCAATGATTCTCCTGCATAGGTCTGTGTGACCCCACCCTGATTCTAGCGTCCATCTATACCACTCCCCAATGATTCTACCGCATAGGTCTGTGTGGCCTCTCCCTGATTCCAGCGTCCATCTATACCACTCTCCAATGATTCTCCTGCATAGGTCTGTGTGACCCCACCCTGATTCTAGCATCCATCTATACCACTCTCCAATGATTCTCCTGCATAGGTCTGTGTGGCCCCCCCTGATTCTAGCATCCATCTATACCACTCTCCAATGATTCTACTGCATAGGTCTGTGTGGCCCCTCCCTGATTCTAGCATCCATCTGTACCACTCTCCAATGATTCTCCTGCATAGGTCTGTGCGGCCCCTCCCTGATTCAAGCATCCATCTATACCACTCTCCAATGATTCTCCCGCATAGGTCTGTGTGGCCCCTCCCTGATTCTAGCATCCATCTATACCACGCTCCAATGATTCTCCTGCATAGGTCTGTGCGGCCCCTCCCTGATTCTAGCGTCCATCCATACCACTCTCCAATGATTCTCCTGCATAGGTCTGTGTGTCCCCTCCCTAACTCTAGCGTCCATCTATACCACGCTCCAATGATTCTCCTGCATAGGTCTGTGTGGCCCCTCCCTGATTCTAGCGTCCATCTATACCACTTTCTAATGATTCTCCTGCATAGGTCTGTGTGGCCCCTCCCTGATTCTAGCGTCCATCTATACCACTCTCCAATGATTCTCCTGCATAGGTCTGTGCGGCCCCTCCCTGACTCTAGCGTCCATCTATACCACTCTCCAATGATTCTCCTGCATAGGTCTGTGCGGCCCCTCCCTGATTCTAGCGTCCATCTATACCACTCTCCAATGATTCTCCCGCATAGGTGTGTGTGGCCCCTCCCTGATTCTAGCGTCCGTCTATACCACTATCCAATGATTCTCCTGCATAGGTCTGTGTGGGCCCTCCCTGATTCTTGCGTCCATCAATACCACTCTCCAATGATTCTCCTGCATAGGTCTGTGTGGCCCCTCCCTGATTCTAGCGTCCATCTATACCACACTCCAATGATTCTCCTGCATAGGTCTGTGTAGCCCCTCCCTAACTCTAGCGTCCATCTATACCACACTCCAATGATTCTCCTGCATAGGTCTGTGCGGCCCCTCCCTGATTCTAATATCCATCTATACCACTCTAAAAATGATTCTCCTGCATAGGTCTGTGTGACCCCTCCCTGATTCTAGCGTCCATCTATACCACTCTCCAATGATTCTCCTGCATAGGTCTGTGCGCCCCTCCCTGATTCTACCGTCCATCTATACCACAGTCCCAATGATTCTCCTGCATAGGTCTGTGTGGCCCCTCCCTAACTCTAGCGTCCAAGTATACCACTCACCAATGTTTCTCCTGCATAGATCTGTGAGGCCCCTCCCAGATTCAAGCGTCCATCTATACCACTCTCCCATGATTCTCCTGCATAGGTCTGTGCGGCCCCTCCCTGACTCCAGCGTCCATCTATACCACTCTCCAATGAGTCTCCTGCATAGGTCTGTGTGGCCCCTCCCTGATTCTAGCGTCCGTCTATTCCACAGTCTCAGTTATTCTCCTGCATAGGTCTGTGCGGCCCCTCCCTGATTCTAGTCCATCTATACAACAGTCTCAATGATTCTCCCGCATAGGTCTGTGTGGCCCCTCCCTGACTCTAGCCTCCATCTATACCACGCTCCAATGATTCTCCTGCATAGGTCTGTGTGGCCCCTCCCTGATTCTAGCGTCCATCTATACCACTCTCCAATGATGCCCCTGCATAGGTCTGTGTGACCCCTCCCTGATTCTAGCGTCCATCTATACCACAGTCCCAATGATTCTCCTGCATAGGTCTGTGCAGACCCTCCCTGATTCTAGCGTCCATCTATACCAAGCTCCAATGATTCTCCTACATAGGTCTCTGCGGCCCCTCCCTAACTCTATCGTCCATCTATACCACTCTCCAATGATTCTCCTGCATAGGTCTGTGTGGCCCCTCCCTGATTCTAGCGTCCATCTATACCACTCTCCAATGATTCTCCTGCATAGGTCTGTGTGCCCCCTCCCTGATTCTAGCGTCCATCTATACCACTCTCCAATGATTCTCCTGCATAGGTCTGTGCGGCCCCTCCCTGATTCTAGCGTCCATCTATACCACTCTCCAATGATTCTCCTGCATAGATGTGTGTGGCCCCTCCCTGACTCTAGCGTCCATCTGTACCACTCTCCAATGATTCTCCTGCATAGGTCTGTGTGCCCCCTCCCTGATTCTAGCGTCCATCTATACCACTCTCCAATGATTCTCCTGCATAGGTCTGTGCGGCCCCTCCCTGATTCTAGCGTCCATCTATACCACTCTCCAATGATTCTCCTGCATAGATGTGTGTGGCCCCTCCCTGACTCTAGCGTCCATCTATACCACTCTCCAATGATTCTCCTGCATAGGTCTGTGTGGCCCCTCCCTGATTCTAGCGTCCATCTATACCACTCTCCAATGATTCTCCTGCATAGGTCTGTGTGCCCCCTCCCTGATTCTAGCGTCCATCTATACCACTCTCCAATGATTCTCCTGCATAGGTCTGTGTGCCCCCTCCCTGATTCTAGCGTCCATCTATACCACTCTCCAATGATTCTCCTGCATAGGTCTGTGCGGCCCCTCCCTGATTCTAGCGTCCATCTATTCCACTCTCCAATGATTCTCCTGCATAGGTCTGTGTGGCCCCTCCCTGACTCTAGCGTCCATCTGTACCACTCTCCAATGATTCTCCTGCATAGGTCTGTGTGGCCCCTCCCTGACTCTAGCGTCCATCTATACCACAGTCTCAATGATTCTCCTGCATAGGTCTGTGTGGCCCCTCCCTGATTCTAGTGTCCATCTATACCACTCTCCAATTATTCTCCTGCATAGGTCTGTGCGGCCCCTCCCTGATTCTAGCGTCCATCTATACCACAGTCCCAATGATTCTCCTGCATAAGTCTATGTGGCCCCTCCCTGATTCTAGCGTCCATCTATACCACTCTCCAATGATTCTCCTGCATAGGTCTGTGCGGCCGCTTCCTGATTCTAGCGTCCATCTATACCACTCTCCTTTGTTTCTCCTGCATAGGTCTGTGCGGCCCCTTCCTGATTCTAGCGTCCATCTATACCATGCTCCAATGATTCTCCCGCATAGGTCTGTGCGGCCCCTCCCTGATTCTAGCGTCCATCTATACTACTCTCCAATGATTCTCCTGCATAGGTCTGTGAAGGCCCCTACCTGTTTCTAGCATCCATCTATACCACAGTCTCAATCATTCTCCTGCAGAGGTCTGTGTGGCCCCTCCCTGATTCTAGCGTCCATCTATACCACTCTCCACTGATTCTCCTGCATAGGTCTGTGCGGCCCCTCCCTGATTCTAGCGTCCATCTATACCACTCCCCCATGATTGTCCTGCATAGGTCTGTGCAGCCCCTCCCTGATTCTAGCGTCCATCTATACCACTCTCCAATGATTCTCCTGCATAGGTCTGTGCGGCCCCTCCCTGATTCTAGCGTCCATCTATACCACTCTCCAATGATTCTCCTGCATAGGTCTGTGCAGCCCCTCACTGATTCTAGCCTCCATCTATACCACACTCCAATGATTTTCCTGCATAGGTCTGTGCGGCCCCTCCCTGACTCTAGCCTCCATCGAGTGGTGGAGTGGTGTGGCTCACTGGTTAGAGGCGTCAGACCCGTAAGCAGAGGACGGCTAGGGACCAGGATTCGATTCCCGACGCGGCAGGGTCGTGGACCAGGGTCAGCGGGCTCGATAATTCTCGCCTCGGTGCCTACTCTAGTCAGGGACCACACTCGGCAACTCTGGGCATTAGCTTGCCTCATCTTCACAACGGCCCCCCAGACTGCCGGGGATGCTTGGTCGCACCTTAGAGATACCCATTAGGGACCATCTCTCAGGGTGAGCCAGGACGGGTTCCCCAGCAGTCGAAGCGCGGAGATACTCCTCCGGGAGTTGATTCTAGCGCTATATAAACCCACAATTAATTAATTAATTAATCTATACCACTCTCCAATGATTCTCCTGCATAGGTCTGTGTGCCCCCTCCCTGATTCTAGTCCATCTATACGACTCTCCAATGATTCTCCCGCATAGGTCTGTGTGACCCCTCCCTGATTCTAGTGTCCATCTATACCACCCTTAAATGATTCTCCTGCATAGGTCTGTGCAGCCCCTCCCTGATTCTAGCGTCCATCTATACCACTCTCCAATGATTCTCCTGCATAGGTCTGTGTGGCCCCTCCCTAATTCTAGCGTCCATCTATACCACAGTCTCAATGATTCTCCTGCATAGGTCTGTGTGCCCCCCCCCCCTGATTCTACTGTCCATCTATACCACCCTTAAATGATTCTCCTGCATAGGTCTGTGCAGCCCCTCCCTGATTCTAGTGTCCATCTATACCACTCTCCAATGATTCTCCTGCATAGGTCTGTGTGGCCCCTCCCTAATTCTAGCGTCCATCTATACCACAGTCTCAATGATTCTCCTGCATAGGTCTATGTGGCCCCTCCCTGATTCTAGCGTCCATCTATACCACTCTCTAATGATTCTCCTGCATAGGTCTGTGCGGCCCCTCCCTGATTCTAGCGTCCATCTATACCACTCTCCAATGATTCTCCTGCATAGGTCTGTGCGGCCCCTCCCTGATTCTAGCCTCCATCTATACCACACTCCAATGATTTTCCTGCATAGGTCTGTGCGGCCCCTCCCTGACTCTAGCCTCCATCTATACCACTCTCCAATGATTCTCCTGCATAGGTCTGTGTGCCCCCTCCCTGATTCTAGTCCATCTATACGACTCTCCAATGATTCTCCCGCATAGGTCTGTGTGACCCCTCCCAGATTCTAGTGTCCATCTATACCACCCTTAAATGATTCTCCTGCATAGGTCTGTGCAGCCCCTCCCTGATTCTAGCGTCCATCTATACCACTCTCCAATGATTCTCCTGCATAGGTCTGTGTGGCCCCTCCCTAATTCTAGCGTCCATCTATACCACAGTCTCAATGATTCTCCTGCATAGGTCTGTGTGCCCCCCCCTGATTCTAGTGTCCATCTATACCACCCTTAAATGATTCTCCTGCATAGGTCTGTGCAGCCCCTCCCTGATTCTAGCGTCCATCTATACCACTCTCCAATGATTCTCCTGCATAGGTCTGTGTGGCCCCTCCCTAATTCTAGCGTCCATCTATACCACAGTCTCAATGATTCTCCTGCATAGGTCTATGTGGCCCCTCCCTGATTCTAGCATTTATCTATACCACTCTCTAATGATTTTCCTGCATAGGTCTGTGCGGCCCCTCCCTGACTCTAGCCTCCATCGAGTGGTGGAGTGGTGTGGCTCACTGGTTAGAGGCGGCAGACCCGTAAGCAGAGGACGGCCAAGGACCAGGATTCGATTCCCGACGCGGCAGGGTCGTGGACCAGGGTCAGCAGGCTCGATAATTCTCGCCTCGGTGCCTACTCTAGTCAGGGACCACACTCGGCAACTCTGGGCATTAGCTTGCCTCATCTTCACAACGGCCCCCCAGACTGCCGGGGATGCTTGGTCGCACCTTAGAGATACCCATTAGGGACCATCTCTCAGGGTGAGCCAGGACGGGTTCCCCAGCAGTCGAAGCGCGGAGATACTCCTCCGGGAGTTGATTCTAGCGCTATATAAACCCACAATTAATTAATTAATTAATTAATCTATACCACTCTCCAATGATTCTCCTGCATAGGTCTGTGTGCCCCCTCCCTGATTCTAGTCCATCTATACGACTCTCCAATGATTGTCCCGCATAGGTCTGTGTGACCCCTCCCTGATTCTAGTGTCCATCTATACCACCCTTAAATGATTCTCCTGCATAGGTCTGTGCAGCCCCTCCCTGATTCTAGCGTCCATCTATACCACTCTCCAATGATTCTCCTGCATAGGTCTGTGTGGCCCCTCCCTAATTCTAGCGTCCATCTATACCACAGTCTCAATGATTCTCCTGCATAGGTCTGTGTGCCCCCCCCCCTGATTCTACTGTCCATCTATACCACCCTTAAATGATTCTCCTGCATAGGTCTGTGCAGCCCCTCCCTGATTCTAGTGTCCATCTATACCACTCTCCAATGATTCTCCTGCATAGGTGTGTGTGGCCCCTCCCTAATTCTAGCGTCCATCTATACCACAGTCTCAATGATTCTCCTGCATAGGTCTATGTGGCCCCTCCCTGATTCTAGCGTTCATCTATACCACTCTCTAATGATTCTCCTGCATAGGTCTGTGCGGCCCCTCCCTGATTCTAGCGTCCATCTATACCACTCTCCAATGATTCTCCTGCATAGGTCTGTGCGGCCCCTCCCTGATTCTAGCCTCCATCTATACCACACTCCAATGATTTTCCTGCATAGGTCTGTGCGGCCCCTTCCTGACTCTAGCCTCCATCTATACCACTCTCCAATGATTCTCCTGCATAGGTCTGTGTGCCCCCTCCCTGATTCTAGTCCATCTATACGACTCTCCAATGATTCTCCCGCATAGGTCTGTGAGACCCCTCCCAGATTCTAGTGTCCATCTATACCACCCTTAAATGATTCTCCTGCATAGGTCTGTGCAGCCCCTCCCTGATTCTAGCGTCCATCTATACCACTCTCCAATGATTCTCCTGCATAGGTCTGTGTGGCCCCTCCCTAATTCTAGCGTCCATCTATACCACAGTCTCAATGATTCTCCTGCATAGGTCTGTGTGCCCCCCCCCCTGATTCTAGTGTCCATCTATACCACCCTTAAATGATTCTCCTGCATAGGTCTGTGCAGCCCCTCCCTGATTCTAGCGTCCATCTATACCACTCTCCAATGATTCTCCTGCATAGGTCTGTGTGGCCCCTCCCTAATTCTAGCGTCCATCTATACCACAGTCTCAATGATTCTGCTGCATAGGTCTGTGTGGCCCCTCCCTAACTCTAGCGTCGATCTATACCACTCACCAATGATTCTCCCGCATAGGTCTGTGCGGCCCCTCCCTGATTCTAGCGTCCATCTATACCACTCCCCAATGATTCTCCTGCATAGGTCAGTGTGGCCCCTCCCTGATTCTAGCGTCCATCTATACCACTCTCCAATGATTCTCCTGCATAGGTCTGTGCAGCCCCTCCCTGATTCTAGCATCCATCTATACCAAAGTCTCAATGATTCTCCTGCATAGGTCTGTGCGGCCCCTCCCTGATTCTAGTCCATCTATACCACAGTCTCAATGATTCTCCTGCATAGGTCTGTGTGGCCCCTCCCTGACTCTAGCCTCCATCTATACCACGCTCCAATGATTCTCCTGCATAGATCTGTGCGTCCCCTCCCTGATTCTAGTGTCCATCTATACTACTCTCCAATGATTCTCCTGCATAGGTCTGTGTGGCCCCTCCATGATTCTAGCATCCATCTATACCACTCTCCAATGATTCTCCTGCATAGGTCTATGTGGCCCCTCCCTGATTCTAGCGTCCATCCATACCACTCTCCAATGATTCTTCGGCATAGGTCTGTGTGGCCCCTCCCTGATTCTAGCCTCCATCTATACCACTCTCCAGTGATTTTCCTGCATAGGTCTGTGTGGCCCCTCCCTAAATCTAGCGTCCATCTATACCACGCTCCAATGATTCTCCTGCATAGGTCTATGTGGCCCCTCCCTGATTCTAGCGTCCATCTATACCACTCTCCAGTGATTCTCCTGCATAGGTCTGTGTGGCCCCTCCCTAAATCTAGCGTCCATCTATACCACGCTCCAATGATTCTCCTGCATAGGTCTGTGTGGCCGCTCCCTGATTCTAGCATCCATCTATACCACAGTCTCAATGATTCTCCTGCATAGGTCTGTGTGGCCCCTCCTTGATTCTAGCGTCCATCCATACCACTCTCCAGTGATTCTCCTGCATAGGTCTGTGTGGCCCCTCCCTAAATCTAGCGTCCATCTATACCACGCTCCAATGATTCTCCTGCATAGGTCTGTGTGGCCCCTCCCTGATTCTAGCGTCCATCTATACCACACTCCAATGATTCTCCTGCATAGGTCTGTGTGGCCTCTCCCTGATTTTAGTCCATCTATACCACACTCCAATGATTCTCCTGCATAGGTCTGTGTGACCCCACCCTGATTCTAGCGTCCATCTATACCACTCCCCAATGATTCTACCGCATAGGTCTGTGTCGCCTCTCCCTGATTCCAGCGTCCATCTATACCACTCTCCAATGATTCTCCTGCATAGGTCTGTGTGACCCCACCCTGATTCTAGCATCCATCTATACCACTCTCCAATGATTCTCCTGCATAGGTCTGTGTGACCCCCCCTGATTCTAGCATCCATCTATACCACTCTCCAATGATTCTACTGCATAGGTCTGTGTGGCCCCTCCCTGATTCTAGCATCCATCTGTACCACTCTCCAATGATTCTCCTGCATAGGTCTGTGTGGCCCCTCCCTGATTCAAGCATCCATCTATACCACTCTCCAATGATTCTCCCGCATAGGTCTGTGTGGCCCCTCCCTGATTCTAGCATCCATCTATACCACGCTCCAATGATTCTCCTGCATAGGTCTGTGCGGCCCCTCCCTGATTCTAGCGTCCATCCATACCACTCTCCAATGATTCTCCTGCATAGGTCTGTGTGTCCCCTCCCTAACTCTAGCGTCCATCTATACCACGCTCCAATGATTCTCCTGCATAGGTCTGTGTGGCCCCTCCCTGATTCTAGCGTCCATATATACCACTTTCTAATGATTCTCCTGCATAGGTCTGTGTGGCCCCTCCCTGATTCTAGCGTCCATCTATACCACTCTCCAATGATTCTCCTGCATAGGTCTGTGCGGCCCCTCCCTGACTCTAGCGTCCATCTATACCACTCTCCAATGATTCTCCTGCATAGGTCTGTGCGGCCCCTCCCTGATTCTAGCGTCCATCTATACCACTCTCCAATGATTCTCCCGCATAGGTGTGTGTGGCCCCTCCCTGATTCTAGCGTCCGTCTATACCACTATCCAATGATTCTCCTGCATAGGTCTGTGTGGCCCCTCCCTGATTCTTGCGTCCATCAATACCACTCTCCAATGATTCTCCTGCATAGGTCTGTGTGGCCCCTCCCTGATTCTAGCGTCCATCTATACCACACTCCAATGATTCTCCTGCATAGGTCTGTGTAGCCCCTCCCTAACTCTAGCGTCCATCTATACCACACTCCAATGATTCTCCTGCATAGGTCTGTGCGGCCCCTCCCTGATTCTAATATCCATCTATACCACTCTAAAAATGATTCTCCTGCATAGGTCTGTGTGACCCCTCCCTGATTCTAGCGTCCATCTATACCACTCTCCAATGATTCTCCTGCATAGGTCTGTGCGCCCCTCCCTGATTCTACCGCCCATCTATACCACAGTCCCAATGATTCTCCTGCATAGGTCTGTGTGGCCCCTCCCTAACTCTAGCGTCCAAGTATACCACTCACCAATGTTTCTCCTGCATAGATCTGTGAGGCCTCTCCCTGATTCTAGCGTCCATCTATACCACTCTCCAATGATTCTCCTGCATAGGTCTGTGTGGCCCCTCCTTGTTTCTAGCGTCCATCTATACCACTCTCCAATGATTCTCCTGCATAGGTCTGTGCGGCCCCTCCCTGATTCTAGCGCCCATCTATAGCACGTTCCAATGATTCTCCTGCATAGGTCTGTGTGGCCTCTCCCTGATTCTAGTCCATCTATACCACTCCCCAATGATTCTCCTGCATAGGTCTGTGTGGCCTCTCCCTGATTCTAGCGCCCATCTATAGCACGTTCCAATGATTCTCCTGCATAGGTCTGTGTGGCCTCTCCCTGATTCTAGTCCATCCATACCACTCTCCAATGATTCTCCTGCATAGGTCTGTGCGGCCCCTCCCTGATTCTAGCGTCCATCTATAACACTCCCCAATGATTCTCCTGCATAGGTCTGTGCGCCCCCTCCCTGATTCTAGCGTCCATCTATACCACAGTCCAATGATTTTCCTGCATAGGAATGTGCGGTCCCTCCCTAACTCTAGCCTCATTCTATACCATTCTAAAAATTATTCTCCTGCATAGGTCTGTGCGGCCCCTCCCTGATTCTAGCGTCCATCTATACCACTCTCCAATGATTCTCCTGCATAGGTCTGTGCGCCCCCTCCCTGATTCTAGCGTCCATCTATACCACTCTCCAATGATTCTCCTGCATAGGTCTGTGTGGCCCCCTCCCTGATTCTAGCGTCCATCTATACCACTCTCCAATGATTCTCCTGCATAGATCTGTGCGCCCCCTCCCTGATTCTAGCGTCCATCTATACCACAGTCCCAATGATTCTCCTGCAGAGGTCTTTGCGGCCCCTCCCAGATTCAAGCATCCATCTGTACCACTCTCCAATGATTGTCCTGCATAGGTCTGTGCGGCCCCTCCCTGATTCAAGCGTCCATCTATACCACTCTCCAATGATTCTCCCGCATAGGTCTGTGTGGCCCCTCTCTGATTCTAGCATCCATCTATACCACGCTCCAATGATTCTCCTGCATAGGTCTGTGCGGCCCCTCCCTGATTCTAGCGTCCATCCATACCACTCTCCAATGATTCTCCTGCATAGGTCTGTGTGTCCCCTCCCTAACTCTAGCGTCCATCTATACCACACTCCAATGATTCTCCCGCATAGGTCTGTGTGGCCCCTCCCTGATTCTAGCGTCCATCTATACCACTATCTAATGATCCTCCTGCATAGGTCTGTGTGGCCCCTCCCTGATTCTAGCGTCCATCTATACCACTCTCCAATGATTCTCCTGCATAGGTCTGTGCGGCCCCTCCCTGACTCTAGCGTCCATCTATACCACTCTCCAATGATTCTCCTGCATAGGTCTGTGCGGCCCCTCCCTGATTCTAGCGTCCATCTATACCACTCTCCAATGATTCTCCCACATAGGTGTGTGTGGCCCCTCCCTGATTCTAGCGTCCGTCTATACCACTATCCAATGATTCTCCTGCATAGGTCTGTGTGGCCCCTCCCTGATTCTTGCGTCCATCTATACCACTCTCCAATGATTCTCCTGCATAGGTCTGTGTGGCCCCTCCCTGATTCTAGCGTCCATCTATACCACAGTCCCAATGATTCTCCTGCATAGGTCTGTGCGGCCCCTCCCTAACTCTAGCGTCCAAGTATACCACTCACCAATGATTCTCCTGCATAGATATGTGTGGCCTCTCCCTGATTTTAGCGCCATCTATAGCACGTTCCAATGATTCTCCTGCATAGGTCTGTGTGGCCCCTCCCTAACTCTAGCGTCCATCTATACCACTCTCCAATGATTCTCCTGCATAGGTCTGTGTGGCCCCTCCCTGATTCTTGCGTCCATCTATAACACTCTCCAATGATTCTCCTGCATAGGTCTGTGTGGCCCCTCCCTGATTCTAGCGTCCATCTATACCACAGTCCCAATGATTCTCCTGCATAGGTCTGTGCGGCCCCTCCCTAACTCTAGCGTCCAAGTATACCACTCACCAATGATTCTCCTGCATAGATATGTGTGGCCTCTCCCTGATTTTAGCGCCATCTATAGCACGTTCCAATGATTCTCCTGCATAGGTCTGTGTGGCCCCTCCCTAACTCTAGCGTCCAAGTATACCACTCACCAATGATTCTCCTGCATAGGTCTGTGTGGCCTCTCCCTGATTCTAGCGCCCATCTATAGCACGTTCCAATGATTCTCCTGCATAGGTCTGTGTGGCCTCTCCCTGATTCTAGTCCATCTATACCACTCCCCAATGATTCTCCTGCATAGGTCTGTGTGCCCCCTCCCTGACTCTAGCGTCCATCTATAACACTCCCCAATGATTCTCCTGCATAGGTCTGTGCGCCCCCTCCCTGATTCTAGCGTCCATCTATACCACAGTCCAATGATTTTCCTGCATAGGAATGTGCGGTCCCTCCCTAACTCTAGCGTCCATCTATACCATTCTAAAAATTATTCTCCTGCATAGGTCTGTGCGGCCCCTCCCTGATTCTAGCGTCCATCTATACCACTCACCAATGATTCTCCTGCATAGGTCTGTGCGGCCCCTCCCTGATTCTAGCGTCCATCTATACCACAGTCTCAATGATTCTCCTGCATAGGTCTGTGTTGCCCCTCCCTGATTCTAGCGTCCATTTATACCACTCTCCAATGATTCTCCTGCATAGGTCTGTGCGCCGCCTCCCTGATTCTAGCGTCCATCTATACCACAGTCCCAATGATTCTCCTGCAGAGGTCGGTGCGGCACCTCCCTGATTCTAGCGTCCATCTATACCACAGTCTCAATGATTCTCCTGCATAGGTCTGTGTGGCTCCTCCCTGATTCTAGCCTCCATCTATACCACAGTCTCAATGATTCTCTTGCATAGGTCTGTGCGGCCCCTCCCTGATTCTAGCATCCATCTATACCACAGTCTCAATGATTCTCAGCATAGGTCTGTGCGGCCGCTCCCTAACTCTAGCGTCCATCTATACCACTCTCCAATGATTCTCCTGCATAGGTCTGTGTGGCCCCTCCCTGTTTCTAGCGTCCATCTATACCACTCTCCAATGATTCTCCTGCATAGGTCTGTGTGGCCTCTCCCTGATTCTAGCGTTCATCTATACCACTCTTCAGTGATTCTCCTGCATAGGTCTGTGCAGCCCCTCCCTGATTCTAGCGTCCA
The DNA here is from genome assembly GCF_964263255.1 of Lissotriton vulgaris. NCBI lineage: Eukaryota > Metazoa > Chordata > Amphibia > Caudata > Salamandridae > Lissotriton > Lissotriton vulgaris. Next base: position 2,776,616 of record NC_141696.1, on the reverse strand, counting down.
TCTATACCACACTCCAATGATTCTCCTGCATAGGTCTGTGCGGCCCCTCCCTGACTCTAGCGTCCATCTATACCACAGTCTCAATGATTCTCCTGCATAGGTCTATGTGGCCCCTCCCTGATTCTAGCGTCCATCTATACCACTCTCTAATGATTCTCCTGCATATGTCTGTGCGGCCCCTCCCAGATTCTAGCCTCCATCTATACCACTCTCTAATGATTCTCCTGCATAGTTCTGTGTGGCCCCTCCCTGATTCTAGCGTCCATCTATACCACACTCCAATGATTCTCCTGCATAGGTCTGTGCGGCCCCTCCCTGACTCCAGCGTCCATCTATACCACTCTCCAATGATTCTCCTGCATAGGTCTGTGTGGCCCCTCCCTAACTCTAGCGTCCATCTATACCACTCCCCAATGATTCTCCCGCATAGGTCTGTGCGGCCCCTACCTGATTCTAGCGTCCATCTATACCACTCCCAAATGATTCTCCTGCATAGGTCAGTGTGGCCCCTCCCTGATTCTAGCGTCCATCTATACCACTCTCCAATGATTCTCCTGCATAGGTCTGTGCGGCCCCTCCCAGATTCAAGCGTCCATCTATACCACTCTCCGATGATTCTCCTGCATAGGTCTGTGCGGCCCCTCCCTGACTCTAGCGTCCATCTATACCACTCTCCAATGAGTCTCCTGCATAGGTCTGTGTGGCCTCTCCCTGATTCTAGCGTCCGTCTATTCCACAGTCTCAGTTATTCTCCTGCATAGGTCTGTGCGGCCCCTCCCTGATTCTAGTCCATCTATACAACAGTCTCAATGATTCTCCCGCATAGGTCTGTGTGGCCCCTCCCTGACTCTAGCCTCCATCTATACCACGCTCCAATGATTCTCCTGCATAGGTCTGTGTGGCCCCTCCCTGATTCTAGCGTCCATCTATACCACTCTCCAATGATGCCCCTGCATAGGTCTGTGTGACCCCTCCCTGATTCTAGCGTCCATCTATACCACAGTCCCAATGATTCTCCTGCATAGGTCTGTGCAGACCCTCCCTGATTCTAGCGTCCATCTATACCAAGCTCCAATGATTCTCCTACATAGGTCTCTGCGGCCCCTCCCTAACTCTAGCGTCCATCTATACCACTCTCCAATGATTCTCCTGCATAGGTCTGTGTGGCCCCTCCCTGATTCTAGCGTCCATCTATACCACTCTCCAATGATTCTCCTGCATAGGTCTGTGTGGCCCCTTCCTGATTCTAGCGTCCATCTATACCACTCTCCAATGATTCTCCTGCATAGGTCTGTGCGCCCCCTCCCTGATTCTAGCGTCCATCTATACCACAGTCTCAATGATTCCCCTGCATAGGTCTGTGTGGCCCCTCCCTGATTCTAGCGTCCATCTATAACACTCTCCAATTATTCTCCTGCATAGGTCTGAGCGCCCCTCCCTGATTCTAGCGTCCATCTATACCACTCTCCAATGATTCTCCTGCATAGGTCTGTGTGGCCCCCTCCCTGATTCTAGCGTCCATCTATACCACTCTCCAATGATTCTCCTGCATAGATCTGTGCGCCCCCTCCCTGATTCTAGCGTCCATCTATACCACAGTCCCAATGATTCTCCTGCAGAGGTCTTTGCGGCCCCTCCCTGATTCAAGCATCCATCTGTACCACTCTCCAATGATTCTCCTGCATAGGTCTGTGCGGCCCCTCCCTGATTCAAGCGTCCATCTATACCACTCTCCAATGATTCTCCCGCATAGGTCTGTGTGGCCCCTCTCTGATTCTAGCATCCATCTATACCACGCTCCAATGATTCTCCTGCATAGGTCTGTGCGGCCCCTCCCTGATTCTAGCGTCCATCCATACCACTCTCCAATGATTCTCCTGCATAGGTCTGTGTGTCCCCTCCCTAACTCTAGCGTCCATCTATACCACACTCCAATGATTCTCCCGCATAGGTCTGTGTGGCCCCTCCCTGATTCTAGCGTCCATCTATACCACTATCTAATGATTCTCCTGCATAGGTCTGTGTGGCCCCTCCCTGATTCTAGCGTCCATCTATACCACTCTCCAATGATTCTCCTGCATAGGTCTGTGCGGCCCCTCCCTGACTCTAGCGTCCATCTATACCACTCTCCAATGATTCTCCTGCATAGGTCTGTGCGGCCCCTCCCTGATTCTAGCGTCCATCTATACCACTCTCCAATGATTCTCCCGCATAGGTGTGTGTGGCCCCTCCCTGATTCTAGCGTCTGTCTATACCACTATCCAATGATTCTCCTGCATAGGTCTGTGTGGCCCCTCCCTGATTCTTGCGTCCATCTATACCACTCTCCAATGATTCTCCTGCATAGGTCTGTGTGGCCCCTCCCTGATTCAAGCGTCCATCTATACCACACTCCAATGATTCTCCTGCATAGGTCTGTGTAGCCCCTCCCTAACTCTAGCGTCCATCTATACCACACTCCAATGATTCTCCTGCATAGGTCTGTGCGGCCCCTCCCTGATTCTAATATCCATCTATACCACTCTAAAAATGATTCTCCTGCATAGGTCTGTGTGACCCCTCCCTGATTCTAGCGTCCATCTATACCACTCTCCAATGATTCTCCTGCATAGGTCTGTGCGCCCCTCCCTGATTCTAGCGTCCATCTATACCACAGTCCCAATGATTCTCCTGCATAGGTCTGTGCGGCCCCTCCCTAACTCTAGCGTCCAAGTATACCACTCACCAATGATTCTCCTGCATAGATATGTGTGGCCTCTCCCTGATTCTAGCGCCATCTATAGCACGTTCCAATGATTCTCCTGCATAGGTCTGTGTGGCCCCTCCCTAACTCTAGCGTCCATCTATACCACTCTCCAATGATTCTCCTGCATAGGTCTGTGTGGCCCTCCCTGCTTCTAGCGTCCATCTACACCACTCTCCAATCATTCTCCTGCATAGGTATGTGCGGTCCCTCCCTAACTCTAGCGTCCAAGTATACCACTCACCAATGATTCTCCTGCATAGGTCTGTGTGGCCTCTCCCTGATTCTAGCCCCCTTCTATAGCACGTTCCAATGATTCTCCTGCATAGGTCTGTGTGGCCTCTCCCTGATTCTAGTCCATCTATACCACTCCCCAATGATTCTCCTGCATAGGTCTGTGTGCCCCCTCCCTGACTCTAGCGTCCATCTATAACACTCCCCAATGATTCTCCTGCATAGGTCTGTGCGCCCCCTCCCTGATTCTAGCGTCCATCTATACCACAGTCCAATGATTTTCCTGCATAGGAATGTGCGGTCCCTCCCTAACTCTAGCGTCCATCTATACCATTCTAAAAATTATTCTCCTGCATAGGTCTGTGCGGCCCCTCCCTGATTCTAGCGTCCATCTATACCACTCACCAATGATTCTCCTGCATAGGTCTGTGCGGCCCCTCCCTGATTCTAGCGTCCATCTATACCACAGTCTCAATGATTCTCCTGCATAGGTCTGTGTTGCCCCTCCCTGATTCTAGCGTCCATTTATACCACTCTCCAATGATTCTCCTGAATAGGTCTGTGCGCCCCCTCCCTGATTCTAGCGTCCATCTATACCACAGTCCCAATGATTCTCCTGCAGAGGTCGGTGCGGCACCTCCCTGATTCTAGCGTCCATCTATACCACAGTCTCAATGATTCTCCTGCATAGGTCTGTGTGGCTCCTCCCTGATTCTAGCCTCCATCTATACCACAGTCTCAATGATTCTCTTGCATAGGTCTGTGCGGCCCCTCCCTGATTCTAGCATCCATCTATACCACAGTCTCAATGATTCTCTGCATAGGTCTGTGCGGCCGCTCCCTAACTCTAGCGTCCATCTATACCACTCTCCAATGATTCTCCTGCATAGGTCTGTGTGGCCCCTCCCTGTTTCTAGCGTCCATCTATACCACTCTCCAATGATTCTCCTCCATAGGTCTGTGTGGCCTCTCCCTGATTCTAGCGTACATCTATACCACTCTTCAGTGATTCTCCTGCATAGGTCTGTGCAGCCCCTCCCTGATTCTAGCGTCCATCTATACCACACTCCAATGATTCTCCTGCATAGGTCTGTGCGGCCCCTCCCTGACTCTAGCGTCCATCTATACCACAGTCTCAATGATTCTCCTGCATAGGTCTATGTGGCCCCTCCCTGATTCTAGCGTCCATCTATACCACTCTCTAATGATTCTCCTGCATAGGTCTGTGCGGCCCCTCCCAGATTCTAGCCTCCATCTATACCACTCTCTAATGATTCTCCTGCATAGTTCTGTGTGGCCCCTCCCTGATTCTAGCGTCCATCTATACCACACTCCAATGATTCTCCTGCATAGGTCTGTGCGGCCCCTCCCTGACTCTAGCGTCCATCTATACCACTCTCCAATGATTCTCCTGCATAGGTCTGTGTGGCCCCTCCCTAACTCTAGCGTCCATCTATACCACTCCCCAATGATTCTCCCGCATAGGTCTGTGCGGCCCCTCCCTGATTCTAGCGTCCATCTATACCACTCCCAAATGATTCTCCTGCATAGGTCAGTGTGGCCCCTCCCTGATTCTAGCGTCCATCTATACCACTCTCCAATGATTCTCCTGCATAGGTCTGTGCGGCCCCTCCCAGATTCAAGCGTCCATCTATACCACTCTCCGATGATTCTCCTGCATAGGTCTGTGCGGCCCCTCCCTGACTCTAGCGTCCATCTATACCACTCTCCAATGAGTCTCCTGCATAGGTCTGTGTGGCCTCTCCCTGATTCTAGCGTCCGTCTATTCCACAGTCTCAGTTATTCTCCTGCATAGGTCTGTGCGGCCCCTCCCTGATTCTAGTCCATCTATACAACAGTCTCAATGATTCTCCTGCATAGGTCTGTGCAGACCCTCCCTGATTCTAGCGTCCATCTATACCAAGCTCCAATGATTCTCCTACATAGGTCTCTGCGGCCCCTCCCTAACTCTAGCGTCCATCTATACCACTCTCCAATGATTCTCCTGCATAGGTCTGTGTGGCCCCTCCCTGATTCTAGCGTCCATCTATACCACTCTCCAATGATTCTCCTGCATAGGTCTGTGTGGCCCCTTCCTGATTCTAGCGTCCATCTATACCACTCTCCAATGATTCTCCTGCATAGGTCTGTGCGCCCCCTCCCTGATTCTAGCGTCCATCTATACCACTCTCCAATGATTCTCCTGCATAGATGTGTGTGGCCCCTCCCTGATTCTAGCGTCCATCTATACCACAGTCTCAATGATTCTCCTGCATAGGTCTGTGTGGCCCCTCCCTGACTCTAGCGTCCAAGTATACCACGCTCCAATGATTCTCCTGCATAGGGCTGTGTGGCCCCTCCCTGATTCTAGCGTCCATCTATACCACTCTCCAATGATTCTCCTGCATAGGTCTGTGTGGGCCCTCCCTGACTCTAGCGTCCATCTATACCACAGTCTCAATGATTCCCCTGCATAGGTCTGTGTGGCCCCTCCCTGATTCTAGCGTCCATCTATAACACTCTCCAATTATTCTCCTGCATAGGTCTGTGCGGCCCCTCCCTGATTCTAGCGTCCATCTATACCACAGTCCCAATGATTCTCCTGCATAAGTCTATGTGGCCCCTCCCTGATTCTAGCGTCCATCTATACCACTCTCCAATGATTCTCCTGCATAGGTCTGTGCGGCCCCTTCCTGATTCTAGCGTCCATCTATACCACTCTCCTTTGTTTCTCCTGCATAGGTCTGTGCGGCCCCTTCCTTATTCTAGCGTCCATCTATACCACTCTCCACTGATTCTCCTGCATAGGTCTGTGCGGCCCCTCCCTGATTCTAGCGTCCATCTATACCACTCTCCAATGATTCTCCTGCATAGGTCTGTGCAGCCCCTCCCTGATTCTAGCGTCCATCTATACCACTCTCCAATGATTCTCCTGCATAGGTCTGTGTGGCCCCTCCCTGATTCTAGCGTTCATCTATACCACTCTTCAGTGATTCTCCTGCATAGGTCTGTGCAGCCCCTCCCTGATTCTAGCGTCCATCTATACCACACTCCAATGATTCTCCTGCATAGGTCTGTGCGGCCCCTCCCTGACTCTAGCGTCCATCTATACCACAGTCTCAATGATTCTCCTGCATAGGTCTATGTGGCCCCTCCCTGATTCTAGCGTCCATCTATACCACTCTCTAATGATTCTCCTGCATAGGTCTGTGCGCCCCCTCCCTGATTCTAGCGTCCATCTATACCACAGTCCAATAATTTTCCTGCATAGGAATGTGCGGTCCCTCCCTAACTCTAGCGTCAATCTATACCATTCTAAAAATTATTCTCCTGCATAGGTCTGTGCGGCCCCTCCCTGATTCTAGCGTCCATCTATACCACAGTCTCAATGATTCTCCTGCATAGGTCTGTGTGGCCCCCTCCCTGATTCTAGCGTCCATCTATACCACTCTCCAATGATTCTCCTGCATAGGTCTGTGCGGCCCCTCCCAGATTCTAGCCTCCATCTATACCACTCTCTAATGATTCTCCTGCATAGTTCTGTGTGGCCCCTCCCTGATTCTAGCATCCATCTGTACCACTCTCCAATGATTCTCCTGCATAGGTCTGTGCGGCCCCTCCCTGATTCTAGCGTCCATCTATACCACTCTCCAATGATTCTCCCGCATAGGTGTGTGTGGCCCCTCCCTGATTCTAGCGTCCATCTATACCACACTCCAATGATTCTCCTGCATAGGTCTGTGTGGCCTCTCTCTGATTCTAGTCCATCTATACCACACTCCAATGATTCTCCTGCATAGGTCTGTGTGACCGCACCCTGATTCTAGCGTCAATCTATACCACTCCCCAATGATTCTACCGCAGAGGTCTGTGTGGCCTCTCCCTGATTCCAGCGTCCATCTATACCACTCTCCAATGATTCTCCTGCATAGGTCTGTGTGACCCCACCCTGATTCTAGCATCCATCTATACCACTCTCCAATGATTCTCCTGCATAGGTCTGTGTGGCCCCCCTGATTCTAGCATCCATCTATACCACTCTCCAATGATTCTACTGCATAGGTCTGTGTGACCCCACCCTGATTCTAGCATCCATCTATACCACTCTCCAATGATTCTCCTGCATAGGTCTGTGTGGCCCCCCTGATTCTAGCATCCATCTATACCACTCTCCAATGATTCTACTGCATAGGTCTGTGTGGCCCCTCCCTGATTCTAGCATCCATCTATACCACGCTCCAATGATTCTCCTGCATAGGTCTGTGCGGCCCCTCCCTGATTCTAGCGTCCATCCATACCACTCTCCAATGATTCTCCTGCATAGGTCTGTGTGTCCCCTCCCTAACTCTAGCGTCCATCTATACCACGCTCCAATGATTCTCCTGCATAGGTCTGTGTGGCCCCTCCCTGATTCTAGCGTCCATCTATACCACTTTCTAATGATTCTCCTGCATAGGTCTGTGTGGCCCCTCCCTGATTCTAGCGTCCATCTATACCACTCTCCAATGATTCTCCTGCATAGGTCTGTGCGGCCCCTCCCTGACTCTAGTGTCCATCTATACCACTCTCCAATGATTCTCCTGCATAGGTCTGTGCGGCCCCTCCCTGATTCTAGCGTCCATCTATACCACTCTCCAATGATTCTCCCGCATAGGTGTGTGTGGCCCCTCCCTGATTCTAGCGTCCGTCTATACCACTATCCAATGATTCCCCTGCATAGGTCTGTGTGGCCCCTCCCTGATTCTTGCGTCCATCAATACCACTCTCCAATGATTCTCCTGCATAGGTCTGTGCGGCCCCTCCCTGACTCTAGTGTCCATCTATACCACTCTCCAATGATTCTCCTGCATAGGTCTGTGTGGCCCCTCCCTGATTCTAGCGTCCATCTATACCACACTCCAATGATTCTCCTGCATAGGTCTGTGTAGCCCCTCCCTAACTCTAGCGTCCATCTATACCACACTCCAATGATTCTCCTGCATAGGTCTGTGCGGCCCCTCCCTGATTCTAATATCCATCTATACCACTCTAAAAATGATTCTCCTGCATAGGTCTGTGTGACCCCTCCCTGATTCTAGCGTCCATCTATACCACTCTCCAATGATTCTCCTGCATAGGTCTGTGCGCCCCTCCCTGATTCTACCGTCCATCTATACCACAGTCCCAATGATTCTCCTGCATAGGTCTGTGTGGCCCCTCCCTAACTCTAGCGTCCAAGTATACCACTCACCAATGTTTCTCCTGCATAGATCTGTGTGGCCTCTCCCTGATTCTAGCGTCCATCTATACCACTCCCCAATGATTCTCCTGCATAGGTCAGTGTGGCCCCTCCCTGATTCTAGCGTCCATCTATACCACTCTCCAATGATTCTCCTGCATAGGTCTGTGCAGCCCCTCCCTGATTCTAGCATCCATCCATACCAAAGTCTCAATGATTCTCCTGCATAGGTCTGTGCGGCCCCTCCCTGATTCTAGTCCATCTATACCACAGTCTCAATGATTCTCCTGCATAGGTCTGTGTGGCCCCTCCCTGACTCTAGCCTCCATCTATACCACGCTCCAATGATTCTCCTGCATGGATCTGTGCGTCCCCTCCCTGATTCTAGTGTCCATCTATACTACTCTCCAATGATTCTCCTGCATAGGTCTGTGTGGCCCCTCCATGATTCTAGCGTCCATCTATACCTCTCTCCAATGATTCTCCTGCATAGGTCTATGTGGCCCCTCCCTGATTCTAGCGTCCATCCATACCACTCTCCAATGATTCTTCGGCATAGGTCTGTGTGGCCCCTCCCTGATTCTAGCCTCCATCTATACCACTCTCCAGTGATTCTCCTGCATAGGTCTGTGTGGCCCCCCCTGATTCTAGCATCCATCTATACCACTCTCCAATGATTCTACTGCATAGGTCTGTGTGGCCCCTCCCTGATTCTAGCATCCATCTGTACCACTCTCCAATGATTCTCCTGCATAGGTCTGTGCGGCCCCTCCCTGATTCAAGCATCCATCTATACCACTCTCCAATGATTCTCCCGCATAGGTCTGTGTGGCCCCTCCCTGATTCTAGCATCCATCTATACCACGCTCCAATGATTCTCCTGCATAGGTCTGTGCGGCCCCTCCCTGATTCTAGCGTCCATCCATACCACTCTCCAATGATTCTCCTGCATAGGTCTGTGTGTCCCCTCCCTAACTCTAGCGTCCATCTATACCACGCTCCAATGATTCTCCTGCATAGGTCTGTGCGGCCCCTCCCTGATTCTAGCGTCCATCTATACCACTCTCCAATGATTCTCCCGCATAGGTGTGTGTGGCCCCTCCCTGATTCTAGCGTCCGTCTATACCACTATCCAATGATTCTCCTGCATAGGTCTGTGTGGCCCCTCCCTGATTCTTGCGTCCATCAATACCACTCTCCAATGATTCTCCTGCATAGGTCTGTGTAGCCCCTCCCTAACTCTAGCGTCCATCTATACCACACTCCAATGATTCTCCTGCATAGGTCTGTGCGGCCCCTCCCTGATTCTAATATCCATCTATACCACTCTAAAAATGATTCTCCTGCATAGGTCTGTGTGACCCCTCCCTGATTCTAGCGTCCATCTATACCACTCTCCAATGATTCTCCTGCATAGGTCTGTGCGCCCCTCCCTGATTCTACCGTCCATCTATACCACAGTCCCAATGATTCTCCTGCATAGGTCTGTGTGGCCCCTCCCTAACTCTAGCGTCCAAGTATACCACTTACCAATGATTCTCCCGCATAGGTGTGTGTGGCCCCTCCCTGATTCTAGCGTCCGTCTATACCACTATCCAATGATTCTCCTGCATAGGTCTGTGCGGCCCCTCCCTGATTCTAGCGTCCATCTATACCACTCTCCAATGATTCTCCCGCATAGGTGTGTGTGGCCCCTCCCTGATTCTAGCGTCCGTCTATACCACTATCCAATGATTCTCCTGCATAGGTCTGTGTGGCCCCTCCCTGATTCTTGCGTCCATCAATACCACTCTCCAATGATTCTCCTGCATAGGTCTGTGTGGCCCCTCCCTGATTCTAGCGTCCATCTATACCACACTCCAATGATTCTCCTGCATAGGTCTGTGTAGCCCCTCCCTAACTCTAGCGTCCATCTATACCACACTCCAATGATTCTCCTGCATAGGTCTGTGCGGCCCCTCCCTGATTCTAATATCCATCTATACCACTCTAAAAATGATTCTCCTGCATAGGTCTGTGTGACCCCTCCCTGATTCTAGCGTCCATCTATACCACTCTCCAATGATTCTCCTGCATAGGTCTGTGCGCCCCTCCCTGATTCTAGCGTCCATCTATACCACCGTCTCAATGATTCTCCTGCATAGGTCTGTGTTGCCCCTCCCTGATTCTAGCGTCCATTTATACCACTCTCCAATGATTCTCCTGCATAGGTCTGTGCGCCCCCTCCCTGATTCTAGCGTCCATCTATACCACAGTCCCAATGATTCTCCTGCATAGGTCTGTGTGGCCCCTCCCTAAATCTAGCGTCCATCTATACCACGCTCCAATGATTCTCCTGCATAGGTCTGTGTGGCCCCTCCTTGATTCTAGCGTCCATCCATACCACTCTCCAGTGATTCTCCTGCATAGGTCTGTGTGGCCCCTCCCTAAATCTAGCGTCCATCTATACCACGCTCCAATGATTCTCCTGCATAGGTCTGTGTGGCCCCTCCCTGATTCTAGCGTCCATCTATACCACACTCCAATGATTCTCCTGCATAGGTCTGTGTGGCCTCTCCCTGATTCTAGTCCATCTATACCACACTCCAATGATTCTCCTGCATAGGTCTGTGTGACCCCACCCTGATTCTAGCGTCCATCTATACCACTCCCCAATGATTCTACCGCATAGGTCTGTGTGGCCTCTCCCTGATTCCAGCGTCCATCTATACCACTCTCCAATGATTCTCCTGCATAGGTCTGTGTGACCCCACCCTGATTCTAGCATCCATCTATACCACTCTCCAATGATTCTCCTGCATAGGTCTGTGTGGCCCCCCCCTGATTCTAGCATCCATCTATACCACTCTCCAATGATTCTACTGCATAGGTCTGTGTGGCCCCTCCCTGATTCTAGCATCCATCTGTACCACTCTCCAATGATTCTCCTGCATAGGTCTGTGCGGCCCCTCCCTGATTCAAGCATCCATCTATACCACTCTCCAATGATTCTCCCGCATAGGTCTGTGTGGCCCCTCCCTGATTCTAGCATCCATCTATACCACGCTCCAATGATTCTCCTGCATAGGTCTGTGCGGCCCCTCCCTGATTCTAGCGTCCATCCATACCACTCTCCAATGATTCTCCTGCATAGGTCTGTGTGTCCCCTCCCTAACTCTAGCGTCCATCTATACCACGCTCCAATGATTCTCCTGCATAGGTCTGTGCGGCCCCTCCCTGATTCTAGCGTCCATCTATACCACTCTCCAATGATTCTCCCGCATAGGTGTGTGTGGCCCCTCCCTGATTCTAGCGTCCGTCTATACCACTATCCAATGATTCTCCTGCATAGGTCTGTGTGGCCCCTCCCTGGTTCTTGCGTCCATCAATACCACTCTCCAATGATTCTCCTGCATAGGTCTGTGTGGCCCCTCCCTGATTCTAGCGTCCATCTATACCACACTCCAATGATTCTCCTGCATAGGTCTGTGTAGCCCCTCCCTAACTCTAGCGTCCATCTATACCACACTCCAATGATTCTCCTGCATAGGTCTGTGCGGCCCCTCCCTGATTCTAATATCCATCTATACCACTCTAAAAATGATTCTCCTGCATAGGTCTGTGTGACCCCTCCCTGATTCTAGCGTCCATCTATACCACTCTCCAATGATTCTCCTGCATAGGTCTGTGCGCCCCTCCCTGATTCTACCGTCCATCTATACCACAGTCCCAATGATTCTCCTGCATAGGTCTGTGTGGCCCCTCCCTAACTCTAGCGTCCAAGTATACCACTTACCAATGATTCTCCCGCATAGGTGTGTGTGGCCCCTCCCTGATTCTAGCGTCCGTCTATACCACTATCCAATGATTCTCCTGCATAGGTCTGTGCGGCCCCTCCCTGATTCTAGCGTCCATCTATACCACTCTCCAATGATTCTCCCGCATAGGTGTGTGTGGCCCCTCCCTGATTCTAGCGTCCGTCTATACCACTATCCAATGATTCTCCTGCATAGGTCTGTGTGGCCCCTCCCTGATTCTTGCGTCCATCAATACCACTCTCAAATTATTCTCCTGCATAGGTCTGTGTGGCCCCTCCCTGATTCTAGCGTCCATCTATACCACACTCCAATGATTCTCCTGCATAGGTCTGTGTAGCCCCTCCCTAACTCTAGCGTCCATCTATACCACACTCCAATGATTCTCCTGCATAGGTCTGTGCAGCCCCTCCCTGATTCTAATATCCATCTATACCACTCTAAAAATGATTCTCCTGCATAGGTCTGTGTGACCCCTCCCTGATTCTAGCGTCCATCTATACCACTCTCCAATGATTCTCCTGCATAGGTCTGTGTGGCCCCTCCCTGTTTCTAGCGTCCATCTATACCACTCTCCAATGATTCTCCTCCATAGGTCTGTGTGGCCTCTCCCTGATTCTAGCGTTCATCTATACCACTCTTCAGTGATTCTCCTGCATAGGTCTGTGCAGCCCCTCCCTGATTCTAGCGTCCATCTATACCACACTCCAATGATTCTCCTGCATAGGTCTGTGCGGCCCCTCCCTGACTCTAGCGTCCATCTATACCACAGTCTCAATGATTCTCCTGCATAGGTCTATGTGGCCCCTCCCTGATTCTAGCGTCCATCTATACCACTCTCTAATGATTCTCCTGCATAGGTCTGTGCGGCCCCTCCCAGATTCTAGCCTCCATCTATACCACTCTCTAATGATTCTCCTGCATAGTTCTGTGTGGCCCCTCCCTGATTCTAGCGTCCATCTATACCACACTCCAATGATTCTCCTGCATAGGTCTGTGCGGCCCCTCCCTGACTCTAGCGTCCATCTATACCACTCTCCAATGATTCTCCTGCATAGGTCTGTGTGGCCCCTCCCTAACTCTAGCGTCCATCTATACCACTACCCAATGATTCTCCCGCATAGGTCTGTGCGGCCCCTCCCTGATTCTAGCGTCCATCTATACCACTCCCAAATGATTCTCCTGCATAGGTCAGTGTGGCCCCTCCCTGATTCTAGCGTCCATCTATACCACTCTCCAATGATTCTCCTGCATAGGTCTGTGCGGCCCCTCCCAGATTCAAGCGTCCATCTATACCACTCTCCGATGATTCTCCTGCATAGGTCTGTGCGGCCCCTCCCTGACTCTAGCGTCCATCTATACCACTCTCCAATGAGTCTCCTGCATAGGTCTGTGTGGCCGCTCCCTGATTCTAGCGTCCGTCTATTCCACAGTCTCAGTTATTCTCCTGCATAGGTCTGTGCGGCCCCTCCCTGATTCTAGTCCATCTATACAACAGTATCAATGATTCTCCCGCATAGGTCTGTGTGGCCCCTCCCTGACTCTAGCCTCCATCTATACCACGCTCCAATGATTCTCCTGCATAGGTCTGTGTGGCCCCTCCCTGATTCTAGCGTCCATCTATACCACTCTCCAATGATGCCCCTGCATAGGTCTGTGTGACCCCTCCCTGATTCTAGCGTCCATCTATACCACAGTCCCAATGATTCTCCTGCATAGGTCTGTGCAGACCCTCCCTGATTCTAGCGTCCATCTATACCAAGCTCCAATGATTCTCCTACATAGGTCTCTGCGGCCCCTCCCTAACTCTAGCGTCCATCTATACCACTCTCCAATGATTCTCCTGCATAGGTCTGTGTGGCCCCTCCCTGATTCTAGCGTCCATCTATACCACTCTCCAATGATTCTCCTGCATAGGTCTGTGTGGCCCCTTCCTGATTCTAGCGTCCTTCTATACCACTCTCCAATGATTCTCCTGCATAGGTCTGTGCGCCCCCTCCCTGATTCTAGCGTCCATCTATACCACTCTCCAATGATTCTCCTGCATAGATGTGTGTGGCCCCTCCCTGATTCTAGCGTCCATCTATACCACTCTCCAATGATTCTCCTGCATAGGTCTGTGTGGGCCCTCCCTGACTCTAGCGTCCATCTATACCACAGTCTCAATGATTCCCCTGCATAGGTCTGTGTGGCCCCTCCCTGATTCTAGCGTCCATCTATAACACTCTCCAATTATTCTCCTGCATAGGTCTGTGCGGCCCCTCCCTGATTCTAGCGTCCATCTATACCACAGTCCCAATGATTCTCCTGCATAAGTCTATGTGGCCCCTCCCTGATTCTAGCGTCCATCTATACCCCTCTCCAATGATTCTCCTGCATAGGTCTGTGCGGCCCCTTCCTGATTCTAGCGTCCATCTATACCACTCTCCTTTGTTTCTCCTGCATAGGTCTGTGCGGCCCCTTCCTTATTCTAGCGTCCATCTATACCATGCTCCAATGATTCTCCCGCATAGGTCTGTGCGCCCCCTCCCTGATTCTAGCGTCCATCTATACTACTCTCCAATGATTCTCCTGCATAGGTCTGTGAAGGCCCCTCCCTGTTTCTAGCGTCCATCTATACCACAGTCTCAATCATTCTCCTGCAGAGGCCTGTGTGGCCCCTCCCTGATTCTAGCGTCCATCTATACCACTCTCCACTGATTCTCCTGCATAGGTCTGTGAGGCCCCTCCCTGATTCTAGCGTCCATCTATACCACTCTCCAATGATTCTCCTGCATAGGTCTGTGCAGCCCCTCCCTGATTCTAGCGTCCATCTATACCACTCTCCAATGATTCTCCTGCATAGGTCTGTGTGGCCCCTCCCTGATTCTAGCGTTCATCTATACCACTCTTCAGTGATTCTCCTGCATAGGTCTGTGCAGCCCCTCCCTGATTCTAGCGTCCATCTATACCACACTCCAATGATTCTCCTGCATAGGTCTGTGCGGCCCCTCCCTGACTCTAGCGTCCATCTATACCACAGTCTCAATGATTCTCCTGCATAGGTCTATGTGGCCCCTCCCTGATTCTAGCGTCCATCTATACCACTCTCTAATGATTCTCCTGCATAGGTCTGTGCGCCCCCTCCCTGATTCTAGCGTCCATCTATACCACAGTCCAATAATTTTCCTGCATAGGAATGTGCGGTCCCTCCCTAACTCTAGCGTCAATCTATACCATTCTAAAAATTATTCTCCTGCATAGGTCTGTGCGGCCCCTCCCTGATTCTAGCGTCCATCTATACCACAGTCTCAATGATTCTCCTGCATAGGTCTGTGTGGCCCCCTCCCTGATTCTAGCGTCCATCTATACCACTCTCCAATGATTCTCCTGCATAGGTCTGTGCGGCCCCTCCCAGATTCTAGCCTCCATCTATACCACTCTCTAATGATTCTCCTGCATAGTTCTGTGTGGCCCCTCCCTGATTCTAGCATCCATCTGTACCACTCTCCAATGATTTTCCTGCATAGGTCTGTGCGGCCCCTCCCTGATTCTAGCGTCCATCTATACCACTCTCCAATGATTCTCCCGCATAGGTGTGTGTGGCCCCTCCCTGATTCTAGCGTCCATCTATACCACACTCCAATGATTCTCCTGCATAGGTCTGTGTGGCCTCTCCCTGATTCTAGTCCATCTATACCACACTCCAATGATTCTCCTGCATAGGTCTGTGTGACCGCACCCTGATTCTAGCGTCAATCTATACCACTCCCCAATGATTCTACCGCAGAGGTCTGTGTGGCCTCTCCCTGATTCCAGCGTCCATCTATACCACTCTCCAATGATTCTCCTGCATAGGTCTGTGTGACCCCACCCTGATTCTAGCATCCATCTATACCACTCTCCAATGATTCTCCTGCATAGGTCTGTGTGGCCCCCCTGATTCTAGCATCCATCTATACCACTCTCCAATGATTCTACTGCATAGGTCTGTGTGGCCCCTCCCTGATTCTAGCATCCATCTGTACCACTCTCCAATGATTCTCCTGCATAGGTCTGTGCGGCCCCTCCCTGATTCAAGCGTCCATCTATACCACTCTCCAATGATTCTCCCGCATAGGTCTGTGTGGCCCCTCCCTTATTCTAGCATCCATCTATACCACGCTCCAATGATTCTCCTGCATAGGTCTGTGCGGCCCCTCCCTGATTCTAGCGTCCATCCATACCACTCTCCAATGATTCTCCTGCATAGGTCTGTGTGTCCCCTCCCTAACTCTAGCGTCCATCTATACCACGCTCCAATGATTCTCCTGCATAGGTCTGTGTGGCCCCTCCCTGATTCTAGCGTCCATCTATACCACTTTCTAATGATTCTCCTGCATAGGTCTGTGTGGCCCCTCCCTGATTCTAGCGTCCATCTATACCACTCTCCAATGATTCTCCTGCATAGGTCTGTGAGGCCCCTCCCTGACTCTAGTGTACATCTATACCACTCTCCAATGATTCTCCTGCATAGGTCTGTGCGGCCCCTCCCTGATTCTAGCGTCCATCTATACCACTCTCCAATGATTCTCCCGCATAGGTGTGTGTGGCCCCTCCCTGATTCTAGCGCCCGTCTATACCACTATCCAATGATTCCCCTGCATAGGTCTGTGTGGCCCCTCCCTGATTCTTGCGTCCATCAATACCACTCTCCAATGATTCTCCTGCATAGGTCTGTGTGGCCCCTCCCTGATTCTAGCGTCCATCTATACCACACTCCAATGATTCTCCTGCATAGGTCTGTGTAGCCCCTCCCTAACTCTAGCGTCCATCTATACCACACTCCAATGATTCTCCTGCATAGGTCTGTGCGGCCCCTCCCTGATTCTAATATCCATCTATACAACTCTAAAAATGATTCTCCTGCATAGGTCTGTGTGACCCCTCCCTGATTCTAGCGTCCATCTATACCACTCTCCAATGATTCTCCTGCATAGGTCTGTGCGTCCCTCCCTGATTCTACCGTCCATCTATACCACAGTCCCAATGATTCTCCTGCATAGGTCTGTGTGGCCCCTCCCTAACTCTAGCGTCCAAGTATACCACTCACCAATGTTTCTCCTGCATAGATCTGTGTGGCCTCTCCCTGATTCTAGCGTCCATCTATACCACTCCCCAATGATTCTCCTGCATAGGTCAGTGTGGCCCCTCCCTGATTCTAGCGTCCATCTATACCACTCTCCAATGATTCTCCTGCATAGGTCTGTGCAGCCCCTCCCTGATTCTAGCATCCATCTATACCAAAGTCTCAATGATTCTCCTGCATAGGTCTGTGCGGCCCCTCCCTGATTCTAGTCCATCTATACCACAGTCTCAATGATTCTCCTGCATAGGTCTGTGTGGCCCCTCCCTGACTCTAGCCTCCATCTATACCACGCTCCAATGATTCTCCTGCATAGATCTGTGCGTCCCCTCCCTGATTCTAGTGTCCATCTATACTACTCTCCAATGATTCTCCTGCATAGGTCTGTGTGGCCCCTCCATGATTCTAGCATCCATCTATACCACTCTCCAATGATTCTCCTGCATAGGTCTATGTGGCCCCTTCCTGATTCTAGCGTCCATCCATACCACTCTCCAATGATTCTTCGGCATAGGTCTGTGCGGCCCCTCCCTGATTCTAGCCTCCATCTATACCACTCTCCAGTGATTCTCCTGCATAGGTCTGTGTGGCCCCTCCCTAAATCTAGCGTCCATCTATACCACGCTCCAATGATTCTCCTGCATAGGTCTGTGTGGCCCCTCCCTGATTCTAGCGTCCATCTATACCACACTCCAATGATTCTCCTGCATAGGTCTGTGTGGCCTCTCCCTGATTCTAGTCCATCTATACCACACTCCAATGATTCTCCTGCATAGGTCTGTGTGACCCCACCCTGATTCTAGCGTCCATCTATACCACTCCCCAATGATTCTACCGCATAGGTCTGTGTGGCCTCTCCCTGATTCCAGCGTCCATCTATACCACTCTCCAATGATTCTCCTGCATAGGTCTGTGTGACCCCACCCTGATTCTAGCATCCATCTATACCACTCTCCAATGATTCTCCTGCATAGGTCTGTGTGGCCCCCCCTGATTCTAGCATCCATCTATACCACTCTCCAATGATTCTACTGCATAGGTCTGTGTGGCCCCTCCCTGATTCTAGCATCCATCTGTACCACTCTCCAATGATTCTCCTGCATAGGTCTGTGCGGCCCCTCCCTGATTCAAGCATCCATCTATACCACTCTCCAATGATTCTCCCGCATAGGTCTGTGTGGCCCCTCCCTGATTCTAGCATCCATCTATACCACGCTCCAATGATTCTCCTGCATAGGTCTGTGCGGCCCCTCCCTGATTCTAGCGTCCATCCATACCACTCTCCAATGATTCTCCTGCATAGGTCTGTGTGTCCCCTCCCTGACTCTAGCGTCCATCTATACCACGCTCCAATGATTCTCCTGCATAGGTCTGTGCGGCCCCTCCCTGATTCTAGCGTCCATCTATACCACTCTCCAATGATTCTCCCGCATAGGTGTGTGTGGCCCCTCCCTGATTCTAGCGTCCGTCTTTACCACTATCCAATGATTCTCCTGCATAGGTCTGTGTGGCCCCTCCCTGATTCTTGCGTCCATCAATACCACTCTCCAATGATTCTCCTGCATAGGTCTGTGTGGCCCCTCCCTGATTCTAGCGTCCATCTATACCACACTCCAATGATTCTCCTGCATAGGTCTGTGTAGCCCCTCCCTAACTCTAGCGTCCATCTATACCACACTCCAATGATTCTCCTGCATAGGTCTGTGCGGCCCCTCCCTGATTCTAATATCCATCTATACCACTCTAAAAATGATTCTCCTGCATAGGTCTGTGTGACCCCTCCCTGATTCTAGCGTCCATCTATACCACTCTCCAATGATTCTCCTGCATAGGTCTGTGCGCCCCTCCCTGATTCTACCGTCCATCTATACCACAGTCCCAATGATTCTCCTGCATAGGTCTGTGTGGCCCCTCCCTAACTCTAGCGTCCAAGTATACCACTCACCAATGTTTCTCCTGCATAGATCTGTGAGGCCTCTCCCTGATTCTAGCGTCCATCTATACCACTCTCGAATGATTCTCCTGCATAGGTCTGTGTGGCCCCTCCTTGTTTCTAGAGTCCATCTACACCACTCTCCAATCATTCTCCTGCATAGGTATGTGTGGCCTCTCCCTGATTCTAGCGCCCATCTATAGCACGTTCCAATGATTCTCCTGCATAGGTCTGTGTGGCCTCTCCCTGATTCTAGTCCATCTATACCACTCCCCAATGATTCTCCTGCATAGGACTGTGTGGCCTCTCCCTGTTTCTAGCGCCCATCTATAGCACGTTCCAATGATTCTCCTGCATAGGTCTGTGTGGCCTCTCCCTGATTCTAGTCCATCTATACCACTCCCCAATGATTCTCCTGCATAGGTCTGTGTGGCCTCTCCCTGATTCTAGCGCCCATCTATAGCACGTTCCAATGATTCTCCTGCATAGGTCTCTGTGGCCTCTCCCTGATTCTAGTCCATCTATACCACTCTCCAATGATTCTCCTGCATAGGTCTGTGCGGCCCCTCCCTGATTCTAGCGTCCATCTATAACACTCCCCAATGATTCTCCTGCATAGGTCTGTGCGCCCCCTCCCTGATTCTAGCGTCCATCTATACCACAGTCCAATGATTTTCCTGCATAGGAATGTGCGGTCCCTCCCTAACTCTAGCGTCATTCTATACCATTCTAAAAATTATTCTCCTGCATAGGTCTGTGCGGCCCCTCCCTGATTCTAGCGTCCATCTATACCACTCTCCAATGATTCTCCTGCATAGGTCTGTGCGCCCCCTCCCTGATTCTAGCGTCCATCTATACCACTCTCCAATGATTCTCCTGCATAGGTCTGTGTGGCCCCCTCCCTGATTCTAGCGTCCATCTATACCACTCTCCAATGATTCTCCTGCATAGATCTGTGCGCCCCCTCCCTGATTCTAGCGTCCATCTATACCACAGTCCCAATGATTCTCCTGCAGAGGTCTTTGCGGCCCCTCCCTGATTCAAGCATCCATCTGTACCACTCTCCAATGATTCTCCTGCATAGGTCTGTGCGGCCCCTCCCTGATTCAAGCGTCCATCTATACCACTCTCCAATGATTCTCCCGCATAGGTCTGTGTGGCCCCTCTCTGATTCTAGCATCCATCTATACCACGCTCCAATGATTCTCCTGCATAGGTCTGTGCGGCCCCTCCCTGATTCTAGCGTCCATCCATACCACTCTCCAATGATTCTCCTGCATAGGTCTGTGTGTCCCCTCCCTAACTCTAGCGTCCATCTATACCACACTCCAATGATTCTCCCGCATAGGTCTGTGTGGCCCCTCCCTGATTCTAGCGTCCATCTATACCACTATCTAATGATTCTCCTGCATAGGTCTGTGTGGCCCCTCCCTGATTCTATCGTCCATCTATACCACTCTCCAATGATTCTCCTGCATAGGTCTGTGCGGCCCCTCCCTGACTCTAGCGTCCATCTATACCACTCTCCAATGATTCTCCTGCATAGGTCTGTGCGGCCCCTCCCTGATTCTAGCGTCCATCTATACCACTCTCCAATGATTCTCCCGCATAGGTGTGTGTGGCCCCTCCCTGATTCTAGCGTCCGTCTATACCACTATCCAATGATTCTCCTGCATAGGTCTGTGTGGCCCCTCCCTGATTCTTGCGTCCATCTATACCACTCTCCAATGATTCTCCTGCATAGGTCTGTGTGGCCCCTCCCTGATTCTAGCGTCCATCTATACCACACTCCAATGATTCTCCTGCATAGGTCTGTGTAGCCCCTCCCTAACTCTAGCGTCCATCTATACCACACTCCAATGATTCTCCTGCATAGGTCTGTGCGGCCCCTCCCTGATTCTAATATCCATCTATACCACTCTAAAATTGATTCTCCTGCATAGGTCTGTGTGACCCCTCCCTGATTCTAGCGTCCATCTATACCACTCTCCAATGATTCTCCTGCATAGGTCTGTGCGCCCCTCCCTGATTCTAGCGTCCATCTATACCACAGTCCCAATGATTCTCCTGCATAGGTCTGTGCGGCCCCTCCCTAACTCTAGCGTCCAAGTATACCACTCACCAATGATTCTCCTGCATAGATATGTGTGGCCTCTCCCTGATTCTAGCGCCCATCTATAGCACGTTCCAATGATTCTCCTGCATAGGTCTGTGTGGCCCCTCCCTAACTCTAGCGTCCATCTATACCACTCTACAATGATTCTCCTGCAGAGGTCTGTGTGGCCCTCCCTGTTTCTAGCGTCCATCTACACCACTCTCCAATCATTCTCCTGCATAGGTATGTGCGGTCCCTCCCTAACTCTAGCGTCCAAGTATACCACTCACCAATGATTCTCCTGCATAGGTCTGTGTGGCCTCTCCCTGATTCTAGCGCCCATCTATAGCACGTTCCAATGATTCTCCTGCATAGGTCTGTGTGGCCTCTCCCTGATTCTAGTCCATCTATACCACTCCCCAATGATTCTCCTGCATAGGTCTGTGTGCCCCCTCCCTGACTCTAGCGTCCATCTATAACACTCTCCAATGATTCTCCCGCATAGGTCTGTGTGGCCTCTCCCTGATTCTAGTCCATCTATACCACACTCCAATGATTCTCCTGCATAGGTCTGTGTGACCGCACCCTGATTCTAGCGTCAATCTATACCACTCCCCAATGATTCTACCGCAGAGGTCTGTGTGGCCTCTCCCTGATTCCAGCGTCCATCTATACCACTCTCCAATGATTCTCCTGCATAGGTCTGTGTGACCCCACCCTGATTCTAGCATCCATCTATACCACTCTCCAATGATTCTCCTGCATAGGTCTGTGTGGCCCCCCTGATTCTAGCATCCATCTATACCACTCTCCAATGATTCTACTGCATAGGTCTGTGTGGCCCCTCCCTGATTCTAGCATCCATCTGTACCACTCTCCAATGATTCTCCTGCATAGGTCTGTGCGGCCCCTCCCTGATTCAAGCGTCCATCTATACCACTCTCCAATGATTCTCCCGCATAGGTCTGTGTGGCCCCTCCCTGATTCTAGCATCCATCTATACCACGCTCCAATGATTCTCCTGCATAGGTCTGTGCGGCCCCTCCCTGATTCTAGCGTCCATCCATACCACTCTCCAATGATTCTCCTGCATAGGTCTGTGTGTCCCCTCCCTAACTCTAGCGTCCATCTATACCACGCTCCAATGATTCTCCTGCATAGGTCTGTGTGGCCCCTCCCTGATTCTAGCGTCCATCTATACCACTTTCTAATGATTCTCCTGCATAGGTCTGTGTGGCCCCTCCCTGATTCTAGCGTCCATCTATACCACTCTCCAATGATTCTCCTGCATAGGTCTGTGCGGCCCCTCCCTGACTCTAGTGTCCATCTATACCACTCTCCAATGATTCTCCTGCATAGGTCTGTGCGGCCCCTCCCTGATTCTAGCGTCCATCTATACCACTCTCCAATGATTCTCCCGCATAGGTGTGTGTGGCCCCTCCCTGATTCTAGCGCCCGTCTATACCACTATCCAATGATTCCCCTGCATAGGTCTGTGTGGCCCCTCCCTGATTCTTGCGTCCATCAATACCACTCTCCAATGATTCTCCTGCATAGGTCTGTGTGGCCCCTCCCTGATTCTAGCGTCCATCTATACCACACTCCAATGATTCTCCTGCATAGGTCTGTGTAGCCCCTCCCTAACTCTAGCGTCCATCTATACCACACTCCAATGATTCTCCTGCATAGGTCTGTGCGGCCCCTCCCTGATTCTAATATCCATCTATACAACTCTAAAAATGATTCTCCTGCATAGGTCTGTGTGACCCCTCCCTGATTCTAGCGTCCATCTATACCACTCTCCAATGATTCTCCTGCATAGGTCTGTGCGTCCCTCCCTGATTCTACCGTCCATCTATACCACAGTCCCAATGATTCTCCTGCATAGGTCTGTGTGGCCCCTCCCTAACTCTAGCGTCCAAGTATACCACTCACCAATGTTTCTCCTGCATAGATCTGTGTGGCCTCTCCCTGATTCTAGCGTCCATCTATACCACTCCCCAATGATTCTCCTGCATAGGTCAGTGTGGCCCCTCCCTGATTCTAGCGTCCATCTATACCACTCTCCAATGATTCTCCTGCATAGGTCTGTGCAGCCCCTCCCTGATTCTAGCATCCATCTATACCAAAGTCTCAATGATTCTCCTGCATAGGTCTGTGCGGCCCCTCCCTGATTCTAGTCCATCTATACCACAGTCTCAATGATTCTCCTGCATAGGTCTGTGTGGCCCCTCCCTGACTCTAGCCTCCATCTATACCACGCTCCAATGATTCTCCTGCATAGATCTGTGCGTCCCCTCCCTGATTCTAGTGTCCATCTATACTACTCTCCAATGATTCTCCTGCATAGGTCTGTGTGGCCCCTCCATGATTCTAGCATCCATCTATACCACTCTCCAATGATTCTCCTGCATAGGTCTATGTGGCCCCTCCCTGATTCTAGCGTCCATCCATACCACTCTCCAATGATTCTTCGGCATAGGTCTGTGTGGCCCCTCCCTGATTCTAGCCTCCATCTATACCACTCTCCAGTGATTCTCCTGCATAGGTCTGTGTGGCCCCTCCCTAAATCTAGCGTCCATCTATACCACGCTCCAATGATTCTCCTGCATAGGTCTATGTGGCCCCTTCCTGATTCTAGCGTCCATCCATACCACTCTCCAATGATTCTTCGGCATAGGTCTGTGCGGCCCCTCCCTGATTCTAGCCTCCATCTATACCACTCTCCAGTGATTCTCCTGCATAGGTCTGTGTGGCCCCTCCCTAAATCTAGTGTCCATCTATACCACGCTCCAATGATTCTCCTGCATAGGTCTGTGTGGCCGCTCCCTGATTCTAGCATCCATCTATACCACAGTCTCAATGATTCTCCTGCATAGGTCTGTGTGGCCCCTCCTTGATTCTAGCGTCCATCCATACCACTCTCCAGTGATTCTCCTGCATAGGTCTGTGTGGCCCCTCCCTAAATCTAGCGTCCATCTATACCACGCTCCAATGATTCTCCTGCATAGGTCTGTGTGGCCCCTCCCTGATTCTAGCGTCCATCTATACCACACTCCAATGATTCTCCTGCATAGGTCTGTGTGGCCTCTCCCTGATTCTAGTCCATCTATACCACACTCCAATGATTCTCCTGCATAGGTCTGTGTGACCCCACCCTGATTCTAGCGTCCATCTATACCACTCCCCAATGATTCTACCGCATAGGTCTGTGTGGCCTCTCCCTGATTCCAGCGTCCATCTATACCACTCTCCAATGATTCTCCTGCATAGGTCTGTGTGACCCCACCCTGATTCTAGCATCCATCTATACCACTCTCCAATGATTCTCCTGCATAGGTCTGTGTGGCCCCCCCTGATTCTAGCATCCATCTATACCACTCTCCAATGATTCTACTGCATAGGTCTGTGTGGCCCCTCCCTGATTCTAGCATCCATCTGTACCACTCTCCAATGATTCTCCTGCATAGGTCTGTGCGGCCCCTCCCTGATTCAAGCATCCATCTATAC
The DNA here is from genome assembly GCF_964263255.1 of Lissotriton vulgaris. Classification (NCBI taxonomy): domain Eukaryota; kingdom Metazoa; phylum Chordata; class Amphibia; order Caudata; family Salamandridae; genus Lissotriton; species Lissotriton vulgaris. Next base: position 2,751,985 of record NC_141696.1, on the reverse strand, counting down.
CACTCTCCAATGATTCTCCCGCATAGGTCTGTGTGGCCCCTCCCTGATTCTAGCATCCATCTATACCACGCTCCAATGATTCTCCTGCATAGGTCTGTGCGGCCCCTCCCTGATTCTAGCGTCCATCCATACCACTCTCCAATGATTCTCCTGCATAGGTCTGTGTGTCCCCTCCCTGACTCTAGCGTCCATCTATACCACGCTCCAATGATTCTCCTGCATAGGTCTGTGCGGCCCCTCCCTGATTCTAGCGTCCATCTATACCACTCTCCAATGATTCTCCCGCATAGGTGTGTGTGGCCCCTCCCTGATTCTAGCGTCCGTCTTTACCACTATCCAATGATTCTCCTGCATAGGTCTGTGTGGCCCCTCCCTGATTCTTGCGTCCATCAATACCACTCTCCAATGATTCTCCTGCATAGGTCTGTGTGGCCCCTCCCTGATTCTAGCGTCCATCTATACCACACTCCAATGATTCTCCTGCATAGGTCTGTGTAGCCCCTCCCTAACTCTAGCGTCCATCTATACCACACTCCAATGATTCTCCTGCATAGGTCTGTGCGGCCCCTCCCTGATTCTAATATCCATCTATACCACTCTAAAAATGATTCTCCTGCATAGGTCTGTGTGACCCCTCCCTGATTCTAGCGTCCATCTATACCACTCTCCAATGATTCTCCTGCATAGGTCTGTGCGCCCCTCCCTGATTCTACCGTCCATCTATACCACAGTCCCAATGATTCTCCTGCATAGGTCTGTGTGGCCCCTCCCTAACTCTAGCGTCCAAGTATACCACTCACCAATGTTTCTCCTGCATAGATCTGTGAGGCCTCTCCCTGATTCTAGCGTCCATCTATACCACTCTCCAATGATTCTCCTGCATAGGTCTGTGTGGCCCCTCCTTGTTTCTAGAGTCCATCTACACCACTCTCCAATCATTCTCCTGCATAGGTATGTGTGGCCTCTCCCTGATTCTAGCGCCCATCTATAGCACGTTCCAATGATTCTCCTGCATAGGTCTGTGTGGCCTCTCCCTGATTCTAGTCCATCTATACCACTCCCCAATGATTCTCCTGCATAGGACTGTGTGGCCTCTCCCTGTTTCTAGCGCCCATCTATAGCACGTTCCAATGATTCTCCTGCATAGGTCTGTGTGGCCTCTCCCTGATTCTAGTCCATCTATACCACTCCCCAATGATTCTCCTGCATAGGTCTGTGTGGCCTCTCCCTGATTCTAGCGCCCATCTATAGCACGTTCCAATGATTCTCCTGCATAGGTCTCTGTGGCCTCTCCCTGATTCTAGTCCATCTATACCACTCTCCAATGATTCTCCTGCATAGGTCTGTGCGGCCCCTCCCTGATTCTAGCGTCCATCTATAACACTCCCCAATGATTCTCCTGCATAGGTCTGTGCGCCCCCTCCCTGATTCTAGCGTCCATCTATACCACAGTCCAATGATTTTCCTGCATAGGAATGTGCGGTCCCTCCCTAACTCTAGCGTCATTCTATACCATTCTAAAAATTATTCTCCTGCATAGGTCTGTGCGGCCCCTCCCTGATTCTAGCGTCCATCTATACCACTCTCCAATGATTCTCCTGCATAGGTCTGTGCGCCCCCTCCCTGATTCTAGCGTCCATCTATACCACTCTCCAATGATTCTCCTGCATAGGTCTGTGTGGCCCCCTCCCTGATTCTAGCGTCCATCTATACCACTCTCCAATGATTCTCCTGCATAGATCTGTGCGCCCCCTCCCTGATTCTAGCGTCCATCTATACCACAGTCCCAATGATTCTCCTGCAGAGGTCTTTGCGGCCCCTCCCTGATTCAAGCATCCATCTGTACCACTCTCCAATGATTCTCCTGCATAGGTCTGTGCGGCCCCTCCCTGATTCAAGCGTCCATCTATACCACTCTCCAATGATTCTCCCGCATAGGTCTGTGTGGCCCCTCTCTGATTCTAGCATCCATCTATACCACGCTCCAATGATTCTCCTGCATAGGTCTGTGCGGCCCCTCCCTGATTCTAGCGTCCATCCATACCACTCTCCAATGATTCTCCTGCATAGGTCTGTGTGTCCCCTCCCTAACTCTAGCGTCCATCTATACCACACTCCAATGATTCTCCCGCATAGGTCTGTGTGGCCCCTCCCTGATTCTAGCGTCCATCTATACCACTATCTAATGATTCTCCTGCATAGGTCTGTGTGGCCCCTCCCTGATTCTATCGTCCATCTATACCACTCTCCAATGATTCTCCTGCATAGGTCTGTGCGGCCCCTCCCTGACTCTAGCGTCCATCTATACCACTCTCCAATGATTCTCCTGCATAGGTCTGTGCGGCCCCTCCCTGATTCTAGCGTCCATCTATACCACTCTCCAATGATTCTCCCGCATAGGTGTGTGTGGCCCCTCCCTGATTCTAGCGTCCGTCTATACCACTATCCAATGATTCTCCTGCATAGGTCTGTGTGGCCCCTCCCTGATTCTTGCGTCCATCTATACCACTCTCCAATGATTCTCCTGCATAGGTCTGTGTGGCCCCTCCCTGATTCTAGCGTCCATCTATACCACACTCCAATGATTCTCCTGCATAGGTCTGTGTAGCCCCTCCCTAACTCTAGCGTCCATCTATACCACACTCCAATGATTCTCCTGCATAGGTCTGTGCGGCCCCTCCCTGATTCTAATATCCATCTATACCACTCTAAAATTGATTCTCCTGCATAGGTCTGTGTGACCCCTCCCTGATTCTAGCGTCCATCTATACCACTCTCCAATGATTCTCCTGCATAGGTCTGTGCGCCCCTCCCTGATTCTAGCGTCCATCTATACCACAGTCCCAATGATTCTCCTGCATAGGTCTGTGCGGCCCCTCCCTAACTCTAGCGTCCAAGTATACCACTCACCAATGATTCTCCTGCATAGATATGTGTGGCCTCTCCCTGATTCTAGCGCCCATCTATAGCACGTTCCAATGATTCTCCTGCATAGGTCTGTGTGGCCCCTCCCTAACTCTAGCGTCCATCTATACCACTCTACAATGATTCTCCTGCATAGGTCTGTGTGGCCCTCCCTGTTTCTAGCGTCCATCTACACCACTCTCCAATCATTCTCCTGCATAGGTATGTGCGGTCCCTCCCTAACTCTAGCGTCCAAGTATACCACTCACCAATGATTCTCCTGCATAGGTCTGTGTGGCCTCTCCCTGATTCTAGCGCCCATCTATAGCACGTTCCAATGATTCTCCTGCATAGGTCTGTGTGGCCTCTCCCTGATTCTAGTCCATCTATACCACTCCCCAATGATTCTCCTGCATAGGTCTGTGTGCCCCCTCCCTGACTCTAGCGTCCATCTATAACACTCCCCAATGATTCTCCTGCATAGGTCTGTGCGCCCCCTCCCTGATTCTAGCGTCCATCTATACCACAGTCCAATGATTTTCCTGCATAGGAATGTGCGGTCCCTCCCTAACTCTAGCGTCCATCTATACCATTCTAAAAATTATTCTCCTGCATAGGTCTGTGCGGCCCCTCCCTGATTCTAGCGTCCATCTATACCACTCACCAATGATTCTCCTGCATAGGTCTGTGCGGCCCCTCCCTGATTCTAGCGTCCATCTATACCACAGTCTCAATGATTCTCCTGCATAGGTCTGTGTTGCCCCTCCCTGATTCTAGCGTCCATTTATACCACTCTCCAATGATTCTCCTGCATAGGTCTGTGCGCCCCCTCCCTGATTCTAGCGTCCATCTATACCACAGTCCCAATGATTCTCCTGCAGAGGTCGGTGCGGCACCTCCCTGATTCTAGCGTCCATCTATACCACAGTCTCAATGATTCTCCTGCATAGGTCTGTGTGGCTCCTCCCTGATTCTAGCCTCCATCTATACCACAGTCTCAATGATTCTCTTGCATAGGTCTGTGCGGCCCCTCCCTGATTCTAGCATCCATCTATACCACAGTCTCAATGATTCTCCTGCATAGGTCTGTGCGGCCGCTCCCTAACTCTAGCGTCCATCTATACCACTCTCCAATGATTCTCCTGCATAGGTCTGTGTGGCCCCTCCCTGTTTCTAGCGTCCATCTATACCACTCTCCAATGATTCTCCTCCATAGGTCTGTGTGGCCTCTCCCTGATTCTAGCGTTCATCTATACCACTCTTCAGTGATTCTCCTGCATAGGTCTGTGCAGCCCCTCCCTGATTCTAGCGTCCATCTATACCACACTCCAATGATTCTCCTGCATAGGTCTGTGCGGCCCCTCCCTGACTCTAGCGTCCATCTATACCACAGTCTCAATGATTCTCCTGCATAGGTCTATGTGGCCCCTCCCTGATTCTAGCGTCCATCTATACCACTCTCTAATGATTCTCCTGCATAGGTCTGTGCGGCCCCTCCCAGATTCTAGCCTCCATCTATACCACTCTCTAATGATTCTCCTGCATAGTTCTGTGTGGCCCCTCCCTGATTCTAGCGTCCATCTATACCACACTCCAATGATTCTCCTGCATAGGTCTGTGCGGCCCCTCCCTGACTCTAGCGTCCATCTATACCACTCTCCAATGATTCTCCTGCATAGGTCTGTGTGGCCCCTCCCTAACTCTAGCGTCCATCTATACCACTCCCCAATGATTCTCCCGCATAGGTCTGTGCGGCCCCTCCCTGATTCTAGCGTCCATCTATACCACTCCCAAATGATTCTCCTGCATAGGTCAGTGTGGCCCCTCCCTGATTCTAGCATCCATCTATACCACTCTCCAATGATTCTCCTGCATAGGTCTGTGCGGCCCCTCCCAGATTCAAGCGTCCATCTATACCACTCTCCGATGATTCTCCTGCATAGGTCTGTGCGGCCCCTCCCTGACTCTAGCGTCCATCTATACCACTCTCCAATGAGTCTCCTGCATAGGTCTGTGTGGCCTCTCCCTGATTCTAGCGTCCGTCTATTCCACAGTCTCAGTTATTCTCCTGCATAGGTCTGTGCGGCCCCTCCCTGATTCTAGTCCATCTATACAACAGTCTCAATGATTCTCCCGCATAGGTCTGTGTGGCCCCTCCCTGACTCTAGCCTCCATCTATACCACGCTCCAATGATTCTCCTGCATAGGTCTGTGTGGCCCCTCCCTGATTCTAGCGTCCATCTATACCACTCTCCAATGATGCCCCTGCATAGGTCTGTGTGACCCCTCCCTGATTCTAGCGTCCATCTATACCACAGTCCCAATGATTCTCCTGCATAGGTCTGTGCAGACCCTCCCTGATTCTAGCGTCCATCTATACCAAGCTCCAATGATTCTCCTACATAGGTCTCTGCGGCCCCTCCCTAACTCTAGCGTCCATCTATACCACTCTCCAATGATTCTCCTGCATAGATGTGTGTGGCCCCTCCCTGATTCTAGCGTCCATCTATACCACTCTCCAATGATTCTCCTGCATAGGTCTGTGTGGGCCCTCCCTGACTCTAGCGTCCATCTGTACCACTCTCCAATGATTCTCCTGCATAGGTCTGTGTGGCCCCTCCCTGACTCTAGCGTCCATCTATACCACAGTCTCAATGATTCCCCTGCATAGGTCTGTGTGGCCCCTCCCTGATTCTAGCGTCCATCTATACCACTCTCCAATGATTCTGCTGCATAGGTCTGTGCGGCCCCTCCCTGATTCTAGCGTCCATCTATACCACAGTCCCAATGATTCTCCTGCATAAGTCTATGTGGCCCCACCCTGATTCTAGCGTCCATCTATACCACTCTCCAATGATTCTCCTGCATAGGTCTGTGCGGCCCCTTCCTGATTCTAGCGTCCATCTATACCACTCTCCTTTGTTTCTCCTGCATAGGTCTGTGCGCCCCCTTCCTTATTCTAGCGTCCATCTATACCATGCTCCAATGATTCTCCCGCATAGGTCTGTGCGCCCCCTCCCTGATTCTAGCGTCCATCTATACTACTCTCCAATGATTCTCCTGCATAGGTCTGTGAAGGCCCCTCCCTGTTTCTAGCGTCCATCTATACCACAGTCTCAATCATTCTCCTGCAGAGGTCTGTGTGGCCCCTCCCTGATTCTAGCGTCCATCTATACCACTCTCCACTGATTCTCCTGCATAGGTCTGTGCGGCCCCTCCCTGATTCTAGCGTCCATCTATACCACTCTCCAATGATTCTCCTGCATAGGTCTGTGCAGCCCCTCCCTGATTCTAGCGTCCATCTATACCACTCTCCAATGATTCTCCTGCATAGGTCTGTGTGGCCCCTCCCTGATTCTAGCGTTCATCTATACCACTCTTCAGTGATTCTCCTGCATAGGTCTGTGCAGCCCCTCCCTGATTCTAGCGTCCATCTATACCACACTCCAATGATTCTCCTGCATAGGTCTGTGCGGCCCCTCCCTGACTCTAGCGTCCATCTATACCACAGTCTCAATGATTCTCCTGCATAGGTCTATGTGGCCCCTCCCTGATTCTAGCGTCCATCTATACCACTCTCTAATGATTCTCCTGCATAGGTCTGTGCGCCCCCTCCCTGATTCTAGCGTCCATCTATACCACAGTCCAATAATTTTCCTGCATAGGAATGTGCGGTCCCTCCCTAACTCTAGCGTCAATCTATACCATTCTAAAAATTATTCTCCTGCATAGGTCTGTGCGGCCCCTCCCTGATTCTAGCGTCCATCTATACCACAGTCTCAATGATTCTCCTGCATAGGTCTGTGTGGCCCCCTCCCTGATTCTAGCATCCATCTATACCACTCTCCAATGATTCTCCTGCATAGGTCTGTGCGGCCCCTCCCAGATTCTAGCCTCCATCTATACCACTCTCTAATGATTCTCCTGCATAGTTCTGTGTGGCCCCTCCTTGATTCTAGCATCCATCTGTACCACTCTCCAATGATTCTCCTGCATAGGTCTGTGCGGCCCCTCCCTGATTCTAGCGTCCATATATACCACTCTCCAATGATTCTCCCGCATAGGTGTGTGTGGCCCCTCCCTGATTCTAGCGTCCATCTATACCACACTCCAATGATTCTCCTGCATAGGTCTGTGTGGCCTCTCCCTGATTCTAGTCCATCTATACCACACTCCAATGATTCTCCTGCATAGGTCTGTGTGACCGCACCCTGATTCTAGCGTCAATCTATACCACTCCCCAATGATTCTACCGCATAGGTCTGTGTGGCCTCTCCCTGATTCCAGCGTCCATCTAACCACTCTCCAATGATTCTCCTGCATAGGTCTGTGTGACCCCACCCTGATTCTAGCATCCATCTATACCACTCTCCAATGATTCTCCTGCATAGGTCTGTGTGGCCCCCCTGATTCTAGCATCCATCTATACCACTCTCCAATGATTCTACTGCATAGGTCTGTGTGGCCCCTCCCTGATTCTAGCATCCATCTGTACCACTCTCCAATGATTCTCCTGCATAGGTCTGTGCGGCCCCTCCCTGATTCAAGCGTCCATCTATACCACTCTCCAATGATTCTCCCGCATAGGTCTGTGTGGCCCCTCCCTGATTCTAGCATCCATCTATACCACGCTCCAATGATTCTCCTGCATAGGTCTGTGCGGCCCCTCCCTGATTCTAGCGTCCATCCATACCACTCTCCAATGATTCTCCTGCATAGGTCTGTGTGTCCCCTCCCTAACTCTAGCGTCCATCTATACCACGCTCCAATGATTCTCCTGCATAGGTCTGTGTGGCCCCTCCCTGATTCTACCGTCCATCTATACCACTTTCTAATGATTCTCCCGCATAGGTGTGTGTGGCCCCTCCCTGATTCTAGCGTCCGTCTATACCACTATCCAATGATTCCCCTGCATAGGTCTGTGTGGCCCCTCCCTGATTCTTGCGTCCATCGATACCACTCTCCAATGATTCTCCTGCATAGGTCTGTGTGGCCCCTCCCTGATTCTAGCGTCCATCTATACCACACTCCAATGATTCTCCTGCATAGGTCTGTGTAGCCCCTCCCTAACTCTAGCGTCCATCTATACCACACTCCAATGATTCTCCTGCATAGGTCTGTGCGGCCCCTCCCTGATTCTAATATCCATCTATACCACTCTAAAAATGATTCTCCTGCATAGGTCTGTGTGACCCCTCCCTGATTCTAGCGTCCATCTATACCACTCTCCAATGATTCTCCTGCATAGGTCTGTGCGCCCCTCCCTGATTCTACCGTCCATCTATACCACAGTCCCAATGATTCTCCTGCATAGGTCTGTGTGGCCCCTCCCTAACTCTAGCGTCCAAGTATACCACTCATCAATGTTTCTCCTGCATAGATCTGTGTGGCCTCTCCCTGATTCTAGCGTCCATCTATACCACTCTCCAATGATTCTCCTGCATAGGTCTGTGTGGCCCCTCCCTGTTTCTAGCGTCCATCTACACCACTCTCCAATCATTCTCCTGCATAGCTATGTGTGGCCTCTCCCTGATTCTAGCGCCCATCTATAGCACGTTCCAATGATTCTCCTGCATAGGTCTGTGTGGCCTCTCCCTGATTCTAGTCCATCTATACCACTCCCCAATGATTCTCCTGCATAGGTCTGTGTGGCCTCTCCCTGATTCTAGCGCCCATCTATAGCACGTTCCAATGATTCTCCTGCATAGGTCTGTGTGGCCTCTCCCTGATTCTAGTCCATCTATACCACTCCCCAATGATTCTCCTGCATAGGTCTGTGTGGCCTCTCCCTGATTCTAGCGCCCATCTATAGCACGTTCCAATGATTCTCCTGCATAGGTCTGTGTAGCCTCTCCCTGATTCTAGTCCATCTATACCACTCTCCAATGATTCTCCTGCATAGGTCTGTGCGGCCCCTCCCTGATTCTAGCGTCCATCTATAACACTCCCCAATGATTCTCCTGCATAGGTCTGTGCGCCCCCTCCCTGATTCTAGCGTCCATCTATACCACAGTCCAATGATTTTCCTGCATAGGAATGTGCGGTCCCTCCCTAACTCTAGCGTCATTCTATACCATTCTAAAAATTATTCTCCTGCATAGGTCTGTGCGGCCCCTCCCTGATTCTAGCGTCCATCTATACCACAGTCTCAATGATTCTCCTGCATAGGTCTGTGTGGCCCCCTCCCTGATTCTAGCGTCCATCTATACCACTCTCCAATGATTCTCCTGCATAGGTCTGTGCGCCCCCTCCCTGATTCTAGCGTCCATCTATACCACAGTCCCAATGATTCTCCTGCAGACGTCTTTGCGGCCCCTCCCTGATTCTAGCATCCATCTGTACCACTCTCCAATGATTCTCCTGCATAGGTCTGTCCGGCCCCTCCCTGATTCAAGCGTCCATCTATACCACTCTCCAATGATTCTCCCAGCATAGGTCTGTGTGGCCCCTCCCTGATTCTAGCATCCATCTATACCACTCTCCAATGATTCTCCTGCATAGGTCTGTGCGCCCCTCCCTGATTCTAGCGTCCATCTATACCACAGTCCCAATGATTCTCCTGCATAGGTCTGTGCGGCCCCTCCCTAACTCTAGCGTCCAAGTATACCTCTCACCAATGATTCTCCTGCATAGATATGTGTGGCCTCTCCCTGATTCTAGCGCCCATCTATAGCACGTTCCAATGATTCTCCTGCATAGGTCTGTGTGGCCCCTCCCTAACTCTAGCGTCCATCTATACCACTCTCCAATGATTCTCCTGCATAGGTCTGTGTGGCCCCTCCCTGTTTCTAGCGTCCATCTACACCACTCTCCAATCATTCTCCTGCATAGGTATGTGCGGTCCCTCCCTAACTCTAGCGTCCAAGTATACCACTCACCAATGATTCTCCTGCATAGGTCTGTGTGGCCTCTCCCTGATTCTAGCGCCCATCTATAGCACGTTCCAATGATTCTCCTGCATAGGTCTGTGTGGCCTCTCCCTGATTCTAGTCCATCTATACCACTCCCCAATGATTCTCCTGCATAGGTCTGTGTGCCCCCTCCCTGACTCTAGCGTCCATCTATAACACTCCCCAATGATTCTCCTGCATAGGTCTGTGCGCCCCCTCCCTGATTCTAGCGTCCATCTATACCACTCTCCAATGATTCTCCTGCATAGGTCTATGTGGCCCCTCCCTGATTCTAGCGTCCATCTATACCACTCTCTAATGATTCTCCTGCATAGGTCTGTGCGGCCCCTCCCAGATTCTAGCCTCCATCTATACCACTCTCCAATGATTCTCCTGCATAGGTCTGTGTGGCCCCTCCCTGACTCTAGCGTCCATCTATACCACAGTCTCAATGATTCTCCTGCATAGGTCTATGTGGCCCCTCTCTGATTCTAGCGTCCATCTATACCACTCTCCAATGATTCTCCTGCATAGGTCTGTGCGGCCCCTCCCAGATTCAAGCGTCCATCTATACCACTCTCCGATGATTCTCCTGCATAGGTCTGTGCGGCCCCTCCCTGACTCTAGCGTCCATCTATACCACTCTCCAATGAGTCTCCTGCATAGGTCTGTGTGGCCTCTCCCTGATTCTAGCGTCCGTCTATTCCACAGACTCAGTTATTCTCCTGCATAGGTCTGTGCGGCCCCTCCCTGATTCTAGTCCATCTATACAACAGTCTCAATGATTCTCCCGCATAGGTCTGTGTGGCCCCTCCCTGACTCTAGCCTCCATCTATACCACGCTCCAATGATTCTCCTGCATAGGTCTGTGTGGCCCCTCCCTGATTCTAGCGTCCATCTATACCACTCTCCAATGATGCCCCTGCATAGGTCTGTGTGACCCCTCCCTGATTCTAGCGTCCATCTATACCACAGTCCCAATGATTCTCCTGCATAGGTCTGTGCAGACCCTCCCTGATTCTAGCGTCCATCTATACCAAGCTCCAATGATTCTCCTACATAGGTCTCTGCGGCCCCTCCCTAACTCTAGCGTCCATCTATACCACTCTCCAATGATTCTCCTGCATAGGTCTGTGTGGCCCCTCCCTGATTCTAGCGTCCATCTATACCACTCTCCAATGATTCTCCTGCATAGGTCTGTGTGGCCCCACCCTGATTCTAGCGTCCATCTATACCACTCTCCAATGATTCTCCTGCATAGGTCTGTGCGCCCCCTCCCTGATTCTAGCGTCCATCTATACCACTCTCCAATGATTCTCCTGCATAGATGTGTGTGGCCCCTCCCTGATTCTAGCGTCCATCTATACCACTCTCCAATGATTCTCCTGCATAGGTGTGTGTGGCCCCTCCCTGATTCTAGCGTTCATCTATACCACTCTCCAATGATTCTCCTGCATAGGTGGGTGTGGGCCCTCCCTGACTCTAGCGTCCATCTGTACCACTCTCCAATGATTCTCCTGCATAGGTCTGTGTGGCCCTTCCCTGACTCTAGCGTCCATCTATACCACAGTCTCAATTATTCTCCTGCATAGGTCTGTGCGGCCCCTCCCTGATTCTAGCGTCCATCTATACCACAGTCCCAATGATTCTCCTGCATAAGTCTATGTGGCCCCTCCCTGATTCTAGCGTCCATCTATACCACTCTCCAATGATTCTCCTGCATAGGTCTGTGCGGCCCCTTCCTGATTCTAGCGTCCATCTATACCACTCTCCAATGATTCTCCTGCATAGGTCTGTGCAGCCCCTCCCTGATTCTAGCATCCATCTATACCAAAGTCTCAATGATTCTCCTGCATAGGTCTGTGCGGCCCCTCCCTGATTCTAGTCCATCTATACCACAGTCTCAATGATTCTCCAACATAGGTCTGTGTGGCCCCTCCCTGACTCTAGCCTCCATCTATACCATGCTCCAATGATTCTCCTGCATAGATCTGTGCGTCCCCTCCCTGATTCTAGTGTCCATCTATACTACTCTCCAATGATTCTCCTGCATAGGTCTGTGTGGCCCCTCCATGATTCTAGCATCCATCTATACCACTCTCCAATGATTCTCCTGCATAGGTCTATGTGGCCCCTCCCTGATTCTAGCGTCCATCCATACCACTCTCCAGTGATTCTCCTGCATAGGTCTGTGTGGCCCCTCCCTAAATCTAGCGTCCATCTATACCACAGTCTCAATGATTCTCCTGCATAGGTCTGTGTGGCCCCTCCTTGATTCTAGCGTCCATCCATACCACTCTCCAGTGATTCTCCTGCATAGGTCTGTGTGGCCCCTCCCTAAATCTAGCGTCCATCTATACCACGCTCCAATGATTCTCCTGCATAGGTCTGTGTGGCCGCTCCCTGATTCTAGCATCCATCTATACCACAGTCTCAATGATTCTCCTGCATAGGTCTGTGTGGCCCCTCCTTGATTCTAGCGTCCATCCATACCACTCTCCAGTGTTTCTCCTGCATAGGTCTGTGTGGCCCCTCCCTAAATCTAGCGTCCATCTATACCACGCTCCAATGATTCTCCTGCATAGGTCTGTGTGGCCCCTCCCTGATTCTAGCGTCCATCTATACCACACTCCAATGATTCTCCTGCATAGGTCTGTGTGGCCTCTCCCTGATTCTAGTCCATCTATACCACACTCCAATGATTCTCCTGCATAGGTCTGTCTGACCCCACCCTGATTCTAGCGTCCATCTATACCACTCCCCAATGATTCTACCGCATAGGTCTGTGTGGCCTCTCCCTGATTCCAGCGTCCATCTATACCACTCTCCAATGATTCTCCTGCATAGGTCTGTGTGACCCCACCCTGATTCTAGCATCCATCTATACCACTCTCCAATGATTCTCCTGCATAGGTCTGTGTGGCCCCCCTGATTCTAGCATCCATCTATACCACTCTCCAATGATTCTACTGCATAGGTCTGTTTGGCCCCTCCCTGATTCTAGCATCCATCTGTACCACTCTCCAATGATTCTCCTGCATAGGTCTGTGCGGCCCCTCCCTGATTCAAGCGTCCATCTATACCACTCTCCAATGATTCTCCCGCATAGGTCTGTGTGGCCCCTCCCTGATTCTAGCATCCATCTATACCACGCTCCAATGATTCTCCTGCATAGGTCTGTGCGGCCCCTCCCTGATTCTAGCGTCCATCCATACCACTCTCCAATGATTCTCCTGCATAGGTCTGTGTGTCCCCTCCCTAACTCTAGCGTCCATCTATACCACGCTCCAATGATTCTCCTGCATAGGTCTGTGTGGCCCCTCCCTGATTCTAGCGTCCATCTATACCACTTTCTAATGATTCTCCTGCATAGGTCTGTGTGGCCCCTCCCTGATTCTAGCGTCCATCTATACCACTCTCCAATGATTCTCCTGCATAGGTCTGTGCGGCCCCTCCCTGACTCTAGCGTCCATCTATACCACTCTCCAATGATTCTCCTGCATAGGTCTGTGCGGCCCCTCCCTGATTCTAGCGTCCATCTATACCACTCTCCAATGATTCTCCCGCATAGGTGTGTGTGGCCCCTCCCTGATTCTAGCGTCCGTCTATACCACTATCCAATGATTCCCCTGCATAGGTCTGTGTGGCCCCTCCCTGATTCTTGCGTCCATCAATACCACTCTCCAATGATTCTCCTGCATAGGTCTGTGTGGCCCCTCCCTGATTCTAGCGTCCATCTATACCACACTCCAATGATTCTCCTGCATAGGTCTGTGTAGCCCCTCCCTAACTCTAGCGTCCATCTATACCACACTCCAATGATTCTCCTGCATAGGTCTGTGCGGCCCCTCCCTGATTCTAATATCCATCTATACCACTCTAAAAATGATTCTCCTGCATAGGTCTGTGTGACCCCTCCCTGATTCTAGCGTCCATCTATACCACTCTCCAATGATTCTCCTGCATAGGTCTGTGCGCCCCTCCATGATTCTACCGTCCATCTATACCACAGTCCCAATGATTCTCCTGCATAGGTCTGTGTGGCCTCTCCCTGATTCTAGTCCATCTATACCACTCCCCAATGATTCTCCTGCATAGGTCTGTGTGGCCTCTCCCTGATTCTAGCGCCCATCTATAGCACGTTCCAATGATTCTCCTGCATAGGTCTGTGTGGCCTCTCCCTGATTCTAGTCCATCTATACCACTCCCCAATGATTTTCCTGCATAGGTCTGTGTGGCCTCTCCCTGATTCTAGCGCCCATCTATAGCACGTTCCAATGATTCTCCTGCATAGGTCTGTGTGGCATCTCCCTGATTCTAGTCCATCTATACCACTCTCCAATGATTCTCCTGCATAGGTCTGTGCGGCCCCTCCCTGATTCTAGCGTCCATCTATAACACTCCCCAATGATTCTCCTGCATAGGTGCGCCCCCTCCCTGATTCTAGCGTCCATCTATACCACAGTCCAATGATTTTCCTGCATAGGAATGTGCGGTCCCTCCCTAACTCTAGCGTCATTCTATACCATTCTAAAAATTATTCTCCTGCATAGGTCTGTGCGGCCCCTCCCTGATTCTAGCGTCCATCTATACCACAGTCTCAATGATTCTCCTGCATAGGTCTGTGTGGCCCCCTCCCTGATTCTAGCGTCCATCTATACCACTCTCCAATGATTCTCCTGCATAGGTCTGTGCGGCCCCTCCCTGATTCTAGCGTCCATCTATACCACAGTCCCAATGATTCTCCTGCAGAGGTCTTTGCGGCCCCTCCCTGATTCTAGCATCCATCTGTACCACTCTCCAATGATTCTCCTGCATAGGTCTGTGCGGCCCCTCCCTGATTCAAGCGTCCATCTATACCACTCTCCAATGATTCTCCCGCATAGGTCTGTGTGGCCCCTCCCTGATTCTAGCATCCATCTATACCACGCTCCAATGATTCTCCTGCATAGGTCTTTGCGGCCCCTCCCTGATTCTAGCGTCCATCCATACCACTCTCCAATGATTCTCCTGCATAGGTCTGTGTGTCCCCTCCCTAACTCTAGCGTCCATCTATACCACACTCCAATGATTCTCCCGCATAGGTCTGTGTGTCCCCCTCCCTAACTCTAGCGTTCATCTATACCACACTCCAATGATTCTCCTGCATAGGTCTGTGTGGCCCCTCCCTGATTCTAGCGTCCATCTATACCACTATCTAATGATTCTCCTGCATAGGTCTGTGTGACCCCACCCTGATTCTAGCATCCATCTATACCACTCTCCAATGATTCTCCTGCATAGGTCTGTGTGGCCCCCCTGATTCTAGCATCCATCTATACCACTCTCCAATGATTCTACTGCATAGGTCTGTGTGGCCCCTCCCTGATTCTAGCATCCATCTGTACCACTCTCCAATGATTCTCCTGCATAGGTCTGTGCGGCCCCTCCCTGATTCAAGCGTCCATCTATACCACTCTCCAATGATTCTCCCGCATAGGTCTGTGTGGCCCCTCCCTGATTCTAGCATCCATCTATACCACGCTCCAATGATTCTCCTGCATAGGTCTGTGCGGCCCCTCCCTGATTCTAGCGTCCATCCATACCACTCTCCAATGATTCTCCTGCATAGGTCTGTGTGTCCCCTCCCTAACTCTAGCGTCCATCTATACCACGCTACAATGATTCTCCTGCATAGGTCTGTGTGGCCCCTCCCTGATTCTAGCGTCCATCTATACCACTTTCTAATGATTCTCCCGCATAGGTGTGTGTGGCCCCTCCCTGATTCTAGCGTCCGTCTATACCACTATCCAATGATTCCCCTGCATAGGTCTGTGTGGCCCCTCCCTGATTCTTGCGTCCATCTATACCACTCTCCAATGATTCTCCTGCATAGGTCTGTGTGGCCCCTCCCTGATTCTAGCGTCCATCTATACCACACTCCAATGATTCTCCTGCATAGGTCTGTGTAGCCCCTCCCTAACTCTAGCGTCCATCTATACCACACTCCAATGATTCTCCTGCATAGGTCTGTGCGGCCCCTCCCTGATTCTAATATCCATCTATACCACTCTAAAAATGATTCTCCTGCATAGGTCTGTGTGACCCCTCCCTGATTCTAGCGTCCATCTATACCACTCTCCAATGATTCTCCTGCATAGGTCTGTGCGCCCCTCCCTGATTCTACCGTCCATCTATACCACAGTCCCAATGATTCTCCTGCATAGGTCTGTGTGGCCCCTCCCTAACTCTAGCGTCCAAGTATACCACTCACCAATGTTTCTCCTGCATAGATCTGTGTGGCCTCTCCCTGATTCTAGCGTCCATCTATACCACTCTCCAATGATTCTCCTGCATAGGTCTGTGTGGCCCCTCCCTGTTTCTAGCGTCCATCTACACCACTCTCCAATCATTCTCCTGCATAGCTATGTGTGGCCTCTCCCTGATTCTAGCGCCCATCTATAGCACGTTCCAATGATTCTCCTGCATAGGTCTGTGTGGCCTCTCCCTGATTCTAGTCCATCTATACCACTCCCCAATGATTCTCCTGCATAGGTCTGTGTGGCCTCTCCCTGATTCTAGCGCCCATCTATAGCACGTTCCAATGATTCTCCTGCATAGGTCTGTGTGGCCTCTCCCTGATTCTAGTCCATCTATACCACTCCCCAATGATTCTCCTGCATAGGTCTGTGTGGCCTCTCCCTGATTCTAGCGCCCATCTATAGCACGTTCCAATGATTCTCCTGCATAGGTCTGTGTGGCCTCTCCCTGATTCTAGTCCATCTATACCACTCTCCAATGATTCTCCTGCATAGGTCTGTGCGGCCCCTCCCTGATTCTAGCGTCCATCTATAACACTCCCCAATGATTCTCCTGCATAGGTCTGTGCGCCCCCTCCCTGATTCTAGCGTCCATCTATACCACAGTCCAATGATTTTCCTGCATAGGAATGTGCGGTCCCTCCCTAACTCTAGCGTCATTCTATACCATTCTAAAAATTATTCTCCTGCATAGGTCTGTGCGGCCCCTCCCTGATTCTAGCGTCCATCTATACCACAGTCTCAATGATTCTCCTGCATAGGTCTGTGTGGCCCCCTCCCTGATTCTAGCGTCCATCTATACCACTCTCCAATGATTCTCCTGCATAGGTCTGTGCGCCCCCTCCCTGATTCTAGCGTCCATCTATACCACAGTCCCAATGATTCTCCTGCAGACGTCTTTGCGGCCCCTCCCTGATTCTAGCATCCATCTGTACCACTCTCCAATGATTCTCCTGCATAGGTCTGTGTGGCCCCTCCCTGATTCAAGCGTCCATCTATACCACTCTCCAATGATTCTCCCAGCATAGGTCTGTGTGGCCCCTCCCTGATTCTAGCATCCATCTATACCACTCTCCAATGATTCTCCTGCATAGGTCTGTGCGCCCCTCCCTGATTCTAGCGTCCACCTATACCACAGTCCCAATGATTCTCCTGCATAGGTCTGTGCGGCCCCTCCCTAACTCTAGCGTCCAAGTATACCTCTCACCAATGATTCTCCTGCATAGATATGTGTGGCCTCTCCCTGATTCTAGCGCCCATCTATAGCACGTTCCAATGATTCTCCTGCATAGGTCTGTGTGGCCCCTCCCTAACTCTAGCGTCCATCTATACCACTCTCCAATGATTCTCCTGCATAGGTCTGTGTGGCCCCTCCCTGTTTCTAGCGTCCATCTACACCACTCTCCAATCATTCTCCTGCATAGGTATGTGCGGTCCCTCCCTAACTCTAGCGTCCAAGTATACCACTCACCAATGATTCTCCTGCATAGGTCTGTGTGGCCTCTCCCTGATTCTAGCGCCCATCTATAGCACGTTCCAATGATTCTCCTGCATAGGTCTGTGTGGCCTCTCCCTGATTCTAGTCCATCTATACCACTCCCCAATGATTCTCCCGCATAGGTCTGTGCAGCCCCTCCCTGACTCTAGCGTCCATCTATAACACTCCCCAATGATTCTCCTGCATAGGTCTGTGCGCCCCCTCCCTGATTCTAGCGTCCATCTATACCACAGTCCAATGATTTTCCTGCATAGGTCTGTGCGCCCCCTCCCTGATTCTAGCGTCCATCTATACCACAGTCTCAATGATTCTCCTGCATAGGTCTGTGTGGCTCCTCCCTGATTCTAGCCTCCATCTATACCACAGTCTCAATGATTCTCTTGCATAGGTCTGTGCGGCCCCTCCCTGATTCTAGCATCCATCTATACCACAGTCTCAATGATTCTCCTGCATAGGTCTGTGCGGCCGCTCCCTAACTCTAGCGTCCATCTATACCACTCTCCAATGATTCTCCTGCATAGGTCTGTGTGGCCCCTCCCTGTTTCTAGCGTCCATCTATACCACTCTCCAATGATTCTCCTCCATAGGTCTGTGTGGCCTCTCCCTGATTCTAGCGTTCATCTATACCACTCTTCAGTGATTCTCCTGCATAGGTCTGTGCAGCCCCTCCCTGATTCTAGCGTCCATCTATACGACACTCCAATGATTCTCCTGCATAGGTCTGTGCGGCCCCTCCCTGACTCTAGCGTCCATCTATACCACAGTCTCAATGATTCTCCTGCATAGGTCTATGTGGCCCCTCCCTGATTCTAGCGTCCATCTATACCACTCTCTAATGATTCTCCTGCATAGGTCTGTGCGGCCCCTCCCAGATTCTAGCCTCCATCTATACCACTCTCCAATGATTCTCCTGCATAGGTCTGTGTGGCCCCTCCCTGACTCTAGCGTCCATCTATACCACAGTCTCAATGATTCTCCTGCATAGGTCTATGTGGCCCCTCTCTGATTCTAGCGTCCATCTATACCACTCTCCAATGATTCTCCTGCATAGGTCTGTGCGGCCCCTCCCAGATTCAAGCGTCCATCTATACCACTCTCCGATGATTCTCCTGCATAGGTCTGTGCGGCCCCTCCCTGACTCTAGCGTTCATCTATACCACTCTCCAATGAGTCTCCTGCATAGGTCTGTGTGGCCTCTCCCTGATTCTAGGGTCCGTCTATTCCACAGACTCAGTTATTCTCCTGCATAGGTCTGTGCGGCCCCTCCCTGATTCTAGTCCATCTATACAACAGTCTCAATGATTCTCCCGCATAGGTCTGTGTGGCCCCTCCCTGACTCTAGCCTCCATCTATACCACGCTCCAATGATTCTCCTGCATAGGTCTGTGTGGCCCCTCCCTGATTCTAGCGTCCATCTATACCACTCTCCAATGATGCCCCTGCATAGGTCTGTGTGACCCCTCCCTGATTCTAGCGTCCATCTATACCACAGTCCCAATGATTCTCCTGCATAGGTCTGTGCAGACCCTCCCTGATTCTAGCGTCCATCTATACCAAGCTCCAATGATTCTCCTACATAGGTCTCTGCGGCCCCTCCCTAACTCTAGCGTCCATCTATACCACTCTCCAATGATTCTCCTGCATAGGTCTGTGTGGCCCCTCCCTGATTCTAGCGTCCATCTATACCACTCTCCAATGATTCTCCTGCATAGGTCTGTGTGGCCCCACCCTGATTCTAGCGTCCATCTATACCACTCTCCAATGATTCTCCTGCATAGGTCTGTGCGCCCCCTCCCTGATTCTAGCGTCCATCTATACCACTCTCCAATGATTCTCCTGCATAGATGTGTGTGGCCCCTCCCTGATTCTAGCGTCCATCTATACCACTCTCCAATGATTCTCCTGCATAGGTGTGTGTGGCCCCTCCCTGATTCTAGCGTTCATCTATACCACTCTCCAATGATTCTCCTGCATAGGTCTGTGTGGGCCCTCCCTGACTCTAGCGTCCATCTGTACCACTCTCCAATGATTCTCCTGCATAGGTCTGTGTGGCCCTTCCCTGACTCTAGCGTCCATCTATACCACAGTCTCAATTATTCTCCTGCATAGGTCTGTGCGGCCCCTCCCTGATTCTAGCGTCCATCTATACCACAGTCCCAATGATTCTCCTGCATAAGTCTATGTGGCCCCTCCCTGATTCTAGCGTCCATCTATACCACTCTCCAATGATTCTCCTGCATAGGTCTGTGCGGCCCCTTCCTGATTCTAGCGTCCATCTATACCACTCTCCAATGATTCTCCTGCATAGGTCTGTGCAGCCCCTCCCTGATTCTAGCATCCATCTATACCAAAGTCTCAATGATTCTCCTGCATAGGTCTGTGCGGCCCCTCCCTGATTCTAGTCCATCTATACCACAGTCTCAATGATTCTCCAACATAGGTCTGTGTGGCCCCTCCCTGACTCTAGCCTCCATCTATACCATGCTCCAATGATTCTCCTGCATAGATCTGTGCGTCCCCTCCCTGATTCTAGTGTCCATCTATACCACTCTCCAGTGATTCTCCTGCATAGGTCTGTGTGGCCCCTCCATGATTCTAGCATCCATCTATACCACTCTCCAATGATTCTCCTGCATAGGTCTATGTGGCCCCTCCCTGATTCTAGCGTCCATCCATACCACTCTCCAGTGATTCTCCTGCATAGGTCTGTGTGGCCCCTCCCTAAATCTAGCGTCCATCTATACCACGCTCCAATGATTCTCCTGCATAGGTCTGTGTGGCCGCTCCCTGATTCTAGCATCCATCTATACCACAGTCTCAATGATTCTCCTGCATAGGTCTGTGTGGCCCCTCCTTGATTCTAGCGTCCATCCATACCACTCTCCAGTGATTCTCCTGCATAGGTCTGTGTGGCCCCTCCCTAAATCTAGCGTCCATCTATACCACGCTCCAATGATTCTCCTGCATAGGTCTGTGTGGCCCCTCCCTGATTCTAGCGTCCATCTATACCACACTCCAATGATTCTCCTGCATAGGTCTGTGTGGCCTCTCCCTGATTCTAGTCCATCTATACCACACTCCAATGATTCTCCTGCATAGGTCTGTCTGACCCCACCCTGATTCTAGCGTCCATCTATACCACTCCCCAATGATTCTACCGCATAGGTCTGTGTGGCCTCTCCCTGATTCCAGCGTCCATCTATACCACTCTCCAATGATTCTCCTGCATAGGTCTGTGTGACCCCACCCTGATTCTAGCATCCATCTATACCACTCTCCAATGATTCTCCTGCATAGGTCTGTGTGGCCCCCCTGATTCTAGCATCCATCTATACCACTCTCCAATGATTCTACTGCATAGGTCTGTTTGGCCCCTCCCTGATTCTAGCATCCATCTGTACCACTCTCCAATGATTCTCCTGCATAGGTCTGTGCGGCCCCTCCCTGATTCAAGCGTCCATCTATACCACTCTCCAATGATTCTCCCGCATAGGTCTGTGTGGCCCCTCCCTGATTCTAGCATCCATCTATACCACGCTCCAATGATTCTCCTGCATAGGTCTGTGCGGCCCCTCCCTGATTCTAGCGTCCATCCATACCACTCTCCAATGATTCTCCTGCATAGGTCTGTGTGTCCCCTCCCTAACTCTAGCGTCCATCTATACCACGCTCCAATGATTCTCCTGCATAGGTCTGTGTGGCCCCTCCCTGATTCTAGCGTCCATCTATACCTTTTTCTAATGATTCTCCTGCATAGGTCTGTGTGGCCCCTCCCTGATTTTAGCGTCCATCTATACCACTCTCCAATGATTCTCCTGCATAGGTCTGTGCGGCCCCTCCCTGACTCTAGCGTCCATCTATACCACTCTCCATTGATTCTCCTGCATAGGTCTGTGCGGCCCCTCCCTGATTCTAGCGTCCATCTATACCACTCTCCAATGATTCTCCCGCATAGGTGTGTGTGGCCCCTCCCTGATTCTAGCGTCCGTCTATACCACTATCCAATGATTCCCCTGCATAGGTCTGTGTGGCCCCTCCCTGATTCTTGCGTCCATCAATACCACTCTCCAATGATTCTCCTGCATAGGTCTGTGTGGCCCCTCCCTGATTCTAGCGTCCATCTATACCACACTCCAATGATTCTCCTGCATAGGTCTGTGTAGCCCCTCCCTAACTCTAGCGTCCATCTATACCACACTCCAATGATTCTCCTGCATAGGTCTGTGCGGCCCCTCCCTGATTCTAATATCCATCTATACCACTCTAAAAATGATTCTCCTGCATAGGTCTGTGTGACCCCTCCCTGATTCTAGCGTCCA
Organism: Lissotriton vulgaris; assembly: GCF_964263255.1. Taxonomy (NCBI): domain Eukaryota; kingdom Metazoa; phylum Chordata; class Amphibia; order Caudata; family Salamandridae; genus Lissotriton; species Lissotriton vulgaris. The sequence goes on along the minus strand of NC_141696.1, from coordinate 2,730,075 downwards.
TCTATACCACTCTCCAATGATTCTCCTGCATAGGTCTGTGCGCCCCTCCCTGATTCTACCGTCCATCTATACCACAGTCCCAATGATTCTCCTGCATAGGTCTGTGTGGCCCCTTCCTAACTCTAGCGTCCAAGTATACCACTCACCAATGTTTCTCCTGCATAGATCTGTGTGGCCTCTCCCTGATTCTAGCGTCCATCTACACCACTCTCCAATCATTTTCCTGCATAGGTATGTGTGGCCTCTCCCTGATTCTAGCGCCCATCTATAGCACGTTCCAATGATTCTCCTGCATAGGTCTGTGTGGCCTCTCCCTGATTCTAGTCCATCTATACCACTCCCCAATGATTCTCCTGCATAGGTCTGTGTGGCCTCTCCCTGATTCTAGCGCCCATCTATAGCACGTTCCAATGATTCTCCTGCATAGGTCTGTGTGGCCTCTCCCTGATTCTAGTCCATCTATACCACTCCCCAATGATTCTCCTGCATAGGTCTGTGTGGCCTCTCCCTGATTCTAGCGCCCATCTATAGCACGTTCCAATGATTCTCCTGCATAGGTCTGTGTGGCCTCTCCCTGATTCTAGTCCATCTATACCACTCTCCAATGATTCTCCTGCATAGGTCTGTGCGGCCCCTCCCTGATTCTAGCGTCCATCTATAACACTCCCCAATGATTCTCCTGCATAGGTCTGTGCGCCCCCTCCCTGATTCTAGCGTCCATCTATACCACAGTTCAATGATTTTCCTGCATAGGAATGTGCGGTCCCTCCCTAACTCTAGCGTCATTCTATACCATTCTAAAAATTATTCTCCTGCATAGGTCTGTGCGGCCCCTCCCTGATTCTAGCGTCCATCTATACCACAGTCTCAATGATTCTCCTGCATAGGTCTGTGTGGCCCCCTCCCTGATTCTAGCGTCCATCTATACCACTCTCCAATGATTCTCCTGCATAGGTCTGTGCGGCCCCTCCCTGATTCTAGCGTCCATCTATACCACAGTCCCAATGATTCTCCTGCAGAGGTCTTTGCGGCCCCTCCCTGATTCTAGCATCCATCTGTACCACTCTCCAATGATTCTCCTGCATAGGTCTGTGCGGCCCCTCCCTGATTCAAGCGTCCATCTATACCACTCTCCAATGATTCTCCCGCATAGGTCTGTGTGGCCCCTCCCTGATTCTAGCATCCATCTATACCACGCTCCAATGATTCTCCTGCATAGGTCTTTGCGGCCCCTCCCTGATTCTAGCGTCCATCCATACCACTCTCCAATGATTCTCCTGCATAGGTCTGTGTGTCCCCTCCCTAACTCTAGCGTCCATCTATACCACACTCCAATGATTCTCCCGCATAGGTCTGTGTGTCCCCCTCCCTAACTCTAGCGTTCATCTATACCACACTCCAATGATTCTCCTGCATAGGTCTGAATGGCCCCTCCCTGATTCTAGCGTCCATCTATACCACTATCTAATGATTCTCCTGCATAGGTCTGTGTGGCCCCTCCCTGATTCTAGCATCCATCTATACCACTCTCCAATGATTCTCCTGCATAGGTCTGTGCGGCCCCTCCCTGACTCTAGCGTCCATCTATACCACTCTCCAATGATTCTCCTGCATAGGTCTGTGCGGCCCCTCCCTGATTCTAGCGTCCATCTATACCACTCTCCAATGATTCTCCCGCATAGGTGTGTGTGGCCCCTCCCTGATTCTAGCGTCCGTCTATACCACTATCCAATGATTCTCCTGCATAGGTCTGTGTGGCCCCTCCCTGATTCTTGCGTCCATCTATACCACTCTCCAATGATTCTACTGCATAGGTCTGTGTGGCCCCTCCCTGATTCTAGCGTCCATCTATACCACACTCCAATGATTCTCCTGCATAGGTCTGTGTAGCCCCTCCCTAACTCTAGCGTCCATCTATACCACACTCCAATGATTCTCCTGCATAGGTCTGTGCGGCCCCTCCCTGATTCTAATATCCATCTATACCACTCTAAAAATGATTCTCCTGCATAGGTCTGTGTGACCCCTCCCTGATTCTAGCGTCCATCTATACCACTCTCCAATGATTCTCCTGCATAGGTCTGTGCGCCCCTCCCTGATTCTAGCGTCCATTTATACCACAGTCCCAATGATTCTCCTGCATAGGTCTGTGCGGCCCCTCCCTAACTCTAGCGTCCAAGTATACCACTCACCAATGATTCTCCTGCATAGATATGTGTGGCCTCTCCCTGATTCTAGCGCCCATCTATAGCACGTTCCAATGATTCTCCTGCATAGGTCTGTGTGGCCCCTCCCTAACTCTAGTGTCCATCTATACCACTCTCCAATTTTCTCCTGCATAGGTCTGTGTGGGCCCTCCCTGTTTCTAGCGTCCATCTACACCACTCTCCAATCATTCTCCTGCATAGGTATGTGCGGTCCCTCCCTAACTCTAGCGTCCAAGTATACCACTCACCAATGATTCTCCTGCATAGGTCTGCGTGGCCTCTCCCTGATTCTAGCGCCCATCTATAGCACGTTCCAATGATTCTCCTGCATAGGTCTGTGTGGCCTCTCCCTGATTCTAGTCCATCTATACCACTCCCCAATGATTCTCCTGCATAGGTCTGTGTGCCCCCTCCCTGACTCTAGCGTCCATCTATAACACTCCCCAATGATTCTCCTGCATAGGTCTGTGCGCCCCCTCCCTGATTCTAGCGTCCATCTATACCACAGTCCAATGATTTTCCTGCATAGGAATGTGCGGTCCCTCCCTAACTCTAGCGTCCATCTATACCATTCTAAAAATTATTCTCCTGCATAGGTCTGTGCGGCCCCTCCCTGATTCTAGCGTCCATCTATACCACAGTCTCAATGATTCTCCTGCATAGGTCTGTGTTGCCCCTCCCTGATTCTAGCGTCCATTTATACCACTCTCCAATGATTCTCCTGCATAGGTCTGTGTGCCCCCTCCCTGATTCTAGCGTCCATCTATACCACAGTCCCAATGATTCTCCTGCAGAGGTCTGTGCGGCCCCTCCCTGATTCTAGCGTCCATCTATACCACAGTCTCAATGATTCTCCTGCATAGGTCTGTGTGGCTCCTCCCTGATTCTAGCCTCCATCTATACCACAGTCTCAATGATTCTCTTGCATAGGTCTGTGTGGCCTCTCCCTGATTCTAGCGCCCATCTATAGCACGTTCCAATGATTCTCCTGCATAGGTCTGTGTGGCCTCTCCCTGATTCTAGTCCATCTATACCACTCCCCAATGATTCTCCTGCATAGGTCTGTGTGCCCCTCCCTGACTCTAGCGTCCATCTATAACACTCCCCAATGATTCTCCTGCATAGGTCTGTGCGCCCCCTCCCTGATTCTAGCGTCCATCTATACCACTCTTCAGTGATTCTCCTGCATAGGTCTGTGCAGCCCCTCCCTGATTCTAGCGTCCATCTATACCACACTCCAATGATTCTCCTGCATAGGTCTGTGCGGCCCCTCCCTGACTCTAGCGTCCATCTATACCACAGTCTCAATGATTCTCCTGCATAGGTCTATGTGGCCCCTCCCTGATTCTAGCGTCCATCTATACCACTCTCTAATGATTCTCCTGCATAGGTCTGTGCGGCCCCTCCCAGATTCTAGCCTCCATCTATACCACTCTCTAATGATTCTCCTGCATAGTTCTGTGTGGCCCCTCCCTGATTCTAGCGTCCATCTATACCACACTCCAATGATTCTCCTGCATAGGTCTGTGCGGCCCCTCCCTGACTCTAGCGTCCATCTATACCACAGTCTCAATGATTCTCCTGCATAGGTCTATGTGGCCCCTCTCTGATTCTAGCGTCCATCTATACCACTCTCCAATGATTCTCCTGCATAGGTCTGTGTGGCCCCTCCCTAACTCTAGCGTCCATCTATACCACTCCCCAATGATTCTCCCGCATAGGTCTGTGCGGCCCCTCCCTGATTCTAGCGTCCATCTATACCACTCCCAAATGATTCTCCTGCATAGGTCAGTGTGGCCCCTCCCTGATTCTAGCGTCCATCTATACCACTCTCCAATGATTCTCCTGCATAGGTCTGTGCGGCCCCTCCCAGATTCAAGCGTCCATCTATACCACTCTCCGATGATTCTCCTGCATAGGTCTGTGCGGCCCCTCCCTGACTCTAGCGTCCATCTATACCACTCTCCAATGAGTCTCCTGCATAGGTCTGTGTGGCCTCTCCCTGATTCTAGCGTCCGTCTGTTCCACAGTCTCAGTTATTCTCCTGCATAGGTCTGTGCAACCCCTCCCTGATTCTAGTCCATCTATACAACAGTCTCAATGATTCTCCCGCATAGGTCTGTGTGGCCCCTCCCTGACTCTAGCCTCCATCTATACCACGCTCCAATGATTCTCCTGCATAGGTCTGTGTGGCCCCTCCCTGATTCTAGCGTCCATCTATACCACTCTCCAATGATGCCCCTGCATAGGTCTGTGTGACCCCTCCCTGATTCTAGCGTCCATCTATACCACAGTCCCAATGATTCTCCTGCATAGGTCTGTGCAGACCCTCCCTGATTCTAGCGTCCATCTATACCAAGCTCCAATGATTCTCCTACATAGGTCTCTGCGGCCCCTCCCTAACTCTAGCGTCCATCTATACCACTCTCCAATGATTCTCCTGCATAGGTCTGTGTGGCCCCTCCCTGATTCTAGCGTCCATCTATACCACTCTCCAATGATTCTCCTGCATAGGTCTGTGCGCCCCCTCCCTGATTCTAGCGTCCATCTATACCACTCTCCAATGATTCTCCTGCATAGGTCTGTGTGGGCCCTCCCTGACTCTAGCGTCCATCTGTACCACTCTCCAATGATTCTCCTGCATAGGTCTGTGCGCCCCCTCCCTGATTCTAGCGTCCATCTATACCACTCTCCAATGATTCTCCTGCATAGGTCTGTGTGGGCCCTCCCTGACTCTAGCGTCCATCTGTACCACTCTCCAATGATTCTCCTGCATAGGTCTGTGTGGCCCCTCCCTGACTCTAGCGTCCATCTATACCACTCTCCAATGATTCTCCTGCATAGATGTGTGTGGCCCCTCCCTGATTCTAGCGTCCATCTATACCACTCTCCAATGATTCTCCTGCATAGGTCTGTGTGGGCCCTCCCTGACTCTAGCGTCCATCTGTACCACTCTCCAATGATTCTCCTGCATAGGTCTGTGTGGCCCCTCCCTGACTCTAGCGTCCATCTATACCACAGTCTCAATGATTCCCCTGCATAGGTCTGTGTGGCCCCTCCCTGATTCTAGCGTCCATCTATAACACTCTCCAATTATTCTCCTGCATAGGTCTGTGCGGCCCCTCCCTGATTCTAGCGTCCATCTATACAACAGTCCCAATGATTCTCCTGCATAAGTCTATGTGGCCCCTCCCTGATTCTAGCGTCCATCTATACCACTCTCCAATGATTCTCCTGCATAGGTCTGTGCGGCCCCTTCCTGATTCTAGCGTCCATCTATACCACTCTCCTTTGTTTCTCCTGCATAGGTCTGTGCGGCCCCTTCCTGATTCTAGCGTCCATCTATACCATGCTCCAATGATTCTCCCGCATAGGTCTGTGCGGCCCCTCCCTGATTCTAGCGTCCATCTATACTACTCTCCAATGATTCTCCTGCATAGGTCTGTGAAGGCCCCTCCCTGTTTCTAGCGTCCATCTATACCACAGTCTCAATCATTCTCCTGGAGAGGTCTGTGTGGCCCCTCCCTGATTCTAGCGTCCATCTATACCACTCTCCACTGATTCTCCTGCATAGGTCTGTGTGGCCCCTCCCTGATTCTAGCCTCCATCTATACCACACTCCAATGATTTTCCTGCATAGGTCTGTGCGGCCCCTCCCTGACTCTAGCCTCCATCTATACCACTCTCCAATGATTCTCCTGCATAGGTCTGTGTGCCCCCTCCCTGATTCTAGTCCATCTATACGACTCTCCAATGATTCTCCCGCATAGGTCTGTGTGACCCCTCCCTGATTCTAGTGTCCATCTATACCACCCTTAAATGATTCTCCTGCATAGGTCTGTGCAGCCCCTCCCTGATTCTAGCGTCCATCTATACCACTCTCCAATGATTCTCCTGCATAGGTCTGTGTGGCCCCTCCCTAATTCTAGCGTCCATCTATACCACACTCCAATGATTCTCCTGCATAGGTCTGTGTGCCCCCCCCCTGATTCTACTGTCCATCTATACCACCCTTAAATGATTCTCCTGCATAGGTCTGTGCAGCCCCTCCCTGATTCTAGCGTCCATCTATACCACTCTCCAATGATTCTCCTGCATAGGTCTGTGTGGCCCCTCCCTAATTCTAGCGTCCATCTATACCACAGTCTCAATGATTCTCCTGCATAGGTCTATGTGGCCCCTCCCTGATTCTAGCGTCCATCTATACCACTCTCTAATGATTCTCCTGTATAAGTCTGTGCGGCCCCTCCTAGATTCTAGCCTCCATCTATACCACTCTCCAATGAGTCTCCTGCATAGGTCTGTGCGGCCCCTCTCTGATTCTAGCGTCCATCTATACCACTCTCCAATGATTCTCCTGCATAGGTCTGTGCAGCCCCTCCCAGATTCTAGCGTCCATCTATACCACTCTCCAATGATTCTCCTGCATAGGTCTGTGCAGCCCCTCCCTGATTCTAGCGTCCATCTATACCACTCTCCAATGATTCTCCTGCATAGGTCTGTGCAGCCCCTCCCAGATTCTAGCGTCCATCTATACCACTCTCCAATGATTCTCCTGCATAGGTCTGTGCAGCCCCTCCCAGATTCTAGCGTCCATCTATACCACTCTCCAATGATTCTCCTGCATAGGTCTGTGCAGCCCCTCCCTGATTCTAGCGTCCATCTATACCACTCTCCAATGATTCTCCTGCATAGGTCTGTGCAGCCCCTCCCAGATTCTAGCGTCCATCTATACCACTCTCCAATGATTCTCCTGCATAGGTCTGTGCAGCCCCTCCCTGATTCTAGCGTCCATCTATACCACTCTCCAATGATTCTCCTGCATAGGTCTGTGCAGCCCCTCCCTGATTCTAGCGTCCATCTATACCACTCTCCAATGATTCTCCTGCATAGGTCTGTGCAGCCCCTCCCTGATTCTAGCGTCCATCTATACCAATCTCCAATGATTCTCCTGCATAGGTCTGTGCGGCCCCTCCCTGATTCTAGCGTCCATCTATACCACTCTCCAATGATTCTCCTGCATAGGTCTGTGCGGCCCCTCCCTGATTCTAGCCTCCATCTATACCACACTCCAATGATTTTCCTGCATAGGTCTGTGCGGCCCCTCCCTGACTCTAGCCTCCATCTATACCACTCTCCAATGATTCTCCTGCATAGGTCTGTGTGCCCCCTCCCTGATTCTAGTCCATCTATACGACTCTCCAATGATTCTCCCGCATAGGTCTGTGTGACCCCTCCCTGATTCTAGTGTCCATCTATACCACCCTTAAATGATTCTCCTGCATAGGTCTGTGCAGCCCCTCCCTGATTCTAGCGTCCATCTATACCACTCTCCAATGATTCTCCTGCATAGGTCTGTGTGGCCCCTCCCTAATTCTAGCATCCATCTATACCACGCTCCAATGATTCTCCTGCATAGGTCTGTGTGCCCCCCCCTGATTCTAGTGTCCATCTATACCACCCTTAAATGATTCTCCTGCATAGGTCTGTGCAGCCCCTCCCTGATTCTAGCGTCCATCTATACCACTCTCCAATGATTCTCCTGCATAGGTCTGTGTGGCCCCTGCCTAATTCTAGCGTCCATCTATACCACAGTCTCAATGATTCTCCTGCATAGGTCTATGTGGCCCCTCCCTGATTCTAGCATCCATCTATACCACTCTCTAATGATTCTCCTGCATAAGTCTGTGCGGCCCCTCCCAGATTCTAGCCTCCATCTATACCACTCTCCAATGAGTCTCCTGCATAGGTCTGTGCGGCCCCTCTCTGATTCTAGCGTCCATCTATACCACTCCCCAATGATTCTCCTGCATAGGTCAGTGTGGCCCCTCCCTGATTCTAGCGTCCATCTATACCACTCTCCAATGATTCTGCTGCATTGGTCTGTGTGGCCCCTCCCTAACTCTAGCGTCGATCTATACCACTCCCCAATGATTCTCCCGCATAGGTCTGTGCGGCCCCTCCCTGATTCTAGCGTCCATCTATACCACTCCCCAATGATTCTCCTGCATAGGTCAGTGTGGCCCCTCCCTGATTCTAGCGTCCATCTATACCACTCTCCAATGATTCTCCTGCATAGGTCTGTGCAGCCCCTCCCTGATTCTAGCATCCATCTATACCAAAGTCTCAATGATTCTCCTGCATAGGTCTGTGCGGCCCCTCCCTGATTTTAGTCCATCTATACCACAGTCTCAATGATTCTCCCGCATAGGTCTGTGTGGCCCCTCCCTGACTCTAGCCTCCATCTATACCACGCTCCAATGATTCTCCTGTTAGGTCTGTGCGGCCCCTCCCAGATTCCAGCGTCCATCTATACCACTCTCCAATGATTCTCCTGCATAGGTCTGGGCGTCCCCTCCCTGATTCTAGCGTCCATCTATACCACTCTCCAATGATTCTCCTGCATAGGTCTGGGCGTCCCCTCCCCGATTCTAGCGTCCATCTATACCACTCTCCAATGATTCTCCTGCATAGGTCTGTGCAGCCCCTCCCTGATTCTAGCATCCATCTATACCAAAGTCTCAATGATTCTCCTGCATAGGTCTGTGCGCCCCCTCCCTGATTCTAGTCCTTCTATACCAAAGTCTCAATGATTCTCCTGCATAGGTCTGTGTGGCCCCTCCCTGACTCTAGCCTCCATCTATACCACGCTCCAATGATTCTCCTGCATAGATCTGTGCGTCCCCTCCCTGATTCTAGTGTCCATCTATACTACTCTCCAATGATTCTCCTGCATAGGTCTGTGTGGCCCCTCCATGATTCTAGCATCCATCTATACCACTCTCCAATGATTCTCCTGCATAGGTCTGTGTGGCCCCTCCCTGATTCTAGCGTCCATCCATACCACTCTCCAGTGATTCTCCTGCATAGGTCTGTGTAGCCCCTCCCTAAATCTAGCGTCCATCTATACCACGCTCCAATGATTCTCCTGCATAGGGCTGTGCGGCCGCTCCCTGATTCTAGCATCCATCTATACCACAGTCTCAATGATTCTCCTGCATAGGTCTGTGTGGCCCCTCCCTGATTCTAGCGTCCATCTATACCACGCTCCAATGATTCTCCTGCATAGGTCTGTGTGGCCCCTCCCTGATTCTAGCGTCCGTCTATACCACTCTCCAGTGATTCTCCTGCATAGGTCTGTGTGGCCCCTCCCTAAATCTAGCGTCCATCTATACCACGCTCCAATGATTCTCCTGCATAGGTCTGTGCGGCCCCTCCCTGATTCTAGCGTCCATCTATACCACACTCCAATGATTCTCCTGCATAGGTCTGTGTGGTCCCTCTCTAACACTAGCGTCCATCTATACCACTCTCCAATGATTCTCCTGCATAGGTCTGTGTGGCCCCTCCCTGATTCTAGCGTCCATCTATACCACACTCCAATGATTCTCCTGCATAGGTCTGTGCGGCCCCTCCCTGATTCTAGCGTCCATCCATACCACTCTCCAGTGATTCTCCTGCATAGGTCTGTGTAGCCCCTCCCTAAATCTAGCGTCCATCTATACCACGCTCCAATGATTCTCCTGCATAGGTCTGTGCGGCCCCTCCCTGATTCTAGCATCCATCTATACCACAGTCCCAATGATTCTCCTGCATAGGTCTGTGTGCCCCCCCCCTGATTCTACTGTCCATCTATACCACCCTTAAATGATTCTCCTGCATAGGTCTGTGCAGCCCCTCCCTGATTCTAGCGTCCATCTATACCACTCTCCAATGATTCTCCTGCATAGGTCTGTGTGGCCCCTCCCTAATTCTAGCGTCCATCTATACCACAGTCTCAATGATTCTCCTGCATAGGTCTATGTGGCCCCTCCCTGATTCTAGCGTCCATCTATACCACTCTCTAATGATTCTCCTGTATAAGTCTGTGCGGCCCCTCCTAGATTCTAGCCTCCATCTATACCACTCTCCAATGAGTCTCCTGCATAGGTCTGTGCGACCCCTCTCTGATTCTAGCGTCCATCTATACCACTCTCCAATGATTCTCCTGCATAGGTCTGTGCAGCCCCTCCCAGATTCTAGCGTCCATCTATACCACTCTCCAATGATTCTCCTGCATAGGTCTGTGCAGCCCCTCCCTGATTCTAGCGTCCATCTATACCACTCTCCAATGATTCTCCTGCATAGGTCTTTGCAGCCCCTCCCTGATTCTAGCGTCCATCTATACCAATCTCCAATGATTCTCCTGCATAGGTCTGTGCGGCCCCTCCCTGATTCTAGCGTCCATCTATACCACTCTCCAATGATTCTCCTCCATAGGTCTGTGCGGCCCCTCCCTGATTCTAGCCTCCATCTATACCACACTCCAATGATTTTCCTGCATAGGTCTGTGCGGCCCCTCCCTGACTCTAGCCTCCATCTATACCACTCTCCAATGATTCTCCTGCATAGGTCTGTGTGCCCCCTCCCTGATTCTAGTCCATCTATACGACTCTCCAATGATTCTCCCGCATAGGTCTGTGTGACCCCTCCCTGATTCTAGTGTCCATCTATACCACCCTTAAATGATTCTCCTGCATAGGTCTGTGCAGCCCCTCCCTGATTCTAGCGTCCATCTATACCACTCTCCAATGATTCTCCTGCATAGGTCTGTGTGGCCCCTCCCTAATTCTAGCATCCATCTATACCACGCTCCAATGATTCTCCTGCATAGGTCTGTGTGCCCCCCCCTGATTCTAGTGTCCATCTATACCACCCTTAAATGATTCTCCTGCATAGGTCTGTGCAGCCCCTCCCTGATTCTAGCGTCCATCTATACCACTCTCCAATGATTCTCCTGCATAGGTCTGTGTGGCCCCTGCCTAATTCTAGCGTCCATCTATACCACAGTCTCAATGATTCTCCTGCATAGGTCTATGTGGCCCCTCCCTGATTCTAGCATCCATCTATACCACTCTCTAATGATTCTCCTGCATAAGTCTGTGCGGCCCCTCCCAGATTCTAGCCTCCATCTATACCACTCTCCAATGAGTCTCCTGCATAGGTCTGTGCGGCCCCTCTCTGATTCTAGCGTCCATCTATACCACTCCCCAATGATTCTCCTGCATAGGTCAGTGTGGCCCCTCCCTGATTCTAGCGTCCATCTATACCACTCTCCAATGATTCTGCTGCATTGGTCTGTGTGGCCCCTCCCTAACTCTAGCGTCGATCTATACCACTCCCCAATGATTCTCCCGCATAGGTCTGTGCGGCCCCTCCCTGATTCTAGCGTCCATCTATACCACTCCCCAATGATTCTCCTGCATAGGTCAGTGTGGCCCCTCCCTGATTCTAGCGTCCATCTATACCACTCTCCAATGATTCTCCTGCATAGGTCTGTGCAGCCCCTCCCTGATTCTAGCATCCATCTATACCAAAGTCTCAATGATTCTCCTGCATAGGTCTGTGCGGCCCCTCCCTGATTTTAGTCCATCTATACCACAGTCTCAATGATTCTCCCGCATAGGTCTGTGTGGCCCCTCCCTGACTCTAGCCTCCATCTATACCACGCTCCAATGATTCTCCTGTTAGGTCTGTGCGGCCCCTCCCAGATTCCAGCGTCCATCTATACCACTCTCCAATGATTCTCCTGCATAGGTCTGGGCGTCCCCTCCCTGATTCTAGCGTCCATCTATACCACTCTCCAATGATTCTCCTGCATAGGTCTGGGCGTCCCCTCCCCGATTCTAGCGTCCATCTATACCACTCTCCAATGATTCTCCTGCATAGGTCTGTGCAGCCCCTCCCTGATTCTAGCATCCATCTATACCAAAGTCTCAATGATTCTCCTGCATAGGTCTGTGCGGCCCCTCCCTGATTCTAGTCCTTCTATACCAAAGTCTCAATGATTCTCCTGCATAGGTCTGTGTGGCCCCTCCCTGACTCTAGCCTCCATCTATACCACGCTCCAATGATTCTCCTGCATAGATCTGTGCGTCCCCTCCCTGATTCTAGTGTCCATCTATACTACTCTCCAATGATTCTCCTGCATAGGTCTGTGTGGCCCCTCCATGATTCTAGCATCCATCTATACCACTCTCCAATGATTCTCCTGCATAGGTCTGTGTGGCCCCTCCCTGATTCTAGCGTCCATCCATACCACTCTCCAGTGATTCTCCTGCATAGGTCTGTGTAGCCCCTCCCTAAATCTAGCGTCCATCTATACCACGCTCCAATGATTCTCCTGCATAGGGCTGTGCGGCCGCTCCCTGATTCTAGCATCCATCTATACCACAGTCTCAATGATTCTCCTGCATAGGTCTGTGTGGCCCCTCCCTGATTCTAGCGTCCATCTATACCACGCTCCAATGATTCTCCTGCATAGGTCTGTGTGGCCCCTCCCTGATTCTAGCGTCCGTCTATACCACTCTCCAGTGATTCTCCTGCATAGGTCTGTGTGGCCCCTCCCTAAATCTAGCGTCCATCTATACCACGCTCCAATGATTCTCCTGCATAGGTCTGTGCGGCCCCTCCCTGATTCTAGCGTCCATCTATACCACACTCCAATGATTCTCCTGCATAGGTCTGTGTGGTCCCTCTCTAACACTAGCGTTCATCTATACCACTCTCCAATGATTCTCCTGCATAGGTCTGTGTGGCCCCTCCCTGATTCTAGCGTCCATCTATACCACACTCCAATGATTCTCCTGCATAGGTCTGTGCGGCCCCTCCCTGATTCTAGCGTCCATCCATACCACTCTCCAGTGATTCTCCTGCATAGGTCTGTGTAGCCCCTCCCTAAATCTAGCGTCCATCTATACCACGCTCCAATGATTCTCCTGCATAGGTCTGTGCGGCCGCTCCCTGATTCTAGCATCCATCTATACCACAGTCTCAATGATTCTCCTGCATAGGTCTGTGTGGCCCCTCCCTGATTCTAGCGTCCATCTATACCACGCTCCAATGATTCTCCTGCATAGGTCTGTGTGGCCCCTCCCTGATTCTAGCGTCCGTCTATACCACTCTCCAGTGATTCTCCTGCATAGGTCTGTGTGGCCCCTCCCTAAATCTAGCGTCCATCTATACCACGCTCCAATGATTCTCCTGCATAGGTCTGTGCGGCCCCTCCCTGATTCTAGCGTCCATCTATACCACACTCCAATGATTCTCCTGCATAGGTCTGTGTGGTCCCTCTCTAACACTAGCGTCCATCTATACCACTCTCCAATGATTCTCCTGCATAGGTCTGTGTGGCCCCTCCCTGATTCTAGCGTCCATCTATACCACGCTCCAATGATTCTCCTGCATAGGTCTGTGTGGCCCCTCCCTGATTCTAGCGTCCATCTATACCACTCTCCAGTGATTCTCCTGCATAGGTCTGTGCGGCCCCTCCCTGATTCTAGCATCCATCTATACCACACTCCAATGATTCTCCTGCATAGGTCTGTGTGGTCCCTCTCTAACACTAGCGTCCATCTATACCACTCTCCAATGATTCTCCTGCATAGGTCTGTGTGGTCCCTCTCTAACACTAGCGTCCATCTATACCACTCTCCAATGATTCTCCTGCATAGGTCTGTGCAGCCCCTCCCTGATTCTAGCGTCCATCCATACCACTCTCCAGTGATTCTCCTGCATAGGTCTGTGCGGCCCCTCCCTGATTCTAGCATCCATCTATACCACTCCCCAATGATTCTCCTGCATAGGTCTGTGCGGCCCCTCCCTGATTCTAGCGTCCATCTATACCACTCTCCAATGAGTCTCCTGCATAGGTCTGTGCGGCCCCTCTCTGATTCTAGCGTCCATCTATACCACTCTCCAATGATTCTACTGCATAGGTCTGTGCGGCCCCTCCCTGATTCTAGCGTCCATCTATACCACTCTCCAATGATTCTCCTGAATAGGTCTGTGCGGCCCCTCCCTGATTCTAGCATCCATCTATACCACTCCCCAATGATTCTCCTGCATAGGTCTGTGCGGCCCCTCCCTGATTCTAGCGTCCATCTATACCACTCTCCAATGAGTCTCCTGCATAGGTCTGTGCGGCCCCTCTCTGATTCTAGCGTCCATCTATACCACTCTCCAATGATTCTCCTGCATAGGTCTGTGCGGCCCCTCCCTGAATCTAGCGTCCATCTATACCACTCTCCAATGATTCTCCTGCATAGGTCTGTGCGGCCCCTCCCTGATTCTAGCGTCCATCTATACCACTCTCCAGTGATTCTCCTGCATAGGTCTATGAGGCCCCTCCCTGATTCTAGCGTCCATCTATACCACTCTCCAATGATTCTCCTGCATAGGTCTGTGCGGCCCCTCCCTGAATCTAGTGTCCATCTATACCACTCTCCAATGATTCTCCTGCATAGGTCTGTGCGGCCCCTCCCTGAATCTAGCGTCCATCTATACCACTCTCCAATGATTCTCCTGCATAGGTCTGTGCGGCCCCTCCCTGACTCTAGCGTCCATCTATACCACAGTCTCAATGATTCCCCTGCATAGGTCTGTGTGGCCCCTCCCTGATTCTAGCGTCCATCTATACCACTCTCCAATGATTCTCCTGCATAGGTCTGTGCGGCCCTCCCTGATTCTAACGTCCATCTATACCACAGTCTCAATGATTCTCCTGCATAGGTCTGTGTGGCCCCTCCCTGATTCTAGCGTCCATCTATACCACTCCCCAATGATTCTCCTGCATAGGTCTGTGTGGCCCCTCCCTGATTCTAGCGTCCATCTATACCACTCTCCAATGAGTCTCCTGCATAGGTCTGTGCGGCCCCTCTCTGATTCTAGCGTCCATCTATACCACTCTCCAATGATTCTCCTGCATAGGTCTGTGCGGCCCCTCCCTGATTCTAGCGTCCATCTATACCACTCTCCAATGATTCTCCTGAATAGGTCTGTGCGGCCCCTCCCTGATTCTAGCATCCATCTATACCACTCCCCAATGATTCTCCTGCATAGGTCTGTGCGGCCCCTCCCTGATTCTAGCGTCCATCTATACCACTCTCCAGTGATTCTCCTGCATAGGTCTATGAGGCCCCTCCCTGATTCTAGCGTCCATCTATACCACTCTCCAATGATTCTCCTGCATAGGTCTGTGCGGCCCCTCCCTGAATCTAGTGTCCATCTATACCACTCTCCAATGATTCTCCTGCATAGGTCTGTGCGGCCCCTCCCTGAATCTAGCGTCCATCTATACCACTCTCCAATGATTCTCCTGCATAGGTCTGTGCGGCCCCTCCCTGACTCTAGCGTCCATCTATACCACAGTCTCAATGATTCCCCTGCATAGGTCTGTGTGGCCCCTCCCTGTTTCTAGCGTCCATCTATACCACTCTCCAATGATTCTCCTGCATAGGTCTGTGCGGCCCATCCCTAACTCTAGCATCCATCTATACCACAGTCTCAATGATTCTCCTGCATAGGTCTGTGCGGCCCCTCCCTGACTCTAGCGTCCATCTATACCACAGTCTCAATGATTCCCCTGCATAGGTCTGTGTGGCCCCTCCCTGTTTCTAGCGTCCATCTATACCACTCTCCAATGATTCTCCTGCATAGGTCTGTGCGGCCCATCCCTAACTCTAGCGTCCATCTATACCACTCTCCAATGATTCTCCTGCATAGGTCTGTGCTCCCCTCCCTGATTCTAGCATCCATCTATACCACTCTCCAATGATTCCCCTGCATAGGTCTGTGTGGCCCCTCCCTGTTTCTAGCGTCCATCTATACCACTCCCCAATGATTCTCCTGCATAGGTCTGTGCGGCCCCTCCCTGACTCTAGCGTCCATCTATACCACAGTCTCAATGATTCCCCTGCATAGGTCTGTGTGGCCCCTCCCTGTTTCTAGCGTCCATCTATACCACTCTCCAATGATTCCCCTGCATAGGTCTGTGCGGCCCCTCCCTGACTCTAGCGTCCATCTATACCACTCTCCAATGATTCTCCTGCATAGGTCTGTGCGGCCCATCCCTAACTCTAGCATCCATCTATACCACTCTCCAATGATTCTCCTGCATAGGTCTGTGCGGCCCCTCCCTGACTCTAGCGTCCATCTATACCACAGTCTCAATGATTCCCCTGCATAGGTCTGTGTGGCCCCTCCCTGTTTCTAGCGTCCATCTATACCACTCTCCAATGATTCTCCTGCATAGGTCTGTGCGGCCCATCCCTAACTCTAGCGTCCATCTATACCACTCTCCAATGATTCTCCTGCATAGGTCTGTGTGGCCCATCCCTAACTCTAGCGTCCATCTATACCAAACTCCAATGATTCTCCTGCATAGGTCCGTGTGGCCCATCCCTAACTCTAGCGTCCATCTATACCACTCTCCAATGATTCTCCTGCATAGGTCTGTGTGGCCCCTCCCTGATTCTACTGTCCATCTATACCACTCTCCAATGATTCTCCCGCATAGGTCTGTGCGGCCCCTCCCTGATTCTAGCGTCCATCTATACCACTCTCCAATGATTCTCCTGCATAGGTCTATGTGGCCCCTCCCTGATTCTACTGTCCATCTATACCACTCTCCAATGATTCTCCCGCATAGGTCTGTGTGGCCCCTCCCTGATTCTACTGTCCATCTCTACCACTCTCCAATGATTCTCCCGCATAGGTCTGTGCGGCCCCTCCCTGATTCTAGCGTCCATCTATACCACTCTCCAATGATTCTCCTGCATAGGTCTGTGTGGCCCCTCCCTGATTCTAGCGTCCATCTATACCACACTCCAATGATTCTCCTGCATAGGTCTGTGTGGCCCATCCCTAACTCTAGCGTCCATCTATACCACTCTCCAATGATTCTCCTGCATAGGTCTGTGTGGCCCCTCCCTGATTCTAGCGTCCATCTATACCACTCTCCAATGATTCTCCTGCATAGGTCTGTGTGGCCCCTCCCTGATTCTAGCGTCCATCTATACCACACTCCAATGATTCTCCTGCATAGGTCTGTGCGGTCCCTCCCTGATTCTAGCGTCTATCTATACCACTCTCCAATGATTCTCCTGCATAGGTCTGTGTGGCCCCTCCCTGATTCTAGCGTCCATCTATACCACTCTCCAATGATTCTCCTGCATAGGTCTGTGCGGCCCCTCCCTGATTCTAGCGACCATCTATACCACTCTCCAATGATTCTCCTGCATAGGTCTGTGTGGCCCCTCCCTAACTCTAGTGTCCATCTATACCACTCTCCAATGATTCTCCTGCATAGGCCTGTGCGGCCCCTCCCTGATTCTAGCCTCCATCTATACCACTCTCCAATGATTCTCCTGCATAGGTCTGTGTGGCCTCTCCCTGATTCTAGCGTCCATCTATACCACTCTCCAATGATTCTCCTGCATAGGTCAGTGTGGCCCCTCCCTGATTCTAGCGTCCATCCATACCACTCTCCAGTGATTCTCCTGCATAGGTCTGTGCGGCCCCTCCCTGATTCTAGCGTCCATCTATACCACACTCCAATGATTCTCCTGCACAGGTCTGTGCGGCCCCTCCCTGATTCTAGCGTCCATCTCTACCACACTCCAATGATTCTCCTGCATAGGTCTGTGTGGCCCCTCCCTGATTCTAGCGTCCTCACCTCTAAGGAGAGGCTCTTGTCTATTCCCTATGGAGAGGGAGGGGTCTCCTGTATAGTTCTGTGCGGCCCCTCCCTAATTCTAGCGTCCATCTATACCACTCCCCAATGATTCTCCCGCATAGGTCTGTGTGCCCCCTCCCTGATTCTAGCGTCCATCTATACCACTCCCCAATGATTCTCCTGCATAGGTCGGTGTGGCCCCTCCCTGATTCTAGCGTCCATCTATACCACTCTCCAATGATTCTCCTGCATAGGCCTGTGTGGCCCCTCCCTGATTCTAGCGTCCATCTATACCACTATCTAATGATTCTCCTGCATAGGTCTGTGTGGCCCCTCCCTGACTCTAGTCCATCTATACCACTCTCCAATGATTCTCCTGCATAGGCCTGTGTGGCCCCTCCCTGATTCTAGCGTCCATCTATACCACTCTCCAATGATTCTCCTGCATAGGTCTGTGTGGCCCCTCCCTGATTCTAGCGTCCATCTATACCACACTCCAATGATTCTCCTGCATAGGTCTGTGCGGCCCCTCCCTGACTCTAGCGTCCATCTATACCACTCTCCAATGATTCTCCTGCATAGGCCTGTGTGGCCCCTCCCTGATTCTAGCATCCATCTATACCACACTCCAATGATTCTCCTGCATAGGTCTGTGTGGCCCCTCCCTGATTCTAGCGTCCATCTATACCACTCTCCAATGATTCTCCTGCATAGGTCTGTGCGGCCTCTCCCTGATTCTAGCATCCATCTATACCACACTCCAATGATTCTCCTGCATAGGTCTGTGTGGCCCCTCCCTGATTCTAGCGTCCATCTATACCACACTCCAATGATTCTCCTGCATAGGTCTGTGTGGCCCCTCCCTGATTCTAGCATCCATCTATACCACTCTCCAATGATTCTCCTGCATAGGCCTGTGTGGCCCCTCCCTGATTCTAGCGTCCATCTATACCACTTTCTAATGATTCTCCTGCATAGGTCTGTGTGGCCCCTCCCTGATTCTAGCGTCCATCTATACCACTCTCCAATGATTCTCCTGCATAGGTCTGTGTGGCCCCTCCCTGATTCTAGCGTCCATCTATACCACTCTCCAATGATTCTCCTGCATAGGCCTGTGTGGCCCCTCCCTGATTCTAGCATCCATCTATACCACACTCCAATGATTCTCCTGCATAGGTCTGTGTGGCCCCTCCCTGATTCTAGCGTCCATCTATACCACTCTCCAATGATTCTCCTGCATAGGTCTGTGCGGCCTCTCCCTGATTCTAGCATCCATCTATACCACACTCCAATGATTCTCCTGCATAGGTCTGTGTGGCCCCTCCCTGATTCTAGCGTCCATCTATACCACTCTCCAATGATTCTCCTGCATAGGTCTGTGTGGCCTCTCCCTGACTCTAGCGTCCATCTATACCACTCTCCAATGATTCTCCTGCATAGGTCTGTGTGGCCCCTCCCTGACTCTAGCGTCCATCTATTCCACTCTCCAATGATTCTCCCGCATAGGTCTGTGCAGCCCCTCCCTGAT
Organism: Lissotriton vulgaris; assembly: GCF_964263255.1. Taxonomy (NCBI): domain Eukaryota; kingdom Metazoa; phylum Chordata; class Amphibia; order Caudata; family Salamandridae; genus Lissotriton; species Lissotriton vulgaris. The sequence goes on along the minus strand of NC_141696.1, from coordinate 2,710,847 downwards.
TCTAGCGTCCATCCATACCACTCTCCAATGATTCTCCTGCATAGGTCTGTGTGGCCCCTCCCTGATTCTAGCGTCCATCTATTCCACTCTCCAATGATTCTCCCGCATAGGTCTGTGCAGCCCCTCCCTGATTCTAGCGTCCATCCATACCACTCTCCAATGATTCTCCTGCATAGGTCTGTGTGGCCCCCTCCCTGATTCTAGCGTCCATCTATACCACTCTCCAATGATTCTCCCGCATAGGTCTGTGCAGCCCCTCCCTGATTCTAGCGTCCATCCATACCACTCTCCAATGATTCTCCTGCATAGCTCTGTGTGGCCTCTCCCTGATTCTAGCGTCCATCTATACCACTCTCCAATGATTCTCCCGCATAGGTCTGTGCAGCCCCTCCCTGATTCTAGCGTCCATCTATACCACTCTCCAATGATTCTCCCGCATAGGTCTGTGCAGCCCCTCCCTGATTCTAGCGTCCATCTATACCACTCTCCAATGATTCTCCCGCATAGGTCTGTGCAGCCCCTCCCTGATTCTAGCGTCCATCCATACCACTCTCCAATGATTCTCCTGCATAGCTCTGTGTGGCCCCTCCCTGATTCTAGCGTCCATCTATACCACTTTCTAATGATTCTCCTGCATAGGTCTGTGTGGCCCCTCCCTGATTCTAGCATCCATCTATACCACACTCCAATGATTCTCCTGCATAGGTCTGTGTGGCCCCTCCCTGATTCTAGCGTCCATCTATACCACTCTCCAATGATTCTCCTGCATAGGTCTGTGCGGCCTCTCCCTGATTCTAGCATCCATCTATACCACACTCCAATGATTCTCCTGCATAGGTCTGTGTGGCCCCTCCCTGATTCTAGCGTCCATCTATACCACTCTCCAATGATTCTCCTGCATAGGTCTGTGTGGCCTCTCCCTGACTCTAGCGTCCATCTATACCACTCTCCAATGATTCTCCTGCATAGGTCTGTGTGACCCCTCCCTGAGTCTAGCGTCCATCTATACCACTCTCCAATGATTCTCCTGCATAGGTCTGTGTGGCCTCTCCCTGACTCTAGCGTCCATCTATACCACGCTCCAATGATTCTCCTGCATAGGTCTGTGTGGCCCCTCCCTGACTCTAGCGTCCATCTATTCCACTCTCCAATGATTCTCCCGCATAGGTCTGTGCAGCCCCTCCCTGATTCTAGCGTCCATCCATACCACTCTCCAATGATTCTCCTGCATAGGTCTGTGTGGCCCCTCCCTGATTCTAGCGTCCATCTATTCCACTCTCCAATGATTCTCCCGCATAGGTCTGTGCAGCCCCTCCCTGATTCTAGCGTCCATCCATACCACTCTCCAATGATTCTCCTGCATAGGTCTGTGTGGCCCCTCCCTGATTCTAGCGTCCATCTATACCACTCTCCAACGATTCTCCTGCATAGGTCTGTGTGGCCCCTCCCTGATTCTAGCGTCCATCTCTACCACTCTCCAATGATTCTCCCGCATAGGTCTGTGCACCCCCTCCCTGATTCTAGCGTCCATCTATACCACAGTCTCAATGATTCTCCTGCATAGGTCTGTGTGGCCCCTCCCTGATTCTAGCGTCCATCTATACCACTCTCCAATGATTCTCCTGCATAGCTCTGTGTGGCCTCTCTCTGATTCTAGTCCATCTATACCACACTCCAATGATTCTCCTGCATAGGTCTGTGTGGCCCCTCCCTGATTCTAGCGTCCATCTATACCACTCTCCAATGATTCTCCTGCATAGGTCTGTGCGGCCTCTCCCTGATTCTAGCATCCATCTATACCACACTCCAATGATTCTCCTGCATAGGTCTGTGTGGCCCCTCCCTGATTCTAGCGTCCATCTATACCACACTCCAATGATTCTCCTGCATAGGTCTGTGTGGCCCCTCCCTGATTCTAGCATCCATCTATACCACTCTCCAATGATTCTCCTGCATAGGTCTGTGCGGCCTCTCCCTGATTCTAGCATCCATCTATACCACACTCCAATGATTCTCCTGCATAGGTCTGTGTGGCCCCTCCCTGATTCTAGCGTCCATCTATACCACACTCCAATGATTCTCCTGCATAGGTCTGTGTGGCCCCTCCCTGATTCTAGCATCCATCTATACCACTCTCCAATGATTCTCCTGCATAGGCCTGTGTGGCCCCTCCCTGATTCTAGCGTCCATCTATACCACTTTCTAATGATTCTCCTGCATAGGTCTGTGTGGCCCCTCCCTGATTCTAGCGTCCATCTATACCACTCTCCAATGATTCTCCTGCATAGGTCTGTGTGGCCCCTCCCTGATTCTAGCGTCCATCTATACCACTCTCCAATGATTCTCCTGCATAGGCCTGTGTGGCCCCTCCCTGATTCTAGCATCCATCTATACCACACTCCAATGATTCTCCTGCATAGGTCTGTGTGGCCCCTCCCTGATTCTAGCGTCCATCTATACCACTCTCCAATGATTCTCCTGCATAGGTCTGTGCGGCCTCTCCCTGATTCTAGCATCCATCTATACCACACTCCAATGATTCTCCTGCATAGGTCTGTGTGGCCCCTCCCTGATTCTAGCGTCCATCTATACCACTCTCCAATGATTCTCCTGCATAGGTCTGTGTGGCCTCTCCCTGACTCTAGCGTCCATCTATACCACTCTCCAATGATTCTCCTGCATAGGTCTGTGTGGCCCCTCCCTGACTCTAGCGTCCATCTATTCCACTCTCCAATGATTCTCCCGCATAGGTCTGTGCAGCCCCTCCCTGATTCTAGCGTCCATCCATACCACTCTCCAATGATTCTCCTGCATAGGTCTGTGTGGCCCCTCCCTGATTCTAGCGTCCATCTATTCCACTCTCCAATGATTCTCCCGCATAGGTCTGTGCAGCCCCTCCCTGATTCTAGCGTCCATCCATACCACTCTCCAATGATTCTCCCGCATAGGTCTGTGTGGCCCCCTCCCTGATTCTAGCGTCCATCCATACCACTCTCCAATGATTCTCCCGCATAGGTCTGTGCAGCCCCTCCCTGATTCTAGCGTCCATCCATACCACTCTCCAATGATTCTCCTGCATAGCTCTGTGTGGCCTCTCCCTGATTCTAGCGTCCATCTATACCACTCTCCAATGATTCTCCCGCATAGGTCTGTGCAGCCCCTCCCTGATTCTAGCGTCCATCTATACCACTCTCCAATGATTCTCCCGCATAGGTCTGTGCAGCCCCTCCCTGATTCTAGCGTCCATCTATACCACTCTCCAATGATTCTCCCACATAGGTCTGTGCAGCCCCTCCCTGATTCTAGCGTCCATCCATACCACTCTCCAATGATTCTCCTGCATAGCTCTGTGTGGCCCCTCCCTGATTCTAGCGTCCATCTATACCACTTTCTAATGATTCTCCTGCATAGGTCTGTGTGGCCCCTCCCTGATTCTAGCATCCATCTATACCACACTCCAATGATTCTCCTGCATAGGTCTGTGTGGCCCCTCCCTGATTCTAGCGTCCATCTATACCACTCTCCAATGATTCTCCTGCATAGGTCTGTGCGGCCTCTCCCTGATTCTAGCATCCATCTATACCACACTCCAATGATTCTCCTGCATAGGTCTGTGTGGCCCCTCCCTGATTCTAGCGTCCATCTATACCACTCTCCAATGATTCTCCTGCATAGGTCTGTGTGGCCTCTCCCTGACTCTAGCGTCCATCTATACCACTCTCCAATGATTCTCCTGCATAGGTCTGTGTGACCCCTCCCTGAGTCTAGCGTCCATCTATACCACTCTCCAATGATTCTCCTGCATAGGTCTGTGTGGCCTCTCCCTGACTCTAGCGTCCATCTATACCACGCTCCAATGATTCTCCTGCATAGGTCTGTGTGGCCCCTCCCTGACTCTAGCGTCCATCTATTCCACTCTCCAATGATTCTCCCGCATAGGTCTGTGCAGCCCCTCCCTGATTCTAGCGTCCATCCATACCACTCTCCAATGATTCTCCTGCATAGGTCTGTGTGGCCCCTCCCTGATTCTAGCGTCCATCTATTCCACTCTCCAATGATTCTCCCGCATAGGTCTGTGCAGCCCCTCCCTGATTCTAGCGTCCATCCATACCACTCTCCAATGATTCTCCTGCATAGGTCTGTGTGGCCCCTCCCTGATTCTAGCGTCCATCTATACCACTCTCCAACGATTCTCCTGCATAGGTCTGTGTGGCCCCTCCCTGATTCTAGCGTCCATCTCTACCACTCTCCAATGATTCTCCCGCATAGGTCTGTGCACCCCCTCCCTGATTCTAGCGTCCATCTATACCACAGTCTCAATGATTCTCCTGCATAGGTCTGTGTGGCCCCTCCCTGATTCTAGCGTCCATCTATACCACTCTCCAATGATTCTCCTGCATAGCTCTGTGTGGCCTCTCTCTGATTCTAGTCCATCTATACCACACTCCAATGATTCTCCTGCATAGGTCTGTGTGACCGCACCCTGATTCTAGCGTCAATCTATACCACTCTCCAATGATTCTCCTGCATAGCTCTGTGTGGCCCCTCCCTGATTCTAGTCCATCTATACCACTCCCCAATGATTCTCCTGCATAGGTCTGTGTGCCCCCTCCCTGATTCTAGCGTCCGTCTATACCACTATCCAATGATTCTCCCGCATAGGTCTGTGCGGCCCCTCCCTGATTCTAGCGTCCATCTATACCACTCCCCAATGATTCTCCTGCATAGGTCTGTGCGGCCCCTCCCTGATTCTAGCGTCCATCTATACCACTCTCCAGTGATTCTCCTGCATAGGTCTATGAGGCCCCTCCCTGATTCTAGCGTCCATCTATACCACTCTCCAATGATTCTCCTGCATAGGTCTGTGCGGCCCCTCCCTGAATCTAGTGTCCATCTATACCACTCTCCAATGATTCTCCTGCATAGGTCTGTGCGGCCCCTCCCTGAATCTAGCGTCCATCTATACCACTCTCCAATGATTCTCCTGCATAGGTCTGTGCGGCCCCTCCCTGACTCTAGCGTCCATCTATACCACAGTCTCAATGATTCCCCTGCATAGGTCTGTGTGGCCCCTCCCTGTTTCTAGCGTCCATCTATACCACTCTCCAATGATTCTCCTGCATAGGTCTGTGCGGCCCATCCCTAACTCTAGCATCCATCTATACCACAGTCTCAATGATTCTCCTGCATAGGTCTGTGCGGCCCCTCCCTGACTCTAGCGTCCATCTATACCACAGTCTCAATGATTCCCCTGCATAGGTCTGTGTGGCCCCTCCCTGTTTCTAGCGTCCATCTATACCACTCTCCAATGATTCTCCTGCATAGGTCTGTGCGGCCCATCCCTAACTCTAGCGTCCATCTATACCACTCTCCAATGATTCTCCTGCATAGGTCTGTGCTCCCCTCCCTGATTCTAGCATCCATCTATACCACTCTCCAATGATTCCCCTGCATAGGTCTGTGTGGCCCCTCCCTGTTTCTAGCGTCCATCTATACCACTCCCCAATGATTCTCCTGCATAGGTCTGTGCGGCCCCTCCCTGACTCTAGCGTCCATCTATACCACAGTCTCAATGATTCCCCTGCATAGGTCTGTGTGGCCCCTCCCTGTTTCTAGCGTCCATCTATACCACTCTCCAATGATTCCCCTGCATAGGTCTGTGCGGCCCCTCCCTGACTCTAGCGTCCATCTATACCACTCTCCAATGATTCTCCTGCATAGGTCTGTGCGGCCCATCCCTAACTCTAGCATCCATCTATACCACTCTCCAATGATTCTCCTGCATAGGTCTGTGCGGCCCCTCCCTGACTCTAGCGTCCATCTATACCACAGTCTCAATGATTCCCCTGCATAGGTCTGTGTGGCCCCTCCCTGTTTCTAGCGTCCATCTATACCACTCTCCAATGATTCTCCTGCATAGGTCTGTGCGGCCCATCCCTAACTCTAGCGTCCATCTATACCACTCTCCAATGATTCTCCTGCATAGGTCTGTGTGGCCCATCCCTAACTCCAGCGTCCATCTATACCACACTCCAATGATTGTCCTGCATAGGTCCGTGTGGCCCATCCCTAACTCTAGCGTCCATCTATACCACTCTCCAATGATTCTCCTGCATAGGTCGGTGTGGCCCCTCCCTGATTCTACTGTCCATCTATACCACTCTCCAATGATTCTCCCGCATAGGTCTGTGCGGCCCCTCCCTGATTCTAGCGTCCATCTATACCACTCTCCAATGATTCTCCTGCATAGGTCTATGTGGCCCCTCCCTGATTCTACTGTCCATCTATACCACTCTCCAATGATTCTCCCGCATAGGTCTGTGTGGCCCCTCCCTGATTCTACTGTCCATCTCTACCACTCTCCAATGATTCTCCCGCATAGGTCTGTGCGGCCCCTCCCTGATTCTAGCGTCCATCTATACCACTCTCCAATGATTCTCCTGCATAGGTCTGTGTGGCCCCTCCCTGATTCTAGCGTCCATCTATACCACACTCCAATGATTCTCCTGCATAGGTCTGTGTGGCCCATCCCTAACTCTAGCGTCCATCTATACCACTCTCCAATGATTCTCCTGCATAGGTCTGTGTGGCCCCTCCCTGATTCTAGCGTCCATCTATACCACTCTCCAATGATTCTCCTGCATAGGTCTGTGTGGCCCCTCCCTGATTCTAGCGTCCATCTATACCACACTCCAATGATTCTCCTGCATAGGTCTGTGCGGTCCCTCCCTGATTCTAGCGTCTATCTATACCACTCTCCAATGATTCTCCTGCATAGGTCTGTGTGGCCCCTCCCTGATTCTAGCGTCCATCTATACCACTCTCCAATGATTCTCCTGCATAGGTCTGTGCGGCTCCTCCCTGATTCTAGCGACCATCTATACCACTCTCCAATGATTCTCCTGCATAGGTCTGTGTGGCCCCTCCCTAACTCTAGTGTCCATCTATACCACTCTCCAATGATTCTCCTGCATAGGCCTGTGCGGCCCCTCCCTGATTCTAGCCTCCATCTATACCACTCTCCAATGATTCTCCTGCATAGGTCTGTGTGGCCTCTCCCTGATTCTAGCGTCCATCTATACCACTCTCCAATGATTCTCCTGCATAGGTCAGTGTGGCCCCTCCCTGATTCTAGCGTCCATCCATACCACTCTCCAGTGATTCTCCTGCATAGGTCTGTGCGGCCCCTCCCTGATTCTAGCGTCCATCTATACCACACTCCAATGATTCTCCTGCACAGGTCTGTGCGGCCCCTCCCTGATTCTAGCGTCCATCTCTACCACACTCCAATGATTCTCCTGCATAGGTCTGTGTGGCCCCTCCCTGATTCTAGCGTCCTCACCTCTAAGGAGAGGCTCTTGTCTATTCCCTATGGAGAGGGAGGGGTCTCCTGTATAGTTCTGTGCGGCCCCTCCCTAATTCTAGCGTCCATCTATACCACTCCCCAATGATTCTCCCGCATAGGTCTGTGTGCCCCCTCCCTGATTCTAGCGTCCATCTATACCACTCTCCAATGATTCTCCCGCATAGATCTGTGTGGCCCCTCCCTGATTCTAGTGTCCATCTATACCACGCTCCAATGATTCTCCTGCATAGGTCTGTGTGGCCCCTCCCTGATTCTAGCATCCATCTATACCACGCTCCAATGATTCTCCTGCATAGGTCTGTGCGGCCCCTCCCTGATTCTAGCGTCCATCCATACCACTCCCCAATGATTCTCCTGCATAGGTCGGTGTGGCCCCTCCCTGATTCTAGCGTCCATCTATACCACACTCCAATGATTCTCCTGCATAGGTCTGTGTGGCCCCTCCCTGATTCTAGCATCCATCTATACCACTCCCCAATGATTCTCCTGCATAGGTCTGTGTGGCCTCTCCCTGATTCTAGCGTCCATCTATACCACACTCCAATGATTCTCCCGCATAGGTCTGTGCGGCCCCTCCCTGATTCTAGCGTCCATCTATACCACTCTCCAATGATTCTCCTGCATAGGTCTGTGTGGCCCCTCCCTGATTCTAGCGTCCATCTATACCACACTCCAATGATTCTCCTGCATAGGTCTGTGTGGCCCCTCCCTGATTCTAGCATCCATCTATACCACTCTCCAATGATTCTCCTGCATAGGTCTGTGCGGCCTCTCCCTGATTCTAGCATCCATCTATACCACACTCCAATGATTCTCCTGCATAGGTCTGTGTGGCCCCTCCCTGATTCTAGCGTCCATCTATACCACACTCCAATGATTCTCCTGCATAGGTCTGTGTGGCCCCTCCCTGATTCTAGCATCCATCTATACCACTCTCCAATGATTCTCCTGCATAGGCCTGTGTGGCCCCTCCCTGATTCTAGCGTCCATCTATACCACTTTCTAATGATTCTCCTGCATAGGTCTGTGTGGCCCCTCCCTGATTCTAGCGTCCATCTATACCACTCTCCAATGATTCTCCTGCATAGGTCTGTGTGGCCCCTCCCTGATTCTAGCGTCCATCTATACCACTCTCCAATGATTCTCCTGCATAGGCCTGTGTGGCCCCTCCCTGATTCTAGCATCCATCTATACCACACTCCAATGATTCTCCTGCATAGGTCTGTGTGGCCCCTCCCTGATTCTAGCGTCCATCTATACCACTCTCCAATGATTCTCCTGCATAGGTCTGTGCGGCCTCTCCCTGATTCTAGCATCCATCTATACCACACTCCAATGATTCTCCTGCATAGGTCTGTGTGGCCCCTCCCTGATTCTAGCGTCCATCTATACCACTCTCCAATGATTCTCCTGCATAGGTCTGTGTGGCCTCTCCCTGACTCTAGCGTCCATCTATACCACTCTCCAATGATTCTCCTGCATAGGTCTGTGTGGCCCCTCCCTGACTCTAGCGTCCATCTATTCCACTCTCCAATGATTCTCCCGCATAGGTCTGTGCAGCCCCTCCCTGATTCTAGCGTCCATCCATACCACTCTCCAATGATTCTCCTGCATAGGTCTGTGTGGCCCTTCCCTGATTCTAGCGTCCATCTATTCCACTCTCCAATGATTCTCCCGCATAGGTCTGTGCAGCCCCTCCCTGATTCTAGCGTCCATCCATACCACTCTCCAATGATTCTCCTGCATAGGTCTGTGTGGCCCCCTCCCTGATTCTAGCGTCCATCTATACCACTCTCCAATGATTCTCCCGCATAGGTCTGTGCAGCCCCTCCCTGATTCTAGCGTCCATCCATACCACTCTCCAATGATTCTCCTGCATAGCTCTGTGTGGCCTCTCCCTGATTCTAGCGTCCATCTATACCACTCTCCAATGATTCTCCCGCATAGGTCTGTGCAGCCCCTCCCTGATTCTAGCGTCCATCTATACCACTCTCCAATGATTCTCCCGCATAGGTCTGTGCAGCCCCTCCCTGATTCTAGCGTCCATCTATACCACTCTCCAATGATTCTCCCGCATAGGTCTGTGCAGCCCCTCCCTGATTCTAGCGTCCATCCATACCACTCTCCAATGATTCTCCTGCATAGCTCTGTGTGGCCCCTCCCTGATTCTAGCGTCCATCTATACCACTTTCTAATGATTCTCCTGCATAGGTCTGTGTGGCCCCTCCCTGATTCTAGCATCCATCTATACCACACTCCAATGATTCTCCTGCATAGGTCTGTGTGGCCCCTCCCTGATTCTAGCGTCCATCTATACCACTCTCCAATGATTCTCCTGCATAGGTCTGTGCGGCCTCTCCCTGATTCTAGCATCCATCTATACCACACTCCAATGATTCTCCTGCATAGGTCTGTGTGGCCCCTCCCTGATTCTAGCGTCCATCTATACCACTCTCCAATGATTCTCCTGCATAGGTCTGTGTGGCCTCTCCCTGACTCTAGCGTCCATCTATACCACTCTCCAATGATTCTCCTGCATAGGTCTGTGTGACCCCTCCCTGAGTCTAGCGTCCATCTATACCACTCTCCAATGATTCTCCTGCATAGGTCTGTGTGGCCTCTCCCTGACTCTAGCGTCCATCTATACCACGCTCCAATGATTCTCCTGCATAGGTCTGTGTGGCCCCTCCCTGACTCTAGCGTCCATCTATTCCACTCTCCAATGATTCTCCCGCATAGGTCTGTGCAGCCCCTCCCTGATTCTAGCGTCCATCCATACCACTCTCCAATGATTCTCCTGCATAGGTCTGTGTGGCCCCTCCCTGATTCTAGCGTCCATCTATTCCACTCTCCAATGATTCTCCCGCATAGGTCTGTGCAGCCCCTCCCTGATTCTAGCGTCCATCCATACCACTCTCCAATGATTCTCCTGCATAGGTCTGTGTGGCCCCTCCCTGATTCTAGCGTCCATCTATACCACTCTCCAACGATTCTCCTGCATAGGTCTGTGTGGCCCCTCCCTGATTCTAGCGTCCATCTCTACCACTCTCCAATGATTCTCCCGCATAGGTCTGTGCACCCCCTCCCTGATTCTACCGTCCATCTATACCACAGTCTCAATGATTCTCCTGCATAGGTCTGTGTGGCCCCTCCCTGATTCTAGCGTCCATCTATACCACTCTCCAATGATTCTCCTGCATAGCTCTGTGTGGCCTCTCTCTGATTCTAGTCCATCTATACCACACTCCAATGATTCTCCTGCATAGGTCTGTGTGACCGCACCCTGATTCTAGCGTCAATCTATACCACTCTCCAATGATTCTCCTGCATAGCTCTGTGTGGCCCCTCCCTGATTCTAGTCCATCTATACCACTCCCCAATGATTCTCCTGCATAGGTCTGTGTGCCCCCTCCCTGATTCTAGCGTCCGTCTATACCACTATCCAATGATTCTCCCGCATAGGTCTGTGCGGCCCCTCCCTGATTCTAGCGTCCATCTATACCACTCCCCAATGATTCTCCTGCATAGGTCTGTGCGGCCCCTCCCTGATTCTAGCGTCCATCTATACCACTCTCCAGTGATTCTCCTGCATAGGTCTATGAGGCCCCTCCCTGATTCTAGCGTCCATCTATACCACTCTCCAATGATTCTCCTGCATAGGTCTGTGCGGCCCCTCCCTGAATCTAGTGTCCATCTATACCACTCTCCAATGATTCTCCTGCATAGGTCTGTGCGGCCCCTCCCTGAATCTAGCGTCCATCTATACCACTCTCCTATGATTCTCCTGCATAGGTCTGTGCGGCCCCTCCCTGACTCTAGCGTCCATCTATACCACAGTCTCAATGATTCCCCTGCATAGGTCTGTGTGGCCCCTCCCTGTTTCTAGCGTCCATCTATACCACTCTCCAATGATTCTCCTGCATAGGTCTGTGCGGCCCATCCCTAACTCTAGCATCCATCTATACCACAGTCTCAATGATTCTCCTGCATAGGTCTGTGCGGCCCCTCCCTGACTCTAGCGTCCATCTATACCACAGTCTCAATGATTCCCCTGCATAGGTCTGTGTGGCCCCTCCCTGTTTCTAGCGTCCATCTATACCACTCTCCAATGATTCTCCTGCATAGGTCTGTGCTCCCCTCCCTGATTCTAGCATCCATCTATACCACTCTCCAATGATTCCCCTGCATAGGTCTGTGTGGCCCCTCCCTGTTTCTAGCGTCCATCTATACCACTCCCCAATGATTCTCCTGCATAGGTCTGTGCGGCCCCTCCCTGACTCTAGCGTCCATCTATACCACAGTCTCAATGATTCCCCTGCATAGGTCTGTGTGGCCCCTCCCTGTTTCTAGCGTCCATCTATACCACTCTCCAATGATTCCCCTGCATAGGTCTGTGCGGCCCCTCCCTGACTCTAGCGTCCATCTATACCACTCTCCAATGATTCTCCTGCATAGGTCTGTGCGGCCCATCCCTAACTCTAGCATCCATCTATACCACTCTCCAATGATTCTCCTGCATAGGTCTGTGCGGCCCCTCCCTGACTCTAGCGTCCATCTATACCACAGTCTCAATGATTCCCCTGCATAGGTCTGTGTGGCCCCTCCCTGTTTCTAGCGTCCATCTATACCACTCTCCAATGATTCTCCTGCATAGGTCTGTGCGGCCCATCCCTAACTCTAGCGTCCATCTATACCACTCTCCAATGATTCTCCTGCATAGGTCTGTGTGGCCCATCCCTAACTCCAGCGTCCATCTATACCACACTCCAATGATTGTCCTGCATAGGTCCGTGTGGCCCATCCCTAACTCTAGCGTCCATCTATACCACTCTCCAATGATTCTCCTGCATAGGTCTGTGTGGCCCCTCCCTGATTCTACTGTCCATCTATACCACTCTCCAATGATTCTCCCGCATAGGTCTGTGCGGCCCCTCCCTGATTCTAGCGTCCATCTATACCACTCTCCAATGATTCTCCTGCATAGGTCTATGTGGCCCCTCCCTGATTCTACTGTCCATCTATACCACTCTCCAATGATTCTCCCGCATAGGTCTGTGTGGCCCCTCCCTGATTCTACTGTCCATCTCTACCACTCTCCAATGATTCTCCCGCATAGGTCTGTGCGGCCCCTCCCTGATTCTAGCGTCCATCTATACCACTCTCCAATGATTCTCCTGCATAGGTCTGTGTGGCCCCTCCCTGATTCTAGCGTCCATCTATACCACACTCCAATGATTCTCCTGCATAGGTCTGTGTGGCCCATCCCTAACTCTAGCGTCCATCTATACCACTCTCCAATGATTCTCCTGCATAGGTCTGTGTGGCCCCTCCCTGATTCTAGCGTCCATCTATACCACTCTCCAATGATTCTCCTGCATAGGTCTGTGTGGCCCCTCCCTGATTCTAGCGTCCATCTATACCACACTCCAATGATTCTCCTGCATAGGTCTGTGCGGTCCCTCCCTGATTCTAGCGTCTATCTATACCACTCTCCAATGATTCTCCTGCATAGGTCTGTGTGGCCCCTCCCTGATTCTAGCGTCCATCTATACCACTCTCCAATGATTCTCCTGCATAGGTCTGTGCGGCCCCTCCCTGATTCTAGCGACCATCTATACCACTCTCCAATGATTCTCCTGCATAGGTCTGTGTGGCCCCTCCCTAACTCTAGTGTCCATCTATACCACTCTCCAATGATTCTCCTGCATAGGCCTGTGCGGCCCCTCCCTGATTCTAGCCTCCATCTATACCACTCTCCAATGATTCTCCTGCATAGGTCTGTGTGGCCTCTCCCTGATTCTAGCGTCCATCTATACCACTCTCCAATGATTCTCCTGCATAGGTCAGTGTGGCCCCTCCCTGATTCTAGCGTCCATCCATACCACTCTCCAGTGATTCTCCTGCATAGGTCTGTGCGGCCCCTCCCTGATTCTAGCGTCCATCTATACCACACTCCAATGATTCTCCTGCACAGGTCTGTGCGGCCCCTCCCTGATTCTAGCGTCCATCTCTACCACACTCCAATGATTCTCCTGCATAGGTCTGTGTGGCCCCTCCCTGATTCTAGCGTCCTCACCTCTAAGGAGAGGCTCTTGTCTATTCCCTATGGAGAGGGAGGGGTCTCCTGTATAGTTCTGTGCGGCCCCTCCCTAATTCTAGCGTCCATCTATACCACTCCCCAATGATTCTCCCGCATAGGTCTGTGTGCCCCCTCCCTGATTCTAGCGTCCATCTATACCACTCTCCAATGATTCTCCCGCATAGATCTGTGTGGCCCCTCCCTGATTCTAGTGTCCATCTATACCACGCTCCAATGATTCTCCTGCATAGGTCTGTGTGGCCCCTCCCTGATTCTAGCATCCATCTATACCACGCTCCAATGATTCTCCTGCATAGGTCTGTGCGGCCCCTCCCTGATTCTAGCGTCCATCCATACCACTCCCCAATGATTCTCCTGCATAGGTCGGTGTGGCCCCTCCCTGATTCTAGCGTCCATCTATACCACACTCCAATGATTCTCCTGCATAGGTCTGTGTGGCCCCTCCCTGATTCTAGCATCCATCTATACCACTCCCCAATGATTCTCCTGCATAGGTCTGTGTGGCCTCTCCCTGATTCTAGCGTCCATCTATACCACACTCCAATGATTCTCCTGCATAGGTCTGTGTGGCCCCTCCCTGACTCTAGCGTCCATCTATACCACTCTCCAATGATTCTCCTGCATAGGCCTGTGTGGCCCCTCCCTGATTCTAGCGTCCATCTATACCACTATCTAATGATTCTCCTGCATAGGTCTGTGTGGCCCCTCCCTGACTCTAGTCCATCTATACCACTCTCCAATGATTCTCCTGCATAGGCCTGTGTGGCCCCTCCCTGATTCTAGCGTCCATCTATACCACTCTCCAATGATTCTCCTGCATAGGTCTGTGTGGCCCCTCCCTGATTCTAGCGTCCATCTATACCACACTCCAATGATTCTCCTGCATAGGTCTGTGCGGCCCCTCCCTGACTCTAGCGTCCATCTATACCACTCTCCAATGATTCTCCTGCATAGGCCTGTGTGGCCCCTCCCTGATTCTAGCATCCATCTATACCACACTCCAATGATTCTCCTGCATAGGTCTGTGTGGCCCCTCCCTGATTCTAGCGTCCATCTATACCACTCTCCAATGATTCTCCTGCATAGGTCTGTGCGGCCTCTCCCTGATTCTAGCATCCATCTATACCACACTCCAATGATTCTCCTGCATAGGTCTGTGTGGCCCCTCCCTGATTCTAGCGTCCATCTATACCACACTCCAATGATTCTCCTGCATAGGTCTGTGTGGCCCCTCCCTGATTCTAGCATCCATCTATACCACTCTCCAATGATTCTCCTGCATAGGCCTGTGTGGCCCCTCCCTGATTCTAGCGTCCATCTATACCACTTTCTAATGATTCTCCTGCATAGGTCTGTGTGGCCCCTCCCTGATTCTAGCGTCCATCTATACCACTCTCCAATGATTCTCCTGCATAGGCCTGTGTGGCCCCTCCCTGATTCTAGCATCCATCTATACCACACTCCAATGATTCTCCTGCATAGGTCTGTGTGGCCCCTCCCTGATTCTAGCGTCCATCTATACCACTCTCCAATGATTCTCCTGCATAGGTCTGTGTGGCCCCTCCCTGACTCTAGCGTCCATCTATTCCACTCTCCAATGATTCTCCCGCATAGGTCTGTGCAGCCCCTCCCTGATTCTAGCGTCCATCCATACCACTCTCCAATGATTCTCCTGCATAGGTCTGTGTGGCCCCTCCCTGATTCTAGCGTCCATCTATTCCACTCTCCAATGATTCTCCCGCATAGGTCTGTGCAGCCCCTCCCTGATTCTAGCGTCCATCCATACCACTCTCCAATGATTCTCCTGCATAGGTCTGTGTGGCCCCCTCCCTGATTCTAGCGTCCATCTATACCACTCTCCAATGATTCTCCCGCATAGGTCTGTGCAGCCCCTCCCTGATTCTAGCGTCCATCCATACCACTCTCCAATGATTCTCCTGCATAGCTCTGTGTGGCCTCTCCCTGATTCTAGCGTCCATCTATACCACTCTCCAATGATTCTCCCGCATAGGTCTGTGCAGCCCCTCCCTGATTCTAGCGTCCATCTATACCACTCTCCAATGATTCTCCCGCATAGGTCTGTGCAGCCCCTCCCTGATTCTAGCGTCCATCTATACCACTCTCCAATGATTCTCCCGCATAGGTCTGTGCGGCCCCTCCCTGATTCTAGCGTCCATCCATACCACTCTCCAATGATTCTCCTGCATAGCTCTGTGTGGCCCCTCCCTGATTCTAGCGTCCATCTATACCACTTTCTAATGATTCTCCTGCATAGGCCTGTGTGGCCCCTCCCTGATTCTAGCATCCATCTATACCACACTCCAATGATTCTCCTGCATAGGTCTGTGTGGCCCCTCCCTGATTCTAGCGTCCATCTATACCACTCTCCAATGATTCTCCTGCATAGGTCTGTGTGGCCTCTCCCTGACTCTAGCGTCCATCTATACCACTCTCCAATGATTCTCCTGCATAGGTCTGTGTGACCCCTCCCTGAGTCTAGCGTCCATCTATACCACTCTCCAATGATTCTCCTGCATAGGTCTGTGTGGCCTCTCCCTGACTCTAGCGTCCATCTATACCACGCTCCAATGATTCTCCTGCATAGGTCTGTGTGGCCCCTCCCTGACTCTAGCGTCCATCTATTCCACTCTCCAATGATTCTCCCGCATAGGTCTGTGCAGCCCCTCCCTGATTCTAGCGTCCATCCATACCACTCTCCAATGATTCTCCTGCATAGGTCTGTGTGGCCCCTCCCTGATTCTAGCGTCCATCTATTCCACTCTCCAATGATTCTCCCGCATAGGTCTGTGCAGCCCCTCCCTGATTCTAGCGTCCATCCATACCACTCTCCAATGATTCTCCTGCATAGGTCTGTGTGGCCCCTCCCTGATTCTAGCGTCCATCTATACCACTCTCCAACGATTCTCCTGCATAGGTCTGTGTGGCCCCTCCCTGATTCTAGCGTCCATCTCTACCACTCTCCAATGATTCTCCTGCATAGGTCTGTGCGCCCCTCCCTGATTCTAGCGTCCATCTATACCACTCTCCAATGATTCTCCTGCATAGGTCTGTGCGGCCCCTTCCTGATTCTAGCGTCCATCTATACCACTCTCCAATGATTCTCCTGCATAGGTCTGTGCGGCCCCTTCCTGATTCTAGCGTCCATCTATACCACTCTCCAATGATTCTCCTGCATAGGTCTGTGCAGCCCCTCCCTGATTCTAGCGTCCATCCATACCACTCTCCAATGATTCTCCTGCATAGCTCTGTGTGGCCTCTCCCTGATTCTAGCGTCCATCTATACCACTCTCCAATGATTCTCCCGCATAGGTCTGTGCAGCCCCTCCCTGATTCTAGCGTCCATCTATACCACTCTCCAATGATTCTCCCGCATAGGTCTGTGCAGCCCCTCCCTGATTCTAGCGTCCATCTATACCACTCTCCAATGATTCTCCCGCATAGGTCTGTGCGGCCCCTCCCTGATTCTAGCGTCCATCCATACCACTCTCCAATGATTCTCCTGCATAGGTCTGTGTGGCCTCTCCCTGACTCTAGCGTCCATCTATACCACTCTCCAATGATTCTCCTGCATAGGTCTGTGTGACCCCTCCCTGAGTCTAGCGTCCATCTATACCACTCTCCAATGATTCTCCTGCATAGGTCTGTGTGGCCTCTCCCTGACTCTAGCGTCCATCTATACCACGCTCCAATGATTCTCCTGCATAGGTCTGTGTGGCCCCTCCCTGACTCTAGCGTCCATCTATTCCACTCTCCAATGATTCTCCCGCATAGGTCTGTGCAGCCCCTCCCTGATTCTAGCGTCCATCCATACCACTCTCCAATGATTCTCCTGCATAGGTCTGTGTGGCCCCTCCCTGATTCTAGCGTCCATCTATTCCACTCTCCAATGATTCTCCCGCATAGGTCTGTGCAGCCCCTCCCTGATTCTAGCGTCCATCCATACCACTCTCCAATGATTCTCCTGCATAGGTCTGTGTGGCCCCTCCCTGATTCTAGCGTCCATCTATACCACTCTCCAACGATTCTCCTGCATAGGTCTGTGTGGCCCCTCCCTGATTCTAGCGTCCATCTCTACCACTCTCCAATGATTCTCCTGCATAGGTCTGTGCGCCCCTCCCTGATTCTAGCGTCCATCTATACCACTCTCCAATGATTCTCCTGCATAGGTCTGTGCGGCCCCTTCCTGATTCTAGCGTCCATCTATACCACTCTCCAATGATTCTCCTGCATAGGTCTGTGTGGCCCCTCCCTGATTCTAGCGTCCATCTATACCACAGTCTCAATGATTCTCCTGCATAGGTCTGTGTGGCCCCTTCAAAACATGGGCAATTCTCTTTCTGCACAAGTAGAGCAAAGTTTGCAAATCTCTCTCTTCTTGCTTCATCCAAGTCGGCTCTGTGCAGGGCAGGGTAGCTTATACTGTGAACCCTGCACGGAGCCCGAGCTTCAAGGGAGCAGAGACAGTCAGGTCTCTGCTTCGGTAATGAGATATTGCCCAGAGTCTTAAATAAAATATGAAAATCACACACACATTTGTTAGCGTTACTTTTCATCTTCATGTAGAGGCTCCTCTTTATGAACAGACTCCGCTCTAGGGCCAGACTCCTCTCTAGGGTCAGACTCCTCTCTATGGTCAGACTCCTCTCTATGGTCAGACTCCTCTCTATGGTCAGACTCCTCTCTATGGTCAGACTCCTCTCTAGGGTCAGACTCCTCTCTAGGGTCAGACTCCTCTCTAGGGTCAGACTCCTCTCTATGGTCAGACTCCTCTCTAGGGTCAGACTCCTCTCTATGGTCAGACTCCTATCTATGGACAGACCCTGCTCTATGGACAGACCCCTCTCTACGGACAGACTCCTCTCTATGAACAGACCCCTCTCTACGGACAGACCCCTCTTTATGGACAGACCCCTCTCTATGGTCAGACTTCTCTCTACAAACAGACCCCTCTCTACAAACAGACCCCTCTCTACGGACAGACTCTTCTCTATGGTCAGACCCCTCTCTACGGACAGACCCCTCTCTATGAACAGACCACTCTCTATGGACAGACTCTTCATTATGGACAGACCCCTCTCTACGGACAGACCTCTCTCTATGGACAGACCCCTCTCTATGGACAGACTCCTCTCTATGGACAGACTCTTCTCTATGGACAGACTCTTCTCTGTGGACAGACTCCTCTCTATGGACAGACTCCTCTCTATGGACAGACCCCTCTCTACGGACAGACTACTCTCTATGGACAGACCCCTCTCTACGGACAGACTCCTCTCTATGTCCATAGAGAGGGGTCTGTCCATAGAGAGGAGTCTGTCCATAGAGAGGGGTCTGATTTTGGAAAAGGGGGGTGGTGATGGACAGAGTTTCTGAATGATGCAGAATACTCTTACCAAGTCAAGAGATCATGGTTTTAATCCATCACCGTTTTTTAGCTCACTGCACCATCCCAGCTCAGAACTTGGCTATATGCAAATTAGTCTATTCCTGTCCCAGTGCATGATGGGAACAGGGCAGACCAAACTACCAAGCCAATTCTTATACCGGGAAGGAAACAAGCTTCCGGGGACCGGTTTCTGGCATCACAGCCTTCTTCGGCCCGGCTTGCTTGAATCCTGATGGTGCAATGAGCAAGGGACTCACGTCTGAGTATACCTTCCCACACATAGTGTGGATAAAACCGATTTTGGAAAAGGGGGGTGGTGATGGACAGAGTTTCTGAATGATGCAGAATACTCTTACCAAGTCAAGAGATCATGGTTTTAATCCATCACCGCCAGAAACCGGTCCCCGGAAGCTTGTTTCCTTCCCAGTATAAGAATTGGCTTGGTAGTTTGGTTTGCCCTGTTCCCATCATGCACTGGGACAGGAACAGACTAATTTGCATATAGCCAGGTTCTGAGCTGGGATGGTGCATTGAGCTAAAAAACGGTGATGGATTAAAACCATGATCTCTTGACTTGGTAAGAGTATTCTGCATCATTCAGAAACTCTGTCCATCACCAACCCCCTTTTCCAAAATCAGACCCCTCTCTACGGACAGACTCCTCTCTATGGACAGACCCCTCTCTACGGACAGACCCCTCTCTACGGACAGACTCCTCTCTATGGACAGACCCCTCTCTACGGACAGACCCCTCTCTACGGACAGACCCCTCTCTACGGACAGACCCCTCTCTACGGACAGACTCCTCTCTGTGGACAGACTCCTCTCTATGGACAGACCCCTCTCTACGGACAGACTCCTCTCTATGGACAGACCCCTCTCTACGGACAGACCCCTCTCTACGGACAGACTCCTCTCTATGGACAGACCCCTCTCTACGGACAGACCCCTCTCTATGGACAGACCCCTCTCTACGGACAGACCCCTCTCTACGGACAGACTCCTCTCTATGGACAGACTCCCCCCCGAGGACAGACTCCTCTCTATGGACAGACCCCTCTCTATGGACAGACTCCTCTCTCTGAACAGACTCCTCTCTATGGACAGACTCTTCTCTATGGTCAGACCCCTCTCTACGGACAGACTCTTCTCTATGGACAGACCCCTCTCTACGGGCAGACTCCACTCTACGGGCAGACTCAACTCTATGGTCAGACTCCTCTCTATGGACAGACTCCTCTCTATGGTCAGACTCCTCTCTACGGACAGACTCCTCTCTATGGACAGACCCCTCTATACGGACAGACTTCTCTCTCTGGACAGACTCCACTCTATGGTCAGACCCCTCTCTATGGTCAGACCCCTCTCTACGGACAGACCCCTCTCTACGGACAGACTCCTCTCTACGGACAGACCCCTCTCTACGGACAGACTCCTCTCTATGGACAGACCCCTCTCTATGGACAGACCCCTCTCTACGGACAGACCCTTCTCTACGGACAGACCCCTCTCTACGGACAGACCCCTCTCTACGGACAGACCCCTCTCTACGGACAGACCCCTCTCTACGGACAGACCCCTCTCTACGGACAGACTCCTCTCTGTGGACAGACTCCTCTCTATGGACAGACCCCTCTCTACGGACAGACTCCTCTCTATGGACAGACCCCTCTCTACGGACAGACCCCTCTCTACGGACAGACTCCTCTATGGACAGACCCCTCTCTACGGACAGACCCCTCTCTACGGACAGACCCCTCTCTACGGACAGACTCCTCTCTACGGACAGACTCCTCTCTATGGACAGACCCCTCTCTATGGACAGACTCCTCTCTCTGGACAGACTCCTCTCTATGGACAGACTCCTCTCTATGGACAGACTCTTCTCTATGGTCAGACTCCTCTCTATGAACAGATTCTTCTCTATGGTCAGACTCCTCTCTATGGACAGACTCCTCTCTATGGACAGACTCCTCTCTATGGACAGACTCCTCTCTATGGACAGACTCCTCTCTATGAACAGATTCTTCTCTATGGTCAGACTCCTCTCTATGGACAGACTCCTCTCTGAGGACAGACCCCTCTCTATGGACAGACCCCTCTCTATGGACAGACATCTCTCTACGGACAGACTCCTCTCTATGGACAGACCCCTCCCCGTGGACAGATTCCTCTCTGTGGACAGACTCCTCTCGGTGGACAGACTCCTCTCTACGGACAGACCCCTCTCTACGGACAGACTCCTCTCTATGGACAGACCCCTCTCTATGGACAGACCCCTCTCTACGGACAGACTCCTCTCTATGGACAGACCCCTCTCTACGGACAGACCCCTCTCTACGGACAGACCCCTCTCTACGGACAGACCCCTCTCTACGGACAGACTCCTCTCTGTGGACAGACTCCTCTCTATGGACAGACCCCTCTCTACGGACAGACTCCTCTCTATGGACAGACCCCTCTCTACGGACAGACCCCTCTCTACGGACAGACTCCTCTATGGACAGACCCCTCTCTACGGACAGACCCCTCTCTACGGACAGACCCCTCTCTACGGACAGACCCCTCTCTACGGACAGACTCCTCTCTACGGACAGACTCCTCTCTATGGACAGACTCCTCTCTATGGACAGACCCCTCTCTATGGACAGACTCCTCTCTCTGGACAGACTCCTCTCTATGGACAGACTCTTCTCTATGGTCAGACTCCTCTCTATGAACAGATTCTTCTCTATGGTCAGACTCCTCTCTATGGACAGACTCCTCTCTATGGACAGACTCCTCTCTATGGACAGACTCCTCTCTATGAACAGATTCTTCTCTATGGTCAGACTCCTCTCTATGGACAGACTCCTCTCTGAGGACAGACCCCTCTCTATGGACAGACCCCTCTCTATGGACAGACATCTCTCTACGGACAGACTCCTCTCTGTGGACAGACCCCTCCCTGTGGACAGATTCCTTTCGGTGGACAGACTCCTCTCTATGGACAGACTCCTCTCTATGGACAGACTCCTCCCTGTGGACAGACTCCTCCCTATGGACAGACTCCTCTCTATGAACAGACTCCTCTCTATGGACAGACTCATCTCTATGGACAGACTCCTCTCTATGGACAGACTCCTCCCTGTGGACAGACTCCTCTCTATGGATAGACTCCTCTCTATGGACAGACTCCTCTCTATGGACAGACTCCTCTCTATGGACAGACTCATCTCTATGGACAGACTCCTCTCTATGGACAGAGTCCACAGTTTTGACCACAAGCACTCACAATCTCTGTAATTTAATATATTTAAGTGTAATTTAAAAACATTTATTTTGAGGGACGAGAAGAACAATGGAATAATATTTATCAGTATGTTATGAATTCCTTTATTGTTGATTTTCCACTGGGTCTGAAGTGAACTGTAAACTCATGAGAACCCCTCTTCCCAGGACAGACACAGGAATCTCACCTTGGTGTTCAGTTCTAGAGGCCTCAGTCACTGAAGCCTCTCAGTCTGAGTAGAGTTTGAGTTTCCCCCGTGACAGCGCCTCCTGAAGAGCTTCTCCCAGGTCTGCAGGGGTGTCATGTGAGAGCTTCTCACCCCCCAGGCTGTGGAGGAAAAGCAGGTGCATCGGTCAGACCCGGGATAACTCACCCATGGGGGTTTCATACAAACTCTAAGTCCTGCCCTCCCCGAGGGCCACCTCTGGGCACACACCCTGCAGAGGAGCCCCTGTGTCCCTGTGTCATGTCCAGATCCCCCCCTCCCCCAGGACGCGCCGCTCAATCAAACCCGTGCCTGGTGCAGCGCTGACTGATGCGCTTCAAGGCGCTCTTAGATGTGATGATGAAAGAAAAGGAGGGTCAGTGCAGTAAAGGCGTCGCTTAGGATCACACCCCTCAAAAAAGAGAGAGTTACCCCAGATAAGCCAAAAGGGACCAGGCGGTTATAGCTCAGAAAAAGCAAGATTCCCTTTGGTGCCACTGACCTCGAGTCGTATACACTGAACCAGGTCACACAACCCAACGCCTCGATGTCTAACAAGTCTATTTGAAGAAAATCATTTTTATTGCATACAATACGAAAAGATAACTTTTTCTTTTAATTTTAAAAATTGTTAAAAACCATTATTACAATACACCTGATTATCACAATGCATATTATTCCAAATATGAAACAATATACTTATCTAGTTATCACATTAATTTTGCAAACATAGAAAAGATTGTGTCCCAGAACAATATCCTACGGAACAATGTGTCAATGAATTGTGTCAAATAACAAAGTTAATTCAGAACAATGTGTCGACGCAGCGTTTCGGTGAATCTATGTCATTTTCCTGCCACCTTCTTTAGACTCATTCATAATTCACAGCTCTTTATATAATTCCTAAAAATCAGACAATACCTCTAAAAGCAAAAGATAGAATACAATGATTTTTTTAAAGAATTTTTTGTGAACATAGACTCTCTTGGTTCAGCGCTCACTCTCACGTCAGGATACAATGATTAATATTCAGTGGCGCCAAGTTTTATATTCAATTAGAAACCTAAGTCACTATATTTCTGCTTTTAATTAGAAAGTAAAAAGTTTGTGGAGACCAGGTGGAAAGTCACTTAGAGAACCTTGGTCTATATATTTACTTTTAGTTCAATCTAAAGAAAGCAAAACATATGGAATCTCAGCAAAATGCATTTAAACAGAGAAATTCCAGGTGTGCAGACATATTTTTGAATCGGGTTGCACCTTTACAAAGATATGTTTTCTTCAATGAATCTCCGATGTAGTATCCTAAAGATAATGAACCCATTGTTAGCCTCACCTTACGAATGGAACATTGACATTATCGCTCAGGATCACACAATCTGCTCACGCAGGAAAGCTGGGAGTGAACGTTATATGTTTATATTCTGTCTCACAAACCTACACACTGACTGTCGGGGGCCCGCCGCACAAGCTGGCAAATTAATGGCTCAACCGCTGCGCTTGCAGCCTACATGCCACCCAGTCACAAACAGACACACACACAGGTACACACACACAGGTACACACACTCACACACAGGTACACACACACACACACAGGTACACACACACAGGTACACACACACAGGTACACAGACAAACACAGACAAACACACACACACACACACACTGCCTCACAGACACAGAAACACACACAGGTACACACACACACAGACACACACATACACTCACGCAGACACACACACACACCCATACACAGAGCGACACAGACACACTCACACACACAGACACACACACAAATACACACACAGATGCACACACAAATACACAGGCACACAGGCACACACACACACTAGGGGGTATCTCACACTTTCAGCGACGAGCAGCTGTCATTGGGCTGTCAAGAGGATGAGACCGGACTTTAAGGAATCATTAAGGGTCTTCCCCCGCCTCACACCCCCTTCAAGTTACGCCCCTGACCATATACTACTTATGGGCAGCTCTGCGCCGTTGTTGGCATTTTACTCCAAATACCTGAAAAACAAGATTTAAAATGTGCCCTTCTGCGCCATTAAAGAGGGTTGTTCCACACTCACTTCTCGGACTTGGATACCCCCCTTCACAACCCTCACTTATTGCACACATTTCATTTTAATGTAATGGAATGGATGCGCCTTTTCCACATCATTGTATAATCTATGTGTGAGCCCCACCTACGATGTATATTTTTATATCAATGACGTGATAAGAACTGCTCCGCTCTGTACCTCAGGGTCTGTAGTTTGCAGTTTGGATGTTTTAGGCCTTCGCACAACTTCTTCACTCCAGCGTCTCTCAGCTCTTCATTGTAGCCAAGGTCGAGCTCTGTGAGAGATGTGTTTGTTTCCAGGACAGAGGCGAGGTCTTCACAGCATGAACCGGTGAGGGAGCAGCGCTCCAACCTGCCGGACAGAAGAGATATGGAGAGGAGTAAAGCAGAGCACAGACAGGGGCGTCACAGCTTCAGTTTTATCTTCATTTCCTTCCCGCCCTTGACTTACTCCCTTCTAGGGATACACCCAGGGGCAGTTTCTTCATTAGGGCGGCAGGGCTCAATAGAAATAACAGCCATCACGTTACCACAAAGTAGTAAGGAATGTATATTTATTGCCACATAAATCTTCATATATAGATAGAAACTAGAGTGAAGCTCCATAAGAAAAACGCCATTTGTGTATTGCGAAATCTCCTCCTCCTGTGATGCGCCGTGCACGGCGTCACGCGAGCATAAAGGACATTCAGTACCCTTGTTATACTACTGGCCAGGGCCCACGACACAGTCAGTACCCTTGTTATACTCCTGCGCAGGCCCACAACACAGTCAGTACCCTTGTTATACTACTGGCCAGGGCCCACGACACAGTCAGTACCCTTGTTATACTCCTGGGCAGGCCCACAACACAGTCAGTACCCTTGTTATACTACTGGCCAGGGCCCACAACACAGTCAGTACCCTTGTTATACTACTGGCCAGGGCCCACCACACAGTCAGTACCCTTGTTATACTACTGGCCAGGACCCACAACACAGTCAGTACCCGTGTGGGACGAGGTGTTTATTCACAAAATAAAATAGTATATTGAGAAATACTCCAACATCACATTTTGGATACTTTTCAGGTGTTCATATTTTGGAGTGCCGACATAAGATAAGGGATAGACAGCACAAGTGTGAATTTGCCAGGATGGGTGAGTAATCCCTCTTTAGGTATGTAATTAGATTACATAAGCACTCCTCGTTGTCAATGTTTAACTCGTAATGTTGGCTCCTGGGTAAGTATTCTTTTATCTCCACTGGGTCTGACCCTATAGTGGTGCTTTCCTAGCTCGGCTGCGCTGATAAACTTCTGACCCAAAGTAGCGGATTTGAGGTCAAGGGTCATCGCTCTTCACCGCAGGTGGGTTCTGTTTTCATACAATCACCCGACCTCGGGATTGTTATGAAAATACTATGAAAGATTGTTTTCTACGGAATGTAACATTTTTTCACTCAAGTTCCTGTCACGGATATTGTTTTTCATTCCTGTCTTGATGCTTGTACGTGTCACTGGAGACGCTGATATTTGGTAATAAACACAGGGGCCGATTCACAGAACTAACTTAAGACAAAATTCTAAACTTACTACTTTTGGTATTCACAGAACTTAGGATTTTGTCTTAAGTTTGTCTTAAGTCTGTCTTAAGACAAACTTAAGACAAAATTGTGAGAAGTTGGCCTGATAGATGATGTTTCCAATTCTGGAACCACCTGGTATCAGACCAAACAATCCCTTATGGTGTCTGGTTGTAAGTCAACCTTGTTAGACAAGCTATCCTAGGGGTAGCATGGACTAAGCAGCCTAAAGGCTTAACTTAAGAGGTCGTGTTAAGCGAGCTGTTTTACCACATACAATCCTGTAATATCAAATGAAAGGACACCACACAAGTATATATTATTGTGGGAGGGCAGGTCGGATATACAGACGCGGAGGCTGAATATATTGTCGAAGAGCACTTTTATTATCAGTCTTTAATGTTTTAGGTTTCACAACTGGGTCCGCAATTCCTCCCTCGGCAATTGTTTCTTCAAGGTTGACAGGATTGGCCGTGATACTCCGAGTGGTTTCTTCCTCGTCTGCCAGATGATAGATTTCCTCGGGCGATGAGGGCTCCGTGGTGTTGGTTTTACCCGGAGGTACCGAGAGGGAAAGAGAAAAAGGGGCCGTCAGATGATCTGTTCAAAAGTAGCCCTTGTCCTTACACCCGGAGGTAGTGCACGACAAATGGGATGGTGCTAGGTTGTGCCCAAAGGTTCGAGATGTGAAGGTTCGGGAAGAGGTAGGAGAAGGGAGACGCCAGGGTGAGATAAGAATTAGGGAATAGCCATAGACCAAGTACTCTCCCAAGATAAACGATAAAATCACCAGTGTGCCGCTTTCACGTGCTATTTCCCAGAGTGTCTACCAGTGTGCCACTTTTACGTGCTCTTTCCAAGAGTGACTACCAGTGTGCCACTTTTACGTATTCCTCCTTTGATAAACAACCAGAGTGCACCACCAGAGTGCAACGCGTTCCCCTTAATCCATTCCCCCCTCCACCCACGACATACACAACACCGCCCACCACCCGCAACACAGGCCAGTTGCGGGCGGTGCCAGTTTACTCACCGGCCCCGCCGTAACTCTCCTGAGTCACGGCACGCTCTCCAGCCTCCTCCGGGGGACACCACCACTCCTCAGTCCAGCGGTCTTCGGCCTCCCCCCGCCTCTTCCTCACGCTCAGCAACGCTGTCTTGACTCTCGGCGTTCAGCTCCGGCTCCCGGCTCCGAGATTCGGCGTCTTCCTCGTGGTTCGTCCCAGGTCCCGCCTCCTCGACGTACGGTGACCCCTCTTCCGGGGTTGCGTCCGTTTTTACTCGTTCCCGCTCTGTAGCTCCTCCTCTCGACCTTGTCCCTCGCTGCGGAAAGAGAGGAGAGACATGGACCGCCGTTCGTGATTCCTGTGTGATGGTGTTTTTAGTATCTCGTCCTGTTGGTGCAGGTAAGTCTGGGTCCCGTAGTCCGACCCTGCATGGAGTCCCGCCTGGTCCCTTCTCACAATTATAAAAATATATGTATTTATTACTAAAAACAATCCCCAGTATTCTTTATGAATAAAGGGGCACAAGCGTTAAATCAAAAGCACAGTTTAAACATACAAAGTTGCACAATTACGGATGAGGGCGAGGGGCCACTCAGACCATATACTAAACAAGTGGTATAAGAGATACCAATCGAACAGTGGTTAGGCCTAGGGCCTAGGGAATCGCTGGGAGCAGTCGGGACAAGCAATGCTGAAGTCGGGAGAGGCCCACGGGATTCGGGAGCAGTGCAGAAAGCGCACACATGCACCAATGTTACTTCCGCTGAACCTAGAGGAGCAAAACTTAAGACACAGACCCTAGAGATGTGTACCAGTGTGGGAACACCGGCGGAGCAAAGTTACCTCACCCACAGGAAGTGGGTGCACAGGGTCGAAGTTGAGTCGGGTTTCGTCACGCAGGCTCTTGGTGCTTGAAGCTGAAAGGGCTGCAGGCGGGGTGAAAGAGAAGTGTCCGGTGGAGTCCAAGGGTGGACTCGAGTCGAAAAGTACCTGAAAGCAGAGGGGACAGAGTCTGGGTCACTCAGCAGTGACCAGGGTGGAACCAGGACAGAACCAGGCAATGTCGGGCGCAATCAGGTGGTCGTCGAGGAGCTTCTCTCCACTGTCACGTGGGCTCTGGGGTATCTGCGACGTCCAGGAGCGGGTCACGATCTGTCCCACAAGGGCTCTCACCGTTGGCGCAGTCGGCTTCAAGTTTGGAGCAAACAACACTTGGCAAGAGCAATCCACGTGGAACCGGGAGATTGCTTCTCACTCAAACCAGGAGGGTCAGAGTGGGGGCTCCTTTTCAGGGGAGCTGGTGCAGATCTGGAGCAACCAGATTCACAGGTCGAATTTCAAAGTTTCGTCGGTACAGGGGCCACTAGCCGGCTGGCAAGTGACCGGGCCAACGCGTTAAGCCAAATGGAGCAGAAGGGCCCCACGCAGCACTCGTCGAGTGTGGAGGGCTGAACTTCGGTGCAAGAGTGGCTCAGGGTTGGGGCTTCTCAAACCCTGGTGTACAGCTTCGAGGGTCACTCGTGGGCTGCACGGTCAGCGTCTCGTGGTCAATTCAAGATGGCGTGCCCCACGCTTCCGGTCGCCTCCACGGGTCTCAGCTCTGCAGGGACTGTGGATCGGGCTGTTGGAAGGCAGGCAAGCTTAGTCTCGTCGATCTCTGTCGCTCGAGTTCCGGCGGGAACTGCGACAAAGCAGACGTCGATGGCTGGATGGTGCCTGTTTGCACAGGGTGGTCACTCCTTGACCACAAGGGAGATTCTTCGGGCTTCTACGTCGAGTAGGATGTCGAAGGGTCCAGAATTTCGTTTCTTATGTTTCTTCAGGATAATCTAAAGTGCATTGGCACTGCTCCCAGTCGTATACTAATTTTGGGGGCTGGATTACCTGCTAGGTCCCCTCCTATGGGTGGGACCCAGGAAGTGGGTGAATACACCCCCTTCCTTTGATCCAGGCCGCCCTGGCACGAGGGCTGGAGTGCCCCAGAACCGGTTTGGCCGGATTATGCAAGGGGCAGCCTTGTGCGCCCCCAGCAGTGTCTGGTTTCTTTCAAACCTCCCTGCTACAATCCACTATCTCCTGTCTGGAGGGTGGTAACACCCCCCTGCGACAGGAAACCCTTTGTCCAGGCCCCATTTGGCTGAGTTTCGGTCAGCTTCAGGGGGTCAGACTCTTGTCTGTGGCAGAGGCATCCATTTTGTGGATCTAAGGTCCTTTTAGAAATTAACCGCATTTAAGTAAAGTAACATGTCTTACCCCTCTAGAGGGGTGGAATGCTATCCCCGTCGCCAGAACTGGCGAGGGGATAGTATTCCAAATCGTATGACACCTTACACGACATGTTTTGATAAATCTAAACCAGAGTTGCTATATAACCGCGAGGATTATAAGGCACTTAAGAGTATATGGTATGGCATTATCCTGAAACAGCTTAGGGAGTTGTTCCCGACAGCTGCAGACAGGCTCAGCTCATGCTAGAGCTCCATCTCACATTAAACCACGCACTCTGCCTCCAGGATTGATGAGGCCTTCCATAGGAGTGGCTCACAGGTTAATATGTGTCCAGATATAGGTTTAGATATAGGTATACTATATCTAAGTAACGGGTGATTACACCACCTTACCCCAGCTGAGTGATCAGCCAGTTGTGTCAATTTAAGAACCAGCCAGGGGTGGCAAAAGATATGCTGCAGCCCCTGGTAGGCCTTGGTGGCTCCTATGCCCTGGGCACCTATAGTGCATTATACAGGGGCTGACAAGGAGTCCATTTCCAATTGTGGTATGTACCTAGGGTACATGGAATCCATTTTACAGAGAGAGCAGATGGCCTGGGGCCCTGATTAGCAGGGAACCAGGTCAACTAAGTCAAAAAACCAGCTAAACACAGGCAAAAAAAATCTGGGGTAACCATAGTCAGGTAGCCACCTTCCTACACAACCCCGCCCCAAACGAAAGGAGATAAGGCTATCCTTGGCCAGGTAAGCCTATATTGCCTGAGTGGCCATATAAGGAAGTACCTGCACTAGCATGGGTACCCCCTGTCTCATGGTCCACTAAGCAGTCCCTCACCCTTGGGTTATCAGAGGGTCTCCACCATAGGGAATCACTACCTTGGGTGTGTTTATGCAAAGTTAAAGGCTGGTTTGGATATGGAGTATTGAAGTGAGGCTCCACTAATTTAGGGCTCAGCTTCCTCCAATTATCTTCCACCATGGGTGCCTTTCTTTCTTTAACTGAGTTGCACTGTGCTCTCAGGGTCAACCTCTGGCTACCTAAAGCTGGAGGCTGGGTCCCTCTGTTTGGCTTGCTGGAGGGACAGTTCAGGTTTGGGCCCTTTGGGTCCCAGGTTTGGCTGTGCCCAACAGAATCTATCTGTGGGAGGTCCCTAACTGTTTTTAAGGGGGCTCCCTCAGGAGTTTTTAAAGTTTTCACCTCACTAGGGCTACTAGTTTTGGTGCCCCTAATCTGTTGATGGGGGTGCTTTATTTGACAGGGGGCCCTCTGGGTCTCACTGTCCTTCTCGTCCTCTGCAGCCCTGGGCTGACTAAGGCAAGGTAGAGAGGGGCAGGTTACCTGCTCCAGACTGGGTCCCACCTGAGAAGGGTCCACTGACATCAGAGGCTCTGTTAGGCTAGGCCCAACCACCTCTGGGGCAGTTCCTTCATCAGGGGTAAGATCAGTTCCCTGAGGAGGCTGATCCTGTTCTAAAGTCTGGTGAGGGGGAGATTTCTCGTCCTCCTCTGTGCTCTCAGTTTGGGTGGAGTTATCCATCATTTCAGGCTTCACCACACACATATCAGTTTGAGTTTGGGCTGTGGCCATCACAGCCCCACCAACCTTTTCAGGAGGAGACTCAGTTTGGGTTTCTGCTGTTATCATAACAGCTTTGCTATTCTGTTCAGGAAGAGCTTTTGCTAAAGATGGGGCAGAGAGTTGCTCAGCCCTACCAACCTTTTCAGGAAGGACATCTTGAATTGGGGCTGTAGCCATTACAGCCCCACTAAACTTTCCATTGGAATTTACCATCCTAGAATGGGTTTCCTGTTCAACCTCAGCCCAGGCTGAGATTTCCAAATCATTACCAAGTAGACAGTCCACAGGCAAGTTTGATGACACTGCCACTCTCTTTGGGCCAATGACACCTCCCCAGCTGAGACTTACTACTGCCATGGGATGATTTGTTTTGATGCCATCAATGTTTGTTACCTGGTATGTGGCACCAGGTAAAAGTTGCTTAGAGGGGACTATACCATCAGCCACCATGGTGATGCTAGCCCCTGTGTCTCTAAAAGCTTCAACTTTCAAACCATTGATGATGGGCTCTTGTCTATACTTGCTCAAGGTATTTGGGCAATCAGAGAAGTTGGCAAACCCCATGCCAGTCTCATAAGCAAGATCATTGGGTGATGGGGACCTGGATAGGCCAGGGTCCACCTGAGCTCCAAAAGTAAACCCACCCAGATTCCTGGGTGTGCTCCCACTTCCTGGGGGATTACTGCTGACAGTAACAGGAGGTTTTGGAGCTGGCTTTGGAGGTATATTTTCTTTATTGCCATTCTTGGGACAACAGTTGTCTGTTTTGTAATGCCCAACCTGTTTACAGACATGACAATAAGGCTTTTTCTCTGTTGAAGAAGTGTCTTGGGACCCACCCCCATTCTTGGAGTGTTGGGGCCCTGGGGAAGTCTTTTCTTTATTTTTATCCCCACCCTTATCTTGAGGCTTGGTAGACTCCTTCTTCTGGTTACTGTCCTGATTCTTAGGCCTAATCCTGGTTCTGACCCACTTGTCTGCCTTCTTTCCCAATTCTTGGGGAGAGGTCAGATCAGAGTCCACCAGGTGCTGGTGTAAGAGCTGGTTCTGACAATTACTTAGGATCTGCTCCCTCATAATCAAATTATACAATCCTGTAAAGTCATGTACTTTGCTGCCATGTAGCCAACCCTCCAGAGCCTTAGTTGCACAATCAACAAAATCAGTCCAGTCCTGAGTCTGTGTCTTCTGGGTGTCTCTGAACTTCAACCTGTACTCTTCAGTGGTTAAGCCAACCCCATCTATTAGGCCACTCTTCGGGACTTTGTAATTGTTTGCATCCTCATGTCTAACAGTGAGGAGCTTATCTCTCCCTTTCTCTGAAAAGGAGTACCATAAGATTGCTGCCCACTGTTTCTCAGGAACCTGCTGTACCATGCAGGCTCTCTCAAGAGCAGTTATCCCCTTTTGGATGTCATCCCCTTCCTTGTAGGGGGGCACAATCTTTGTCAGGTTTCTACTATCATAGGACCTGGGTTTCTCTTTAGGAATATTGCTGCCACCAGTGGCATCTAAGCCACTCAATTTCTGCTCTCTTGCCAAGGCAAGTCTAGCTTGAGCCAAGGCTACCTCCTCCCTCTCTATCTGGAGTTTGACAGCCCTCATTCTGGCCCTATGCTCTATCTTCTGAGAAGCAGTCATGCCTCTCTGAGATTCTTTTGAGGCACTAGAAATATGAGAGTCCCCTGAGGGAGATCTCACTCTTATGTTGCCTGGGAGAATGACATGGTAGGATCTGGGGAGGTGCTGGGCCTCTCCATTTCCCAGTAGGTCTAAGTTGGCCTGGTTAAGCCTGGCAACTTGGACCTGGCTACCCCTCTGATCCTGATCTTCTGGGTCCTCTACATCTGAGTCCTCCTCCTCCTCTTCTTCCTCCTCTTCTCCTTCCTCTGGAGGGGTATCAGTTAAAGGGGGGTTCACTCCATCTCCTGATTCTAAGGGAGCTTCATTTCCCTTCTCTAAGTCATCCTGCTCTAGAATGGCTATCAGGATAGGACAGGTGGGACTTCTGCCCCTTTTTAACCCTCTTGATATGCACAAGGCAATCAAGTCCTTTCGGGTTAACTTGTCATAGCTGGAAGTTGCCTTGGTAAGGTCAACTGTCACAGGAGCAGACCCTGAGGCTTTTCCTGTGTCAGACATGACTGCTAGTGAGGTGTAAGTGGTGCACTTACCTACACTAAGTGTTTTCCTACTGTACCTTGCTAGTGAGTTGTAGTCAGGGTGTGCTAATCCCTTTAATCTACAACTACTAAGTTCAGTAGAACTTAATATGCTAAGCTTTTGATTTATATGTACCTAGAGGTACTTGATGTGATCTTTCAATTTGATAAAAAGATTGCAATGGTAAAACAACAGCAAGCTCAAATCCGCACCGCTGCTCACCAATGTGAGAAGTTGGCCTGATAGGTGATGTTTCCAATTCTGGAACCACCGATTATCAGACCAAACAATCCCTTATGGTGTCTGGTTGTAAGTCAACCTTATTAGACAAGCTATCCTAGGGGTAGCATGGACTAAGCAGCCTAAAGGCTTAACTTAAGAGGTCGTGTTAAGCGAGCTGTATTACCACATACAATCCTGTAATATCAAATGAAAGGACACCACACAAGTATATATTATAAAAATATATGTATTTATTACTAAAAACAATCCCCAGTATTCTTTATGAATAAAGGGGCACAAGCGTTAAATCAAAAGCACAGTTTAAACATACAAAGTTGCACAATTATGGATGAGGGCGGGGGGCCACTCAAACCATATACTAAACAAGTGGTATAAGAGATACCAATCGAACAGTGGTTAGGCCTAGGGCCTAGGGAATCGCTGGGAGCAGTCGGGACAAGCAATGCTGAAGTCGGGAGAGGCCCACGGGATTCGGGAGCAGTGCGGAAAGCGCACGCATGCACCAATGTTAAACAATGGTGCGTAAAAGTTGTAAAGTTAAAGTTTAAGGACACTTCCGCTGAACCTAGAGGAACAAAACTTAAAACACAGACCCTAGAGATGTGTACCAGTGTGGGAACACCGGCGGAGCAAAGTTACCTCACCCACAGGAAGTGGGTGCACAGGGTCGAAGTTGAGTCGGGTTTCGTCACGCAGGCTCTTGGTGCTTAAAGCTGAAAGGGCTGCAGGCGGGGTGAAAGAGAAGTGTCCGGTGGAGTCCAAGGGTGGACTCGAGTCGAAAAGTACCTGAAAGCAGAGGGGACAGAGTCTGGGTCACTCAGCAGTGACCAGGGTGGAACCAGGACGGAACCAGGCAATGTCGGGCGCAATCAGGTGGTCGTCGAGGAGCTTCTCTCCGCTGTCACGTGGGCTCTGGGGCATCTGCGACGTCCAGGAGCGGGTCACGATCTGTCCCACAAGGGCTCTCACCGTCGGAGCAGTCGGCTTCAAGTTTGGAGCAAACAACACTTGGCAAGAGCAATTCACGCGGAACCGGGAGATTGCTTCTCACTCGAACCAGGGGGGTCAGAGTGGGGGCTCCTTTTCAGGGGAGCTGGTGCAGATCTGGAGCAACCAGATTCACAGGTCGAATTTCAAAGTTTCGTCGGTACAGGGGCCACTAGCCGGCTGGCAAGTGACCGGGCCAACGCATTGAGCCAAATGGAGCAGAAGGGCCCCACGCAGCACTCGTCGAGTGTGGAGGGCTGAACTTCGGTGCAAGAGTGGCTCAGGGTTGGGGCTTCTCAAACCCCGGTGTACAGCTTCGAGGGTCACTCGTGGGCTGCACGGTCAGCGTCTCGTGGTCAATTCAAGATGGCGTGCCCCACGCTTCCGGTCGCCTCCACGGGTCTCAGCTCTGCAGGGACTGTGGATCGGGCTGTTGGAAGGCAGGCAAGCTTGGTCTCGTCGATCTCTGTCGCTCGAGTTCCGGCGGGAACTGCGACAAAGCAGATGTTGATGGCTGGATGGTGCCTGTTTGCACAGGGTGGTCACTCCTTGACCACAAGGGAGATTCTTCGGGCTTCTACATCGAGTAGGATGTCGAAGGGTCCAGAATTTCGTTTCTTATGTTTCTTCAGGATAATCTAAAGTGCATTGGCACTGCTCCCAGTCTTATACTAATTTTGGGGGCTGGAGTACCTGCTAGGTCCCCTCCTATGGGTGGGACCCAGGAAGTGGGTGGATACACCCCCTTCCTTTGATCCAGGCTGCCCTGGCACGAGGGCTGGAGTGCCCCAGAACCGGTTTGGCCGGATTATGCAAGGGGCAGCCTTGTGCGCCCCCAGCAGTGTCTGGTTTCTTTCAAACCTCCCTGCTACAATCCACTATCTCCTGTCTGGAGGGTGGTAACACCCCCCTGCGACAGGAAACCCTTTGTCCAGGCCCCATTTGGCTGAGTTTCGGTCAGCTTCAGGGGGTCAGACTCTTGTCTGTGGCAGAGGCATCCATTTTGTGGATCTAAGGTCCTTTTAGAAATTAACCGCATTTAAGTAAAGTAACATGTCTTAACCCTCTAGAGGGGTGGAATGCTATCCCCGTCGCCAGAACTGGCGAGGGGATAGTATTCCAAATCGTATGACACCTTACACAACATGTTTTGATAAAGCCAAACCAGAGTTGCTACATAACCGCGAGGATTATAAGGCACTTAAGAGTATATGGTATGGCATTATCCTGAAACAGCTTAGGGAGTTGTTCAATCAATCAATCATTGACACTTATAAAGCGCGCTACATACCCGTAGGGTCTCAAGGCGCTGGGGGGGGGGGGGTGCCGCTACTGCTCGAACAGCCAGGTCTTCAGCTTCTTCCTGAAGGAGAGGTGGTCTTGGGTCAGGCGCAGGTCGGGAGGGAGGGAGTTCCAGGTCTTGGCGGCCAGGTAGGAGAAGGACCTTCCTCCTGTAAGGTCCTGTGTTCCCGACAGCTGCAGACAGGCTCAGCTCATGCTAGAGCTCCATCTCACATTAAACCACGCACTCTGCCTCCAGGATTGATGAGGCCTTCCATAGGAGTGGCTCACAGGTTAATATGTGTCCAGATATAGGTTTAGATATAGGTATACTACATCTAAGTAACGGGTGATTACACCACCTTACCCCAGCTGAGTGATCAGCCAGTTGTGTCAATTTAAGAACCAGCCAGGGGTGGCAAAAGATATGCTGCAGCCCCTGGTAGGCCTTGGTGGCTCCTATGCCCTGGGCACCTATAGTGCATTATACAGGGGCTGACAAGGAGTCCATTTTCAATTTAGATATGCACCTAGGGTACATGGAATCCATTTTACAGAGAGAGCAGATGGCCTGGGGCCCTGATTAGCAGGGAACCAGGTCAACTAAGTCAAAAAAACAGCTAAACACAGGGCAAAAAATCTGGGGTAACCATAGTCAGGTAGCCACCTTCCTACAAAAATCCTAACTTCTGTGAATACCAAAAGTGGTAAGTTTAGGATTTTGTCTTAAGTTAGTTCTGTGAATCGGGCCCTCTGTCTTTGTCTTTTTAATGCGCATGCCTGCCCGTGGTACACGCATGCGTCTGTGGGGCCGTCATAGAAGTTTGTTTGTCCACAGTTGAGACAGACACGTCTCCACTGGGGTCAAACTGTGGTCGGCCCGCTTTTAAGTTCAGCGTTCAGCCGTAATTTTGGCGGTGAGAACTCAACGTCACAACTGAGAATGCTCATTGCCAACATTTAAATCGGGCCCAAGTCTTTGAGTCTGACTCAGATAATTCAGTTTCTAGGTTTGTGATTCATTCAGCGAAGGGCGAACTTATCTCCAGAGACAAAAGGTTCAGATTATAAAGAAAGATCTGATCAGTTTTGAGAATCAACAAATTCTCCCTTCAAATGTTACCCATGATAGTGGGCTTGTTGCCTCCATCTATTGAGGTCCTTGTCCCTGCCCCTCTTCACTCCCATCTGTTCAGCGCTTCAAGGCGCTACATTTGAGACAGACCCTCTCGTTCTCAGCTTTAATTTCCCTGTCGAAGATGCGAGCAAGGTTTGTTCAACCGAGTGGAGGCTTCTAATGGAAGACCTATGATTGGCCCGGCTCCTGATATCACGGTACACTTAAATACAAGCGAGTGAGGCCGGGAGGCTCGAGGGGGAAAGGCCGTAATGGGAGGAAGGTGTTCTTGAGAAGTGCCTCAACACATGTGACCCCATCAGAGCTTCCAGCAGGTTCCTTCGACACAAAAATATTATCCCTC
Source organism: Lissotriton vulgaris (assembly GCF_964263255.1). Taxonomy (NCBI): domain Eukaryota; kingdom Metazoa; phylum Chordata; class Amphibia; order Caudata; family Salamandridae; genus Lissotriton; species Lissotriton vulgaris. Next base: position 2,673,876 of record NC_141696.1, on the reverse strand, counting down.
CTCCTTGTGTAGTGACTCTCAGAATGTAAGTGCGACCCTTGCTCGTGGTCGCTTGTGACACTTCCAGGAAGTGGGGGTGCAAACTGTTCCCACCTGCTGTTGAGATCCGAGTGCAACATTCATGACAGAAACCGTGTGAGGTAGCTCAGTGGGTTAATGCACCTGTCCGAGTTCTTTGGGTAACCTGCAGCCATTCATTTCAACGCTGTGTGCTTTCAGGGGCCCTGCAGCCGTGGGAGGGGCTGTAAAGGCAGAGGAGCAGGAACACAGAACTATTCCCAGCGCTTCCCCGACGGCTGGGTGCTCTTGCGCACATCTGTCCCTCCTACGGGCTCTGTGATGCGCTCCTACAGAAAAGAAGTATCAGCTCCTCAGCAGCAGTGGGGGGCAGACAGCAGAGGTTGTAGTGTTCAGGGGGGCCACCTGCAGACGTAGGGCAGCTGTGCGACAGGGTGCTGAGAGAGACTGCGGATGAAGTGGGGGCGGGAGGACAGTGGTAGCGCTGTGCTATGGATGCAGGGGGGCAGTGGCTCACATGGGGGGGCATTGCTGGCTGTCCGGTGAATGGTAGCATGAACTAGTTCTGCCTCTGTAGGACGTCTTGCTCTCCAAGGAAGAGGTGTGGCGCAGCGGCCAGCGTGCCTGACTTTGGACTACGGGGTTCACGGTTCGATGCCTGGTGCCGGTGGCAGGTCAGCCCAGCACCGTGTGACTCTGGGCAATAGCTCGCTTAACCTTCCAAACGGTCCCCAGCGCCGGGACACCTCTCTGGAGGTTGCTGTGCACTTTACAAATACTGGTGTTTCATTTCCCAGGAGCTGTGAAATGGCGCAGGATGTGACCGCGGACAGATATCGCGCTCGATTGGTGAAAGTTTGCACAGTATCCCACCCCCCCCCATGCACAGGTGTCTCCTAAGAGATAAAAATATATCTGTTAGTGACGTATGCCGTGTCCTTCAAATACAAGCAACACACTCGAGTTCCATCGCTGACCAAATATCGCCTCTGGAAATATAGTGATACAAACATATAGAATTGAATATTGAAATATAAAATATTGTGACATAAATATCGATTTCAAAAATATCCTATACTTATATTGGTGAGCACAAAAATATCAGGAGGAAATATTGTTGGCATTTATATCACTGTATAAAATATCCTCTTCGGACAGACTCCTCACTATGAACAGACTCCCACCTACAGACAGACCCTCGTTAGGACAGACTCCTCCCTATCGAGAGACCCCTTTCTATGTTGAGACTCCTCTCTACGGACAGACTCCAACATACTCCTGTCTATGGAAAGACTGAGGACTCTGTCCTTAGGGAGGACTCTGTTCATACAGAGGACTTTGTCCATAGAGAGGGGTATGTCTGTACGTAGGAGGTACGGACAGACTCGGCTCTATGGACAGACTCCTTTTTATAAACGCACTCCCATCTAAGAAGAGACGCTTATCGATGGACAGACTCCACTCTAGAAACAATCTCATCTCTACAGACAGACCCCTTTCTATGGATAGACACCTCCCTATTGAAAAACCCCTCTATATCGACAGACTCATCTCTATTGAGAAACCTCTCTCTATGGACAGGCGACGCTCAATGAACAAACCTCTCTATCCAGAGACAAATTCCTCCCTAGGGACAGACTCCTAACTATGGACAGACCCCTCTCCATCAACCAACTCCTCCCTACAGACAGACCCTCTCTATGGACAGACTCCTCTCTATGGACAGACCCCTTCCTACGGTCAGACTCCTCTCTACGGACAGACTCCTCTCTACGGACAGACTCCTCTCTACGGTCAGACTCCTCTCTACGGTCAGACCCTCTCTATGGACAGACTCCTCTCTATGGACAGACTCCTCTCTATGGACAGACTCCTCTCTATGGATAGACTCCCCTCTACGGACAGACACCTCTCTACGGACAGACTCCTCTCTACGGACAGACTCCTCTCTACGGACAGACTCCTCTCTACGGACAGACTCCTCTCTACGGACAGACTCCTCTCTACGGACAGACTCCTCTCTACGGACAGACTCCTCTCTACGGACAGACTCCTCTCTACGGACAGACTCCTCTCTATGGACAGACCCCTCTCTATGGACAGACTCCTCTCTCTGGACAGACTCCTCTCTATGGACAGACTCCTCTCTATGGACAGACTCCTCTCTATGGACAGACTCCTCTCTATGGACAGACTTCTCTCTACGGTCAGACCCCTCTCTATGGACAGACCCCTCTCTACGGACAGACTCCTCTCTACGGTCAGACTCCTCTCTATGGACAGACTCCTCTCTACGGTCAGACTCCTCTCTACGGTCAGACTCCTCTCTACGGTCAGACTCCTCTCTACGGACAGACTCCTCTCTATGGACCCTCAGCCCCACTCTTCAGCTCAGTTTCTGGACCTGCGGAAGGACTACCAGAGGACTGCCTGCTGCTCTGACCTGCTGCACACTCTGCAAGACTGCCTCGCTGTGCATATAAGGACTGCTTTGAGCCCGCAGAGGCCAGCCCTGCTGTTAATCCACAGCCTCTTCACCTGCACCCAGGACGACCAGAGTGACACTAAGGGTAGATTGCAGGCCTCCTGCTCAGAGCCACAGAGACCCAAGAGGCTTCCACCATCTTGAATCCACACATGAACCCCGCCTGAGTGAGTCCTGTACTCTCAAGTCGTGTCCCACCAGTCCTGGACCCTTAGTTGAGATGGGAAAGGTGCCCAGAAGCCCAAAAACGAAAACTGCAATTCTCTGATCTGTTCTCACTGACTCCCAGTGTCACTGATTGGTGCGTCCATGATGTGGACACTGGGGACAAGCCTCCTGTGAAGCACAAAACTTACAGGGTGACTGACAGGGTGAGAGCTTGCATCGAGGGCGGAGCGTCTAGTGGGAGAAGGTGCCCAGGCAGTTATGGGCAGATCTGCGCCGTTGTTGACATTTTAGTCCAAATACCTGAAAAAAAACTAGCTTAAAAGTCTATCCTTCTGTGTCATTAGAGGGGCTTGGTCCAAACTCACTTCTCAAACTTATACCCCCTTCACAGACCTCTCTTATTGCACACATTGTATTGTTGTGGAATGGATGTGCCTTTTCCACAACATTATAGCATATATGTGCAAGCCCCACCTACGATGTATACTTAGAAATCAATGACGTGATAAGCAGTTACATTTGTAAGTAACCCGTCGCGGGGAGGTGAGGAAGCGACAATGATCACATGGACGACTGCTGAGGTAGCGGATCAACTATGGGCGGAAAAAGAGAAATTTGAAACATGGGGTATTGAGATGATAAGAGAAAAGGAGGAACCCTTTCCACAGCTTCTAAAACCGAAGGGGGGAGACAAACAGCTTAAGAGGGTCAATGAAGAAGGTGATAGGGGAAGACAGAAACTAACAAAAAGTCCACAAATGGGCAATAAAAATCAGCAATTGGGTACAATGACGATCTTGAAAGGGGCAAGGAGTAGCTTAATTACCCCTTTAAGGGACAATATTATCCTTCAGGCTGATAACTACACTGAAGCCAAGGAGAGCAAAACTCTTTACTTAAAGTCGGACTGGTCCTGGCTGCCGAGTGCCTTGAATGTCAGGACAGACAAAGGTGTAAGAGAATGACAGGATATAAACGTCTCGCTAACCACAAAAATAAAGGTGACATCCGTGTATTGAAATTAGAGGGTCTGGCAGTAAATATAGGCATCTGCTCACGGAACATAGAGGGTTTGGCAAGAAAAGTGGACAATCATGAATTCCTAATATACATTGGAAGATATCAGATAATCCTCTTTCTTGAAACATGGGCAAAAGCGGAAATTAAGTTACCAGCATACTTATGCTATAATAAACCAGCAATTAAAGCAAAATTGAAGGGGCGAGCAGCAGGAGGTTTGGCCATATATGTTTCAATGGCCTTAAAGATCGAAGAAGGGGAAGTCAACCATTCAAACATTCAAGCAATGAAGGTCTGGCCAGTTAGCACAGGAACTAAGATCCCTTCTTTGATGATAATAAATGTATACATTCATCCTCTTGGCAGCAAAAAAAAAGAAACAATAGAGATAATACTGAGCCTATTAATAACATTAAGCACGATGAATCCAGTCTCTTGGATAATCTCGACAGGGGATTTCAATATGAATGTCTTCCATGGGGCGCCTAGGGATCAAATATTGGAGGAGATTGATCACTTTGGCATATCCCGGCAATTGATGCAACTAAACAACGATTAGACAAAATGGGTAAAGATACAGTGATTAACCTGGAGCATTATGGCCTTCGAGTTTTGAATGGCCAAGTGGATCCGGACATCCCAGCTCAGGCGACCCATTTTACGGCACAATCCAAAGCTGTTATTGATTACACTTTAGTGTCTCTCCCATTATACCCATCAATAATAAGCTATAATCTGGGAAATAGACTGGGAAGTGATCACCAACCACAAATGATCAGCCTCAATCTTCATATTACCCGACACGAACAAAGCGCCGTTGAGTTGGGGGAACCTATGGGTCTGACCTATAGAAGGATAAACTGGACTGTAAATATTACACAAAAGATCGAACAGCACGCAAGAGACCAGTGGGAGGAAGAGTTAAATAGAATAGATCAAAACCCATTGACCCTCTGGGAGCAGTTCATAACTAATCTAGTGGAGGAAAATGCTGTGCGTTCAAAAGGCATCGTAACATCGGCTACAGCTCTTCCCAAAAAAATGACTGTTCAACTTAAGATGGCGAAAAGGAAATTGAACAATGCGCTGAGGGTCCTTAGAAATGGACCATCCTCTAATGTCAGGAGTACGATATTACCAAAACTGAGGTCACTCTATAAAAAAGAAGTATGGATACAAACAGAAACTGAGCTTGATCTGTTCTGGTGTAAAATGAATTATGCAGCAAAACATAAAGATGCACGTGAATTTTGGAGGCAGGTCAATCAAGGCAATGGTGGGAAACAACAACAACTGATTACAAATACATCGGAAGAAGTCTGGGAGAAGCATTTGGGATCAATGACAGGTTACACCAGAAATACGATAAAGCCAACAGAAGTAAATTCAGTAGAAAATACAAGGGTCAATGATAATGAAAGGAAAAACACCCAGCAAATGATACAGTGGACAAAAATGATAAGTTCCAGCAGACGGAGTAGTGCACCAGGGCCAAATGGCCTCCCTCAAGCACTATTTAAAGAAAATCCACAATATTGGGCAAAGACCTTGTCAAACTTGTTCAATAATGTTTTATGGAAGGAAGAAGTCCCAGACAAATGGAGGGGCTCAGTTTTGGGTCCGATTTACAAAGCTGGTCAAGTCTCGGATCCTGCTAACTATAGACTTATAGCTTTAATGGATTGCGAAGCAAAGTTTTTTGCTAAGTGTCTGCTAACAGAACTGACGGATTGGGTTGCTGCCAGTAATGTACTCCCAAAAAACCAAACAGGGTTTATTAAAGGCATGGGGACGATTATTAGTATTCAAATGCTGGTTCTTATAATGGAAATGGCCAGAAGCCGTAAGATGAACCTTTACTTATGTTTTATTGATTTTAGCTCAGCTTTTGACACAGTGCACAGAAATATGCGTTGGAACAAGTTAACGAAAATGGAATCTCTCCGAGTTTGTTGAGAGCGATACAATTGCTATATACTAATACTTGGACGAGAGTAAGGTTGGGCCAAGGCACAGTTTTGTCCAAAAACATGGTGATAAGGGACGGGCTGAAGCCGGGGTGTGTTTTGGCCCCAACCTTATTTAACTTGTATTTAGCTGGGATTTCATCAAGGCTTAGTGAAATTAATTCTCACTCTCCGACTGTTGCAGGTTTTAATGTTTCACATTTACTTTATGCCGATGATATTGTTTTAATAAGCTATACCAAGGTGGGTCTGCAGAGATTAATTAATGAAAGTGCAGAGTACGCCTCCACTCATGGTCTAAAGATTAACTCGAAAAAGACAAAAACAATGCTGGAGACTAGAGGGTTGGCTGTAAGACCAAAATTGAGAATGGAGGGGACTGTATTAGAATCGGTTACTGAATATAGATATCTGGGTGTTATAATAGATGCTAGGGGCACGGGTAAAAACCAGTGCGCTGCACTACAGAGAAGAAACAACTCATTAATCGCTGCATTTTCCAAACTTCATAATAACTTAAAAGGGCTTCCCCTTAACCAACTATTACAAATTATGTCAGTTAAACATGTGCCAACTCTTGCATATGGAGTAGAGACCTTAAGAGGTTGTGCTGACAACACCATAGATAAGCTAGAGACAGGGACCTATCGACGCCTGTTTAATCTTCCGCGACATTCTTCACCGGCACAAATCCGACTTGAGTTCGGACTTAAACGACAGAACCTAAATAGCTTAGGAGCTTATTTAAAATTCTCCCACAAAATTAGAAGGGATAATAATTCCACACTTATGACAGTGGTTTGGGAGGCAATATGCGATAATAAACACAAGCAGGCCCATGAATATTTCAAACTGGCGATAGATACGTTCAATGTGGAACAACTATGGGCCTTACCTCTTTCCCAGGTGGCTTTTAATACAATTATAAATGGGTACAGCAAAAAATTGTCGTCTTTATGGGATAAAGCAGTACTGGCAAAGAGATCCCGTGCATGGACAGTTATTGCTTCTTACGGTATGCTAAAACCCCAAAGATATTTAGGAGACTCAAATAGCCAAAGGGCAAAGCTGAAGCTGATGAATCTCCGATTTGGAAATAGCCAATTTCTTGGAGACGCCCCTACATGGAAATTGATGAGTAGTGAAAGGGTGTGTCGCCTCTGTTATTACAAGAGGGAAGACATTTGTCATAACATCTGTAGATGCCCTGCACTAATAGAGGAACGTAGGAGGCTGCTAAGATCGGACTTTAATAGTCAAATTATACGAACATGCCGGCAAGCAGTCATAGCCAGTTTACAAGGAGGAAGCTTGCAATTTACGGGTAGACTTTTGAAGTTTATAGAAATAGTGGAGAAGAAATTGCTTAACTGTGGACAATGAGGAGGGTTTTATTTATATTTGGTTTTATACATTGATGAAAAGTTTCTTTTAATTAAGTGGTCTTGATAATGTATGAAATGTAAGAAGAATTGTATAATGTTGTTTTGATTATAAGTTTTTAGTAACTGAACAATACATTTTTCATTCATTCATTCATTCATTCATTCATTCATTCAATGACGTGATAAGCACTGCTCAGCTCTGTACCTCAGTGTCAGTAGTTTGCAGTTTGGATGTTTTAGGCCTTCACACAACTTCTTCACTCCAGCGTCTCGCAGCTCTTTATTGCCGCGCAGCTCGAGCTCTGTGAGAGATGTGTTTGTTTCCAGGACAGAGGCGAGGTCTCCGCAGCATGAATCGGTGAGGGAGCACTCCTCCAACCTGCAGGAGAGAAGAGACACGGAGAGGAGTAAAGCAGAGCACAGACAGGGGCGTCACAGCTTCAGTTTATCTTCATTTCCTTCCCGTCCTTGACTTACTCCCCTCTAGTGACACATCCCACCTTACACATCTGACCACGCACTGTTTATAAAGGAGTCTCACGAGGGAAGTTCTCACACTGGCAGAGGCGGAGCTAAATGGACATATTAATAAATATATTAATGCGTGTTTTATGCTGGAGACCCTGTCCTGCGGTGTGATTGGTCAACTTACAACTTTAGCAGTTATTGCAGCCATTAGTATATTTACACGGGGTGTGATGCACACAGAGAGATGTTTCGTCATAGGTCCCTGTGGGACGAGGTGTTTATTCACAAAATAAAATAGTATATTGAGAAATAGACCAACATCACATATTGGATACTTTTCAGGGGTTCATATTTTGGAGTGCTGACATAAGATAAGGGATTCACAGCACGAGTGTGAATTTGCCAGGAGGGGGTGAGTAATCCCTCTTTAGATATGTAATTAGATTACAAAAGCACTCCTCGTTGTCAATGTTTAACTCGTAATGTTGGCTCCTGGGTGAGTATTCATTTACCTCCTCTAGGTCTTACCCTATAGAGGTGCTTTCCGTAGCTCGGCTGCGCTGATAAACTTCTGACCCAAAATAGCAGATTTGAGGTCAAGGGTCATCGCTCTTCACCGCAGGTGGGTTCTGTTTTCATCCAATCACCGACCTCGGGGTTGTTATGGAATTACTATGAAATGTTATTTTGTACGGACTGTAAAAAAGGTTCACCAAAGTTCCTGTCTCGGATATTGTTTCTCGCGCCTGTCTTGATGCTTGTACACGTCACTGGAGACGCTGATATTTGGTAATAAACACAGTATTTGTCTTTTTAATGCGCATGCCTGCCCGAGCTACCCGCATGCGTCTGTGGGGCTGTCAGAGAAGTTTGTCTGTCCAGGGTTGAGACAGACACGTCTCCACCGCGGTCAAGCTGTGGTCGGCCTTCTTTTAAATTCAGCTTTCAGCCATAATGTTGGCGGTAAGAACTCCTCGTCACAACAGAGAAGGCTCATCGCCAACACTTAAATCAGTCCTAAGTCTTTGTGAGTCTGACTCAGATAATCCAGGGGCATATTACCAAGCAATAGCGATAATTATCGCTATTGCTTGGTTAGAGACAAAAATTTACCGCAGCGCTGCGGCGATTTTTATCGCAGATAAAGATTGGTATTACCAAGGTTTAACGCAAATGCGGTAAAAATCGCCGCAAAGCATGAATATCGCTGAAAAGTCAGCGATATTCATGCATTAGCGAGCTAATGCTCTTAGCCATGTTATCCACCTCCCATTGGATAACATGGCTAAGAACTGCTCAGGGCAGGTGTTAGCTTTTGGAGATATTCGCGCTTAGCGCGAATATCTCCAAAAGTTGGTAATAGGAGATAGTGAAGTTAGCGACTGTTTCCAGTCGCTAACATCTTGGCACGCCCACTTTGCATGTCATTAGTGATAAATATCTCTGACATGCGAAGTGGGGCTCAAGATGGTCGCTATCTCCTACTAGCTGTCGCTAACTGGTGTTAGCGACAGCTAGGTAATAGGGAGATAATTTTATCTCCGCTTTCTTGGCTTTTAAAGCCAAAAAAGCGGAAATAAACCCCCTTGATAATATGCCCCCCAGTTTCTAGGTTTGTGATTCATTCAGCGAAGGGCGAACTTATCTCCAGAGACAAAAGGTTCAGATTATAAAGAAAGATCTGATCAGTTTTGAGAATCAACAAATTCTCTCTTCAAATGTTACCCAGGATGGTGCGTCTGTTGCCTCCATCTATTGAGGTCATGTTTCCTGCCCCTCTTCACTACCAGCTGTTCAGCATTTCAAGGCGCTACATTTGAGACAGATGCGAGCGAGGTTTGTTCTACCGAATGGAGGCTTGTAATGGAAGACGTAGTAGTAAATTTCTTTATTCAGCATTTCATGATAGAAATCCATAAAAGCATTTTTGTACACTTCGTACCATAAAAGTCAGAAATACAACAATATTTACAATAAAAAAATTTCAATACAAGTTTGAGAAGGATTGCTTGGAAAAAAATCAAATCTTTTTTCATTAGAATCAATTCATTATGATTAGAGCAATTTTTCTCACAGATAATTTTTATGTTTAAAAATGCATTTAAAAAAATTAACCATATGATAGCAGGTAATTTCAGAGTCTAAAAATTGAAGGCGCAGCATTGCAGGGCGACACTGTCTTAGGTCCCATGATTTCAGCAGTGGTACCAGCCAAATTTTGCGATGAGCATGGTAATATTTACAAAAGAAAACTGTATGTATGGTGGTCTGTACAGATGTATCATCGCAAGGACAGTGGCCTAACGTTTGTTCCCAGGTGTTTCTCGTTGGGAAGGCTACTAACCGATGGAAAAGATTTAGTCTAAATCTGGTTAGTAGAAAACGATCAAAAATGCTGATTTCAAGCGTTAGATAAGGCTGAATTGTGGGGACAAGATGGACCACAATTGCGTGGTGGACAGAGGGCTTCCCTATTTCACTTGCGAGTCTTATTCCATCTAAGTGGTTCAGGGCCATTTCTTTCAACTCCTTCTTGGATATCTCTATGATCTTTTCCGGTGTTATATAATAATCCTCTAGGCCTAAATCTATAAGGAAGTTTCTAATATAGGCAAGCCATTTTATGTCTCCCGAATGATCTAGTGCCATAGAGTCCACCATTATTCCTCTAGTTAGCATGTTTTTTTCTGAGGTCCAAATGCGCCTCCATAGTAGGAGAGGTTGAATTTTCGCTAGGTCCTCAATATGGAGTATGCCTAGTTCGATATGGGATGCATATGTGGAGGTTCGCCTCGGTGCAACCAGGAGAAATCTTAAAAAAAGAGTTTTCTGCCACCTGTAGAGCGCTGACATCTGTGTGCCCCCAAACCCCAGCCCCATACAGAGCTACTGCTCGGCATTTTGCATTATAGATGTTCAACATTTCCACAGGCGATCGTTTGCCTAGTTTTTGTGAAAAGGACATCAATGCAGCTATTGCCCGCTTAAGGGAGTGTTTTCTAGCCTCAACTGCCGCTTTCCAATTTAGTTTATCATCTATTGTGATCCCTAAGTAGGGATACTGAGCCATCAGTTCGAGGCTTTGGTTGTTAAGGGATATATTTCTAAACCCTTTTTTCCCTTTACCGGCCACCATTACGAACGTCTTCTTGATGTTAATATGGAGGTCAAGGCTGCCCATGAAATCCGCATACCTAGTTAGCGCTTTTTGCAGCTCACGTGGGGTACGGGCCATGATGACAGTGTCATCCGCGTAGAGAAGAGCGGGAATAGGGCGTAACTTTACATGGGGGAGGTCTTGAGCCCCCCTCAAAAGTTCCATCTCCAGGCTGTTTGTATATAAGGAGAATAAGAAGGGGGCCAAGACACAACCCTGCCTGACTCCACGCTCTACTCCGAAAGACGCGGTCAACTCGCCCCTGACACCATAATGTACTCTTGCTGAGGCCTTGGAGTATAGTTCCCTTAAAAAGTCTAAAAGTGGGGGGTCCACACCCATTTGTGACAGGACTAGCCATAGCTTGGTATGGGACACGCAGTCAAAGGCTGCGGAGAGGTCGACATACACCATGTAAAGTTTATCTTTTTTTGCATGGATATATTTACCTATAATTATTGACAGATTTAAGGTCTGCTCCACTGTACCAAACCCCTCCCGGAAACCAAATTGTAAGTCTGACAGTACCCCCCTATCCTCTGCCCATTGATGGAGGCACTCAAGTATGACCCTGCCGGCTACCTTACCCACTGAATCTAACAGTGAGATTGGACGGTAGCAGGCAGGGTCCTGGCGATCTCCTTTTTTGAAGATCGGGACCATGACAGACTTTGTCCAAGATTCCAGGAGCCCTTTTTTTGCAGCTGCCGTACACACCATGGTTAATATAGGGGCCCATAGGTCTGTATTGTATTTAAAAATGTCCACCGGCACTCCGTCGGGGCCCGGAGCTTTTCCATTTTTACTTAGATTTATGGCCGTGAGGACTTCAGAGATATCAAATTCTATTTGAATAGGGTAGGCAACAGCTGGTTGAATTATTTCTTCACTCTCAGAAAGCGTCTGTTTCCTAAAAAAATTTGAGAACTGAGAAATCCAGGCTCCTTCTTCTATGGCTACTTCTATTTTTGGAAGGTTATCGTCAGCTAGAAAAGGGGATTTTACTACTCGCCAGAAAGCCTCACTATTTTTCTGTAGGGCGCTTTTATGGAGTTCATCCCAGAGGGTCTGCTTTAATTCGGCTTTTCTCTGCTTTCGAGCGAAGAGATATTCCTTTCTGAGTCTGGCAATTGTCCGTGGGTCTCTATTTTCGTTATTCAGGGCCAGTTTAAGCTTAGTATGTGCCGAGGTACAGCTCAATCAATCAATCAATCAAGACATTTATAGAGCGCACTACTCACCCGTAGGGTCTCAAGGCGCTGGGAGGGGGGGGTGCCTTTACTGCTCGAACAGCCAGGTCTTGAGCTTCTTCCTGAAGGAGAGGTGGTCTTGGGTCAGGCGCAGGTCGGTCGGGAGGGAGTTCCAAGTCTTGGCGGCCAGGTAGGAGAAGGACCTTCCTCCTGTTGTCGCTCTTCGGATGCGGGGGACGGCAGCGAGGGCGTGACTGGTCGAGCGGAGATGGCGTTTGGGAGCGTAGAAGTTGAGGCGGCTGTTGAGGTAAGTCGGGCCTTGGTTGTGTAGGGCTTTGTGTGCGTGGGTGAGGAGACGGAAGGTGATTCTTTTGTTGATGGGGAGCCAGTGCAGGTCTCTCAGATGTCCGGAGATGTGGCTGTTTCGTGGGATGTCGAGGATGAGTCTGGCTGAGGCGTTCTGGATCCGCTGGAGTCTCTTTTGGAGCTTGGCGGTGGTTCCGGCGTAGAGGGCGTTGCCGTAGTCCAGTCGGCTGGTGACGAGGGCCTGGGTGACAGTCTTCCTGGTCTCGGTGGGGATCCACCAGAAGATCTTCTGTAGCATGCGTAGGATGTTGAAGCATGACGAGGAGACGGCGTTGACTTGTCTGGTCATGGAGAGGGAGGAGTCCAGGATGAAGCCCAGGTTGCGTGCGTGGTCCGTCTGTTTGGGTGCGGTGCCCAGGGCGGGGGGCCACCAGGAGTCGTCCCAGGCGGAGGGCGAGGAGCCCAGGATGAGGACCTCCGTCTTGTCTGAGTTCAGTTTCAGGCGACTGGTCGTCATCCACTCGGCTACATCTCTCATCCCTTCTTGCAGGTTGGCTCTGGCGGCGGCGGGGTCGTTGGTCAGGGAGAGGATCAGCTGGGTGTCGTCGGCGTAGGAGATTATGTTGAGGTTGTGTTGGCGTGCGATGGCCGCGAGGGGGCTCATGTAGACGTTGAAGAGGGTGGGACTCAGCGAGGATCCTTGAGGGACGCCGCAGATGACTTCGGTGGCCTCTGACTTGTACGGTGGTAGGCGGACTCTCTGTGTTCTTCCGTTGAGGAAGGAGGTGATCCATTCCAGTGCCTTCTCCTGGATTCCGATGTTGCCGAGGCGCTGCACTAGGGTGCGGTGGCAGACAGTGTCGAATGCCGCGGAGAGGTCCAGGAGGATGAGGGCCGCTGTTTCTCCGTTGTCCATCAGGGTCCGGATGTCATCGGTGGCAGCGATGAGGGCGGTCTCGGTGCTGTGGTTGGCTCGGAAGCCAGACTGTGAGGGGTCGAGGGATCCATTCGTCTCGAGGAAGGCGGCCAGCTGTTTGTTGACGGTCTTTTCGATGACTTTGGCCGGGAACGGGAGGAGCGAGATGGGACGGTAATTCTTGAGTTCGGTGGGGTCCGCTGTGGGTTTCTTGAGTAGAGCGCTGAGTTCTGCGTGCTTCCAGCTCTCCGGGAAGGTGGCGGTGTCGAAGGAGGTGTTGATAATGTCCCGCAGGTGGGGTGCGATGACAGCGTCGGCCTTGTTGAAGACGTGGTGAGGGCAGGGGTCGGTCGGAGATCCGGAGTGGATGGAGTTCCTTGTGCGGATGGTGTCTTCGGTGCTGATCGGAGACCAGGCGCGGAGGGTGGTGATGGGTGGCGTTGCTGCGGTTGTGGTGTGCGTCGGTTGGATGCTGAAGCTGTTGTGTATGTCCGCGATCTTGTTGTGGAAGTAGGAGGCAAGGGAGTTGCAGAGGTCTTGCAACGGGGTGATGTCGTTGCTTCCGGCGTTGGGGTTGGAGAGCTCTTTCACGATGTTGAAGAGTTCCTTGCAGTTGTGTGCGTTGTTGTCCAGCCGGTCCTTGTATGCAGTTTTCTTGGTGGTGCGGATCAGTTGGTGGTGTTTCCGGGTGGCCAGCTTGAGGGTGGTCATGTTGTCCATTGTTGGTTCCCTTCTCCATACTTTCTCGAGGGCTCGGCAGTTCTTCTTGGAGCTCTTGAGTTCGTCGGTGAACCATGGGGTTTTTCTGCTGCCGGGTCTGCTGGGCGGGGTCCTCAGAGGGGCGAGTTCGTCCGCGCATTTGCTGATCCACTTCGTGAGGTTGTCGGCGGCCTGGCTGGGGTTCGCTGAGCCGGTAGGAGGGTGCTGGCTCAGGGAGGCGGTGAGCTGGTCGGCTGTGATCTTGTTCCAGCTTCTTTGGGCAACCTGTTGCTGGTGGTGGTGCTATGGTTACAGCTATGGTTAAACCAACCTCTTTTATTTAAAGTTTCTACCTTTGATGTTTTTGTCAGGAGGCCCTTAATGACAGTTAGAATTTTGCAGAAGTTAATTATAACTTCCTCCTCTGTCACAGTTAGATCAAGGCATTTTATAATGTGAGGGTATGCTGCTTTGATCACTTCCTCAGTAATTTGCCCAGGGTCTATTTTCCCCCATTTTAGGCTATACCCATTTTCCCGAGCCAATTGTAAGTTATTCAGATTCAAGGCTTGGGCTATCGTTGTCTCAAGAGATTGTTGGTGTAATAAGCTGAGTTCTATCCTTATGGCAAGGTGGTCACTCAATATATTTGGTAGAGTCTCAACATATTTAATCTTATTTGACAGCCCTTCTGATGTGAGAACATAATCAAAGGTGGACTGATAACCTCTCCCTACGTATGTCGACTCTGGCTTTCTTGTTTTTGGGTTTAAATTATTAACTATTATAAGCCCCAGGTCAGACATAAGGTCGTTCATGGCTATGCCTGATTTAGTGTGATCATTTCAGTGCAATTTTTATTAAGGCACGGGTGTAGATTAAAGTCCCTGCCCCATAGGAAGAAGACAGCACCTTTCCCTCCTTTCGTCTGTCTGAGATCGGAGAGTTTTTCGTTTAGTTTTAATATTACTCTCATAATCTCTCCTTCCTCCAAGTTATTGTAGAAGTTAATGAGTACGATAGTCTCATTTTTTGGTAGGGAGAGGGAGAGAAGCTGAAAATTTGTGTCCAATTCAAGAGTGGTTATTTTTATTTGGACAGTATTCGCTATATAAATAGTTAATCCCCCCTTTGCTCTGCCCATATTCCCAACCAAAGCTGGAGAGAAGAACGTCCTAAAACCCAGAAGATGCAGTTCCGTTGATGACCAAGTCTCCTGGAGACATACAATTTGGTGCCTGTCTAGGAAACTTATGGCGGTACCGTCCTCAATCTTGGGATGGAGACCGGTAATGTTCCAGGACACCACAAATAGAGTTTGGGGGATCTCTAATTGGGGTCTTAGTTATTTGTGATCCACTATTAACCTCTAATTCCCTTTTTTTGGGGCTAAGATGTTTTTTATCCTGTGGTGGTCAGTCAACTAGCTCAAGGCCACTGTATCTGTTCGACATTGGGATACCATTCCAGCCCTCCAAGGGTAGTGGTTCTCTATAGGGATCCCTGTGGTAAGGTCCTCCCCAGTCGTCCCTTTCTCTACCCCAATGTCGAGGGCCTACTGTATGCCAGAATCCATCGTGTTGATAACCATTTCGATTTCTCAAGGGGTAAAAGAAGGAAAGACGCTTTGTTCCTATAGCCCCAGTTGAGGTCTGGTAGTCCAATGAACAGATGTGATCAACTAATCTGGGATCGTCAAAGGTGATAAGAACACAATCACCTTGTATCGTTTTTTTACCATGTCCTACCCAGGGGGCTCTTCTTACCATTAGGATCTTAGGTGAACAGTAAGGAGGAGGTGGACGATTAACATTTAACCAATGTTGGACCTTGTTCTTTAACGACCAGGTTGCTTCGTTAATTTGGTCTCCCAATTCTAGTACACCAGTCATTACGACCGTGTAAGGACTGGCCTCCGGTGGGAGGTTGACGGAGAATCTTCCATCATGGGGTCCTCTGTCCCACCCTTTATTCGACTGTGTAGCTGGTGTTTTTGAATCTATGTTGTTATGTGCCGAATTAGTGTTAGTGGTATTAATCGGAGTATTACTTAGGGTGTTATCTAATGTCTTTTTTTTAGTCACTAGCGATTGGACTGATTTAGCTACTGATGGGATAGGTTGTTTGTTTTGAGCATTTGAAATTACAGGGGGGTGCTTGACTCCCCCTGTTTTTTGTCCCAGTTGGTTCATCTTGGTTTTTGCAGGAGTTGTCATATCAGCTAATGCTTTTTCTATTTGTCCCAGTCTCAATATTAATGGTTGGAGTAAATGTTTGAGAAGATCTCCGATTTTGGTTAATAGATGGTCATTGGGATCGATGTTGACGTTTGCCTCCTTATCTAATGGGAGGCCAGTTATAGTTTCCCCTGTAATAAGGGCCGGGGTATCAGGTAGTGCCTGATGAACAATCACATTGGGAATAACCTGATCTCTTCTCTGTAGTATGGTAATTCGAGTCTCTCCTGTCTTATTAGGAATCTTATGTGTTTTTTTTTTTAGCTTTTGATTGTTCGGAGCTATACGTTTTTTCTTACTTATTGCACCCTCCCTCCTCCCTCTTGACTGTCTAGTTTCCTCTGGGGTAGTTTCAATCACTAGATCTGGAGTTTTTTCTAAGTCCAATGATAGTTGTGAGTCGGAGAGCTGTGAAGCCGAAAGATCCACTGTATTTGGAAGGCTAAGCCTTTGGCCACAGGCTTCACTTAGGCCAGGGTCATTACGTTGCTCCGGCGTTCGTGCATCCGCCAGATGTCCCATGGAGGACCTTTTTGCGTTAGCTAGATCTTGGGACACTCTACGTTCTATCAGGGAGATACTTTGGTCTATAAAGGTGTTTGCTCTAGTGATAAAATTATCTATAGGACCTGTTATTTGTCCCTCCTTTGCGGCAGTTTTACTTCTACTACCTCGTGTAGACATAATGGACATTTACAATACAGTCTTACTTACAAGAAGGGGAAGTTGAGATGTGTGTATACAAACAGGACCTCGAATTTAAATGTGCAAAACAGCAAGTTAGAGGGGTGGCCCAGCCCAGTCTATAACGGTCTCTAACGGACACAAAGGGGCCCGCCCTTGGCCCGGGCTTCGCCCGGCGCCGTCCCACGCGCGTTCCGCGTACGCGGTTATTGGACTGGTTAAATACAAGTGCGCTGTGGGCGTGGCTACAGGGAGAGCGGGCCAGATGTCAACAATTGGCCTCGTAGTGACTCCTGGTAGTTGGAGTGCCTGCCGACACGCTCGCAACCCTGTTAGCTGCCACAGACCCCCACAAAATGTCCAGGTGATGCAGGACCCGCAAAGCGGGTCCGGCGAACTGTAGCGTTGGTGCTCAGGAGGCAAAACGGGAGGCAAAACACAGCAGGTTGGTCTCTGTCCGTAGGGCCGTTTTATTCAAAGTGCAGGCGATGAAGAAGACGTATTATTGGCCCGGTCCCTGATATCTTGTTACAGTTAAATACAAGCAGGTGAGGCTGGGAGGCTCGAGGTGGAAAGGCCGTAACAGGAGCAAGTTGTTCTTGAGAAGTGACTGGATGCGTATGACCCGTCAGAGCTTTCAGCAGGTTCCTTCGACTCACAAAAATAATACCCCTCCTTCTCTGGCAGTGACCCTCAGAATTTAAGGTTGACCCTGGCTCATGGCCCCTGTGACACTTCCAGGAAGTGCGGGTGCAAACTGTTCCCACCCCCTGCTGAGATCCAAGGGCAGCATTCAGGACAGAAACCATGTGGGATAGCTCAGTCGGTTAATGCACCTGTCCGAGTCCTTTGGGTAACCTGCAGCCATTCATTTCAACGCTGTGTGTTTTCAGAGGCCCTGCAGCCATGGGAGGGGCCCAAAGGCAGAGGAGTATGAACAAGGAATTATTCCCAGTGCTTCCCCTGATGGCTGGGTGCTCTTGCGCACATCTGTCCCTCCTACGGGCTCTGTGATGCTCTCCTACAGAAAAAAAGCATCAGCCCCTCAGCAGCAGTGGGGGCAGACAGCAGAGGTTGTACTGTGCGGGTGGAGGCACCAGCAGATGTAGGGCAGCTGTGCTGCCAGTGTGCTGCAGATGCAGGGGGCAGGGGGGCAGACAGCAGGAGGTGTAGTGTTCAGGGGTCCGCCTGCAGATGTAGGGCAGCTGTGCGACAGGGTGCTGAGAGAGGCTGCGGATCCAGTGTTGGCAGGAGGACAGTGGTGGTGCTGTGCTGCGGATGCTGTGTTGGCAGGAGGACAGTGGTGGCGCTGTGCTGTTGATGCAGTGTTGGTGGGAGGACAGTGGTGGCGCTGTGCTGCGGATGCAGTGGTGGCAGGAGGACAGTGGTGGCGCTGTGCTGCGGATGCTGTGTTGGCAGGAGGACAGTGGTGGCGCTGTGCTGCGGATGCAGTGGTGGCAGGAGGACAGTGGTGGCGCTGTGCTGCGGATGCAGTGGTGGCAGGAGGACAGTGGTGGCGCTGTGCTGCGGATGCAGTGGTGGCAGGAGGACAGTGGTGGCGCTGTGCTGCGGATGCAGTGTTGGCAGGAGGACAGTGGTGGCGCTGTGCTGTTGATGCAGTGTTGGTGGGAGGACAGTGCTGGCGCTGTGCTGCGGATGCAGTGGTGGCAGGAGGACAGTGGTGGCGCTGTGCTGCGGATGCAGTGGTGGCAGGAGGACAGTGGTGGCGCTGTGCTGCGGATGCTGTGTTGGCAGGAGGACAGTGGTGGCGCTATGCTGTTGATGCAGTGTTGGTGGGAGGACAGTGGTGGCGCTGTGCTGCGGATGCAGTGGGGGCAGGAGGACAGTGGTGGCGCTGTGCTGCGGATGCAGTGTTGGTGGGAGGACAGTGGTGGCGCTGTGCTGTGGATGCAGTGGGGGCAGGAGGACAGTGGTGGCACTGTGCTGCTGATGCAGTGTTGGCAGGAGGACAGTGGTGACGCTGTGCTACGGATGCAGTGGTGGCAGGAGGACAGTGGTGGCGCTGTGCTGCGGATGCAGAGGTGGCAGGAGGACAGTGGTGGCACTGTGCTGCGGCTGCAATGTTGGCAAGAGGACAGTGGTGGCGCTGTGCTGCGGATGCAGTGGTGGCAGGAGGACAGTGGTGGCACTGTGCAGCGGATGCAGTGATGGCAGGAGGACAGTGGTGACGCTGTGCTGCGGATGCAGAGGTGGCAGGAGGACAGTGGTGGCGCTGTGCTGCGGATGCAGTGTTGGCAGGAGGACAGTGGTGGCGCTCTGCTGCGGATGCAGTGTTGGCAGGAGGACAGTGGTAACGCTGTGCTGCGGATGCAGAGGTGGCAGGAGGACAGTGGTGGCGCTGTGCTGCGGATGCAGTGTTGGCAGGAGGACAGTGGTGGCGCTCTGCTGCGGATGCAGTGTTGGCGGGAGGAAAGTGGTGGCGCTTTGCTGCGGATGCAGTGGGGGCAGGAGGACAGTGGTGGCACTGTGCTGCTGATGCAGTGTTGGCGGGAGGACAGTGGTGGCGCTGTGCTGCGGATGCAGTGGTGGCAGCCGGAGGACAGTGGTGGCGCTGTGCTGCGGATGCAGTGGTGGCAGGAGGACAGTGGTGACGCTGTGCTGCGGATGCAGTGGTGGCAGCCGGAGGACAGTGCTGGCGCTGTGCTGCGGATGCAGTGGTGGCAGGAGGACAGTGGTGGCGCTGTGCTGCGGATGCAGTGGTGGCAGGAGGACAGTGCTGGCGCTGTGCTGCGGATGCAGTGGTGGCAGGAGGACAGTGGTGGCGCTGTGCTGCGGATGCAGTGGTGGCAGGAGGACAGTGGTGGCGCTGTGCTGTGGATGCAGTGTTGGCAGGAGGACAGTGGTGGCGCTGTGCTGTTGATGCAGTGTTGGCAGGAGGACAGTGGTGGCGCTGTGCTGTGGATGCAGTGGTGGCAGGAGGACAGTGGTGGCGCTGTGCTGCGGATGCAGTCGTGGCAGGAGGACAGTGGTGGCGCTCTGCTGCGGATGCAGTGTTGGCAGGAGGACAGTGCTGGCGCTGTGCTATGGATGCAGTGTTGGCAGGAGGACAGTGGTGGCGCTGTGCTGAGGATGCAGAGGTGGCAGGAGGACAGTGGTGGCGCTGTGCTGCGGATGCAGTGTTGGCAGGAGGACAGTGGTGGCGCTGTGCAGCGGACGCAGTGTTGGCAGGAGGACAGTGGTGGCGCTCTGCTGCGGATGCAGTGTTGGCAGGAGGACAGTGGTGGCGCTGTGCTGCGGATGCAGTGTTGGCAGGAGGACAGTGCTGGCGCTGTGCTGCGGATGCAGTGTTGGCAGGAGGACAGTGGTGGTGCTGTGCTGCGGATGCAATGTTGGCAGGAGGATAGTGGTGGCGCTGTGCTGCTGATGCAGTGTTGGCGGGAGGACTGTGGTGGTGCTGTGCTGCGGATGCAGTGTTGGCAGGAGGACAGTGGTGGTGCTGTGCTGCGGATGCAGTGGTGACAGGAGGACAGTGGTGGCGCTGTGCTGCGGATGCAGTGGTGACAGGAGGACAGTGGTGCTGCTGTGCTGTGGATGCAGTGTTGGCAGGAGGACAGTGGTGGCGCTGTGCAGCGGACGCAGTGTTGGCAGGAGGACAGTGGTGGCACTGTGCTGCGGATGCAGTGGTGACAGGAGGACAGTGGTGGTGCTGTGCTGCGGATGCAGTGGTGACAGGAGGACAGTGGTGGCGCTGTGCTGCGGATGCAGTGTTGGTGGGAGGACAGTGGTGGCGCTGTGCTGTGGATGCAGTGGGGGCAGGAGGACAGTGGTGGCGCTTTGCTGTGGATGCAGTGTTGGCAGGAGGACAGTGGTGGCACTGTGCTGTTGATGCAGTGTTGGTGGGAGGACAGTGGTGGCGCTGTGCTGTGGATGCAGTGGGGGCAGGAGGACAGTGGTGGCGCTTTGCTGTGGATGCAGTGTTGGCAGGAGGACAGTGGTGGCGCTCTGCTGCGGATGCAGTGTTGGCAGGAGTGTAGTGTAGCTCCTATCTTCCCAATAGGCTCTGCGCATTGGAATAATACCTACAGCAGTAAAGGCCTAGACCAGACGTTAACTAGGTCTACTACTGTCGATACTAGACTTAAAGTTTTGGGTTTGCCAGCTTAGCTCAGAGTTCGCTAGAAACTTTCTCGAATGTTCAGGAAAGAATTACCTCCCCTGATTAGACAAGAAGGGATTTAGTTTCTGACAACCATAGAACATGACAACTTTGCTCTCCCCTAATCAAGAGTCAATCTCCAGAGTCGTGTGAGCACAAGGCAATTATTTTACTCAGTCAGTACGTGCATTCTTAGTCTCATCAGAATGTAGAGAAAAGGAAGAGACGGGCGTGTTCAATAAAAAGGTGTTATTTATTGATCAGTCTCTTTTCTCATACATGAGAAATGGATCGATATTATTGCAATACTTATGGTTAAGTAAAGTGCATACATTAGAAGCAATAGTATAAAATAATACTGTAAAAACATTGATATGGTTTCTGAGCCATATGATGTTTAAAATGATTAAAATATATTTACATACACATATACATTTGACTAAACGTACTCAACTGGTGTTTCTAGCTACGCCTACCCCGTGTACCTGACCTAAGTCTAATGCGTGGGCGGGAATAGAAAGTTACAGTTTAAGTTAAGTTTGTTTTTGCAAGTGACTGACTAAAGAATTCTCTGTGAGGGGTTATTCAGTTCTGTACCTGGAAGTTAGGATGAATGAGGAATGGTATCTCTTTCTCTGGTCTCGATATTCCAGGCTGCCTGCGAGGGCTGCCCGGAAGCGCCGGTGCTGGGTCTCTCGGCAGGAGATAGCAGCGCGTCTCTCAGCGCGTCAGGAAGGCGGGGCTGCTGCCAGCGGGGTCTGCTTCTGCTCTCGGCTTCGGCAAGTATGGCTGCTCCGTCTTGTCACCACGCGTGTGTTTGCATAGGGCAAGATCGGTAATATTTATACCTTAAAGGTGCCGAGATTGACGTAAGGATGGACATAGATACGTCAATAAAGATGTCATACGACTTGCTCGTTAGCACATTCTTTACTAAAGTTCTCTGTGAAATCAAAACAATGGCCGCACGGATAATCCAGGTTGTCATAGGTTTGATTTGTTATGAGAACGTCGTATGCCTTATCAGGGGCTGGAGGAATGTCGCTTGTCTAATTAGATCTCAAGCGTTATGACCTAATCAGATAACACGTTCCTGTGCCGTAGTGTGACTGCGTCAGATAACGGTATCTGCATCATGGGGAATTTCTTGCCTCATGGGCTGACTGCTAGTTAACTTGTTAGTTTGCTAACCAGAATAGGGTCAGGAATAGGGGGATCGATTCAGGACCTATAGGAATACATCACAGGAGGACAGTGGTGGAACAGTGCT
The DNA here is from genome assembly GCF_964263255.1 of Lissotriton vulgaris. Taxonomy (NCBI): domain Eukaryota; kingdom Metazoa; phylum Chordata; class Amphibia; order Caudata; family Salamandridae; genus Lissotriton; species Lissotriton vulgaris. The sequence goes on along the minus strand of NC_141696.1, from coordinate 2,651,789 downwards.
GCTGATGCAGTGTTGGTGGGAGGACAGTGGTGGCGCTGTGCTGCAGATGCAATGTTGGCAGGAGCACAGTGGTGGCGCTGTGCTGCGGATGCAGTGGTGACAGGAGGACAGTGGTGACGCTGTGCTACGGATGCAGTGGTGACAGGAGGACAGTGGTGGCGCTGTGCTGCGGATGCAGTGTTGGCAGGAGGACAGTGCTGGCGCTGTGCTGCGGATGCAGTGTTGGCAGGAGGACAGTGGTGGCGCTGTGCTGCGGATGCAGTGCTGGCGGGAGGACAGTGGTGGCGCTGTGCTGCGGATGCAGAGGTGGCAGGAGGACAGTGGTGGCGCTGTGCTGCGGATGCAGTGTTGGCAGGAGGACAGTGCTGGCGCTGTGCTGCGGATGCAGTGTTGGCAGGAGGACAGTGGTGGCGCTGTGCTGCGGATGCAGTGCTGGCGGGAGGACAGTGGTGGCGCTGTGCTGCGGATGCAGAGGTGGCAGGAGGACAGTGGTGGCGCTGTGCTGCGGATGCAGTGTTGGCAGGAGGACAGTGGTGGCGCTGTGCTGCGGATGCAGAGGTGGCAGGAGGACAGTGGTGGCGCTGTGCTGCGGATGTATCGGTGGCAGGAGGACAGTGGTGGCGCTGTGCTGCGGATGCAGTGTTGACAGGAGGACAGTGGTGGCGCTGTGCTGCGGATGCAGTGTTGTCAGGAGGACAGTGCTGGCGCTGTGCTGCGGATGCAGTGTTGTCAGGAGGACAGTGCTGGCGCTGTGCTGCGGATGCAGTGTTGTCAGGAGGACAGTGCTGGCGCTGTGCTGCGGATGCAGTGTTGACAGGAGGACAGTGGTGGTGCTGTGCTTCGGATGCAGTGGTGGCAGGAGGACAGTGGTGGCGCTGTGCTGTGGATGCAGTGTTGTCAGGAGGACAGTGCTGGCGCTGTGCTGCGGATGCAGTGTTGACAGGAGGACAGTGGTGGCGCTGTGCTGCGGATGCAGTGTTGGCAGGAGGACAGTGGTGGCGCTGTGCTGCGGATGCAGTGTTGGCAGGAGGACAGTGGTGGCGCTGTGCTACGGATGCAGAGGTGGCAGGAGGACAGCGGTGGCGCTGTGCTGCGGATGTATCGGTGGCAGGAGGACAGTGGTGGCGCTGTGCTGTGGATGCAGTGTTGGCAGGAGGACAGTGGTGGCGCTGTGCTGCGGATGCAGTGTTGGCAGGAGGACAGTGGTGGCGCTGTGCTGCGGATGCAGAGGTGGCAGGAGGACAGTGGTGGCGCTGTGCTGCGGATGTATCGGTGGCAGGAGGACAGTGGTGGTGCTGTGCTGCGGATGCAGTGTTGACAGGAGGACAGTGGTGGTGCTGTGCTGCGGATGCAGTGTTGGCAGGAGGACAGTGGTGGCGCTGTGCTGCGGATGCAGTGTTGGCAGGAGGACAGTGGTGGCGCTGTGCTACGGATGCAGAGGTGGCAGGAGGACAGTGGTGGCGCTGTGCTGCGGATGCAGTGTTGGCAGGAGGACAGTGGTGGTGCTGTGCTATGGATGCAGTGTTGGCAGGAGGACCCTGGTGGTGCTGTGCTGCGGTTGCAGTGTTGGCAGGAGGACAGTGGTGGCGCTGTGCTGCGGATGTATCGGTGGCAGGAGGACAGTGGTGGCGCTGTGCTGTGGATGCAGTGTTGGCAGGAGGACAGTGGTGGCGCTGTGCTGCGGATGCAGTGTTGGCAGGAGGACAGGGGTGGCGCTGTGCTGCGGATGCAGTGTTGGCAGGAGGACAGTGGTGACGCTGTGCTGCGGATGCAGAGGTGGCAGGAGGACAGTGGTGGCGCTGTGCTGCGGATGTATCGGTGGCAGGAGGACAGTGGTGGCGCTGTGCTGCGGATGCAGTGTTGGCAGGAGGACAGTGGTAGCGCTGTGCTGCGGATGTAGCGGTGGCAGGAGGACAGTGGTGGCGCTGTGCTGCGGATGCAGTGTTGGCAGGAGGACAGGAGTGGTGCTGTGCTATGGATGCAGTGGGGGCAGGAGGACAGTGGTGGCGCTGTGCTGCGGATGCAGTGTTGGCAGGAGGACAGTGGTAGCGCTGTGCTGCGGATGTAGCGGTGGCAGGAGGACAGTGGTGGCGCTGTGCTGCGGATGCAGTGTTGGCAGGAGGACAGGAGTGGTGCTGTGCTATGGATGCAGTGGGGGCAGGAGGACAGTGGTGGCGCTGTGCTGCTGATGTAGCGGTGGCAGGAGGACAGTGGTGGCGCTGTGCTGCGGATGCAGTGTTGGCAGGAGGACAGTGGTGGTGCTGTGCTATGGATGCAGTGGGGGCAGGAGGACAGTGGTAGCGCTGTGCTATGGATGCAGGGGGGCAGTGGCTCCTGTTAGGGGGAGCATTGCTGGCTGCAGGGTGAACAGTAGTATGAACTTGTAGCGCCTTTGTGGGACGTCTTGCTGTCCAAGGAAGAGGTGTGGCGCAGCGGCCAAGGTGCCTGACTCCAGGCTACCGGGTTCACGGTTCGATCCCCCGCGCTGGCAGCAGGTCAGCCCAGCACCATGTGACTCTGGGCAATAGCTCGTTTAATCCTCCCGACGGCCCCCAGCGCCACGACACCTCTCTGGAGGTAGCTGTGCGCTTTACAAATACTGGTGTTTCATTTTATTAAATTTATTTTCCCAGGAGCTGTGAAATGGCGCAGGATGTGACCGCTGGCAGATATTGCGCTCGATTGGTGAAAGTTTGCACAGTATCCCATCCCACCCCCCGCATGCACGGGTGTCTCCTGAGAGCTTAAAAATATCTGTTAGTGATCTATGCTGTGTCCATCAAATACAAGCAACACACTCGAGGTCCATCGCTGACCAGATATCGCCTCTAGATATATCGTGATGAAAAAATATTGAATTGAATATTAAAATAGAAAATATTGTGACATAAATATTGAGGTATAAAATATCCTATACTTATAATGGTGAGTAAAAAAATACCAGGAACAAATATTATTGGCATTTATATCACTGTATAAAATATCCTCTACGGACAGACTCCTCACTATGAACAGAGTCCCACCTACAGACAGACCCTCTTTATGGACAGACTCCTCTCTTCTGACAGAACCCTTTCTATGTTGAGACTCCTCTCTATGGACAGACTCCTCACTATGAACAGCCCCACTTGCAGATGAACAGGCTGTGTTCTGCCGTCACACAGATGATTTTTCACCTCCACGTTGTCATTGCAGCCATCTTGGACCCAGCGCAGGGAGTCAGGAAGTTCCAGGCACTTCTAAACAACTCTCTAAAAGCTTCAACCACCTTCCAGAGGAAGGGAACCAGGTATAACAAATAGGGCCCCTAGCCCCACTCTTCAGCTCAGTTTCTGGACCTGCGGAAGGAGTCTCAGAGGACTGCCTGCTGCTGTGACCTGCTGCATAATCTGCAGACTGTCTCGCTGTACCTCGAAGGACTCTCAGAGGACTGCCTGCTGCTGTGACCTGCTGCATACTCTGCAAGACTGCCTCACTGTACCTCGAAGGACTCTCAGAGGACTGCCTGCTGCTGTGACCTGCTGCATGCTCTGCAAGACTGCCTCGCTGTACCTCGAAGGACTCTCAGAGGACTGCCTGCTGCTGTGACCTGCTGCATACTCTGCCTGGCTGCCTCGCTGTACCTCAAAGGACTCTCAGAGGACTGCCTGCTGCTGTGACCTGCTGCATGCTCTGCAGACTGCCTCCCTGTACCTCGAAGGACTCTCAGAGGACTGCCTGCTGCTGTGACCTGCTGCATACTCTGCAGACTGCCTCACTGTACCTCGAAGGACTCTCAGAGGACTGCCTGCTGCTGTGACCTGCTGCATACTCTGCAAGACTGCCTCACTGTACCTCGAAGGACTCTCAGAGGACTGCCTGCTGCTGTGACCTGCTGCATGCTCTGCAAGACTGCCTCGCTGTACCTCGAAGGACTCTCAGAGGACTGCCTGCTGCTGTGACCTGCTGCATACTCTGCCTGGCTGCCTCGCTGTACCTCAAAGGACTCTCAGAGGACTGCCTGCTGCTGTGACCTGCTGCATACTCTGCAGACTGCCTCGCTGTACCTCGAAGGACTCTCAGAGGACTGCCTGCTGCAGTGACCGGCTGCATACTCTGCAAGACTGCCTCGCTGCACCTGGAAGGACCCTCAGAGGACAGCCTGCTGCTGTGACCTGCTGCAAGCTCCGCTAGACTGCCTCGCTGTACCTCGAAGGACTCTCAGAGGACTGCCTGCTGCTGAGACCTGCTGCATGCTCTGCAGACTGCCTCGCTGTACCTCGAAGGACTCTGAGGACTGCCTGCTGCTGAGACCTGCTGCATGCTCTGCAGACTGCCTCGCTGTACCTCGAAGGACTCTCAGAGGACTGCCTGCTGCTGTGACCTGCTGCATACTCTGCAAGACTGCCTCGCTGTACCTCGAAGGACTCTCAGAGGACTGCCTGCTGCAGTGACCGGCTGCATACTCTGCAAGACTGCCTCGCTGCACCTGGAAGGACCCTCAGAGGACAGCCTGCTGCTGTGACCTGCTGCAAGCTCTGCTAGACTGCCTCGCTGTACCTCGAAGGACTCTCAGAGGACTGCCTGCAGCTGTGACCTGCTGCAAGCTCTGCTAGACTGCCTCGCTGTACCTAGAAGGACTCTCAGAGGACTGCCTGCTGCTGTGACCTGCTGCATACTCTGCAAGACTGCCTCGCTGCACCTGGAAGGAGTCTCAGAGGACTGCCTGCTGCTGTGACCTGCTGCATACTCTGCAGACTGCCTCGCTGTACCTCGAAGGACTCTCAGAGGACTGCCTGCAGCTGTGACCTGCTGCATACTCTGCAGACTGCCTCGCTGTACCTCGAAGGACTCTCAGAGGACTGCCTGCTGCTGTGACCTGCTGCATACTCTGCAGACTGCCTCACTGTACCTCGAAGGACTCTCAGAGGACTGCCTGCTGCTGTGACCTGCTGCATACTCTGCAAGACTGCCTCACTGTACCTCGAAGGACTCTCAGAGGACTGCCTGCTGCTGTGACCTGCTGCATGCTCTGCAAGACTGCCTCGCTGTACCTCGAAGGACTCTCAGAGGACTGCCTGCTGCTGTGACCTGCTGCATACTCTGCAGACTGCCTTGCTGTACCTCGAAGGACTCTCAGAGGACTGCCTGCTGCTGTGACCTGCTGCATACTCTGCAAGACTGCCTCACTGTACCTCGAAGGACTCTCAGAGGACTGCCTGCAGCTGTGACCTGCTGCAAACTCTGCAGACTGCCTCGCTGTACCTAGAAGGACTCTCAGAGGACTGCCTGCTGCTGTGACCTGCTGCATACTCTGCAGAGTGCCTCGCTGTACCTCAAAGGACTCTCAGAGGACTGCCTGCTGCTGTGACCTGCTGCATACTCTGCAGACTGCCTCGCTGTACCTCGAAGGACTCTCGGAGGACTGCCTGCTGCTGTGACCTGCTGCATACTCTGCAAGACTGCCTCGCTGTACCTCGAAGGACTCTCAGAGGACTGCCTGCTGCTGTGACCTGCTGCATACTCTGCTAGACTGCCTCGCTGTACCTATAAGGACTGCTCTGCTGCCTGGAGCTGCCTTGAGCCCTCAGAGGACTGCCTGCTGCTGTGACCTGCTGCATACTCTGCAAGACTGCCTCGCTGTACCTCGAAGGACTCTCAGAGGACTGCCTGCTGCTGTGACCTGCTGCATACTCTGCAGACTGCCTCGCTGTACCTCGAAGGACTCTCAGAGGACTGTCTGCTGCTGTGACCTGCTGCACACTCTGCAGACTGCCTCGCTGTACCTCGAAGGACTCTCAGAGGACTGCCTGCTGCTGTGACCTGCTGCACACTCTGCAGACTGCCTCGCTGTACCTCGAAGGACTCTCAGAGGACTGCCTGCTGCTGTGACCTGCTGCATACTCTGCAGACTGCCTTGCTGTACCTATAAGGACTGCTCTGCTGCCTGGAGCTTGCCTTGAACCCACAGAGGCCAGCCGAGCTGTTAATCCACTTTGGTACTAGGCACAAAGGAAACCCAATACAGCAATTGGTCAGGGACCACGGGTACATACAGTATTTCTAAAGACAGCGGTCCCCAGACAGTGAAGGATACAAAAGAGAAATAAATATAGATCAAATGATTTCTATATTCTTTGTCCAGACGGACAGGATTTAATATATCAATCATATGTTTAAGTAGTCACTTATCTATACAAATCCAAGTGGGACACAGCCTGTGTGCTACTACCACATATAGACAAGTGTGACATACAAAAAGGGGGAGTGTCAGGCAAGGGGAGAAAGTCTGCGTACAATCAAATTTTACAGGCTAATAAATCGTAAATACACTATTGTGACATATCATATAGTATAGTCAAAAAAATATAGTGTATATGGTGTCAACGACGTTTCGATCCCTATCTAAGATGAGGGGATCATCCTCAGGACATTGTAACTCTTGCCTGTGTTAAATTTCCTTATCTACTTCAAGCCCAGATAGAAATTAAAAACATATCACATAGACAATACATCAACATGGATTCACAATTGGGGAAAAAGGGGGAAGAAAATGGGGAGAAAAGAGGTATATAAATTATATAAACATATTGTACATAATTAAGACAGGCATGTGTGACCAATGAGTATCCTAATACCGATCCATGTGACAGGGTGCCCTGATATCAACATTATTTATAATACATGTGGAATAAATCACATTACAAGAGGGTTGGACGAATTTCTCCGTGGAGGAACGATATGGCATGAGGGAAATTTCAGCTGGTGTGGGAAGGCCCATTTAAATAGATTCACACATGGCACGCACCTGAGAAGAATGCCCGTTGGTACTACCGGACCTGCGCTGCTATGATGCGATAAATCGTAGCCAAGGCCAGTACCTAAGGAATTATACACATCATGAACCTCAGCAGCTCTGTTGTCTAAGCACAGAGTGAACCTCAGCAGCTCTGCTGTCTAAGCACACCATGAACCTCAGCAGCTCTGCAGTCTAAGCACAGCTGAACCACAGCAGCTCTGTTGTCTAAGCACAGAGTGAACCTCAGCAGCTCTGCTGTCTAAGCACACCATGAACCTCAGCAGCTCTGCTGTCTAAGCACACTATGAACCTCAGCAGCTCTGCTGTCTAAGCACACTGTGAATCTCGGCAGCTCTGCTGTCTAAGCAAAGAGTGAACCTCAGCAGCTCTGCTGTCTAAGCACACTGTGAACCTCAGCAGCTCTGCTGTCTAAGCAGAGAGTGAGCCTCAGCAGCTCTGCTGTCTAAGCACACCATGAACCTCAGCAGCGACTGTCTAAGCACACAGTGAACCTCAGCAGCTCTGCAGTCTAAGCAAAGAGTGAACCTCAGCAGCTCTACTGTCTAAGCAAAGAGTGAACCTCAGCAGCTCTACTGTCTAAGCACAGCTGAACCTCAGCAGCTCTGCTGTCTAAGCACACCGTGAACCTCAGCAGCTCTGCTGTCTAAACACACCGTGAACCTCAGCAGCTCTGCTGTCTAAGCACACCATGAACCTCAGCATCTCTGCTGTCTAAGCACACCGTGAACCTCAGCAGCTCTGCTGTCCAAGCACACCATGAACCTCAGAAGCTCTGCTATGTAAGCGCACCATGAACCTCAGCAGCTCTGCAGTCTAAGCACAGAGTGAACCTCAGCAGCTCTGCTGTCTAAGAATACTGTGAACCTCAGCAGCTCTGCTGTCTAAGCACACCATGAACCTCAGCAGCTCTGCTATCTAAGCAGACCATGAACCTCAGCAGCTCTGCTGTCTAAGCACACTGTGAACCTCAGCAGCTCTGCAGTCTAAGCATACAATCAACCTCAGCAGCACTGCTCTCTGAGCACACCATGAACCACAGCAGCTCTGCTGTCTAAGCACACTGTGAACCTCAGCAGCTCTGCTGTCTAAGCACACCGTGAACCTCAGCAGCTCTGCTGTCTAAGCACACCGTGAACCTCAGCAACTCTGCTGTCTAAGCAAAGAGTGAACCTCAGCAGCTCTGCTGTCTAAGCACACTGTGAACCTCAGCAGCTCTGCTGTCTAAGCACACCATAAACCTCAGCAGCTCTGCAGTCTAAGCACACCGTGAATCTCAGCAGCGCTGCTGTCTAAGCACACTGTGAACCTCAGCAGCTCTGCTGTCTAAGCACACCATGAACCTCAGCAGCTCTGCTGTCTAAGCACACCATGAACCTCAGCAGCTCTGCAGTCTAAGCATACAATCAACCTCAGCAGCACTGCTCTCTGAGCACACCATGAACCACAGCAGCTCTGCTGTCTAAGCAGACCATGAACCTCAGCAGCTCTGCTGTCTAAGCACCCCATGGACCTCAGCAGCTCTGCTGTCTAAGCACACCATGAACCTCAGCAGCTCTGCTGTCTACGCACACAGTGAACCTCAGCAGCTCTGCTGTCTAAGCACACCATGAACCTCAGCAGCTCTGCTGTCTAAGCACAGAGTGAACCTCAGCAGCTCTGCTGTCTAAGCATACAGTGAACCTCTGCAGCTCTGATGTGTAAGCACACCATGAACCTCAGCAGCTCTGCTGTCTAAGCACCCCATGGACCTCAGCAGCTCTGCTGTCTAAACACACCATGAACCTCAGCAGCTCTGCTGTCTAAGCACACTGTGAACCTCAGCAGCTCTGCTGTCCAAGCACACCATGAACCTCAGCAGCTCTTCTGTCTAAACACACCATGAACCTCAGCAGCTCTTCTGTCTAAACACACCATGAACCTCAGCAGCTCTGCTGTCTAAGCACAGAGTGAACCTCAGCAGCTCTGCAGTCTAAGCACACCATGAATCTCAGCAGCTCTGCTGTCTAAGCACACTGTGAACCTCAGCAGCTCTTCTGTCTAAGCACACCATGAACCTCAGCAGCTCTTCTGTCTAAACACACCATGAACCTCAGCAGCTCTGCTGTCTAAGCACAGAGTGAACCTCAGCAGCTCTGCAGTCTAAGCACACCATGAATCTCAGCAGCTCTGCTGTCTAAGCACACTGTGAACCTCAGCAGCTCTTCTGTCTAAGCATGCCATGAACCTCAGCAGCTCTTCTGTCTAAACACACCGTGAACCTCAGCAGCTCTGCTGTCTAAGCACAGAGTGAACCTCAGCAGCTCTGCAGTCTAAGCACAGAGTGAACCTCAGCAGCTCTGCAGTCTAAGCACACCATGAACCTCAGCAGCTCTGCTGTCTAAGTACAGATTGAATCTCAGCAGCTCTGCTGTCTAAGCACACTGTGAACCTCAGCAGCTCTGCTGTCTAAGCACACTGTGAACCTCAGCAGCTCTGCTGTCTAAGCACAGAGTGAACCTCAGCAGCTCTGCTGTCTAAGCACACCATGAACCTCAGCAGCTCTGCTGTCTGAGCACATTGTGAACCTCAGCAGCTCTGCTGTCTAAGCACACCATGAACCTCAGCAGCTCTGCTGTCTAAGCACACTGTGAACCTCAGCAGCTCTGCTGTCTAAGCACACCATGAACCTCAGCAGCTCTGCTGTCTAAGCACACTGTGAACCTCAGCAGCTCTGCTGTCTAAGCACAACATGAACCTCAGCAGCTCTGCTGGCTAAGCACAGAGTGAACCTCAGCAGCTCTGCTGTCTAAGCACACCATGAACCTCAGCAGCTCTGCTGGCTAGGCACATCATGAACCTCAGCAGCTCTGCTGGCTAAGCACACCATGAACCTCAGCAGCTCTGCTGGCTAAGCACACCATGAACCTCAGCAGCTCTGCTGGCTAGGCACATCATGAACCTCAGCAGCTCTGCTGGCTAAGCACACCATGAACCTCAGCAGCTCTGCTGGCTAAGCACACCATGAACCTCAGCAGCTCTGCTGGCCAGGCATACTGTGAACCACGTTCTGCAGCTGGCTACGTCTTTCATCTCACAGATAATCCTCTCCGCAGCCTGTTCTACTATTCATCTTATAGCTACCCCTGCATGCAGCCTGCTCTACCTTTCATCTTACAGTTACCTTCTCTGTAGCCCGCTCTACATTTCATCTTACAGCTGCCTTTGTTGTAGCCTGCTCTACCTTTCATCTTACAACTGCCCTCTCCGCAGTCTGTTTCTTCTTTAATCTTACAGCTGCTTTCTTTGTAGCCTGCTCTACCTTTCATCTTACAACTGCCCTCTCCGCAGTCTGTTTCTTCTTTAATCTTACAGCTGCCTTCTTTGTAGTCTGCTCTACCTTTCATCTTACAGCTGCCCTTCACAGCAGCCTGCTCTACATTTCATCTTACAGCTGCCTTTGTTGTAGACTGCTCTACCTTTCATCTTACAGTTGTCCCTCCCGGTAGCCTGCTCTGCATTTCATCTTACAGCTGCCCTTCACAGCAGCCTGCTCTACATTTCATCTTACAGCTGCCTTCTCTGTAGCCTGCTCTACTTTTCATCTTACACTAGCCCCTCTCTGTAGCCCACTCTACCTTTCATCTTACAGTTGCCCCATTGTGCAGCCTGCTCTGCCTTTTATCTTATAGCTGCAATTCCTTGGCCTCGTATCCAGCAGCAGGTCTGTTAACAGCAGGGAGACTGGTGGGTAGGCGCCCTCACTGGAAGGAACAGACCTGCCCTCTGGTTAAGGCCTCTTTCATTTTATCCCAAATACCCGAGAAACAGACTTTAAAAAGTGCCCCTCGGCACCATGACAGGGGCTTCTTTGGGGTTTGGGTACCCCCACTTCACAAACCTGACTTAGTTCACAAATGTTATTAATGGGAGCTTTTCTCACAACATTAACAGAAAAGAGACAATCATGTAAACATTTCAAGGCATTTCTAAAATATATGTGTGAGCCCCACCTACGATGTATATTTTAGAAATCAATCACGTGATAAGAACTGCACAGCTCTGTACCCCAGTGTCTGTAGTTTGCAGTTTGGATGTTTGAGGCCTTCACACAACTTCTTCACTCCAGTGTCTCGCAGCTCATCATTGAAGCTCAGTTCGAGCTCTGTGAGAGATGAGTTTGTTTCCAGGGCAGAGGCGAGGTCTTCGCAGCATGAACTGGTGAGGGAGCAGAGAACCAACCTGGAGGAGAGAAGAGACACGGAGAGGAGTAAAGCAGAGCACAGACAGGGGCGTCACAACTTTAGTTTTATCTTCATTTCCTTCTCATCCTTGAGTTACTCCCCTCTAGTGACACATCCCACCTTACACATCGACCTCGCCCTGTTTATAAAGGAATCTCATGGGGGGGTTCTCAGACGAGCAGAGGTGGAGCTGAATGGACATAAATATATTCATATATGTTTTATGCTGGACCCTCTGCCGTGGTGTAAATGGTAAAGTCACAACTTTAGCAGTCGTTGCAGTGACCTGCCTATTAATACACGGCTTGTTATAACGGGCTTCTGATAAGAGATCATCACCCATTGGTCTGTTAAAACGTAGTTCACGCTTTGCTTCCGCCCTCCACAGCCTACAGCAGGGCACTCAAAGGCCTGTGCACATTGTCCACCTCCGCCTAAAAATATTTCCCTGATCTTCAGTGACAAACCGGATTTAAAATGTGTTCTTTATTTTCATATTAATCTTAAAGACTGGTTATTTCTTTTTTCCTGGACCCTGGTTGCCCAGTTAGATGATGATTTATTTTCAAGATAAAAAGTGTTTAAATGACATTGCAGCTGAGTTTTCTTTGGGTGCTTGGTTAGATGGTGATGTAATCTTGTCTCATTCACCAATAATATTGAAATTCATGACATAAATTAAATGGTTATTTGACGTTACAACGCATGCCATTACACCTCATGCCGTTGCAACGCCAAACCTTACTGCGACTTGCTGTCAGGGAATCACGGAAGTTGGAATAGATTAATTTTCTATTCCAACTCCAGTGTGTGCAACAGTAGGGAAGGTGTTGGAGTTAAATCTAACACCTTCTCCCCACTGCTATACAACTTTTTCATTGCAACGGCATGCAGGGTAGAGGCATGCGTTGTAACGGTTGCGGTGTGAACTCTGTTTCCCAAAAAAAATGCCTGCTATTTAAAAAACAGCATTAGTAAAATAGTTACATCTCTGAATGATTTAAAAAAATAAATAAATGCAATGCCAAATTATGGCAAAAAAAATAATTTACCATTGCAATACCATCCGAGGCCTGAGCTACTGACCCTGCCTGTGACTTTTCATTTTCTTTTAAGCCTTGCATGGGAGGACAAATAATTCCAGTTATTCCTATTTTTGATGAGGTCCGAGTCTAGTCCTGATACATTAAACTCCAAGCATGATATGACGCCGTACCAGGACGTGGTTGAGTGGTCCTTCTTCTGTGTTTATCTTTGTCGCCTCCAGGTGAAGAGAAGCATTGGCAGGGGTGCTTCTTCCTCTTTAAAGGAATTACATTGAGTGATAATAGGTCAGCTAACGAGAGAATATACAAAGATGCCTCCTGTCCTATGTGCTAATCTCAGCAGCGCTGCTGTCTAAGCACACTATGAACCTCAGCAGCGCTGCAGTCTAAGCACACACCATGAACCTCAGCAGCTCTGCTGTCTAAGCACACTGTGAACCTCAGCAGCTCTGCTGTCTAAGCACACTATGAACCTCAGCAGCTCTGCTGTCTAAGCACAATATGAACCTCAGCAGCTCTGCTGTCTAAGCACACCATGAACCTCAGCAGCTCTGCTGTCTAAGCACACCATGAACCTCAGCAGCTCTGCTGTCTAAGCACACCGTGAACCTCAGCAGCTCTGCTGTCTAAGCACACCCTGAACCTCAGCAGCTCTGCTGTCTAAGCACACCATGAACCTCAGCAGCTCTGCTGTCTAAGCACAGAGTGAACCTCAGCAGCTCTGCAGGCTAAGCACAGAGTGAACCTTAGCAGCACTGCTGTCTAAGCACAGAGTGAACCTCAGCAGCTCTGCTGTCTAAGCACACCATGAACCTCAGCAGCGCTGCTGTCTAAGCATACCGTAAACGTCAGCAGCTCTGCTGTCTAAGCACACAGTGAACCTCAGCAGCTCTGCTGTCTAAGCACAGAGTGAACCTCAGCAGCTCTGCTGTCTATGCACACCGTGAAGCTCAGCAGCTCTGCTGTCTAAACACAGCTGAACATCAGCAGCTCTGCTGTCTGAGCACACTGTGAACCTCAGCAGTTCTGCTGTCTAAGCACACCATGAACCTCAGCAGCGCTGCTGTCTAAGCACACCATGAACCTCAGCAGCGCTGCTGTCTAAGCATACCGTAAACCTCAGCAGCTCTGCTGTCTAAGCACAGAGTGAACCACAGCAGCTCTGCTGTCTAAGCACAAACCATGAACCTCAGCAGCTCTGCTGTCTGAGCACACTGTGAACCTCAGCAGCTCTGCTGTCTAAGCACAGAGTGAACATCAGTAGCTCTGCTGTCTAAGCTCACCGTGAACCTCAGCAGCTCTGCTGTCTAAGCACACTGTGAACCTCAGCAGCTCTGCTGTCTAAGCACAGAGTGAACCTCAGCAGCACTGTTGTCTAAGCACACCATGAACCTCAGCAGCTCTGCTGTCCAAGCACACCGTGAACCTCAGCAGCTCTGCTGTCTAAGCACACCATGAACCTCAGCAGCTCTACTGTCTAAGCACACCATGAACCTCAGCAGCTCTGCTGTCTAAGCAAAGAGTGAACCTCAGCAGCTCTGCTGTCCAAGCACACCGTGAACCTCAGCAGCTCTGCTGTCTAAGCAGACCGTGAACCTCAGCAGCTCTGCTGGCTAAGCACACCATGAACCTCAGCAGCTCTGCTGACAAAGCATTCCATGAACCTCAGCAACTCGGCTGGCTAAGCACACTGTGAACCTCAGCATCTCTGCAGTCTTAGCACACAGTGAACCTCAGCAGCTCTGCTGTCTAAGCACACCATGAACCTCAGCAGCTCTGCTGTCTAAGCACACTGTGAACCTCAGCAGCTCTTCTGTCTAAGCACACCATGAACCTCAGCAGCTCTGCTGTCTAAGCACACCATGAACCTCAGCAGCTCTGCTGTCTGAGCACACCGTAAACCTCAGCAGCTCTGCTGTCTAAGCACAGAGTGAACCTCAGCAGCTCTGCTGTCTAAGCACAGAGTGAACCTCAGCAGCTCTAAACTCTAAGCGCACTGTAAACCTCAGCAGCTCTGCTGTCTAAGCACAGAGTGAACCTCAGCAGCTCTGCTGTCTAAGCACAGAGTGAACCTCAGCAGCTCTACACTCTAAGCGCACTGTAAACCTCAGCAGCTCTTCTGTCTAAGCACACCATGAACCTCAGCAGCTCTGCTGTCTAAGCACCCAATGGACCTCAGCAGCTCTGCTGTCTAAGCATACCATGAACCTCAGCAGCTCTGCAGGCTAAGCACAGCGTGAACCTCAGCAGCTGTGCTGTCCAAGCAGACCATGAACCTCAGCAGCTCTGCTGTCTAAGCACACCATGAACCTCAGCAGCTCTGCTGTCTAAGCACAGAGTGAACCTCAGCAGCTCTGCTGTCTAAGCACAGAGTGAACCTCAGCAGCACTGATGTCTAAGCACACCTTGAACCTCAGCAGCTCTGCTGTCTAAGCACACCATGAACCTCAGCAGCTCCGCTGTCTAAGCACACCATGAACCTCAGCATCTCTTCTGTCTTAGCACACCGTGAACCTCAGCAGCTCTGCTGTCCGAGCACAGAGTGAACCTCAGCAGCTCTGGAGTCTAAGCTCACCATGAATCTCAGCAGCTCTGGAGTCTAAGCACACCATGAACCTCAGCAGCTCTGCTGTCTAAGCACACCATGAAACTCAGCAGCTCTGCTGTCTAAGCACAGAGTGAACCTCTGCAGCTCTGCTGGCTAGGCACATCATGAACCTCAGCAGCTCTGCTGGCTAAGCACACCATGAACCTCAGCAGCTCTGCTGGCTAAACACACCGTGAACCTCAGCAGCTCTGCTGTCTAAGCACAGAGTGAACCTCAGCAGCTCTGCAGTCTAAGCACAGAGTGAACCTCAGCAGCTCTGCAGTCTAAGCACACCATGAACCTCAGCAGCTCTGGTGTCTAAGTACAGATTGAATCTCAGCAGCTCTGCTGTCTAAGCACACTGTGAACCTCAGCAGCTCTGCTGTCTAAGCACAGAGTGAACCTCAGCAGCTCTGCAGTCTAAGCACAGAGTGAACCTCAGCAGCTCTGCAGTCTAAGCACACCATGAACCTCAGCAGCTCTGCTGTCTAAGTACAGATTGAATCTCAGCAGCTCTGCTGTCTAAGCACACTGTGAACCTCAGCAGCTCTGCTGTCTAAGCACAGAGTGAACCTCAGCAGCTCTGCAGTCTAAGCACAGAGTGAACCTCAGCAGCTCTGCAGTCTAAGCACACCATGAACCTCAGCAGCTCTGCTGTCTAAGTACAGATTGAATCTCAGCAGCTCTGCTGTCTAAGCACACTGTGAACCTCAGCAGCTCTGCTGTCTAAGCACAGAGTGAACCTCAGCAGTCCTGCTGTCTAAGCACACCATGAACCTCAGCAGCTCTGCTGGCTAAGCACACCATGAACCTCAGCAGCTCTGCTGGCCAGGCATACTGTGAACCACGTTCTGCAGCTGGCTACGTCTTTCATCTCACAGATAATCCTCTCCGCAGCCTGTTCTACTATTCATCTTATAGCTACCCCTGCATGCAGCCTGCTCTACCTTTCATCTTACAGTTACCTTCTCTGCAGCCTGCTCTACCTTTCATCTTACAGTTACCTTCTCTGTAGCCTGCTCTACCTTTCATCTTACAGTTACCTTCTCTGTAGCCTGCTCTACCTTTCATCTCACAGTTTCCCCTCTCTTCAGTCTGCTCCTCCTTTCATTGTACAGCTCCACCTCTCTGCAGCCCGCTCTACCTTTCATTTTAAAGCTGTTGCTCTCCGCAGTCTGTTTCTTCTTTCATCTTACAGCCGCCTTCTTTGTAGTCTGCTCTACCTTTCATCTTACAGCTGCCCTTCACAGCAGCCTGCTCTACATTTCATCTTACAGCTGCCTTTGTTGTAGCCTGCTCTACCTTTCATCTTACAACTGCCCTCTCCGCAGTCTGTTTCTTCTTTCATCTTACAGCTGCCTTCTTTGTAGTCTTGTGGAAAAGTAAATTTTGCCATGTTCTGTGTCCCTACGTGTTCCCCATCTTATGTTATATGTGCATGATTAATATGCATATGTATTCCCCATGATCGATTAAAGACGCAATTACAGTTGTGTCCATCTCTAGTATGCCAGTTTCCAGTCTTCGTGAATACAACGAATATCAGGCCTATGTAAAGTTAAGTTGCCACGTTTCACAGTGTGCACGTTAATACATTGAAAAGTCCCCGTTTCTAGGCCTCAAAAGGGCCCGGACATCAGATTCAGCTCCAGTCTCCTGCACCCTCGCTGAGGAGCGATGCAGCCCCCACCTGTATCCCTGACCCTTCACTTACTTCCTGCCTCGCAGTGCCCGGCTCAGCCTGGCTCTGTCTCCGAGTCTGCCAAGAATATGTTATGATTCTAGTTATCAGTCCTGCTCTCCTCTCAGCATTCCTAAGCTACTGAATCGCATCAATAGTTTCAGTCATCGTCTAGCCTTTACGTCTCCATGTAAGAGAAATACTGTATTAATGGTCATTTAATATTCTTCATCACGCACTACATGTAGAATAATGCATGCAACAGTCTTAGAGTCAAGTTAGCCTTTCCCCTCCTGACTTTTAGTTTATATCAACATGTTCTCTAAACATCAGATACCAGATATGCTTAGGTACAAGTTGCTCTGACTCTCCAGACTTTTGTCTCTGCTCCTAGCGCAGAAGTCATAGCCCCCAGCTTCTCCTGGTAACACGTCATCGCCAGTTTGCGCGCACCACTAGGTTAGAGGTCCCGGCTCCTTAGGTAGCCCCCTCCATGTTTCCGCCCCATTCATGACATATTCTGTTACGTCTGTATCACATGTCTATGTACACGCCCTGTTACACCTACTTTTACTCTTATCTTTCGCGACTGCTATAGGCCCCTCCCACTGTTACGCCTACTGCAATGTAATGCTATGTGTTTGCTTTATGTATATATGCTCGTGTACTGTTATTAAAAGCTGCTAGTCATCCTGATCCTGCCCCCGGCAGCGCTGCCATCCTATTTCTGTGCAGGTTGTCCTGTTGCTGTCCTTTATGCTGTATTAAATCCTGCAAAACTCCTACTACCTCGAATCTTGACTCTTATTTATTGAGCTATCTGTTATTACTATGTCCAGTCAAACCTAGATCCGGTATTATTTATTTATATACCACATAATGGCGCCCGAACAGGGACTTGCCCTTTCCCCACGCGTCGGTGAAGCCACGCCGGCCCCCTGACCCTCTGCAGCCGTGACGGAACCATACCGTGCACGTGCAGATATTTCTGCTTCAAGTATCCCTCAGGCCCACGGAGGAGACGGAGGTGGCGGTCCAGCATCCAGACGAGACGGTGGAGGAACGCGGCGAGTCCCGACCAGAGCCCAAGCCGAGAGTCCAAGGTCCGAGGTATCCGGAGGTCCACCCGTAACTGAAGTCCGAAGTTCGTCAGTCCGTCGCCGTCGCAGTCCAGTCCAGTCCAGTCCGAGGCCTTCCGTTCTTGCTGCCCGGTGAGTACCGTTGCTGGGGTAGTATCTAGACAGGGTCAATTTAATTGTCTCTGGTCCGCGGTCTGGGGTACACAGATCCATCACGAAGCGTCCACTTAGGTGGGTGCGGGTCCTGACGTGTCTCTTTATGGGACCGGTAAGTTTCGTACTGTTTTAGCAGTGCATCTAGTCTGTTCCGTTCGAGAAAATTTATGTATTCTGTTCTCAGTATTCCAGGTAGTATTCTGTTCGAACTGTTATTTTTAAATGTCATTCATGTATTTTAACGTCGTGGTATGAAAGTGGTGTAATTATCGTGTTCATTGTGTATTGTATTGTGTCCGAACTCCAGCCTAGTTATGCCTTTATTTTCAAAGTTACGTCAGTTAAGAACTAGAAAATGTCTACTTGAAGAACCAGTTCCTGTCCCGCCTAGGGACAGTCCAGGTCATTTTATGTATCAAAAGCATGGCATAAGTGCCATATTATATCTAGATTTATGGGTGGAGTACACCAAGGAATTAGAAGAAAAGTATAGATGGCCCGTATCAGGTACGTGGGATGCCGAGTGCATCATGCGAGTAGAAGAAGCATTATGGAAAAAGAAAGCCAGACAGTCACAGAAAGATGCCATCGAGTTATGGCGCAAAGAATCTCATAAAAGAACTGAAAAAGAAATCAGAAAGTCAGAACTAAGTAAAGAATTTGCAGAAAGAGTCCAAGAAAGGGAACTGATCGAGATAGGTGAACAAGTTAAAGCCGAACAGTCAGACAGACAGAGAAATGCCCTCATTAAGGGTATGTATCCTCTTCTTGCCGAGGGCTTGCCAAAAGCAACCCCGGAAGCATCCAGTGATTTTCCGCCACCATTAGTTCCGATCAAGCAACGTCACAAACCGACCGCAGCTGATATTTTTATTTCGTCCTATTTGGACGACACTGTCCCTGAATATGCAAATCCTGTTCCGCCAGCTCCAGTAAATAATGTAAATCCTGTTCCTCCAGTCACCGGGGCACCTGCTACGGTACCCCCGGTCCAGCCCACATTACAATTTCCCGCCGCACCAGTGCGAAGAGTATCAGTTGACGATTCCAGTTTAGGGGCCGCAGGAGGTCCTCCTGGTACCCCGCCGCCACACCAACGAGTAACGTTAGTCGAGTTACATGAACGTGCGTTACAGCGTACGCCCAAATATAAGTCCGTTGCAGACATCCGACGAGCTCTTACTGAATGCCGCTATGATCCAGTCACAGGCGATGATAGTACGGTTATATACTCCATACGTGTAAGACGGGTGACCGGGTATTTGGACACCCTACCGAATATGAGAGAAGATCTAGACAGAATATATCGTTTCATCCGTACAGGGGATGATCCAGAAAGTATTGGCGAAGCCATGTCTCAAAGGAAAGCTGAGATCCAGCTCATGATATTAAAGTTTCTGATTAATTGTTTAATAAGGGAACAAGATTCTCCGACAAAAGATCCGGCCGAAATGAGAATCCTGACAAGGTGGAGTGATAATATAGCCGAGGGTAAGCACAGAACCATCAGTAGTATAGAGAGTATGTACAAGAAAATTCGCAAGGAAATAATAAGGTTGCACGAGAAACGCAAAGAAGTACCAGTAAGCGAGAAAGAAAATAACTCTGATACGGAAGAAGTAGAAGACGAGAATACTGACAGAATAGCGTATGTAGGTAGAACTAGACTTTCCGACCGACATTCACGTCCAGAACACAAGAAAGTTTTCTTCCCTCTAGTACCAGAACAAGGTTCTCTAGAACAAGTGTTTCAAGCTACCGATCACATTTTGAAATCACGAATCGGTTATAGTGAACTTAGTACTATGCATGAACAAGAACTAGCCCGATCAGCAGTCCGATGGACTACTGATTCTACCACTTTTCCAGACGAAATTGTGGCACAAATGTTTCTGAAACTGCCCCCAGCCGAGCAGCGACTGGTGGGTATGTATATGATCCAGCACCTCATCACTCTGTATGAGGGTCAGCATTCTGATCCAGGTCCGTTACACGATATCCTGAACGAGTTACTCCAGTATAGATGGAAAGGTCTAGGTACCGATTTAATTAGTGTCATTCTAGAACAGCGCCACAAATATAGAACGTTCCTGAACCCGCATTTTGTTCATGTCTCACCTCCAGTAAGTAAACCATTCTATATAGACAGACAGAATCCGTTACGAGAAGTACACCCAGTTAGGACACCAGCTGGTGAAATGCAACGAGTATTTGTTTACACCCCTATTACAAAGATGGAACTCTTAGAGATGAAGAAGTTAATTCCCTGTCACGATAAAGATCCAGCAGGGTTCCATAGAGAATTAAAAGACATGCTCCGTATGGGAGAATATACGTATCCAGATATTATTAAAATGTTAAAGGTCCTGATGCCCGCAGGGGTATATGAAAAACTCAAGGAAAAAGACTGGGAGGTGGGAGAGAAAAAGATCGATTGGACAGCTCTAGAAGCTGAAGATAAAGCACGAGTACCCGGTACCGGTCTTGGGGAGAAATGTAAAGAATTGCCCGAACTGTTAATTCAGGTTTTGCCAAGATTATTGACCACTAAAAAGGAAGACTGGGATGCAATCTCAGAGTGTAAACAGAAACAAGATGAAGACACTAGCGATTTTTATTCTAGAATCGAGAAATGTTTTAGCATTAACAGTGGACTTAAAACGAGTAGTGAGTCATACCCTCACCTTTTTGTTACTAAACTAGTCGAGAATTCAAGCCCACAAGTTAAAAATCGAGTTTTGAAAGTCGAAAGTACCTGGCAAGCTAATACTCCGTCCCAGATGTTACAGATGCTCCAGTACCACCAGAATAGAATTAGAGAAGAGCAAGATCACGAAAGGAAACGTATGAAAGACACGAAAATGAAAGTATTAGTTGCACAATCTGTTCCACAAGACAGTCAGAAGCGGGGTACGAATCAAGCCAGTCATCCTGCAGCTCCCGTTAAAGGGACATGCAATTATTGTAAACAGCCAGGTCATTATATAAACGAGTGTGCAGTTCTGAAACACAACATAGCCACAGGTAAAACTAAAGAAAGACCACGTCCGCCTAGACAAGAACAAGTTTCACAGACTTCTCAGACACCACAGAATGCACCACAGACAGTTCCAGCAACGCAGCCTATCGCTGCAACACAGCATGTTACACAACAAATGTACCAATACGCACAGTCAGAGTATCCAGAGTACCAGCAGTATTCATGAAACAGCCTAGAGAGGGAGGTAGGCTTGCCTCTCATCGTGATACCTGTAGATCAAGACGGTCCCTATGTTCACAGTCAAGTATTAGGGAAAGACAGAAAATTCCTTATTGATACAGGGGCAAGTAGGACTACCATTAGTCACGCCGAGGTTCCAGGGGCTCCGCTCTCAGGCTCTAGTAATGTTTCCCTTGGATTGTCAGGAAAGCCTATTGTAAACGAGATTTCAAAACCAGTTACCCTAGAAGTAGGTCCATTGTCCCGTACTACTGATCTGTTACTTACGAAATCATGTCCAGAAAATTTACTAGGCATCAAGACATTGAAAGAATTAGGTGCAGTAATTTGTTGCTCCCCAGAGGGAGTTCAATTGTTCCTACGGGACTTCAAGGGTCACTATGTTTTACGAGATTTTGATCCAAGATTGTTAAATGTTCCGCAGCATTTATGGGCGCAAGGTCCAACTGATGTAGGATATATGCAAATCACACCCCATCGTGTGACTCTCAAGCCAGGTGTAGTGTTACCCTGAATCAGACAGTACAGATTGCCACCTGAGGCTGTAGCAGCCTTATCCAAAATTGTTGACGAGCTCATAGTTCAAAGAGTGGTTGTAGAAACTGACTCCAATATATGTAATTCTCCGATCATTCCAGTCATGAAACGTACTGATCCAAATGCACCCCCAGTATATCGATTAGTGATTGACCTTCGAGAACTCAATAAATGTATTATTCCACAGTAACCAGTTGTCCCAGATATCTCTTCCCTATTGACAGCTATTGATTCTGAAGCCACATTTTTCACTGTAATTGACCTCAAGAATGCGTTTTTCAGTGTCCCCATTCATCCAGACAGCCAGTTCCTTTTTGGTTTTTCTTTAAATGGAAAAAGCTATAAATTCACACGAGCTCCTCAAGGTTTCACAGAAAGTCCTAGTATTTACAGTCAAGCACTTAAGAGACAACTAGACAACATTCACATGCCAACTGACACTGCCCTGCTCCAGTATGTCGATGATCTACTGATCACAGCCCGTTCTGAACGTGCTTGCGAGCGAGCGTCACTTACAGTCTTGTATTTCCTTGCCGAGATGGGGCACAAGGTGTCCCCTTCGAAGCTTCAATTCTGTGTCCAGCAAGTGGTCTACTTAGGACACTTACTGTCCAAGAGGGGTAGGCAGTTGACACCAGACCGTATCCAGCTGATAGCGAGTCTTCCACAGCCCAAGACCCAGAAGGAGGTACGAGCTTTTATTGGCCTCACTTCTTATTGCAGACAATGGATTCCTCAGTATGCATTTCTAGCTAAGCCACTGATACAGTTAACGACACAGGAGGCAGCCGTATCGACTGTCCTCCCTTGGACATCTGAACATACACTTAGTTTCAATGAGTTAAAGAAAGCCTTATGCCAAGCACCAGTTCTAGCAACACCGAACTACAGTAAGCCTTTTACACTTTTCGTTACAGAACGCGAAGGTACTGCATTATCTGTTCTCACACAAGATCAAGCCGGACAGTACAAGCCCTGTGCTTATTTTTCGAGCACATTAGATCCAGTCGCCCAGGCCCTGCCTGCGTGCCTCAAGTCAGTTGCAGCCACAGCTCTAGCTATCAGACAAAGTGATTCTATAGTATTAGGTCATCCCTTGACAGTACAAGTTCCACACTCCGTGGAAGTTCTTTTAAACCGAACACAGACTCAGCACTTGACAATTGCACGTTTTACAGGTTATGAATTGACACTATTCCAGCCACACATAGAAATCAGACGCTGCAACATTTTAAATCCAGCTACACTGTTACCGTCAGTCACTTCAAGTTCTGCCATGCATGACTGCGTGGAAGTTATCAACACCATGACTAAGCCAAGACAAGACCTGACAGATATTGCATTACCTAATCCCGACCTGACACTTTATGTGGATGGTTCATGTATGAGAACAAGTACAGGAGAACTAGTAGCCGCGTATGCAGTGACTACTGACACCGAAGTTATAGAGACACACCGTATTGACACCCTGTCTGCTCAAGCAGCAGAGCTAGTTGCTCTGACCCAAGCCTGCATACATGCCAAGAACCTGAAAGTTAACATTTACACAGATTCCCGTTATGCATTCGGAGTCGTACACGATTTCGGAGTACTCTGGCAGGAGAGAGGTTTCATGACTTCTCATGGAACCAAGATTCAGCATGGTCTCCTCATTCAAGCTCTGTTAGAAGCAATACATTTACCGACAGCTATCGCTATCATGAAGTGCAGAGCACATACGAAAGTTACTGACATTATTTCTCAAGGTAATGATCTAGCAGACCGAACAGCCAAGCTTACAGCACAGACTCCAGACATTCCAGTTAGCAAGACACAGACATGCACTCCAGATCCGACTACATGTATGACAGTTAAGGACCCTACTCAAGATATCATAGATATCCAGTTACATGCCACTCCCGAAGAAATCAAGAAATGGTCCGAACAAGGAGGGGTCCAGACAGATCAGGGATGGTTGACGAAGGGTAAAGCCACATGGTTTCTCCCCGACTCAATGGTTCAAGTCATTATTAATACCGCACATAGTCCTGCACATCTAGGAGGGAAAGCTATGTTAGACAGTATCCAGAACATATGGTTCAACAAGCATTTACGAGCTGCAGCCAAGCAGAAAGTCCGCGCCTGTATGATATGTTGTCAGTTTTATCCAGGTAAAAGTGTCCCGGTGGAACAAGGGGGATTCCAGCCTCCTGACCACCCTTTTGAAGTCCTCCAGATGGATTATATTCAGATGGAGCGATGTCGAGGTTTCAAGTATGTCCTCGTAGTTGTATGCGCTTTGTCCAGATGGACAGAAGCATATCCAGTTCCAGATTACACAGCCGCGACCACTGCCAAGCAGTTGGTTCGTGAGTTCTTCCCCCGCTATGGACTCCCTAGGGTCGTGTATTCTGATAACGGCCAGCCATTCTCGTCTGAGTTAATGAAGCACGTTTCCCTTCTGTTAGGGTACCAGTGGAAGTTCCATTGTGTACGCCACCCTGAAGCCGCAGGTCTCGTAGAGAGACATAACCAGACCCTGAAAATCCGCATTGCCAAAGTTTGTAAAGAGAAAGGTGTGGACTGGCTAGTAGCTCTGCCAGTCGCTTTATTCTATATGCGCATGGTCGCACATTCCAGATCAGGTCTGTCCCCGTACGAGGTCGTATTCGGCCGCCCCCCAAATATGTGGGGTACACCTAGACCTCGAAGTATCACAGATGTTTCAAGTAATATGCTGACAGATTACCTAGCTTCCTTGATGTCTGCCCTACACTCTTGTCGTTCACAGGTTGCCGCCGCATTTCCAGACAATACCGAGGTTAAACCGCATGAGGTCATACCAGGCGACCTGGTTCTCGTAAGGAACTTTGATCGTTCAAGCCCGCTGGAACCTCGCTGGCGGGAGCCGAAGTTGGTCCTCCTAACCACCCGTACGGCCGTGAAGTTGGAAGGACGAAAAGGCTGGGTGCACCTGTCTCACGTTAAAAAGTTTTATGGACTAAAGACTGTTTCCAAGAACATTTCCGAGGATTTTAGAAACTGCCAAAGTACTATTCTTAAGGACTGTCCCGCAAATGACATTGCTACGAATCCCTCCCTGTTAGAGAAAACTCCGCAGCAGGAGTATAAGTTGAAATTGAGGTCTAGTAAAATAAGTCAGCCAGTTTGATTGTCTAAGTCCTCCCCTAGGTGAAACGGTTAGACCGGTTTCTGACATGTATATAATAGACCCCCATAGAGAGAGAGTTAGTGAGAACTCTAAAAGTTGCATTATTATTTTATGTTTTCTGCTATATTTGAGTTTGATAATTTCCTGCACAGGTTATGCCTTGTATTTGTATTTTCCAGTTTCTCATGTAAATAAGCTTTCTAATACTACAGTAGAGCACACGTTTAGTGATCTGCCTCCTCATGAACTGTCTTATCGTCTTGCTATGCGAAACAATACGTTTATCCGTATGTTACATTATTCACACCAGACCAGCAATGCCACTAATTGTTGGGTGTGTGGTCGACTCCCCCCTTTCCAGACACCGAAGGGAGTTCTGCCACTCTTTCCTTATCCATTTTCACATAATGGTTCGTGTGGAGCATGGTCCACGTTAACGTCATCCTCAACAGATATGTCTTTCCTTAACAGCACATGTTTTCCAGACAAGCAAGGTCTCACTCATAGAACAGGGTCAGATCTAGAAAATGAAGTTTATGATTTAGGTAATTATTCTTCGAATTTTATGGTCCTGAATGTTCAGTCTGATACTACTCCAGACTTACCTGCTATTTCAGTACTACCAGTCAAAGGCGAATTATGTGTCCGAAAGAATGGTTCCGCACATGTAGGACATAGTGATTGTATTACTATTGTCGAGTATAGTGACAGTGGGAAATCTATTTTCAAAGCTTCACGTCATTCTTATTTTGTTTGTGGTCAGACCGCATATGTTCGTCTGCCCCTCGATTGGGATGGTACATGTTACATTTCCTTCCTACTGCCACCAGTTTTTCTAGCCCCATCTGATTATCATAGGAACACACATCTAGTACATTTTAGACATAGAAGGGAAATTGAGTCCCCAATTGTCGATCAAACTGAAACTGCTCTAGAACAATATCAAGACTTCAATAAAGGTTTCTTCTTCTTTTTAGCCCTGTCCAGAATAGTAAGCTAATCCGTAGGTTAACCAGAACCCTCGAAGCAGTAGTGAATGAGACTACTTCTGCCCTAGGTAACTTAACTGAAGAACAGTCTGCTATGAGATTTGTCGTTTTACAGAATCGTCTCGTCCTTGACGTCATACTGGCCGATAGGGGCGGGGCTTGTAGAGTCATCGGATCGAGTTGCTGCATTTTCATTCCAAATAACGCGCCGTCTGTTTATTCAGCTATAACCAGACTTCATAAAATTGCCCATCAGTTACACCAAGATCCAGGCACCTGGACATGGTCCGGTTGGCTCTGGAGTATAATTTCCGCCTGGGGATGGAAAGTATTGTCATTTCTAGGTATTGCTGTAGCGATCATATTCAGTTGCTGCCTCTGTATACAACGTGGCCCTGCGATTTGCGGCATTTGTGCTACCTCTTGTATTCCTAGTCCCAAGCCCAGTTCTAGATCCCGTTCCAAGACAATTCGAGACGAGCAATTGATGCTGTCTGAAATGATAGATGGTATCATGAATATTGATGTTTCCTGATGGAAACGTAGTGACAAGGAGGGAATGTGGAAAAGTAAATTTTGCCATGTTCTGTGTCCCTACGTGTTCCCCATCTTATGTTATATGTGCATGATTAATATGCATATGTATTCCCCATGATCGATTAAAGACGCAATTACAGTTGTGTCCATCTCTAGTATGCCAGTTTCCAGTCTTCGTGAATACAACGAATATCAGGCCTATGTAAAGTTAAGTTGCCACGTTTCACAGTGTGCACGTTAATACATTGAAAAGTCCCCGTTTCTAGGCCTCAAAAGGGCCCGGACATCAGATTCAGCTCCAGTCTCCTGCACCCTCGCTGAGGAGCGATGCAGCCCCCACCTGTATCCCTGACCCTTCACTTACTTCCTGCCTCGCAGTGCCCGGCTCAGCCTGGCTCTGTCTCCGAGTCTGCCAAGAATATGTTATGATTCTAGTTATCAGTCCTGCTCTCCTCTCAGCATTCCTAAGCTACTGAATCGCATCAATAGTTTCAGTCATCGTCTAGCCTTTACGTCTCCATGTAAGAGAAATACTGTATTAATGGTCATTTAATATTCTTCATCACGCACTACATGTAGAATAATGCATGCAACAGTCTTAGAGTCAAGTTAGCCTTTCCCCTCCTGACTTTTAGTTTATATCAACATGTTCTCTAAACATCAGATACCAGATATGCTTAGGTACAAGTTGCTCTGACTCTCCAGACTTTTGTCTCTGCTCCTAGCGCAGAAGTCATAGCCCCCAGCTTCTCCTGGTAACACGTCATCGCCAGTTTGCGCGCACCACTAGGTTAGAGGTCCCGGCTCCTTAGGTAGCCCCCTCCATGTTTCCGCCCCATTCATGACATATTCTGTTACGTCTGTATCACATGTCTATGTACACGCCCTGTTACACCTACTTTTACTCTTATCTTTCGCGACTGCTATAGGCCCCTCCCACTGTTACGCCTACTGCAATGTAATGCTATGTGTTTGCTTTATGTATATATGCTTGTGTACTGTTATTAAAAGCTGCTAGTCATCCTGATCCTGCCCCCGGCAGCGCTGCCATCCTATTTCTGTGCAGGTTGTCCTGTTGCTGTCCTTTATGCTGTATTAAATCCTGCAAAACTCCTACTACCTCGAATCTTGACTCTTATTTATTGAGCTATCTGTTATTACTATGTCCAGTCAAACCTAGATCCGGTATTATTTATTTATATACCACAGTCTGCTCTACCTTTCATCTTACAGCTGCCCTTCACAGCAGCCTCCTCTACATTTCATCTTACAGCTGCCTTTGTTGTAGACTGCTCTACCTTTCATCTTACAGTTGTCCCTCCCGGTAGCCTGCTCTGCATTTCATCTTACAGCTGCCTTCACAGCAGCCTGCTCTACATTTCATCTTACAGCTGCCTTCTCTGTAGCCTGCTCTACTTTTCATCTTACACTAGCCCCTCTCTGTAGCCCACTCTACCTTTCATCTTACAGTTGCCCCATTGTGCAGCCTGCTCTGCCTTTTATCTTATAGCTGCAATTCCTTGGCCTCGTATCCAGCAGCAGGTCTGTTAACAGCAGGGAGACTGGTGGGTAGGCGCCCTCACTGGAAGGAACAGACCTGCCCTCTGGTTAAGGCCTCTTTCATTTTATCCCAAATACCCGAGAAACAGACTTTAAAAAGTGCCCCTCGGCACCATGACAGGGGCTTCTTTGGGGTTTGGGTACCCCCACTTCACAAACCTGACTTAGTTCACAAATGTTATTAATGGGAGCTTTTCTCACAACATTAACAGAAAAGAGGCAATCATGTAAACATTTCAAGGCATTTCTAAAATATATGTGTGAGCCCCACCCACGATGTATATTTTAGAAATCAATCACGTGATAAGAGCTGTTCAGCTCTGTACCTCAGTGTCTGTAGTTTGCAGTTTGGATGTTTGAGGCCTTCACACAACTTCTTCACTCCAGTGTCTCCCAGTTTATCCCAGCCCAGGTCGAGCTCTGTGAAAGATGTGTTTGTTTCCAGGACAGAGGCGAGGTCTCCGCAGCATGAATCGGTGAGGGAGCACTCCTCCAACCTGCAGGAGAGAAGAGACACGGAGAGGAGTAAAGCAGAGCACAGACAGGGGCGTCAGCTTCAGTTTTATCTTCATTTCCTTCTCATCCTTGAGTTACTCCCCTCTAGTGACACATCCCACCTTACACATCCGACCTCGCCCTGTTTATAAAGGAATCTCATGGGGGGGTTCTCAGACGAGCAGAGGTGGAGCTGAATGGACATAAATATATTCATATATGTTTTATGCTGGACACGCTACTGTGGTGTAAATGGTAAAGTCACAACTTTAGCAGTCGTTGCAGTGACCTGCCTATTAATACACGGCTTGTTATAACGGGCTTCTGATAGGAAATCATCACCCATTGGTCTGTTAAAACGTAGTTCACGCTTTGCTTCCACCCTCCACAGCCTACAGCAGGGCACTCAAAGGCCTGTGCACATTGTCCACCTCCGCCTAAAAATAGTTCCCTGATCTTCAGTGACAAACCGGATTTAAAATGTGTTCTTTATTTTCATATTAATCTTAAAGACTGGTTATTTCTTTTTTCCTGGACCCTGGTTGCCCAGTTAGATGATGATTTATTTTCAAGATAAAAAGTGTTTAAATGACATTGCAGCTGAGTTTTCTTTGGGTGCTTGGTTAGATGGTGATGTAATCTTGTCTCATTCACCAATAATATTGAAATTCATGACATAAATTAAATGGTTATTTGACGTTACAACGCATGCCATTACACCTCATGCCGTTGCAACGCCAAACCTTACTGCGACTTGCTGTCAGGGAATCACGGAAGTTGGAATAGATTAATTTTCTATTCCAACTCCAGTGTTTGCAACAGTAGGGAAGGTGTTGGAGTTAAATCTACCACCTTCTCCCCACTGCTTTACAACTTTTTCATTGCAACGGCATGCAGGGTAGAGGCATGCGTTGTAACGGTTGCGGTGTGAACTCTGTTTCCCAAAATAAATGCCTGCTATTTAAAAAACAGCATTAGTAAAATAGTTACATCTCTGAATGATTTAAAAAAATAAATAAATGCAATGCCAAATTATGGCAAAAAAAATAATTTACCATTGCAATACCATCCGAGGCCTGAGCTACTGACCCTGCCTGTGACTTTTCATTTTCTTTTAAGCCTTGCATGGGAGGGCAAATAATTCCAGTTATTCCTATTTTTGATGAGGTCCGAGTCTAGTCCTGATACATTAAACTCCAAGCATGATATGACGCCGTACCAGGACGTGGTTGAGTGGTCCTTCTTCTGTGTTTATCTTTGTCGCCTCCAGGTGAAGAGAAGCATTGGCAGGGGTGCTTCTTCCTCTTTAAAGGAATTACATTGAGTGATAATAGGTCAGCTAACGAGAGAATATACAAAGATGCCTCCTGTCCTATGTGCTAATCTCAGCAGCGCTGCTGTCTAAGCACACTATGAACCTCAGCAGCGCTGCAGTCTAAGCACACACCATGAACCTCAGCAGCTCTGCTGTCTAAGCACACTGTGAACCTCAGCAGCTCTGCTGTCTAAGCACACTATGAACCTCAGCAGCTCTGCTGTCTAAGCACACCATGAACCTCAGCAGCTCTGCAGTCTAAGCAAAGAGTGAACCTCAGCAGCACTGCTGTCTAAGCACACCATGAACCTCAGCAGCGCTGCTGTCTAAGCACACCGTGAACCTCAGCAGCTCTACTGTCTACACACACCAAGAACCTCAGTAGCTCTACTGTCTACACACACCAAGAACCTCAGTAGTTCTACTGTCTAAGCACACCATGAACCTCAGCAGCTCTGCTGTTTGAGCACACTGTGAACCTCAGCAGCTCTGCTGTCTACGCACACTGTGAACCTCAGCAGCTCTGCTGTCTAAGCACACCGTAAACCTCAGCAGCTCTGCTGTCTAAGCACACCATGAACCTCAGCAGCTCTGCTGTCTACGCACAGAGTGAACCTCAGCAGCTCTGCTGTCTAAGCACACCGTGAACCTCAGCAGTGCTGCTGTCTAAGCACACCGTGAACCTCAGCAGCTCTGCTGTCTAAGCACACTGTGAACCTCAGCATCTCTGCTGTCTAAGCACAGCGTTAACCTCAGCAGCTCTGCTGTCTAAGCACAGCGTGAACCTCAGCAGCTGTGCTGTCCAAGCACACCGTGAACCTCAGCAGCTGTGCTGTCTTGGCACAGTGTGAACCACAGCTGCCGATTTCTGCAGCCAGCTCTGCCTTTCATCTCACAGATGATCCTCTTTGTAGCCTGCACTAGTTTTACTCTTACAGCTGCCCCCTCTCTGCAGTCTGCTCCTCCTTTCATTTTACAGCTGTCCCTCTCTGCAGCATGCTCTACCTTTCATCTAACAGCCTGCTCTGCCTTTCATTTTACAGCTGCCCCTCTCTGCATTCTGCTCCTCCTTTCATTTTACAGCTGCCCCTCTCTGCAGTCTGCTCCTCCTTTCATTTTACAGCTGCCCCTCTCTGCAGCCTGTTCTACCTTTCATCTTTCAGCTACCGCTCTCTGCAGCCTGCTCTACCTTTCATCTTACAGCTGACCCTCTCTGCAGCCTGCTCTACCTTTCACCTTACAGCTGGCCCTCTCTGCAGCCTGCTCTACCTTTCATCTTACAGCTGCCTTCTTTGTAGCTTGCTCTACCTTTCATCGTACAGTTCCCCCTCTCTGCAGCCTGCTCTACCTTTCATCTTACAGCTGACCCTCTCTGCAGCCTGCTCTACCTTTCACCTTACAGCTGGCTCTCTCTGCAGCCTGCTCTACCTTTTATCTTACAGCTGCCTTCTTTGTAGCTTGCTCTACCTTTCATCTTACAGTTCCCCCTCTCTGCAGCCTGCTCTGCCTTTCATCTTACAGCTGCCTTCTTTGTAGCCTGCTCTACCTTTCATCTTACTGTTGCCCCTCTCTGCTGCCTACTCTACCTTTCATCTTAAAGCTCCCTCCTTCAGAATGTGAAGAGGGCCTCGGAGCCCCCCGTGTCTCACTGACATTCCTCTGCCTCGTAACCAGCAGCCGGTCTGGTAACTGCAGGGAGACTGGTGGGGTAGGCACCATCACTGGAAGGAAAAGACCTGCCCTCTGGTTAAGAACTATTCCATTTGAGCCCAAATACCTGAGAAACCGGCTTTAAAAGTGCCCCTCTGTACCATGGCAGGGGCTTCTTTCATGACCATGGATTGGGGCTCGGGTACCCTCACTTCACAAACCTGACGTAATTCACAAATGTTATCAATGGGAACCTTTATCACCACATTAACAGAAAAGAGGCAATCATGTAAACATTTAAATACATTTTTAAATATATGTCTGAGCCCCTCCTATGACGTATATTTAGAAATCAATGACGTGATAAGAACTGCTCAGCTCTGTACCTCAGGGTCTGTAGTTTGCAGTTTGGATGTTTTAGGCCTTCACACAACTTCTTCACTCCAGCGTCTCTCAGCTCATCATTGCCACTCAGGTCGAGCTCTGTGAGAGACGAGTTTGTTTCCAGGACAGAGGCGAGGTCTTCGCAGCATGAACCTGTGAGGTCGCAGCCTCGCAACCTGCAGGAGAGAAGAGACATGGAGAGGAGTAAAGCAGAGCACAGTCAGGGGCGTCACAACTTCAGTTTATCTTCATTTCCTTCCCGTCCTTGACTTACTCCCCTCTAGTGACACATCCCACCTTACACATCCAACCACGCCCTGTTTATAAAGGAATCTCATGGGGGGAGACCTCAGACGAGCAGAGGCGGAGCTGAATGGACATATTTATAAATATATTAATACACTTTTTATGCTGGAGACCCTCTGCCGTGGTGTGAATGGTGAATTCACAACTTTAGCAGTTATTGGAGCCATTAGTATATTTACACGGGGTGTGATGCACACAGAGAGATGTTTTCATCAGAGGTCCCTGTGGGACGAGGTGTTTATTCAGAAAATAAAATAGTATATTAATAAATAGACTAACATCACATGTTGGGTACTTTTCAGGTGTTCATATTTTGGAGTGCCGACATAAGATAAGGGATACACGGCACACGTGTGAATTTGCCAGGATGGGTGAGTAATCCCTCTTTAGGTATGTAATTAGATTACATAAGCACTCCTCGTTGTCAATGTTTAACTCGTAATGTTGGCTCCTGGGTAAGTATTCTTTTATCTCCACTGGGTCTGACCCTATAGTGGTGCTTTCCTAGCTCGGCTGCGCTGATAAACTTCGGACCCAAAGTAGCGGATTTGAGATCAAGGGTCATCGCTCTTCACCGCAGGTGGGTTCTGTTTTCATCCAATCACCGACCTCGGGGTTGTTATGGAATTACTATGAAATGTTGTTTTGTTGGAATGTAACATTTTTCACCGAAGTTCCTGTCCCGGATATTGTTTCTCATTCCTGTCTTGATGCTTGTACACGTCACTGGAGACGTTGATATTTGGTAATAAACACAGTATTTGTCTTTTTAATGTGCATGCCTGCCCGAGCTGTCTGTCCACAGAGGAGACAGACAAGTCTCCACCACGGTTAAACTAGGGTCGACCCGCTTTATAATTCATCGTTCAGCCGTAATGTCGGCGGTGAGGATCAGAAAACATTTCGGGGGGGGGGGGGGGGGGGGCTGAACCTTTGATCAGTAGGCAGAGTGGAGCTGCAGGGCCTCCAACAAGGGGTGAAACAACAGCAAGGCCTAATTAGCATTCAAATGGTCTTTTAAAGACCTGTGAAACGTTTGGGTGCGGCTGTGTGTGTGCCCGGGATCTGTCTCATAACGGGCTGTCACACACGAGGGTGGGGCTGAAGCCCGGTGAGTCCAATGGGTGCTGCGCGCCTGACTCCCAGCGCTTCCCCCGATGGCTGTTGCTCTTGCGCACATCCGTCTGTCCCTCCTACGGGCTCTGTGATGCTCTCCTACAGAACAGAAGCGTCAGCTCCTCAGCAGCAGGGGGGGCAGACAGCAGAGGTTGTAGTGTGAGGGGGCACCACAGATGTAGGGCAGCTGTGCCCACAGGGTGCTGGGGAGACTGCGATGCAGTGGGGGCAGGTGAACTGTGCTGACAGGGTGCTGCGGGTGCAGGGGGGCAGGTGAGCTGACAGGGGGCTGGGGAGACTGCCGATGCAGTGGGGGCAGACAGCAGAGGTTGTAGTGTGAGGGGGCACCACAGATGTAGGGCAGCTGTGCTCACAGGGTGCTGGGGGAGCCTGCGATGCTCTTACAGAACAGAAGCATCAGCTCCTCGGCAGCGACGAGGGGCCACAACAGTGTGCTGTGGAAGTAGGGGGGTTGGCAGACAGCATGAGTTGTAGTGTTCAGGGGGCCGCCTGCAGATGTTGGGCAGCTGTACGACAGGGTGCTGAGAGAGACTACGGATGCAGTGCTGGCAGGAGGGCAATGGTGGCGCTGTGCTGTGGATGCAGTGTTGGCAGGAGGACAGTGGTGGCGCTGTACTACGGATGCAGTGTTGGCAAGAGGACAGTGGTGGCGCTGTGCTACGGATGCAGTGTTGGCAGGAGGACAGTGGTGGCGCTGTGCTGTGGATGCAGTGTTCCAAAAAACAAAGATAGGGTGCCAATGCTGATGTGAATAATTTCAATAAACAATGAACCAACCA
The DNA here is from genome assembly GCF_964263255.1 of Lissotriton vulgaris. Lineage (NCBI taxonomy): Eukaryota > Metazoa > Chordata > Amphibia > Caudata > Salamandridae > Lissotriton > Lissotriton vulgaris. Next base: position 2,618,161 of record NC_141696.1, on the reverse strand, counting down.
AAACTTGAAGAAAAATTCAAGCCAGGGAATAACTACTTAATAGCTTTTTTATTTTAATATTTTTAGAAAAACAGACTTATATTTTTTCAAATGATTAGACAAAACATCTTCAAAAAAGGACACATACAAATAAAGGGACTAGGTTTTCGTCATCAATCATTCATTGCTACAGCCATATCACAGACACTCAACAGACTTTCGAACCGGGGAAGGACTACAGAAACATATATTACAATCTTAAAATTATATATATACAATTTCTATTTCAGAAAGAAACATAAGGCCACAACCTGCGGACACAGTTTTGCAATAATAATCAACAAAAAGTTTTTGGAATGTACATTCTCCTAGAACAAATGTAATCTTCTGTAGTCCTCTACAGACAGACTCCGCACTACGAACAGACTCCCAACTATAGACAGACCCTCTTTATGGACAGACTTCTCCCAACGGACAAACCCCTTTCTATGTTGAGACTCATCTCTATGGACAGACTCCTGTCTATGGACGAACCACTTTCTATCGTAGAGAGGAGGCTGCCCTTAGAGGGGGGTCTATCCATAGAAAAGAGTCTGTCCATAGCGAGAAGTCTGTCCATAGAGCAGAGTCTGTTCATACACAGGACTTTGTCCATAGAGAGGAGTCTGTCCAAAGAAAGGAGTCTGTCCATAGAGAGGAGTCTGTTCATAAATATGAGTCTGTTTGTAGAGAGGAGTCTATTCTATAGAGAGGAGTCTGTCCGGAGAGGAGTCTGTCCATTGAGAGGACAGACTCCTCTCTATGGACAGACTCCTCTCTATAGAATAGACCCATCTCGATGGAATGGACTCCTTTCTAGGGACAGACTCCTAACTATGAACAGACCCCTTTCTTTGGACAGACTTCTCACTATGGGCTATCTCTTCTCTATGCACAGACAACTTTACAATCAGACACCTCTCCATGGACCGACCCCTCTCTACGGACAAACTCCTTCTGATTGACAGACTCCTCTCTATGGAAAGACTTTCTTTTTGACACTCTCCTCTCAGACCCCTTTCTATGGATAGACACCTCCCTATTGACAGACTCCGCTCTATGGACAGACTTCTGTTTATAAACACACTCCCATCTAAGAACAGACGCTTCTCGATGGACAGACCCCTTTCTATAGATAGACACCTCCCTATGGGCCAACCCCTCTCTATCGACAGACTCCTCTCTATGGACAGATTTTTCTGTGTGGTCAGACCCCTCTAATGGACATGCTCCTCTCTATGGACAGACTCCTCTCTTTAGGACAGCCCCACTTGCAGATGAACAGGCTGTGCTCTGCCGTCACACAAATGACTTATCACCTCCACATTGTCATTGCAACCTCTTGGACCCAGGGCAGGGGAGTCAGAAAGTTCAATGCACTTCTAAACAACTCTCTAAAAGCTTCAACCACCTTCAGAGGAAGGGAACCAGGTATAAAAATTAGGGCCCTCAGCCCGACTCTTCTCTCTCAGAGGACTGCCTGCTGCTGTGACCTGCTGCATACTCTGCAAGACTGCCTCGCTGCACCTGGAAGGACCCTCAGAGGACTGCCTGCAGCTGTGACCTGCTGCAAGCTCTGCTAGACTGCCTCGCTGCACCTGGAAGGACCCTCAGAGGACTGCCTGCAGCTGTGACCTGCTGCAAGCTCTGCTAGACTGCCTCGCTGTACCTAGAAGGACTCTCAGAGGACTGCCTGCTGCTGTGACCTGCTGCATGCTCTGCAGACTGCCTCGCTGTATCTAGAAGGACTCTCAGAGGACTGCCTGCTGCTGTGACCTGCTGCATACTCTGCAAGACTGCCTCGCTGCACCTGGAAGGACTGCTTTGCTGCCTGGAGCTGCCTTGAGCCCTCAGAGGACTGCCTGCTGCTGAGACCTGCTGCATACTCTGCCAAACTGCCTCGCTGTACCTCGAAGGACTGGTTTGCTACCTGGAGCCTGCTTTGAGACCTCAGAGGCCAGCCCTGCTGTTAATCCACAGCCGTGTCACCTGCACCCAGGACTACCAGAGTGACACTAAAGGTAGACTGAAGGCCTCCTGCTCAGAGCCACAGAGACACCAAAGGCTTCCACCAACTTGAATCCACACATGAACCCCGCCTGAGTGAGTCCTGTACTCCCAAGTCGTGTCCCATCAGTCCTGGACCCTTAGTTGAGATGAGAAAGGTGCCCTGATGCCCAAAAACTAAAACTGCAATTCTCTGATCCATTCTCCCTGACTCCCAGTGTCACTGACTGCTGCGTCCATGACGTGGACACTGGAGACAGTTTGTTATGGATCATTTTAGGACCATAGTACAATTTTCCCGATTCATGCCTTAATATAGGTATAATTCACCATATCCTTACATAGGCATAGAAATCATAACCATATTTAAACTGAGCCTTGCAGCCCAAATACGGCAGGGCTACTTCCACTAGTTCAGAAAATCCTCAACGATTTCTTGGAAAAACCCACCTTCCGCAGCTAGGGACTTCCCCCTGCTTGAATTTTGATTTATACAAGAACTCGTGGAGTTTTCAGAAAATTGAGTCTCTAATGACGTTACTATGTCAAACCTTACGACAAACTCGGCGCACCTTCAAGGTATAAGTATGCCCACACTTGCCTAGGCAAAGACACAGTGGTTTGGAGCAGATCGACTATCTACTTGCCTTACGCGCCCTGCAGCAGCAAGCGCGGGAGGAAACCGACCCTCCAGCTGACGCACTGAGAGACAATGTGTTTTCTCCAGCCGAGAAATCCAGCTCCAGTGTTTCCAGGCTACCCTTGCGGGTTGCTGGGAAAGCGAGTCCTGAGAGAGAGATACCAGACCTCCTCCATTCTAAAACCAAGGTACGGAGCTGATTAGACCCTTAGAGAATTCTTGGATTAGATTCTTGGCAAAGAATACTAAACTTAAGCTACACCTCACTTACTTTTTCCCTTTTACTAGACCTAGGTTAGGTACACTGGTGTAGGCGTATTTTAGAAGCACCAGTTGAGTACTTTTAGTAATTATTTATTATTGTATGTATTTTATCTATTTTATGACTTAGAAACCATACCCTGCTTTTACAGTATTATTTTATAATATTCTTCGTACTGTACGCACTGTACTTTGCATCCAGTATTTCGATTGTAGCAGTTCATTTCCTCTGCATGAGAAAGAAAACTGGTCAATAAATACTTTTATTGAAAACACCCGTCTCTCTATTTCTCGGCAACTCTGGTGAAACGAAGCATGCACGATTGACTGAGTGAAATAACTATCTATTGTTTCCACGACTCTGAAGATACGTTTTATCTTGGGGAAACAAAGTTGTCATGTTTATGCGGTTGTCAGAAACGAATCCCTTCTTGTGAATTCGAGAAAGTTTCTAGTGACCTCTGAGCTAGCTGGCACTCACAATTAAGTTTAGTATACTCAGTAGAGACCTAGTCGACTTCAGTGCTACGTCTAAACTACAGGATATATTATTCCAATGCGCAAAGCCTATTGGGAATATAGGAACTACACTACAAGTTCTCTTGTTAATCACAAAACGTACAGGGTGACTGACAGGCTGAGAGCTTGCATTAAGGAGGAGGTCTCCAAGATCTTTGCATTAGGGGGGATTGAGTCCTGGTCCCAAAGGCTTTGTCCCAAAGGCTGCCGCACCTGGTGCCACACCCGAACTTCGGTTCTGTGTGGACTACCAAGAACTCAATTCAGTGACTAGGACTGAGGCGCACCCCATCCCCAGAGCTGATGAGCTCATTGATTGGTTAGGGGCTGCCCGGTTCCTCAGCACGTTTGATTTGATGTCTGGGTACTGGCAGATCGCCTTGACTGATGGGGCCAAAGAGAGGTCAGCATTCTCCACAGTAGATGGGCATTTCCAGTTCTGTGTTATGCCCTTAGGGATGAAGAATGCCCCTGCCACCTTTCAGAGGTTGGTCAACCAGGAGTTGGCTGGACTGGAAGAGTTCAGTGCTGCCTACCTGGATGAGATTGCAGCGTTCAGCGCCATTTGGGAAGAACATCTGCGCCACCTCCGGGAAGTGTTGATGGCTCTGCGGAGAGCAGGCCTCACGATCAAGGGTGGGTAAGTGCCAGATCAGGCAGGGTTCTGTGGTGTACTTGGGACACCAGGTTGGGAGCTGCCAGGTTAGCCCCTACAGTCCAAGATTGAGACCATCCTGGATTGGGAGCCCCCCAAGACCCAGACAGAGGTGAGAGCCTTTCTAGGACTCATGAGGTACTACAGGAGGTTTGTCAAGGGGTATGGCAGCATCGTTGCACCCTTGACAGAGCTGACTTCCAGGAAGCAGCCCAAGAAAGTGAACTGGACTGACACCGGTCAGAAAGCTTTGGATGCCCTGATGACTGCCATGTGCACTGTGCCCGTGTTTCAGGCGCCCAACATCTCTAAAGAGTTTATTGTTCAGACAGACGCTTCAGAGCATGGTGTGAGGGCTGTTTTGTCACAGATGAATGAGAAGGGCCTAGACCAACCTGTAGCCTTCATCAGTAGGAGGTTACTTCCACAAAAACTGGGGTGGAGTGAAATTGAGCGAGAGGTATTTGCTGTGGTTTGGGCACTGAAGAAGGTGAGGCCATACTTGTTTGGGACTCCCTTCCGGGTTCAGACAGACCACAGGCCCCTCAGATGGTTGATGCAGATGAGGGTTGAGAATCCAAAGCTGTTGAGGTGGTCCATTTTCCTACGGGGGTAGACTTCACGGTGGAAGACCGCCTTGGTATTGAACATCTTATCTCAGATATCAGCTAGAAACGCTACCTGTGAAGCGCTGAGCACGCTACTTTTATTCACGAGCTGTGCGAGTAATTCTGCTAGTTTTTATCGTAATTTTAAAAACTGTTTATTTCCACTCTGTATTGCATACAGCATACTCTTAGGCCACTTGCACGCATTATCGCCACTTTGTCACGGCTCTAGCTGCCGTTAGGGCTTCAGACCGGGGTCAGGGATTTCCTCCCACGGCGGCCATCTTGAGTGTGGGCTAGAGCGGTGTGAGCGCTCTAGTGTCCCACATAAAAGGAGCCCCGGGACAGCGTTCGCGAGATCTTATCTCAGATATCAGCAAGAAACGCTACCTGTGAAGCGCTGAGCACGCTACTTTTATTCACGAGCTGTGCGAGTAATTCTGCTAGTTTTTATCGTAATTTTAAAAACTGTTTATTTCCACTCTGTATTGCATACAGCATACTCTTAGGCCACTTGCACGCATTATCGCCACTTTGTCACGGCTCTAGCTGCCGTTAGGGCTTCAGACCGGGGTCAGGGATTTCCTCCCACGGCGGCCATCTTGAGTGTGGGCTAGAGCGGTGTGAGCGCTCTAGTGTCCCACATAAAAGGAGCCCAGGGACAGCGTTCGCGAGATCTTATCTCAGATATCAGCTAGAAACGCTACCTGTGAAGCGCTGAGCACGCTACTTTTATTCACGAGCTGTGTGAGTAATTCTGCTCGTTTTTATCGTAATTTTATAAACTGTTTATTTCCACTCTGTATTGCATACAGCATACTCTTAGGCCACTTGCACGCATTATCGCCACTTTGTCACGGCTCTAGCTGCCGTTAGGGCTTCAGACCGGGGTCAGGGATTTCCTCCCACGGCGGCCATCTTGAGTGTGGGCTAGAGCGGTGTGAGCGCTCTAGTGTCCCACATAAAAGGAGCCCCGGGACAGCGTTCGCGAGATCTTATCTCAGATATCAGCAAGAAACGCTACCTGTGAAGCGCTGAGCACGCTACTTTTATTCACGAGCTGTGCGAGTAATTCTGCTAGTTTTTATCGTAATTTTAAAAACTGTTTATTTCCACTCTGTATTGCATACAGCATACTCTTAGGCCACTTGCACGCATTATCGCCACTTTGTCACGGCTCTAGCTGCCGTTAGGGCTTCAGACCGGGGTCAGGGATTTCCTCCCACGGCGGCCATCTTGAGTGTGGGCTAGAGCGGTGTGAGCGCTCTAGTGTCCCACATAAAAGGAGCCCAGGGACAGCGTTCGCGAGATCTTATCTCAGATATCAGCTAGAAACGCTACCTGTGAAGCGCTGAGCACGCTACTTTTATTCACGAGCTGTGTGAGTAATTCTGCTCGTTTTTATCGTAATTTTATAAACTGTTTATTTCCACTCTGTATTGCATACAGCATACTCTTAGGCCACTTGCACGCATTATCGCCACTTTGTCACGGCTCTAGCTGCGGTTAGGGCTTCAGACCGGGGTCAGGGATTTCCTCCCACGGCGGCCATCTTGAGTGTGGGCTAGAGCGGTGTGAGCGCTCTAGGGTCCCACATAAAAGGAAACGGTTGTCTCCCGCGCTGGCGGTCGCGTTTGCGAGAGCGCCGTCCCTGCGCCGGAGTCTCGCCTGAGTCAGCCCGTCTGCGCCCGTCAGCGTCCTGGAGGCGCTCGGGGCGCGAGCCAGGCGGGTCTCATTTAGCACTTAGCAGGATGTACACTAAAGAGGAACTTTTGACCTATAATACACATACTGCTCCATGTCAGCGAGTCATCCCCTATTCCGCAGGGGCTATTACTAAATGTGTCATGTGCGGGTGGATTCCTGGTTTTACCGAAACCCCTCCGTGCAAGCTCCCCCTTTAGGCAGCAAATGTGCATTATTAAACACCAGGTCCCTTCCCCAACATGCTCTTGACATCCATAATCTTCTAACACACAATGAAACGGATTGTCTCTTTCTCACGGAGACATGGCTCGGTGAGGGATCGGACCCTGATCTGGCCATCGCCATCCCTCCTACACATGCTGTTTCCCATCGAGACAGAAGTAAGGGCAGGGGAGGTGGAGTGGCGCTCATTATTAAGAGGCACATTCCATGTACTATCCTGCCTGTGGATGACCTACCAGGCTGTGAGACCCTAGCCTTCTCCTTGGCCCTCTCCTCCCATCAATCCTGCTTTGGGCTCTTGCTTTATAGACCTCCTGGCCCTCTCTGCTCTTTCACCGAGGATTTGTTCTCGATTATTTCCACACTCAGTCTTAGGGCAAAACACTGCCTAATCCTAGGGGATTTTAACATCCACATGGATAAGGTTGAGGATCCTGAAGTGCAAAAATTCCTGGATATGACATCTTCGGTGGGATTTCATATGTACTTGCAGGCACCTACACACGAGAAAGGGCACATTTTAGATCAAATCTTCTCGACCGTTCCGGTGTCCCTCTCCTCCCTTGCCCCAGTCCTCTGGTCGGACCATTTCCTAGCGGACTTTGTGATAGTACATCATTTAGCGTCCGCTCGCGATGTGCAGCGGCAAATAGCACGTATGCCTAGAGCCTTCCACAAAGTCACCCCAGCCATGCTTACTCGGGCCTTAGAAACCTATCCTTGTGTTTTCACAGGCAGGTTGGAGGACGATGTAGTGTGTTTTCAGAACTGGCTCACTGCACGTTTGGAAGCCTTGGCACCACCCCGCCAGGTCAGATCAGAACTGGCAAGAGCGTCGGCCCCGTGGTTTTCTGCTGCCTTGGCTGGTAAGAGAAGGCACTGCAAGAGGCTGGAGAGAATTTGGCGGAGGCAGTATGATACATCTGCTAAGCAGTCTTATAGAGAAGCAGTGAGGGAATATCATCGGGAGATCACAGCAGAGAAAAAATCATTTTTAGCTAAAAGGATTGTGGAAGCAGATAACTCCTGCAAAGAGATCTTTAAAATTGTTAAAGAGTTTATCTCTCCTTCCTGCTGCACTCCCACGTCTGTCTTCTCGGAACCATGGATTACGGAGCTTGCAGCATTTTTCACTAATAAAATTCGTACCATCCAGTCGGCCTTGCAAGGAGCTCATAACATCTCGGATTCCGGCTATGTGGCCGACGGCTCTCTTAATCCCTGGTTACACTCATCTGCATTGGACACGGATACTTCGGGTCCTACTCTTGACTGCTTTCCTGTTTTAGAGCTTCATGCCTCGCTTGACCTCTTGTCCAACTTGAAATCTGGCTCTCCACTTGACCCTTGCCCCGCCAAGTGTCTTGCGACCTTGGCTCCTGCTCTTAACTCTATCATCAACCCTATTATTAACTCATCTCTGAGTTCGGGCAAAGTCCCCTCATCTTGGAAGCAGGCCCTAGTCCTTCCCCTTATTAAAAAGCCGAATGCAGATGCCAAATTGCATTCCAACTACAGGCCAATCTCGTTGCTGCCCGCTTTGGCCAAAATAGCGGAAAAGCATGCACACACCACCCTAGCCAACTTTCTAGAGGTCAATTCCTTGTTACATCAGTCACAGTCCGGGTTTAGATCTAACCTGAGTACAGAAACCGCTCTACTCGAGGTGACCGAGGCTGTGAAGGAAACTTTGGACAGGGGTGGAAAGGCCTTGCTCATCATGCTTGATCTGTCGGCGGCCTTCGACACTGTTCCCCACGACCTTCTCCTGACAAGACTCTGGGAGATTGGCCTGAGGGGAACGGTGTTCGAATGGTTTCAATATTTCTTGTCCGACCGCAGACAAACGATCTGGGCTCCCCCTTCTCCGCCCCTATGCCGCAGCTTGAGGTGGGGGTCCCGCAGGGCTCCATACTCAGCCCCTCTCTTTTCAACATCTTTATGACACCTTTAGCGGCGCGAGTAGAGGAGCTAGGGGCTCAGATCGTCTCCTATGCGGATGATACACAGCTTCTGTTCACTTGTGACAGGGGCTGTGACTTCGACGGAGCGGCCATCGGGAAGTGTCTGGAGTTTGTGTTTGATTGGTTCGGGAAAAGCGGCCTCAAATGCAACTCAGACAAATCCGAGATATTGTTTTTTGGTTGTCCCGCCGACCCGAGATGGAAGCACTGGTGGCCTTCGGCCATGTTCCCCCCTGCCAGCGATTCTGTTACAGCTAAGAATCTGGGCATGCTGGTTGATAACACCCTCTCCTTCAAGGCCCAGGTAGCTGGCCTGACGGGGAAGTGCTTCGCCATCCTAAGGATGTTGAGAAAGTTTCTGCCGTACCTATCTTTGGAGCACAAGAGGATAACGGTGCAGGCCTTGATAGGCTCACGCCTGGACTATGCCAACATCCTTTATTTGGGTCTTTCTGAATATCTGCTGACCCGCCTGCAGGTAGTCCAAAATTCGGCAACCAGGGCAATCTTTGGTCTTACCAGAAGAGCCAGGGCTAGCAACCTCCTTGTTACTCTGCATTGGCTGCCGATTCGAAAGCGCATCTCTTTTAAGACCTTAACCACAGCTTTTAAGGCGCTACACAATTTCGGCGCTGGCTATCTGCAGCGAAGGGTCAACTTCTATCTTCCATCTAGACCCTTGAGGTCGGCTTCCCAGGCCAATGCAATCGTGCCGGCAGTGAGACGTATTCGTTGTGGAGGTCGCTCTTTTAGTTACCTGGCCCCCGTCTTTGGAACACTCTGCCCCTGATGTTGCGAACGTGCTCCAATTTGTCTACCTTTAGAAAGGGACTTAAAACTCATCTTTTTGCCCTGTAAGCTGTTCTTGTGGATTTTTAGTGCCGCTTTGGCTGTCTTGTTAGTTGCTGGTATTTGTGTAATGATCTACAGCGTCGGGACGCTCTTCGGATCAGCTGAGCGCTTTACAAAACCCACAGTAACATAACATAACATGCCAATGCTGATGGTCTGTCCAGATTTATCAGCCTTAGTGAAGAGAACTCCCAAGGGGAGAGTAGTTCTCCCTATATTTCAGCTGGAGGGGACACGTGTTATACCTGGCACCTTTGGCGTGGGTCTCCCTTCCATTTTTTGCTGTTGCCTCCTGTATTTTTGCAATGTTCTTTGCTGGTCTAGATGATTTGGGCACTTTGCCACTGCTATTCGGTGCCAAAGTGAAAGTGCTCCCTATGGTAAATTGTTGTATTGGATTAGTAACTCCATGATTGGCTTATTAGATTTACTTATCAGACCCCAGTACAGTGCACCATGTTTGTCCAGGGCCTGTTAATCAAATGCTGCCGGTGGGCTTGCAGCACTGGTTGTGCCACCCACAGAAGCAGATTGTAAAGTATGACTCTGGCCTGCCATTCCAAGGCCTGTGTGCAGTCTGTGACTTCCATGCCAACTTGGCAAGTGCACCCACTTGCCAGTCCCTAAACCTTCCCTTTTCTACATATTAGTCACTCCTAAGATAGGCCCTAAGGAAGGGTGCATTGTATGTATAAGGTAGGACATGCCCTGATGTGCCTGGCATGTCTGTTAAATATTGCAGGGATCCCTGTTAGCATGAGCTGAAAGCCATTTTGTACTTGTCAGCCATTTAGTTAGCCAGAGCCTTGCACATGCTCAGAAAGGACTAGCTTATAGAATGCACCTGCTCCTAGTATAGAACTGTCAGGCTATTCTTGCTGATGTAAGGAGAAATGTCTCTCCTCCCACTTTGTTGAGCAAGCACATTTTGTATACCCATATTAGTCATTTTGCATGCTGGTATATGCCAGGACCTCCCTTTGGTTTTATGCTGACTATGTAACCTATGCATACCCAAGGCCCCTGCTCTCTGTACTCCTTAGAATGCCTCCTACAGTGACCTGAGGGTACTGTGTGACGCAATCTCCCTCATCTGAGATAAATAAACATGTTATTTTTATATTCTCCAGTTTGGTATCAACGGTGGTAGCCACTGTGGCTCCGTGTAGTCCAGCCAGGCTGGCGAGGGAGTCACCATCCAAGCCATTGTTTAACCCTACTCTTAAAACTTTGAAGCATGACTGTAAGGTTCTCGAGCGGAGGAATGGTTATTGCTCAGCTGACAAGCAGAAACTCAGAACCCAGCAGAAAATATATTATGCAGCGGTTACGCTTGCCAAAGGGCAATTCTTCTCTGCCTGCATTGATTCAGCTAGTAACAGCTCTAAAGTAATATTTGCGATTGTCCAGAGCTTCATGCCTCCGATGGCTCAGGCAAGTGTGCCGTTATCCTCACCTTCCTGGTGTAACACCCTCTCCTGCTATTTTAGGGAAAAGATTTGGGCGATTCAAGCAACATTTATTCCCTGCATTAGCCGTATGGACATACCTTTGGAACGTCACTCTGCTGGTACAGCCCCCTCCTGGTCCGCTTTTAGGATGGTGGACCCTTTGGAGTGTTACAAAATCCTGAAGGGACTAAAGTCAAGCTCACCCTTGGACCCTTGTCCAGCAAGGACACTGGCAGCAGTTGCCGAGGATATCAACACGAAGGTAACCACCATTATAAATCTGTCTCTCCAGAAAGGGGTGGTTCCACGGGCTTGGAAAGAGGCCAAGATCCTCCCTCTTCTAAAAAATCCATCACTGGATCCCCTCTGACCAGGGAATTACAGTCCTATCTCCCTCCTTCCTGCCATGGCGAAAATGTGTGAGAAGGTGGTCAATAAGCAGTTGACCGACTTTGTGGAAAGGGAGATGCTCCTGCACCCTACGCAATCAGGGTTCAGGGCATCACATAGCACAGAAACGGTGCTGGTGGAGGTGGCGGAAGCCATTCAGGAGTGTCTGGACGCCGGCGGGAGAGCAGTTTTATTTAGCTTGACCTCTTGGCCACGTTCGACACGGTACCACACGCACTTCTTCTTTCCCGTTTGGTTTAGATTGGTCTGGCAGATGTCGTGTAGGATTGGTTTCGATCATTTCTGGATGAGCTTGTCAAGCAGATCTGGATTTCTCCTTCCTCCTCCGCCCCTCAATCGGCATCTATGGGTGTCCCTCAGGGTCCCTCCCTTAGCCCCCTTCTCTTTAACATATATATTACACCGCTGATCTATCTGGCGGAGGAGTTGGGGGCTAAGGTGATGGCATATGCAGATGATAAGATACAACAAAAGGGGGGAGAGAGAGGGAAGTGGATTCAGTCTCCCTAGGCATTATGAATAAACAAAATAGAATCCACTCAGAAGGTGGCAGTGATCCCTAAGGTGATGGGGAACACACAGTCTTGTTTAAATGCCCCTCACACACCAACAGGCCCCTTGGTGTCATGCTTCATCATTGGGGCCTTCGCATCGCTCTACGGGATGCGGCGTGCTACGACTCACGGCTACGTAGGAGCACTAAGTAGTGAACTATGTGAGGGTGTGTGTATACTGGGGGAAGAGTGTGAGTGAGGTGAGGTGAAAAAAGTGAGTAAAAATACCTGGCACGTAGGAAAACAATTATTTATTATGTCCTCGGCTGGTATTAATAAAAGGTGCAGAATCTGGTTGATAATATACGTACTAGGGTATATCAACCATCAGGGTGTCAACATGTTTCGGAGCGCAAGGCTCCTTCTTCAGGACGAGGATATGCACTCTATCCTCACCTTACTCACATGAGAATGTGAAAGTGTTTGAAAATTAATAAAAAATAAATGTGTAATTTACCTATCAGTGTTTATAAATAGGTATGTTCGTTGCGCCCAATTGGCGTTTGAAAAAACCTGTGAAAAAAAAGACATAATAAATATACTAGTCGGATGTCCAGGAACATAGAGAACATATGTTAGACGGACCGGAAGGGTCGGCCGAGGATACGGGGAGAGGTCTCCGGGGAGAGCCGTCTCCAGCGATCGTACAGACAAGTAACTTCCCCCCCACAGACGTACACCACACAAGGATAAGGTTCAACGATACTTTATAAGCAATTCTTCAAGTACGGTAGATTGATACAAGGAGGTCTGGACTCAGGGGTCCCCTCGGTTCTGGTCTCTGGATTGGGAAAAGGGTAGCGGGACAGTCTTGTTACCAATTGGATAGATGAAATAGCTCTCAATCCTCGAGCTCGGCGTTCTAGATGATCGGGCCGCGGCGGAGCCAGCAGGTCCCAAGATGGTTGAAGGTAGCGACGGTCCGCGGCGGAGCCAGCAGGTCCCGATGAAGATGGTAGTTACAAACGGTCCGCGGCCACGCCAGCAGGTCCCGACGACGATGAAGGTTTAGGAAGGTTGCGGCAGCGCCAGCAGGCAGGACGATAGTTCGCAAGGCAGAGCTACGGCAGCGCCAGTAGTCCGTCAAGGATGAGTTCTTCTCTGCGTCTCTCGACTCCAGGATACAACTGCCTTCCTGTTCTGGAGCTGCCCCAGTTATAGGTCTGGCGCCCTTTGATGTCCGGACCCTCGCACTTGGAGGTCGGGAGGTCCGGGATGAGGGAGTCCAGACACCCAGCAGGGGGGTGGAGCCAGCGCCCGGGGAGGCTGGGGGCGATCGGCACCTGGCGGGGGAGAGCCATCGACACCTCCTTCTCCCATTGACCTGCCAAGTAGTCCGCTCACCTCCTGGGTGGATGGTGGTGCCGGGATGTCAGGGCCTGGCCAGGCCCAGGGTTAGGGTCGATCGGAGGCCACGCGGCCTCGTGGTGCAGTGTCCAAGATGGCGCCCAGGCCGGGCGAGTGGGCCGGTAGGGAATCGGGCCCATGAGGTCGAGATGTTCGGAAGCAGGGATCCCAGAGGGGACGGGAAACGGGGAGTGGTGGTGTGTAACACTTGAGGAGCCGGGCTCGGGCCCGGTCGGGCAGAGGGGGAGCGGGCCCTTCATGTGGCCTGTCCAACATGCGTCCCCCCCAGCTGAAGGCGGGGAGAGTCACCCATCCTCTTGGGGAATCTCCTCGTCGAGGCGGAAAAAGCGTGACAGGCCATCCGCGTTGGCGTGGTCTTGCCCAGGTCGATGTTCCACAGTGAAGTCCATCCCCTGCAGGGAGATGGACCAACGTAGTAGTTTCGGGTTTTCCCCCCGCATCTGCATCAGCCACTGCAGGGGTCGATGATCGGTCTGTACCCGAAAGTGGGTGCCGAAGAGATAGGGCCGGAGCTTTTTGAGGGCCCATACCACGGCGAAGGCCTCCCTCTCGATGGTGCTCCAGCGTTGTTCTCGGGCCAGAAGTCGCCTGCTGATGAAAGCCACTGGCTGGTCAAGGCCTTCGGGGTTTAATTGAGACAGGACCGCCCCAATGCCATGGTCGGAGGCATCCGTCTGGACGATGAACTCCCGGCTGTAGTCGGGGGCCTGGAGCACAGGGGCGGAGCACATGGCGGCCTTCAGTTGCTCGAAGGCTGCTTGACAGTCTGGGGTCCAGTTGACCTTCTTTGGTTGGTTTTTGGATGTGAGTTCCGTGAGGGGCCCCACTATGCTACCATAGTCTTTCACGAACCGCCGGTAATAGCCTGTGAGTCCCAAAAAGGCGCGTACCTCGGTCTGGGTGATGGGGGGCTGCCAAGACTGGATGGCGGCGATCTTGAGCTGCAGAGGGGCCACCAGGCCGCTTCCCACCTGGTGTCCGAGGTAGGTCACGGACTCCTGACCAATTTGGCATTTGCTGGCCTTGATCGTGAGGCCAGCTCGCTGAAGGGCCTGTAGTACCTCTCGGAGATGGTGGAGGTGGTCGGACCAGTGGTGGCTGTATACAGCGATGTCGTCTAGGTAGGCGGCGCTGAATCCTTCCAGTCCTGCCAGGACCTGATTAACTAGCCGCTGAAACGTTGCTGGGGCATCCTTCATGCCGAAGGGCATGACCTTGAAATGATAATGGCCATCAGGAGTGGAAAACGCAGATCGTTCTTGGGCCCGAGGTGTGAGGCCGATCTGCCAGTAGCCCGCCGTCAGGTCGAAGATACTGAGGTAGCGGGCAGCTCCCATGCGGTCGATTAGTTCATCCGCCCGGGGAATGGGATGTGCGTCTGTTCTGGTGACCGCATTCAAGCCCCGGTAGTCGACGCAGAACCGGAGTTCCGGTGTGGCGCCGGGGGCGGCTGCTTTGGGGACCAGTACTACTGGGCTGGCCCAGGGGCTGTCGGAGGGCTCAATGACCCCGAGCGTGAGCATCTTGGCCACCTCCTCTTGGATGCAGGCCCGTACCCGATCTGGTACGCGGTAGGCCCGGTGGCGGATAGGGGGGCTGTCCCCCGTGTCCACGTCGTGTACGCACCAGGGGGTGACCCCTGGGGTGAGGGAGAACAGGCTGGCGAACTGCAGCAGGAGGTCTCGACATTCTTGGCGTTGTTCCAGGGTGAGGGCCTCTGAGAGTCAGACCCCGTCCACGGAGCCGTCTTTCTCCCGAGTCCGTAGGAGGTCAGGGAGGGGTTCGGAGTCCTCCTCGGCTCCATTGTCTGTGGCCATCAGGAGGCTGAGTTCTGAACGCACGAAATGGGGTTTCAGTCTATTGGCGTGGAGAACCCGGAGGGGGTTCCGTGAGGATTCCATATCGATGAGATAGGGGACAGGGCCCTTGCGCTCGATTACTTTGAAGGGCCCTGTCCATTTATCTTGCAGGGCGCATGGTTCGGTGGGGGACATTACCCATACCTGTTGGCCGGGTTCAAACTCAATGGAGGAGGCATTTTGGTTGTACCACCTTTTCATGTCCTCTTGACTGGCCTCCAAGTTTGCTTTTGCCATCTCTCGGAATCGTCGGGTCTGGTTGCGGAGGGTTAGGAGGTATTTGAAGACATCTGGAGGGTTCTTTAGAGGGGGCATTTCCCAGCCTTCCTTGACTAGGCTGAGCGGCCCTCGCACTGGGTGTCCATACAAGAGTTCAAACGGGCTGAAGCCGAGGGATTTCTGGGGGACTTCTCGGTAGGCAAAGAGCAGGCACGGTAGTAGCACATCCCACTGGCGACGGAGGGGCTCTTCCAACCCCCCAATCATCCCTTTGAGCGTGCGATCGAACCGCTCAACGAGTCCGTTTCCTTGAGGGTGATAGGGGGTCGTGAATCGGTAGGTGACCCCACACTGTTGCCAGAGGGACTTCATGTATTTCGAAATAAAGTTTGTGCCCCGGTCACTGACGACTTCTCGGGGGAAGCCCACACGGGAGAAGATCCCTATCAGGGCCCGGCCGACTACCGGGGCTGTCACAGTTCGCAGGGGAACAGCCTCAGGGTAGCGGGTGGCGTGGTCCACCAGTACCAGGATGAACCGATGTCCTTGTGCGGTACGGGGGTCGAGGGGCCCCACAATGTCTATCCCCACCCTCTCGAACGGGGTGGTGACCACTGGAAATGGTTGCAGGGGGGCTTTCAGTTTGCGGCCGCTCTTCCCACTGGCTTGGCACGTGGGGCAAGATCGGCAGTGCTGGAGGACGTCGTTCCTCATTTTCGGCCAGAAAAAGTGGATCACCAGGCGGCTGTAGGTTTTATCTTGACCCAGGTGGCCAGCCAGGGGGACATCGTGGGCCAGGTTTAGCAAGAAGTCTCTAAAACGGAGGGGCACCACTAGCACTCGACTGGCCCCCAACTCCGCAATTCTCTGTTCACTGTATAGTAGGTCATTGTCCCAATAGACCCAATGTGTTCCGGAAGTATCCCCTGTGCTCTGAGCAAGGGCTTGTTGGCGGAGTCCCTCGAGGGAGGGGCAGGTCTTCTGTTCTTGGCGAAACTGCTCCTGGGTGGGCCCCCCCTCTTGATGCCACTGATCCAGGCCGGAAAGGTCCGGAGGTTGAGCGAGCCCTTCGGGAGCTTGTTCTGGGGGGACGGCACGGTCGATGTCTTCTACTGGAGCGACCGGGGGGGGAGGTGCCGGCCATTCAGGTTCTTCGGGTCGGGGAATGGCACGGGCGGCCATGGACCGGGTGGTGACGCACGCCCAGTCCGGGACGCCCAACATTCCCAGGTGTTCTCTTCGTTCTACGGCGGCCCACGGAGAGCTTTCAAGGTCATTCCCCAGGAGGCAGTCTACGGGGGCGTCGTCTCAGACCGTCACCTTCAACATGCCGGAGACTCCTCCCCACTCGAAGGGGACGCAGGCCATCTGACATAGACTCTCCGAATTATCGGCTGATCGGACAGGGCAGAGAATGTTTGGTAGGATCTGTTCTGGGGTCACCAGGTGACAGCGGACGGCTGTTACACTGGCCCCGGTGTCACGTAGGGCTTCGGCCCGGTGTCCATTGATGCTCACCCATTGGCTGTACTTCCGGGTGTTAGCGGGTAGGGGGACCCGCGGGACCATGTCTCTTCCCCCTAAGCATGCTAGAGCCATGGCGGCTGGCTCCCATTCTTGGTGTTCTTGCTCATATTCCTCCTGTTCCTCAGAGATTTGTTCTTCCCCCAGGGCAGCAGCAGCCACCTGGCGGGGTCTCGGGGTCTGGTTCTGTGGGCAGTTTGGATCGTTTGCGTAGTGGCCGACTCGCTGGCATCGGTGACACGTGACTTTGGCTCTATATCCCGGTCGTGCCGGGGTGCTGCCCCGGTTGGCCGGGGGGGTGGTGCTGGTAGCGGGGGCGGCCGGAGCGTTGTCTCTTCCTCGTCCTTGGCCCCCTCCTCCTCCTCCTCGGGGACGGTGCTGACCGTGGTGGTTCCGGTTCTGTTCATAGGACCCATTTCGGCCCACTCTGGTGATTTCCCACCGGTCAGCCTCGGCGGCGAGCTGTCGTGGATCAGTCATTTTGCTGTCGAGGAGGTGCTGCCAGAGCTCGATGAAGCAATTGTTTGATAGATGCTCCCACACCATGAGATTGAAGAGTTGTTCGTAAGTTGTGACATTGCTTCCTTTGATCCACCCCTCGAAGGCTCGGCTGAAATAGTTTACGTATTCCACCCAAGTTGTACCCAGGATGCGGGTGCAGTCTCGGAACCTCTGACGGTACATCTCGGGTGTGAGCCCATAGCGGGTGAGGAGGGCAGCTTTCATGTGGTCGTAGGAGGTCATCAGATGGTCTGGGAGCTGTAGCAGGGCATCGCGGCCCTCATTGAGGAATCTCCCCCATAGACCGGCTCCCCAGTCGCTTCGATCGATCCGGTGGGAGGTCATAGCGATCTCGTAGGCCTTGAACCATTGCTGGATGTCGTCCTCTCGGAAGTATTCTCGAACGACATCCTTGGGGATGTGTACCTTTTTATCTGTTGCCCCTGGGGTGCGGGGTTGCTCGGGCACCCCTAATTCTTTGTTCTGCTTACGTAAGTCGATTTCAGCTAGTTTGCGCTCATGTTCGTATGCCAGTCTTTTTTCCTCAAGCTCTCTTTGTCTTTGCTTTTCCTCTCTTTCTTCTCGGAGCCGCAGATGTTCTAAGTTCAGTTTCTGTTCGGCTAACTTGAGTTCCCCATCCATTTTGAGCCGGGCCATTTCTAGTTCATGTAGTCGTGTTCTTTCTCGTTCCTGGATCTCGTCTTGCGAGAGACCCGTTCTTCGCTCCTCGGGAGCCGTGGTGTCTTTTTCTACTGCTGCGACATTTTGGTCCGGGGGTCTGACGGCCCCGGTTTCTGCCCAGGCCTCCAGGGCATGCTTGAAATCGTCTTTGGTACTTAGACCGGTGGTAGCGATACCTAGTTCGATGCAGAATTGTTTTAATTCACGATGGCTGTATTCTTCCAATTTCTCCATCTGGAATTTCTCGGTGGATCCGCTTTCTTTGGTTGTCATCGTGATTTCGTCGTGGGGTGAGCTACTCTCTGTACGATTATGCGGTGATTCGGATCGCGCCGCTGGCCACCAATGTTAGACGGACCGGAAGGGTCGGCCGAGGATACGGGGAGAGGTCTCCGGGGAGAGCCGTCTCCAGCGATCGTACAGACAAGTAACTTCCCCCCCACAGACGTACACCACACAAGGATAAGGTTCAACGATACTTTATAAGCAATTCTTCAAGTACGGTAGATTGATACAAGGAGGTCTGGACTCAGGGGTCCCCTCGGTTCTGGTCTCTGGATTGGGAAAAGGGTAGCGGGACAGTCTTGTTACCAATTGGATAGATGAAATAGCTCTCAATCCTCGAGCTCGGCGTTCTAGATGATCGGGCCGCGGCGGAGCCAGCAGGTCCCGAGATGGTTGAAGGTAGCGACGGTCCGCGGCGGAGCCAGCAGGTCCCGATGAAGATGGTAGTTACAAACGGTCCGCGGCCACGCCAGCAGGTCCCGACGACGATGAAGGTTTAGGAACGTTGCGGCAGCGCCAGCAGGCAGGACGATAGTTCGCAAGGCAGAGCTACGGCAGCGCCAGTAGTCCGTCAAGGATGAGTTCTTCTCTGCGTCTCTCGACTCCAGGATACAACTGCCTTCCTGTTCTGGAGCTGCCCCAGTTATAGGTCTGGCGCCCTTTGATGTCCGGACCCTCGCACTTGGAGGTCGGGAGGTCCGGGATGAGGGAGTCCAGACACCCAGCAGGGGGGTGGAGCCAGCGCCCGGGGAGGCTGGGGGCGATCGGCACCTGGCGGGGGAGAGCCATCGACACCTCCTTCTCCCATTGACCTGCCAAGTAGTCCGCTCACCTCCTGGGTGGATGGTGGTGCCGGGATGTCGGGGCCTGGCCAGGCCCAGGGTTAGGGTCGATCGGAGGCCACGCGGCCTCGTGGTGCAGTGTCCAAGATGGCGCCCAGGCCGGGCGAGTGGGCCGGTAGGGAATCGGGCCCATGAGGTCGAGATGTTCGGAAGCAGGGATCCCAGAGGGGACGGGAAACGGGGAGTGGTGGTGTGTAACACTTGAGGAGCCGGGCTCGGGCCCGGTCGGGCAGAGGGGGAGCGGGCCCTTCATGTGGCCTGTCCAACAACATAATAGTCGGATGTCCAGGAACTGAAGAAGAAATTTCTCTCCCAATTAGATAAGGGTAAACAACAGAACATAAATGGGGGTCTGGTACCCTGAAAAAGAAGACACTTGAGAAGGACATGTAAACATAAACACATAGACATACATCATAAATGTAATCTCCCTTGGTGGGTGGAGGGAGAATGTGGTAAGGGTAATGGCTTACTTATTTTCAAAATTCAGATGGCTTCATGAGCCTATACGTGGTATTGGGGGTATCTTCCCTCGTTGCCTGGTAAACAACCTAAAAGATAGTAAAGGCTGCATTGTAGGTGGTGGATAGAAGGGATAAACAGAAAAATATATATAAGGCTGCTGATGCACAATGCGCCTCTTCGTTTTTCACAACCCGACTCACGGTTACTGCATGGTTCAATCGCCTGCCTTCCCCTCAACGCGGCTCCGATGAAGTGAGCAGTAGGCGAGAAGACTGGCTATTTATACTCTTCGTTGTGGTGATTAGTGAAGGCAAATTGGGTAATGAATCTCGGAAGTATGCCCAAATACGGCAGCAAACGCCCTGCCGTTTCCGGTGTTGACGCGATCCATGAAGGATTGCGCTGGACGTTACTGCGCCTGTCTGAGGGGATAGCGCATCGTCAGATGCGCACGCGTGAACCCGGGACTGACGGCGCATGCGCGAGAGTGCCACACTGAGCTCTCGCGCATGGGCAGTCCCGATTGACGGATCTTTTTTTCGGTGCATTGTGTGAATGAGTATCAGAGGAAAGGCAAGCAATCCTTGATAAAATATACTGATAACGAGGGTGAAAAGTCGCCTCACTGCTCTTGGGGAATATTAATTTGGCAAAAGGAAATATTCGAAATGGTCAGAAAATGTATATAGTGGGAAATAACGCCAAAGTTGATTTTGGGGCGTTCAATGTACAGAACCCACACTGGTGACCCTGTCTTCGGACATAGTCTTATATATTGGATCATAGATATAAGGTCTGTATGGGTAATCTGATAGATAAAGAATGGGTGCCAATATACTCAAGGAGGTCACACCTTGTTGTATTACACTCTTCATAACCTGAATACAGATTCTGGAGTTAGCGTAGTTGGCTCCAAGGAATCGAGTCATTGAGCCCTGAGGTGTCTGTGCCAAGACGAAACACCCAACGTTGCTCTTTTTCCAATAACCCTATCACTGAAGGTAGCTGTTCGATCACTGTCCAGTGCAACTCATTGACACAGTGTTGAAGTTCAAGGAAGTGGGCTGACATTTTTGTTGTTGACTTCTTGCACCTAATGTTGCTTTTGTGCTCATTAATCCGTACTTTGACTTGTCTCGTGGTCATTCCCACATACTCCTTTTTGCAGGGACATGTGATCAGGTAGACCACATTTCTACTATTGCAGTTCGTAAAGTAACGTTGTTCCCAACTAGTGCCATTAGTAAAGTTGAGAGTCTGGCTCTTCTTGGTAAGGTGACAGCTGTTGCAATTGCCACACGGACGGTGCCCTTTTACCCCTTGTAGTCTTGTTTGTTCCACTCTGTGTGGAGGGGGTCTTGTATGGACAAGCATGTCTTTAAGATTCCTACCACGCCTGTGGGCGAACAGTGGTTTCTCAAGGGATAGTGTGCCACTCGTGAGTATGCGCCAATGTCTATTCACCAGTTTCGCCACTTGGTTGGTTACTGGGCTATAGGTAGTGACACAGACTATTCTACTCATCTGATCATCTTTTCTGGGCTTGTCTTCAAGGAGAGCATCACGGTTATTATTCCTAGCTCTCTTCATAGCCTTCTGGATGACAGGGTTGGGATATTTTCTTTGTCTTAGTTTGGTGCACAGATCTTTTGCTTGATTTTTGTACTTCGCCAGGTCACTGCAGTTGCGGCGTAGGCAAAGGAACTGCCCGTACGGAAGATTTTCCCTCAGGTGACGTGGATGGAAGCTGTCAAACCTGAGTAGGCAGTTCCTGGCCGTCGGTTTAAAGTGGGTCTCAGTTTTGAGAAAACCTGCCTCATGGTAGATGTTGAGGTCTAGAAAAACCATAGTGCTGTTTGACATTTGGTGAGTGAATTTGAGGAAAGTGTTCTGATCATTGAGCCATTGCATAAATTCTGAGATTGAACTTTCATCTCCGTCCCAAATCACCAGGATGTCGTAAATGTAACGTCGCCACGTATTGATCTTCCCCCTAAAAGGGTTACTAGGGTGGAGGATTTTGGAGGACTCCAAGTGATGGACATAAAGTCCCGCCAGACTAGGGGCAAAAGTGCTTCCCATGCTGGTCCCATGGCTCTGCAAAAACAGGGTCCCCTCGTATTCAAAAAAGTTTTTGGTGAGAGCTAAGGTGATACACTCCATGACAACACCACGAGGGGTTTGGTATTTCCAGTGTGTGGAGTGGAGTACTTCTTCAATAATCAGAAGAGTTTCATCATGTGGGAGACTTGTATAAAGACTCTCCACATCTAAGCTCAGAAGCATTTGTGACTCGGGATCAAAAGGGTAGTCCCGCAATAGTTGGAGCACTGCCTTTGTATCTCTTAGGTACGTATCGGTTGCCTGCACCAGGGGCCTCAAAAAGGCATCGGCAAACTTTGATAGTGGTTCCAGGATGGATGAGATGCCGGATACAATTGGGCGTCCCGGTGGATTCTCAAGGTTCTTATGCACTTTTGGTATGGTGTAGAAGTAGGGCGTGCGCGGGTTTTTTTGAACCAGAAACTCAGATTCTTTTTTGGAGTGCCAATCGTGTGCAAGGGCCTCCTCAATCATTCCTTCAATTTGTACTCTCAGGGACACGGTGGGGTCTTCAACCAAGACTTGATAGTTCCTGTTGTCAGACAGGAGTCTTCTGCATTCCTTGTCATAGGCGCTGGTGGTTTGAATAACCACTGCTCCCCCCTTGTCAGCAGGTTTGATGGTTAGGTCTTTGTTGAGTCTGAGTTCCCTTATTGCTTCATTTTCCAGTTTACTGATATTCTGGAACACTCTTTGCTTGGTGTCCAAATTTTTTAGTTCCTGCATGATAGCTTTTTCAAAAGCCAAGACTTCCACAGGGAGTTGGTTGCCCATTGGTGTGAAGTTAGATTTAGGTTTTAACCCAGTATCTGACAACTCTACAGATGGTTCTTTTTCCTTGAAAGCCCTCAATTTTATAGTTCTTATGAAATCCTGCATTTCTTTATGTAGCAAGAAAATGTCTGGTTTATTAGTTGGGACGTACCCTAAGCCTTTGTTGAGTACCTTTTTTTGTATCTCCGAGAGAGGCCAAGGGGTTATGTTGATAACTAGGTCCCCCTCTTGCTCAAAGACGCTCGGTTCGCTGTCATACTCCTGGTTAGGACTCTGGGGTCTGTTCCGTCTCCGGGTTGCCAGTTCACATTGTTGCCCTTCCTGTTCCTCCCTCTGTTCGATCCCTGGCCCCAGGATAAAAAAGGCTGGGTATTTTGGGGTACATTAGTTTGTTCCGGGACCCATTGTGGATACATCTGCCCCATTGGTGGTGGGACAAATTGATATGGTGTGAACTGGAAGTGGTTCTGATAGGGGTTGAACTGAGGTCCCTGGAAACTTCGCCATCCTCTCTGGCGGGGGAATTGAGATCTCTGCTGTCGATAACCACCCCTCTGTTTTTTCTGGAAGCCACCTGCACTCGTGCTAGTAGTACTCCCGTCAGAACTTACATTATCTGTATCACTGCCATTATCTTTCATCACATAGTCTGCCTTTGTGTAAGGATAGAGTATATTAGGGGGGGGGGGGGTTTACACAAAAAGAGTCCCTGGGACCTGGGTTGTCTAAGTATTACGAGGAAGGGGTCCCATAGGGATGTGGAACACAAATTATAACATAATACAAAACGCAATCACATAGACATTGAATCAAACCACCATGTTTTAATCACAATGGGGATGAATAGCAAATAGCAACAATAATCACGTTTTAAAAATGGACAGGTGGAGCAATGCCCCAGGGGAAGGGAGAGTGCGTGATGATGTGAGGATATCGTGATAAGGACGGGTTAGGGTGACAGAATAATCAAAACTTCAAACCACAATAGTTTTGATAGTTACACATAATGTACAAGAAAAACCAAAAGAACTTGGATTTCAAATCAAGATACATCATACTCCACACAGTACAGTATATGAACAATTGGGCCGTGGAGTTGACTTTTTAAATCGTTGTCGACGTTTCGACCCTCTCAAAATTGCAGGTCCTATTAAATCCTTGCGGTGGGGTCTTCTTCAGGACAAGGGAGTTGGGGCAGACCACCTATGTCGATATATAATGTCTAGTATTATTATGCGAATTAAAATCAAGGAATTGAATTACATTGATTTGTGTGAAGGAAAGCACACGGATCATATTGCGATAGACGGGAACATACACCAATGTAGACAGGCATTGTGACCCCCGAATTGTGGGGTGCCAAACATAGGATGTTCGCATTATTGTGAATGATGGCATACATTACAGAATAAAACCGTGAAATGCTGTTGGTGCATCACGTGTAGTGACCCCCTGACTTATGGGTGTCCTTAGGTGATTATTACCCAGTGAACGATAAAGTATATTTCAACCCGGGAACGTGGAACGTGGGAAATTAGCGGTCCGTAACCAGGTGGTGTGTAGCCAGCGTGACCATTACTGACAAGTATACAAAGGAATATATGTCTTTTACCTTACTGAGACTGATTTGGAATCTAGCAAAGCTGAGGGGACATCCTCTACGATGTTCCTGTGAGGAAACGTACAAAGAATTTTTATGTACGTTAGGACCGACACATCATGCATTTATTGCGGCATACCGGCAGAGAGCCCGAAGGCACTTACCCCGTCAGTATGAGGACAATGTTCGGAATCTGTTTAGATCGTCGAAGCGGATCTGTGCGTTAAGTAAAAAGGAGAGTTTGATTATGGGGGCGCGTTCATTCCAACGTGGTGAAATAGACACTGACTTCCCGGACTTGCCATAAAACAAACTTACCGGGAGCCGAATGAATCTGGCTGGCAATGCACGCGAGTTCGCAATGGCGATTCTCGGTTCCTGATTCCTTATGTTACTATGGTAACGGAGTCACGTGATGACTCGAGTTAGCATGAAGCTAAACGAAAGACTGTTTTGGGGTTGCTAGGATACCGCGCGCTGTGGTGATACTGGAAAATTACTATAGTACTCACTAGGTGGCATTCAATGGGACCACGTGGAGTAATTATGGAAAAATTCAACACATATATACAACAGAGTTACATGAAGACAACAAATTCAATACGCTTGTTGGTGCTAATGCAAGTAAACAAGTATAGCGTATCATGTACAGGGGGGATGAATGTCCCTCACGAAAGGGTAGATATTGTGACCGGTGATAAAATCGTGTGTCTATTAAGGGCATTCTTTGAATATCCAGCGTACCTCTCACACGAGGGTAAGGCAAGTCTGGTATAACAACCATCTATATTTTACTGGTGGAGGCCATCTATGAGTAACTGGCGTACCTCTCACAAGAGGGTAAAGGCCATTGGTGGGGCGATGTTGATAACATCAAACACATAAGGAAACCACACAGTAAGGACATAGAAGAAACATAGAAAAAACAGAGACAACATAGAAAAACCACCAGAACATCAGTGTCAATGCAATGACTGAATGGCGTACCTCTAGCATAAGGGTAAAGGCCATAGTATCATACATTAAGTTGATTACATTGTCAGGACAAGGTAGCTAGCTGAGAGAAGGAGCTGTCATGCTCATTGAGCCCCTTTTCAATGGAGTTAAAGAAAAACATCCATTTCAGTTCACGGGTGTTAAGAATGCTTGAGATATTACCACCCCGGGGTCCCAGACTCGCTTTCGATAGATGGTTGTTATACCAGACTTGCCTTACCCTCGTGTGAGAGGTACGCTGGATATTCAAAGAATGCCCTTAATAGACACACGATTTTATCACCGGTCACAATATCTACCCTTTCGTGAGGGACATTCATCCCCCCTGTACATGATACGCTATACTTGTTTACTTGCATTAGCACCAACAAGCGTATTGAATTTGTTGTCTTCATGTAACTCTGTTGTATATATGTGTTGAATTTTTCCATAATTACTCCACGTGGTCCCATTGAAAGCCACCTAGTGAGTACTATAGTAATTTTCCAGTATCACCACAGCGCGCGGTATCCTAGCAACCCCAAAACAGTCTTTCATTTAGCTTCATGCTAACTCGAGTCATCACGTGACTCCGTTACCATAGTAACATAAGGAATCAGGAACCGAGAATCGCCATTGCGAACTCGCGTGCATTGCCAGCCAGATTCATTCGGCTCCCGGTAAGTTTGTTTTATGGCAAGTCCGGGATGTCAGTGTCTATTTCACCACGTTGGAATGAACGCGCCCCCATAATCAAACTCTCCTTTTTACTTAACGCACAGATCCGCTTCGACGATCTAAACAGATTCCGAACATTGTCCTCATACTGACGGGGTAAGTGCCTTCGGGCTCTCTGCCGGTAAGCCGCAATAAATGCATGATGTGTCGGTCCTAACGTACATAAAAATTCTTTGTACGTTTCCTCACAGGAACATCGTAGAAGATGTCCCCTCAGCTTTGCTAGATTCCAAATCAGTCTCAGTAAGGTAAAAGACATATATTCCTTTGTATACTTGTCAGTAATGGTCACGCTGGCTACACACCACCTGGTTACGGACCGCTAATTTCCCACGTTCCACGTTCCCGGGTTGAAATATACTTTATCGTTCACTCTGTAATAATCACCTAAGGACACCCATAAGTCAGGGGGTCACTACACGTGATGCACCAACAGCATTTCACGGTTTTATTCTGTAATGTATGCCATCATTCACAATAATGCGAACATCCTATGTTTGGCACCCCACAATTCGGGGGTCACAATGCCTATCTACATTGGTGTATGTTCCCGTCTATCGCAATATGATCCGTGTGCTTTCCTTCACACAAATCAATGTAATTCAATTCCTTGATTTTAATTCGCATAATAATACTAGACATTATATATCGACATAGGTGGTCTGCCCCAACTCCCTTGTCCTGAAGAAGACCCCACCGCAAGGATTTAATAGGACCTGCAATTTTGAGAGGGTCGAAACGTCGACAACCATTTAAAAAGTCAACTCCACGGCCCAATTGTTCATATACTGTACTGTGTGGAGTATGATGTATCTTGATTTGAAATCCAAGTTCTTTTGGTTTTTCTTGTACATTATGTGTAACTATCAAAACTATTGTGGTTTGAAGTTTTGATTATTCTGTCACCCTAACCCGTCCTTATCACGATATCCTCACATCATCACGCACTCCCCCTTCCCCTGGGGCATTGCTCCACCTGTCCATTTTTAAAACGTGATTATTGTTGCTATTTGCTATTCATCCCCATTGTGATTAAAACATGGTGGTTTGATTCAATGTCTATGTGATTACGATTTGTGTAAGGATATGCCCTCTCAGGGGTAAAGCGATCTTTATCTTTCTTAAGTTTATTGAATTTACTCTGTTTCAGAGTGGTCTCAAAATCCATCATTTGTTGGTTAAGTTCTTCAAACCCTTTCTTCAGATCAGCCGGTGAAATGAAGGCTTTTAACTGTACTTCCAGTCTGGTGATCTCGGTTTTAAGTTCCAGGGATTTTCTTGTTGCAGTGTGCACTATCAAGACCAGCCAGTCTCTAGTGCAATGCCATGAAATGAGTGACCATGCTTTTTTAAAAACAAGGTCGTCCTGGAAAATAAAAGGTTCATTCTTGACCAGCAGACCCTGCGGGGCTATTTTGTTTCTTAGGTATTCCCTCATCAGTAAACCATGTAGGGCTGCTCTTATTTGGATTTTTCTAGTGTTCATTAACTCATCCCAGTCTGCTACTGCTAGGCTCGGGTCACTACTGGTAAGGCCTTCAAAAGGATTAACATCAGCAAGAATTCTGTTGATTTCGTCCTCACTGAAGGTCAGTCCATGTTCATCCTCCATGATAGTATCCGGAGGGAGGGGAGGTCCAGGATGGTTCAAATATGTGTTAGAAAATGTGTTAATGTATGTCCAAAGTGTCTTCTATTGAATGGGAAGGGGCTCCCACAGCTGCGCGCTGTCTAGAACTAAGATACAACAAAAGGGGGGAGAGAGAGGGAAGTGGATTCAGTCTCCCTAGGCATTATGAATAAACAAAATAGAATCCACTCAGAGGGTGGCAGTGATCCCTAAGGTGATGGGGAACACACAGTGTTGTTTAAATGCCCCTCACACACCAACAGGCCCCTTGGTGTCATGCTTCATCATTGGGGCCTTCGCATCCCTCTACGGGATGCGGCGTGCTACGACTCACGGCTAGTTAGGAGCACTAAGTAGTGAACTATGTGAGGGTGTGTGTATACTGGGGGAAGAGTGTGAGTGAGGTGAGGTGAAAAAAGTGAGTAAAAAATACCTGGCACGTAGGAAAACAATTATTTATTATGTCCTCGGCTGGTATTAATAAAAGGTGCAGAATCTGGTTGATAATATACGTACTAGGGTATATCAACCATCAGGGTGTCAACATGTTTCGGAGCTCAAGGCTCCTTCTTCAGGACGAGGATATGCACTCTATCCTCACCTTACTCAATGGGAATGTGAAAGTGTTTGAAAATTAATAAAAAATAAATGTGTAATGTACCTATCAGTGTTTATAAATAGGTATGTTCGTTGCGCCCAATTGGCGTTTGAAAAAACCTGTGAAAAAAAAGACATAATAAATATACTAGTCGGATGTCCAGGAACATAGAGAACATAATAGTCGGATGTCCAGGAACTGAAGAAGAAATTTCTCTCCTAATTAGATAAGGGTAAACAACAGAACATAAATGGGGGTCTGGTACCCTGAAAAAGAAGACACTTGAGAAGGACATGTAAACATAAACACATAGACATACATCATAAATGTAATCTCCCTTGGTGGGTGGAGGGAGAATGTGGTAAGGGTAATGGCTTACTTATTTTCAAAATTCAGATGGCTTCATGAGCCTATACGTGGTATTGGGGGTATCTTCCCTCGTTGCCTGGTAAACAACCTAAAAGATAGTAAAGGCTGCATTGTAGGTGGTGGATAGAAGGGATAAACAGAAAAATATATATAAGGCTGCTAATGCACAATGCGCCTCTTCGTTTTTCACAACCCCACTCACGGTTACTGCATGGTTCAATCGCCTGCCTTCCCCTCAACGCGGCTCCGATGAAGTGAGCAGTAGGCGAGAAGACTGGCTATTTATACTCTTCGTTGTGGTAATTAGTGAAGGCAAATTGGGTAATGAATCTCGGAAGTATGCCCAAATACGGCAGCAAACGCCCTGCCGTTTCCGGTGTTGACGCGATCCATGAAGGATTGCGCTGGACGTTACTGCGCCTGTCTGAGGGGATAGCGCATCGTCAGATGCGCACGCGTGAACCCGGGAATGACGGCGCATGCGCGAGAGTGCCACACTGAGCTCTCGCGCATGGGCAGTCCCGATTGACGGATCTTTTTTTCGGTGCATTGTGTGAATGAGTATCAGAGGAAAGGCAAGTAATCCTTGATAAAATATACTGATAACGAGGGTGAAAAGTCGCCTCACTGCTCTTGGGGAATATTAAGTTGGCAAAAGGAAATCTTAGAAATGGTCAGAAAATTTATATAGTGGGAAATAACACCAAAGTTGATTTTGGGGCGTTCAATGTACAGAACCCACACTGGTGACCCTGTCTTCGGACATAGTCTTATATATTGGATCATAGATATAAGGTCTGTATGGGTAATCTGATAGATAAAGAATGGGTGCCAATATACTCAAGGAGGTCACACCTTGTTGTATTACACTCTTCATAACCTGAATACAGATTCTGGAGTTAGCGTAGTTGGCTCCAAGGAATCGAGTCATTGAGCCCTGAGGTGTCTGTGCCAAGACGAAACACCCAACGTTGCTCTTTTTCCAATAACCCTATCTCTGAAGGTAGCTGTTCGATCACTGTCCAGTGCAACTCATTGACACAGTGTTGAAGTTCAAGGAAGTGGGCTGACATTTTTGTTGTTGACTTCTTGCACCTAATGTTGCTTTTGTGCTCATTAATCCTTACATTGACTTGTCTCGTGGTCATTCCCACATACTCCTTTTTGCAGGGACATGTGATCAGGTAGACCACATTTCTACTATTGCAGTTCGTAAAGGTACGTTGTTCCCAACTAGTGCCATTAGTAAAGTTGAGAGTCTGGCTCTTCTTGGTAAGGTGACAGCTGTTGCAATTGCCACACGGATGGTGCCCTTTTACCCCTTGTAGTCTTGTCCCAACCCTGTCATCCAGAAGGCTATGAAGAGAGCTAGGAATAATAACCGTGATGCTCTCCTTGAAGACAAGCCCACAAAAGATGATCAGATGAGTAGAACAGTCTGTGTCACTACCTATAGCCCAGTAACCAACCAAGTGGCGAAACTGGTGAATAGACATTGGCGCATACTCACGAGTGGCACACTATCCCTTGAGAAACCACTGTTCGCCCACAGGCGTGGTAGGAATCTTAAAGACATGCGTGTCCATACAAGACCCCCTCCACACAGAGTGGAACAAACAAGACTACAAGGGGTAAAAGGGCACCATCCGTGTGGCAATTGCAACAGCTGTCACCTTACCAAGAAGAGCCAGACTCTCAACTTTACTAATGGCACTAGTTGGGAACAACGTACCTTTACGAACTGCAATAGTAGAAATGTGGTCTACCTGATCACATGTCCCTGCAAAAAGGAGTATGTGGGAATGACCACGAGACAAGTCAAAGTAGGGATTAATGAGCACAAAAGCAACATTAGGTGCAAGAAGTCAACAACAAAAATGTCAGCCCACTTCCTTGAACTTCAACACTGTGTCAATGAGTTGCACTGGACAGTGATCGAACAGCTACCTTCAGAGATAGGGTTATTGGAAAAAGAGCAACGTTGGGTGTTTCGTCTTGGCACAGACACCTCAGGGCTCAATGACTCGATTCCTTGGAGCCAACTACGCTAACTCCAGAATCTGTATTCAGGTTATGAAGAGTGTAATACAACAAGGTGTGACCACCTTGAGTATATTGGCACCCATTCTTTATCTATCAGATTACCCATACAGACCTTATATCTATGATCCAATATATAAGACTATGTCCGAAGACAGGGTCACCAGTGTGGGTTCTGTACATTGAACGCCCCAAAATCAACTTTGGCGTTATTTCCCACTATATAAATTTTCTGACCATTTCTAAGATTTCCTTTTGCCAACTTAATATTCCCCCAGAGCAGTGAGGCAACTTTTCACCCTCGTTATCAGTATATTTATCAAAGATTGCTTGCCTTTCCTCTGATACTCATTCACACAATGCACCGAAAAAAAGATCCGTCAATCAGGACTGCCCATGCGCGAGAGCTCAGTGTGGCACTCTCGCGCATGGGCCGTCAGTCCCGGGTTCACGCGTGCGCATCTGACGATGCGCTATCCCCTCAGACAGGCGCAGTAACGTCCAGCGCAATCCTTTATGGATCGCGTCAACACCGGAAACGGCAGGGCGTTTGCTGCCGTATTTGGGCATACTTCCGAGATTCATTACCCAATTTACCTTCACTAATTACCACAACGAAGAGTATAAATAGCCAGTCTTCTCACCTACTGCTCACTTCATCAGAGCCGCGTTGAGGGGAAGGCAGGCGATTGAACCATGCAGTAACTGTGAGTCGGGTTGTGAAAAACGAAGAGGCGCATTGTGCATCAGCAGCCTTATATATATTTTTCTGTTTATCCCTTCTATCCACCACCTACAATGCAGCCTTTACTATCTTTTAGGTTGTTTACCAGGCAACGAGGGAAGATACCCCCAATACCACGTATAGGCTCATGAAGCCATCTGAATTTTGAAAATAAGTAAGCCTTTACCCTTACCACATTCTCCCTCCACCCACCAAGGGAGATTACATTTATGATGTATGTCTATGTGTTTATGTTTACATGTCCTTCTCAAGTGTCTTCTTTTTCAGGGTACCAGACCCCCATTTATGTTCTGTTGTTTACCCTTATCTAATTAGGAGAGACATTTCTTCTTCAGTTCCTGGACATCCGACTATTATGTTCTCTATGTTCCTGGACATCCGACTAGTATATTTATTATGTCTTTTTTTTCACAGGTTTTATCAAACGCCAATTGGGCGCAACGAACATACCTATTTATAAACACTGATAGGTACATTACACATTTATTTTTTATTAATTTTCAAACACTTTCACATTCTCATTTGAGTAATGTTAGACCTGGCACCTTGGCGTGGGTTTCCCTTCCACTTTTTGCTGTCGTGCCTCAAATGTTTTGCTGGTGTCTGCTACTCAGGGCACTGCGCCACGGCCAACCCGTGCCGCAGTGCAAGTGCTCCCTACTGTAAAGTGTACATGTGATTGATGTCCATGATTGGTTCATTGGGTTTACTGTTAGTCCCTAGTAAAGTGCACCAGGAGTGCCAGGGCTTGTGAATGCCAATACTGCTAGTGGGCCTGCAGCGCTGGTTGCGCCACCCACAGAAGCAGCCTAAAAATGTGTCTAGGGTCTGCCATTGCAGAACCTGCGTGCAGTCTGGTACTGTCACCCTGGCTGGGCAAGTGCACACACTTGCCAGCCCCTAAACCTTCCCTTAACTTCATATTAGTCACCCCTATGGTAGGCCTGAGGGCAGGGTGCATTGTAAGTATAAGGTAGAACATGCCCTGATGTGTGTGGCATGTTCTAATAGTGAATTACTGCCAAATTCGTTTTTCACTATTGTAAGGCTACCTGTTCCCTTCTAGGCCAGATGGGCTGCTGGAATTATTACACTCTATAATCCCAGCAGGCTCAGGGAACATGGTAGAAATTCATGTTTAGTATGCTTGAACTCAGAATAATAAAATACTTCTTTTAGTAAAGTTTATTTTAATATCCTGTGTTTGCAAATGCTACTTTTAGAAAGTTAGCATTTGCTTGCCTAACCATTTCAGCCCGCCTCTGCTTGGATGTGGATCTGACTGTCTGGTGTGTGTGAGTGACAGGGCTGGGAGTTGACAGGTAGTGAATAGCCAGATGACACCTTAGTGGGTGGTGGGAGTTTCCCCTGAAGATGCATTAGGCTGTGCTCTGCCTCCACAATGCTGGCTCCGCCCCCCTGGGGAGCGACTGATGACTCAGCCTGCACCTGGCCCAGGAAGGACCGAAGCTTGTCAACAAAGTGCTCAGGCCACTCCTGTCCTCACAATGCCGGCTCCGCCCCCCTGGGGAGCGGCTGATGTGCCTGCCCTCACACTGAATGCAGAAGCCAGAAGTACCCCCAACAAGTGCTCAGAGACTGGAGCAGTTATGCAGAGGCCCCCCTGGCTTGCTAGAACAAAAGAAACTGGGTATAAAAGAAGGAGCCCTGCTCCTTGTAAATCAGATCCTGTTTGTGCTACAGAAGAAACTCTGCCCGAAGAGGAGGACCTGGAAGGACTACAAGGAGGAGTGCTGACTCTGGCCTGTGTCTGGTGCCTTGCTGCCAAAGGAGAGGAAGAGAAAAGACTACAAGAGACTTTTGCTTATTGAAACTTTGTGCCAAACTCTGCTGAAAGATCTCCAAGGGCTTGCCTGTGAACTTGCCCCCTGACCAGCGCCCCAGGAACAGTGGGCGCTACCCCTCTGAAGAAAAGCTGCTGCTGGCGTGTGCTGTGTGTCTCTACAGCGCCAAGGAAAGGAGAGTTGAGAGCGCTGTGCCTGCCGCCATGCTCTCTGACAATTTGTGCAGCTGTGCCCTTCCCCGACCACCGTGACTGT
Organism: Lissotriton vulgaris; assembly: GCF_964263255.1. Lineage (NCBI taxonomy): Eukaryota > Metazoa > Chordata > Amphibia > Caudata > Salamandridae > Lissotriton > Lissotriton vulgaris. The sequence goes on along the minus strand of NC_141696.1, from coordinate 2,584,916 downwards.
GGCCTGTTCGTGTGCCAGCCGCAAAGTAAGGATCAGCCCCGCGCTGGTTCGAGCGCCGTGACTGCCCGCGCTGAGCAGCCCTTGCAACGGAAAGGGAGGACCTGCCCGGTCTGAGCATCGCCGCCTGTGTGACCCCCGAGGTACAGGCTGCTCCGCAAAGACCGGCACTGCCAAGATTGTGCCCCTCGTGACTTGGGCGCTGAGACCCCCTGGCCCCCGTAGCTGGAAGTGACTCGCTGCTGAGCCGTGCCTGAATTGTGCCCCGCGCTCCGTGGAGTGCACCCCCCTCAGCCCCGCCTGCCTGCAGCTTCCCCCTTCAGTGTGAGCGAACCGGACTCCGGAGAATCCTGCCCCGCATCTGCACCGTCATCCCGGGTGCCCTGTGACCTGCGCTGAGACTCGCAAGCCGCCGCACCCTCCAGGAAGACAACGCGACGTGGGACAGCTCCACGGACAGCCGTCCGCTCCAAGATCTGCGAGAAATCCAAGGTACTGTGTTCTTTGTCCTCACGGTGCGAGCGTCCTACGACCTGAGCTCGCACCGCGCTGCCTGCTCCACAGCGCGAGCCGCCTCTGAAACCGAGGCTCGCACGGCTCCTGGTCCACGAGGCCCACGCGGGAAGCGTGAGCCTTGGCCGGCCGGGCCCGTTCTCCCCTCTGAAGCGAGCGGAGACAGCGGAGCGCGCATTGAGGCGCTACAAAACCCTGAACCTTGCTGAAACCTGGGCAGAAGGCCCAAAATATTGCTTATTACTAAGAAAGAACTGTGGCAATGTGAAACTAAGTAAACTGGAACCGCTATTGAAAGTTTGAAGACTGTATTTACAAGCCTGCTTGAAAGTTATATAAAGATATATATTTTTACAAAATACAGTTTGGTGTCATTGTGTGGTGGGTTGGTGGTGATGGTGTAATGTTGCAAATGTTTAACCCTACATGCCCCAGAGATTAGCCTAAGACTGCTTAAGCCACACTACCTAGAGGGTAAGCAGAGGTTGTCTTGAAGGTAACCCTCAGCCCTGACGAGGAAGAGAGAGGCCCTGCTTGTCGCCAGTGCTGCACTGTGCCAACCAGAGACTCCCCCTTCCTACGTTGGTGGCAGCGGTGGGATTCGCGAATTTACATTTGCAGTGTTGTACCTTAGCTACTGACCATTGCATAGTGACTTCAGTCCAGTAAACTTAGCCACAGACTTTTTGGTTCTTAATTTTGCGAAAGAAGAAGATCCCTAGTGTTGCAAGCATGCCTGGCACAAACAGCATTGATGGAGGAGAGTCCATAGCCTCTGGTGCGCAGGAGCTAAAATGGGATGCATCAAAGCTGGATGACTACACAAAGAAGCAACTGAGTTTTTTTTGCAGGAAACTCAAGGTTCCACACGCAGGGTGCAAAAATAAACCTGAGTTCTACAAAGCCCTGAAGGCCTGGATGGAATCTAGGAAGGCACCTGAGGATCAGGGTGCACCTGTGGATCTTGTGAATCTGGAAAAACCAGACAGCGTCATTAGCTTTGGCAGAGGCCTGTCGCCAGAGGAGCTGGCAGACAGACAGGCAACCAGGGATCATGAGATAAAGCTGGCAGAATTGAATTTAAAGAGCCAAATGGAGCTTGAAAGCAAAAGAATGGCTCTGGAAGAGCGAAAACTCCAATTGGAGTATGATGTGAAAATGAGGGAGATGAGTCTAAAAGAGAAAACCTTGGATCATCCTCCCTCTGGTGGCAGCGCAGCGCCGGTGCAGGTAGAGTCAAGAGTGCACATCCCCAAAGATGTAGTTAAAGAGTTCTTTAAGGGGGATGACATAGGACAGTGGTTTAGGGCATATGAGGTAGCCATGTTTTCCCACCGGGTCCCTGAGAAAGATTGGGGAGCGGGGTTATGGGGAAGGTTCCTTAGCGAAGGGCGGGACACCCTGCTAGATTTGCCCACGGAAGACCAGAGATCCTATCCCCATATGAAAGAAGCTTTAATGACCAGGTATGGGCTTACCCCTGAAATGTATAGACAGAAGTTTAGGGGGTGTAATAAGCGGCCTGGGAATACATATGTGGAGTTTGTGACTTTTTTTTGCAGAGCACTGGATGGTTGGGTGAAGGGTAACAAAGTGAATGATTTTCAGGGTCTCTTTGATTTAATTGCATGGGAGCACTTGTCTGAACAATGTTTTCCTGAGTTACGCCAGCACCTGATTGATAGCAAGCTGTCCAACCCGAGGAAGCTTGCTGAGGAGGCGGACCGCTGGCTCAGCACCAGGGTCCACAAGGGTCCAGTGGGAGACTCCGCCAAGGGTGGGCAGGGTCCCCAGCAGAAGAGTGGGGGGGACAAGAGAAAACAGAAAGGGTTCCAAAAAGGCCCCCAAAGTAATCCCAAGGGGACCAGCAGAAAGGTTCTCAGCCTCCCCCACCCCCAAAGCAGAATGGGGCCCGACAGGTAGACCTGTTCCAAAGGGGCCCTTCAATTGTTTCAAATGTGGTGACCCGGGGCACATAGCCAGTGACCCCAAGTGTCGCCTGTTTGGAAAACCAGCACCCACTGGTGCTCCGCCCCGACAAGTGACCAGTGTTCACTTAGGAGAAGAAGTGATGGTTCCGGGGGGGTGGAGATCCTGTTCAGATGACCCTAGTCTCACTAGGAGACAGTGAGATGGTCCCTACAAACTACCTGCCCTCTAACACTAAAAAATATGGGCAGGTGGTTACCATCAATGGTAAGAAAGCTGAGGCTCTTAGAGACACAGGAGCCAGTGTGACTGCAGTGAGGCATCACCTGGTGTCTCAAGAGCAGGTTGTACCCCATGCCTATTGTAGGGTTGTCAATGCTGACAACTCTGAGAGCCAATGTCCAATGGCTCAAGTTCCCTTCGAGTGGGGGGGGGGGGTCTCTGGTACTCTGCAGGTCTGTGTGAGGAAAGCCATGCCTGTTGACTGTTTGCTAGGGAACGACTTGGAGGACTCCCCTTGGGAAAAGGTGGAGAAGACGACTCACCTGAAGATGGTGGGTCTACCTGACTGGGCGTGCGTGACCACCCGGTCAATGGCAGCCAGTAGGGGTGATCAAGAGGTCCTGGGGCCTGAAGGAGAGGCCCAGGAACCGGCCTTAGGGAGAAGGCGCAGGGTACGCGGGAAACCGGCCCCTGAAGTTCCCACGGTCCAGGAGGAAGCAGACCTTGAGGGGGATGCCCTGGAGCCTACTGGGGAGCAGATTGCCGAACTGGGGGACCTGCCTGAGCTGACCCATTGGCAGCAAGAAGGAGGCCCCTCCAGGGAGGAATTCTGCAGGGAGCAGAACGAATGCCCTTCTCTCGTGGGTATGCGGCAGCAGGCTGCAGACCAGGCCAATGGTGTTCAGGCCAAAACACATTATGTGTACTGGGAGAATGACCTCCTGTATTCAGAGCCTAAGGCTGCTGAACCTGGGTCAGCCCGTGTGCTGGTGGTACCCCAGAAGTTCAGAGCCTTCCTACTGGGACTGGCTCATGATGTGCCTTTAGCAGGACATTTGGGGATGGACAAGACCTATGACAGGCTTGTCACCCACTTCTACTGGCCCCAAATGCACAAGAGCTCAGATGCTCATTGTAGGACCTGTCCAACTTGCCAGGCAAGTGGGAAGAGCGGAGGGAAGAACAAGGCTCCCCTCCAACCCTTCCCTGTGGTCAGTACTCCATTCCAACGAGTGGGTATTGATATTGTTGGGCCTCTGGACCCCAAGACAGCCATGGGCAACAGGTTTATCCTGGTCTTGGTGGATCATGCCACCCGGTACCCTGAAGCCATCCCTCTGAGGACAGTGACGGCCCCCGTGGTGGGGCGTGCACTGATGGGAATTTTCTCCAGAGTGGGGTTCCCTCTAGAGGTGGTGAGCGACAGGGGGACCAACTTTATATCCAAGTATATGAAGTCCCTTTGGCAAGAGTGTGGTGTAACCTACAAGTTCACCACACCTTACCATCCCCAAGGAAATGGGTTGGTTGAAAGATTCAACCGAACCCTGAAGGGCATGATCATGGGCCTGGAAGGTCCAATGAGGCGTAAGTGGGACGTCCTCTTACCATGCCTGCTCTTTGCATACCGCGAGGTGCCACAGAAGTCTCTAGGGTTCAGCCCCTTTGAGCTGCTGTATGGTCACCCCGTGAGAGGACCACTGAGTTTGGTGAAGGAAGGCTGGGAGCAATCTCCCAGGAAACCTCCCCAGAATGTATATAGCTACATGCTGGCCTTCAGAAACCAAACCAGGCGCTTCAGACAACTTGCTGAGGCAAATCTGGAAGCTAGCCAGGAGGAGATGAAGCGGTGGTACGACCAGAATGCCACTCTGGTAGAGCTTCAGCCTGGACAAGAGGTGTATGTCCTGGCCCCAGTGGAACCCTGTGCACTTCAGGATAAGTGGACAGGCCCATTTGAGGTCGTGGAGCGCAAGAGCTCAGTGACATACTTGGTGGACATGAAGACGCCCAGGAATCCTTTACGGGTCCTACATGTCAACCGCCTCAAGCCCCACTTGAAAAGGTCCGAAGTGGGCATGCTGTTGGCCACTGATGATGGAATGGAAGAGGAGTCTGAGCCTCTTCCTGACCTCTTAGTGGCCTGTGAGAAAGATGGGTCAGTGGATGGAGTTAACCTCTCACCCACCCTGACCCCTGAGCAACAGGAAGACTGCCGCCAATTGCTGGGGCAGTTTCCAGATCTGTTCTCCCTGGTTCCTAGTGTCACAGATTGGTGCGTCCATGATGTGGACACAGGAGACAGCTTACCTGTGAAGCATAAGGCTTACAGAGTGACTGACAGGGTCAGGGCCTGCATCAAGGAAGAGGTCTCCAAGATGCTTGCTCTTAGGGTGGTTGAGTCTTCCAGCAGTCCTTGGTCCAGCCCCGTGGTCTTGGTCCCAAAGGCTGCTGCGCCGGGAGCCACACCTGAACTCCGGTTCTGTGTGGACTACAGAGGACTCAATTCGGTCACCAAGACTGACGCGCACCCTATCCCCAGAGCTGATGAGCTCATTGATCGGCTAGGGGCTGCCCGGTTCCTCAGCACGTTTGATTTAACGTCTGGGTACTGGCAGATCGCCTTGACCGATGGGGCCAAGGAGAGGTCCGCATTCTCCACACCAGATGGGCATTTCCAGTTCCGGGTTATGCCATTTGGGATGAAGAATGCCCCTGCCACCTTTCAGAGGTTGGTCAACCAGGTGTTGGTTGGGCTGGATGAGTTCAGTGCCGCCTACCTGGATGACATCGCGGTGTTCAGTGGCACCTGGCCAGAACACCTGCGGCACCTCTGGGAAGTGTTGATGGTGCTGCGCAGAGCAGGCCTCACAATCAAGGCAAGCAAGTGCCAGATTGGGCAGGGTTCAGTGGTGTACTTGGGACACCAGGTGGGGAGTGGCAAGGTGGCACCCTTGCAACCCAAAATTGAAACCATCCTGGCTTGGGAACCCCCCAAGACCCAGACTGCAGTGAGAGCCTTCCTGGGGCTCACTGGGTATTACAGGAGGTTTGTCAAGGGCTATGGCACTATTGTGACCCCCTTGACAGAGCTGACTTCTAAGAAGCAGCCCAGGAATGTGATTTGGACTGACACCTGTCAGAAGGCTTTTGACACCCTGAAGACTGCCATGTGCACGGCGCCCGTGCTCCTGGCTCCTGATTTCTCCAAGGAATTCATAGTGCAAACAGACGCTTCAGAGCATGGTGTAGGGGCTGTTCTCTCACAGATGACTGAGGAGGGCTGGGACCAACCCGTAGCCTTCATCAGTAGGAGGTTACTTCCACGGGAAAGTAGGTGGAGTGCAATAGAGCGAGAAGCATTTGCTGTGGTCTGGGCGCTGAAGAAGCTAAGACCCTACTTGTTTGGGTCTCACTTCCGGGTTCAGACGGACCACAGGCCCCTCAGATGGTTGATGCAAATGAGGGGTGAGAACCCAAAACTGTTGAGGTGGTCCATCTCCCTACAGGGTATGGACTTCACGGTGGAACACCGCCCTGGCACAGATCACGCCAACGCTGATGGTCTGTCCAGATTTTTCCGCCTTAGTGATGAGGAACTCCCTGGGGAAGGGTAGTTCTCCCCACATTTCAGCTGGAGGGGACACGTGTTAGACCTGGCACCTTGGCGTGGGTTTCCCTTCCACTTTTTGCTGTCGTGCCTCAAATGTTTTGCTGGTGTCTGCTACTCAGGGCACTGCGCCACGGCCAACCCGTGCCGCAGTGCAAGTGCTCCCTACTGTAAAGTGTACATGTGATTGATGTCCATGATTGGTTCATTGGGTTTACTGTTAGTCCCTAGTAAAGTGCACCAGGAGTGCCAGGGCTTGTGAATGCCAATACTGCTAGTGGGTCTGCAGCGCTGTTTGCGCCACCCACAGAAGCAGCCTAAAAATGAGTCTAGGGTCTGCCATTGCAGAACCTGCGTGCAGTCTGGTACTGTCACCCTGGCTGGGCAAGTGCACACACTTGCCAGCCCCTAAACCTTCCCTTAACTTCATATTAGTCACCCCTATGGTAGGCCTGAGGGCAGGGTGCATTGTAAGTATAAGGTAGAACATGCCCTGATGTGTGTGGCATGTTCTAATAGTGAATTACTGCCAAATTCGTTTTTCACTATTGTAAGGCTACCTGTTCCCTTCTAGGCCAGATGGGCTGCTGGAATTATTACACTCTATAATCCCAGCAGGCTCAGGGAACATGGTAGAAATTCATGTTTAGTATGCCTGAACTCAGAATAATAAAATACTTCTTTTAGTAAAGTTTATTTTAATATCCTGTGTTTGCAAATGCTACTTTTAGAAAGTTAGCATTTGCTTGCCTAACCATTTCAGCCCGCCTCTGCTTGGATGTGGATCTGACTGTCTGGTGTGTGTGAGTGACAGGGCTGGGAGTTGACAGGTAGTGAACAGCCAGATGACACCTTAGTGGGTGGTGGGAGTTTCCCCTGAAGATGCATTAGGCTGTGCTCTGCCTCCACAATGCTGGCTCCGCCCCCCTGGGGAGCGACTGATGACTCAGCCTGCACCTGGCCCAGGAAGGACCGAAGCTTGTCAACAAAGTGCTCAGGCCACTCCTGTCCTCACAATGCCGGCTCCACCCCCCTGGGGAGCGGCTGATGTGCCTGCCCTCACACTGAATGCAGAAGCCAGAAGTACCCCCAACAAGTGCTCAGAGACTGGAGCAGTTATGCAGAGGCCCCCCTGGCTTGCTAGAACAAAAGAAACTGGGTATAAAAGAAGGAGCCCTGCTCCTTGTAAATCAGATCCTGTTTGTGCTACAGAAGAAACTCTGCCCGAAGAGAAGGACCTGGAAGGACTACAAGGAGGAGTGCTGACTCTGGCCTGTGTCTGGTGCCTTGCTGCCAAAGGAGAGGAAGAGAAAAGACTACAAGAGACTTTTGCTTATTGAAACTTTGTGCCAAACTCTGCTGAAAGATCTCCAAGGGCTTGCCTGTGAACTTGCCCCCTGACCAGCGCCCCAGGAACAGTGGGCGCTACCCCTCTGAAGAAAAGCTGCTGCTGGCGTGTGCTGTGTGTCTCTACAGCGCCAAGGAAAGGAGAGTTGAGAGCGCTGTGCCTGCCGCCACGCTCTCTGACAATTTGTGCAGCTGTGCCCTTCCCCGACCACCGTGACTGTGGCCTGTTCGTGTGCCAGCCGCAAAGTAAGGATCAGCCCCGCGCTGGTTCGAGCGCCGTGACTGCCCGCGCTGAGCAGCCCTTGCAACGGAAAGGGAGGACCTGCCCGGTCTGAGCATCGCCGCCTGTGTGACCCCCGAGGTACAGGCTGCTCCGCAAAGACCGGCACTGCCAAGATTGTGCCCCTCGTGACTTGGGCGCTGAGACCCCCTGGCCCCCGTAGCTGGAAGTGACTCGCTGCTGAGCCGTGCCTGAATTGTGCCCCGCGCTCCGTGGAGTGCACCCCCCTCAGCCCCGCCTGCCTGCAGCTTCCCCCTTCAGTGTGAGCGAACCGGACTCCGGAGAATCCTGCCCCGCATCTGCACCGTCATCCCGGGTGCCCTGTGACCTGCGCTGAGACTCGCAAGCCGCCGCACCCTCCAGGAAGGCAACGCGACGTGGGACAGCTCCACGGACAGCCGTCCGCTCCAAGATCTGCGAGAAATCCAAGGTACTGTGTTCTTGGTCCTCACGGTGCGAGCGTCCTACGACCTGAGCTCGCACCGCGCTGCCTGCTCCACAGCGCGAGCCGCCTCTGAAACCGAGGCTCGCACGGCTCCTGGTCCACGAGGCCCACGCGGGAAGCGTGAGCCTTGGCCGGCCGGGCCCGTTCTCCCCTCTGAAGCGAGCGGAGACAGCGGAGCGCGCATTGAGGCGCTACAAAACCCTGAACCTTGCTGAAACCTGGGCAGAAGGCCCAAAAGATTGCTTATTACTAAGAAAGAACTGTGGCAACGTGAAACTAAGTAAACTGGAACCGCTATTGAAAGTTTGAAGACTGTATTTACAAGCCTGCTTGAAAGTTATATAAAGATATATATTTTTACAAAATACAGTTTGGTGTCATTGTGTGGTGGGTTGGTGGTGATGGTGTAATGTTGCAAATGTTTAACCCTACATGCCCCAGAGATTAGCCTAAGACTGCTTAAGCCACACTACCTAGAGGATAAGCAGAGGTTGTCTTGAAGGTAACCCTCAGCCCTGACGAGGAAGAGAGAGGCCCTGCTTGTCGCCAGTGCTGCACTGCGCCATCCAGAGACTCCCCCTTCCTACAAGTAAGGTGAGGATAGAGTGCATATCCTCGTCCTGAAGAAGGAGCCTTGCGCTCCGAAACATGTTGACACCCTGATGGTTGATATACCCTAGTACGTATATTATCAACCAGATTCTGCACCTTTTATTAATACCAGCCGAGGACATAATAAATAATTGTTTTCCTACGTGCCAGGTATTTTTTACTCACTTTTTTCACCTCACCTCACTCACACTCTTCCCCCAGTATACACACACCCTCACATAGTTCACTACTTAGTGCTCCTACGTAGCCGTGAGTCGTAGCACGCCGCATCCCGTAGAGGGATGCGAAGGCCCCAATGATGAAGCATGACACCAAGGGGCCTGTTGGTGTGTGAGGGGCATTTAAACAACACTGTGTGTTCCCCATCACCTTAGGGATCACTGCCACCCTCTGAGTGGATTCTATTTTGTTTATTCATATGCAGATGATACCCAGATATAGACATGGTACTACTGGTACATCTCTGCCTGTCCTCCATTTTGAAATGGTTGGCTGAGGCACAGCTGAAATGGAATAAAGAAAAATCGGAGGTTCTGCTCTTTGGCAAATTCCCCCCCAATTTTAGAGAGGACCTTTGGCATCCTGGGTTTCCTTCTCCGACCCCATCAGGAAATGCAGTAAAATACCTGGGGGTATGGTTTGATGAACGTCTCTCTTTTTCGACTCACATCAACAAGCTGGCTGTATGTTGTTTTGGCCAACTTAAAACCCTCAGAAGATTCTTCCCCCTCCTCCCTCTAGCAGCGAGGAAAACTGTTACCTGCGCGCTGATCCTGTCTAGGCTGGATTATGCCAATGCCCTTTATGCTGGTGTTCCTGGGTACCTGTTGAAAAAACTGCAGGTGGTTCAGAAAACAGCAGCCAGACTTTTGTTGGCCATTCCAGCTGGTAACAGTGTCCGGCAGGAGCTACGCTCTCTTCACTGGCTCCCTTTGAGGGAGAAAGTGAAATTTAAATCCTTGACTTTGGCCCTGCACGATTGTGGTCCTCTCTATCTACAGAGGCGCTTTTCCTTTGATGTCCCTGCACGTGCTTTGCGGTCCTCGTCCCTCTGCTATGCTCTGATCCCCCGTTTTAAGTTTCAGAGACTAGGGGGCAGCTCCTTTAAAGTGGGACGGCGGCGGCCTGGAACACTTTTACCCTCGCTTTACGCACTTTACAGGATCCAGTTGTGTTCAGGAGGGAGTTGAAAATGTGTCTATTCTCCGGCTAGCTGTGCACGTTACAAATTTATGTGAAATAACATTACAGCTTCTGTGCCAATTTCTTCTTTGTTGGTTAAAAGGACTAGGTGAATCAGTGAACACCTATAGGAGGTTTATATTTCTTCAAATGGCGCCTGACGTGGACCTCTTCAGAGAAGCGGTTATCCAAGGGAGCGGTCTTGACAGGAGGCAGGAATCTACTGAGGAGGACAGGCCGGACATTACTAAGGAGATACCCTGTCCACAGAGATTCTGGAGATTCTCTGTCTTGCAGCCCAGTATATTTCTGGTCTTCCTGATTTGATCCTCCAAATATTTACCGCTCCTGACTGAGAACTAGGGGAGGAATTTGCGTAGTTGTGCAACGCAAAGCTCCGCAAAACGGCATAAAACCTCCATGAGTACGCAAAAGTTCTGCAAACACACGGAATTGCTTTTTCTGCGTGTTCGCGATGCTTTTTTCCAGTTTGCTTTTTTCCAGTTTGCGAACGCTGTTTGCGTGCTCATGGAGAAATATCTTGCGAACACGCATTTTGAAAGCGCAAACAAGCAAAAATTCTGTGAAGCCGCGGATCGCAGAATTTTGGCAACTACCCGTTCTCTGCGGAAAGCGAAATCACCCAAATTCCGCAAGCGAAACCGAATTTACCGCCCAGGCACACTGAGAACCCTTTTGGCGTGAGTATTCTAAACGATACTTAGGTCATTCAGAACTTGGCAGTGAGAGGTTGGAGATTTGTGCTTAGAAAGGTCGTTTGTTGCAACGCTTTTTGGTTTTAGAATTGTATGGAAATTGGCAAATATTTGGAATTTGGATATATATGAATTGCAATTTATATAGACCGGTAATGAGAAGATTTTTCTCTACTTTTTATAAAACTTGAACGGCACACATTGAGGTAAGTGCTACTTTGCGCATAATAGTGAATATTCTGCAATATTTTTTGCATGCCTGTTCTTAGCACACATCGTAAAATGTGTTGATTTTTTGGAGGTACCATTATGGAACTAGAATGGAATCAGCCGGCTCCCCTAGAGGGGATACTTAAATAGGTTTAGATATAAAAACGTATTTCTTCCTTGGTGACTACATACCCCATGGAATTAAATATGTACATAAAAAAGGATCCTGATTTGTGCACTTTAAACTTTTATAAGTGGAGATATGCAGAGCGCTTTTTGAGTGTTCTACCAGCTAAAACTAGCAAATTTGGTGTATTTTGGCTTCTTAAACATGGAACCGTTTTTGGGCTGTTTTTTGTGCAGCCTTTTGGACTACTTTTGAGAAGCTTTTCTTGTAAATATGACTTACAATTAGTATTTACAAATTGTTTGGTTTAAGTACAGATTGTGGGCTGTCTTTTGTTTGTGTCCTAAGTGTTGATTTGTGGGTTAATCGTGTGTTTAAATGTCTATGTGGTTTGTGGTTTGACATCGGTGGTAATTGTGTGAGTAAATATCTATTGCACTCTTTATGTAAGGATTGCTAGCCTTAAGCGCATTGTATTGTGTGTTCTGAGGTGTATGGCCCCCTTCTGTATATGTCTGGAATGAGCTCAATGTGTTTTTTTTGTTGTCATCATTCTGTTATACAAAATGTTATTTAACCCCTTGCATGCTCATGACGGAACGGTTCCGTCATCAGCGTCGGTGCTCCGGTGCTGATGACGGAACATTTCCGTCATGAGTCAATTTGATTTATGACCCTTCAGCACTGCAGCGAAATTCACGCAGCACTGAAGGGGTTAATTAGTTACATATTAAATAAATATCCAGAAATTAATTATGTAACATATGCTAAATAGCTGCACGCTATCATTAAAATTGACAAAGTAAGCCACTATAGATATGTGCAAATTGCAACAATGCTACAGATAAAATAGAATTCACATTCAACAGGATTAAAATAGGCCTCCTTGAAAGGAAGGGAAAAAACTAAATTGTTTGATTTGCAATAATTAGGACTAAAATGCAAAAGTTACAGAGTTTTCCTTAGATACATTGAATTAGATATTAAAAGGCATTCACATCATCTGAATGAATTGGTTGTTGCTGAAATAAACACAGCATTACAGAATGATAGATTTGTGCTGACTTGAAAGGCGTGAGAATTTGACACCTGCTGGTCACAGCAACAGCTGCGTCAATAGCACATGGCTATTCCTGACCGCAAGCCACAAGGAAACTGCTGAGTCAACTAGACCTTAAGTTAGTATAAACCTGGTATAAAAGCCTGTATTACAGAATAATTTTAAAAGTTACAAAAAAACAGTTTCTTTATTTAGGATAACAGACACAAATTTTAAAGTAGGGATTTTCCTTTCTTAATGCCAATTTAATTAAGCACATCTGTGGTTTTGATGTAAAATAATAACTGTCCTTAAACACGTGGCATAGAATTTTCATGTTTCCAGTAAGGCTTCTGTGCTTAGGGTTATAAATGAATACATTGTGAAGAGAAGTGGGAATGAAGATTGCTTTTCATATGTGCAACCATCAACAGGGTTGGTGTTAATAAAGAAAAAAAATTATGAAAAAGGGGAATTTTGATTATATGAAAAAATGTTCATTAAAAATAAGTGCTCTAAATTTGTTTTTTAATCTCTATAAAGCCTAATAATTATCATACTGTAAACTCCTAGCATCAAAGTTTAATTTAAGAATCGTTTTACCGTAATGGGGGAAACTAAAATGGAAAAAGTCACTTCACCCAGGCGTACAAAACTAATTTTTAGGTCTCGATGAGTCAGCGCGCATGCGCTGCTCGGAGAGACATTTAGTAGAGGCTTTGGGAAGTGCTCCCGAAGGGGCGACCAGCTTGATAGAACGTGCGCTTGCGCGCGCATCACTTGCATGTTGTAGCCCGTCGTCGCGATCACTTTCCCCTTCACAGCGATCGTGATCGCGATGACTTTCGTGGCCAATGCTGCAGAGTGTTACAGTGTCCTCCTCCATGTGCCCTGTGTCTGTTCATTTATGCTTTTTTGTTTTTTTATTGCCGTGCGGCATTGCAGTGTCCTCCTGCATGCGCCCTGTGTCTGTTTATTTATGCTTTTTTGTTTTTTTATTGCCGTGCGACATCGCATTGTCCTCCTGCATGCGCCCTGTGTCTGTTTATTTAGGCTTTTTTGTTTTTTTATTGCCGTGCGGCATTGCAGTGTCCTCCTGCATGCGCCGTGTGTCTGTTTATTTATGCACTGTGCTGGAGCTTAGCGTTTCTCCCATGTTGAAGCGGCTCCTAGTGCTTTGTCCTCCTGCACATGCACCCATGTCGCTCTCACACTGTCAGCAACTGAGTAGTGCGGGAGGAGGGAGACAAGAGCGTGCGTCAAAGTCTTCTTCTAAAACACATTTTTAATTCCACTCTTCTCTTCCCCACCACAAGCCTATCACGTGAATACCCCAAAAGGAAAAGAAGCACTGTCATTCTGTACGCACAGGCACATGATCAATGTCCAGCAAGAAGGCAATAGCGCTAGGCAGACAAGGCTTGTTTTCAGATGCTGTTTGTAGGGCTACCATAGACAGTCAACCGGCAGGGGGTGGAGCACTAAAACTGCTATCTGCCCCGTATTCTCAATTGCTTCTCACACCGCAAATACTTTGGGGTACGTTCATGTCTTAACAAAGGTCGCGGTTAATTTAAAATTTCTTCTCCCTATCACCTCCAGCTGTGCATGCCATCACATTGAATTACCGCTGGCAAAGACTTTATGGCCCAGAAACATGAATTTGCTGCTCCCTTTAGAATGGGTGATGTTTGTGGTCTGTAAAACAAAGCTATTGCCCTGTGTGTCTGTTTTCTTTACCTCACTTTTTTGTACGTCATCCTGGATTTAAATAGCAGTGGGTTTAGTTGGTAAGATCTGCCATACCAGTGTATATATTCTTTTTTTCTGTGATTTTTCGCTGCAACAAAACACTAAGAGTTTTATCCAAAAATGTGACTACAAATATTAAAATGGAATGCAAAGATTAGGCATTCTTGTTTTCCAGACAGTTAAATTCCTTGTGTTGGTACTCCCATTGTCCATTACTTGCAATTATATCACATCACTATGCCCTTTTTTCCTTATGTTTTGAAGGGGGGTTTTCCGCAACCTTCTTGAGCAGTGCGCGGGGACTAGTGGAATGATCACAACCTTGTTTGGGGATATAGCATTCATTGTAGATTACATGAGACTAGGATATCTAATCTGTCTCAGTGTGAACGTTGGTGTATTTGCTTCTTGCATTAGACCAAAAATGTCTTGTTTTGTTTTTATATTAGGAGTTCTGTACTTTAATAAAGTACTGGTTTAATGCAGGTTCAAGAAGAAGGCTAGTCTGCGGTCTTAGTTAGATTTTTGTCCTTTCTTTTTAAGCATCACAAGCCTGCCCATCTTCCGGAGTTATGCTTGTTTGAAGTGGACTACTTTATATTGCCTCACCTATTTATCCTGGTTTACTGTAGGCCATAAACTTTCATTGAGGGGTTTACAAACTGTGGCTTGGGAGCAAGATGTTGCTTAGCTCCGGCCACTCCTGGCCTGCATTTTCCCTGACAGCGTGATGTCCATAACTACACCAAATGGCACATGACGTCTGAGAAGAGAGCGAGCAAGGAATGGTCGCAGCCTCTGACCTGCAGACTGTTCCTAACCTTTTTACCTCTGATTCTGTGCCTTTGACAGTCCAGCTGACTGCCTGTCTCTCCACCCTTCCCCATCTCAATCTAGCAAAGGGTGCCCTTCCTCAAAAATTTTAGACATCTATTGTTCCTTCCTTTCCATATCCATCATTCCTTCTCTTCATCCATCCATCCATTCATCCATCTCTATCCAACCAACAATCCATCAATCCATAGACCCACACACCCATCAATTCTTCCATCATCCTTCCATCCTTCTCTTCATACATTCATCCTTCGCTCCATCCTTCTTTCCATTCATATTTTCATTCATGATAGATTGTTTCATTTGTTCTATTTTCTCACTGCTTCATCATATAAATGACCTTGCAGAAGTATTAAGGAACTACTTTTTAGAGACTAGTATCTCCATCAAAAGTGAGACAAAATGCATTTTAAAAGTAGTATTTTACACCCAGTGAAACACCCCTTCTCCCCATCATGCTGCAAATGTGTGAGGTTCATGGGGCTCCTGTGTGGGGTCCCACTCCTTCTAAAACAGTCTTTTGCTGATAATCTGTGCTTTCAGACCAAAGTCACCTTTTATACTGCACATTCACATGCTGCAGAACCTGGGCTTCTATAGAAATTCACAAGGGCATATTATCAAGCCTCTTATCGCCGCTTTAGCTGCTGTTTCCTGCCACTAAAGCAGTTCTTGATAATATGGCCCAATGTTACTTGCTGTATTATATATCTGAATGCATTAATAGAAAATGCAAAATACCAGTCAGGAGGCTTACTATGCTAAGCACAAGTTTTTAGCTTAGGTGTTTTTAAGTCACAACCTTAATTATATAGGCCATAACCCCTTGAGAAACCCCCAAGTTTTTCATCCCTTTTAAAGCCCTAAATTAATTTATCTCTGCGCTATTACTGTAGGGAAACCTAGAACAAGACTGCAAGACCCAGTATGTAGTATTTGTATAGCTATCAAATCCCTGGTGGCATTGCACCCACGATTATATGCTGCATGGCTAAACACTTATTAGGTCCCAAAGGCGAGACCTATTGGCTATGCCAATGCTTGTTATAAGAGTGTACCTTATACATTTCTGATCCCCCATCTCTGGGATATGTAGAGGACACTCTGGGAATGACTAATATTCCAAAACATTGTAGGTTATTCCTTTTTAAGTGCCCCTAACACCAAAGTCAAAATGGGGCAAAATTCACGGTCTAATAGCCACTCAGAGCAGGTTTCAAGCTGATCTCAGGCTTCAGTAAATGCACACATGTAGGTATAGAATGAACCGCTGACCTCTATACTGCTGAAAAAGCACACCGCACAATGCACACAAATGAAACTAAATATAGAAACCAGCAGAAGTTATTAAGCGTACCTCTAAATTACTGGCAAACAGGGATGAACAGGACTGCCTTTCAGCTGTGATTCTTCATAGTTGCTTTGAATTGGAAAACCGCATGGAAAGCCTTGCACAAAATAGGACAGCTGGTAAGGGTTAAAGGTCGAGTTCTGCATTTAGCAGCCTAGCAGGGCTCAGAGCAAGGTTTTCTTTGACCTCGGAAACTTTTTGAAAGACGAGATGGCAGTGCAGGGAGAGAAAGAGAAGTTTTGCTTACTATTTTTGACAAAAACAAGCTTTTGTGCATTCATATGAACAGAAGGAAATATAATGTTATATGTGGGCTCTGATTAAGAGCATAGCTCTGCCATGTATATACAAATAATGTTTTTAGTTTAAAGATTACTGTGCAAGGGCTGAGATAAGGAGGCCATGGGATTTGTTTTGAATTCATTCACCCTCATTTTACAACTACTACAGTTGCTAAAGGAATTGGTAGCTGGTTATTAATGTTTTCTAGCTAGCTAAATGTGCTATTTACCTCCTGCAAGTGTATTGGTGCCGAGCTGCCACGAATAGAAGTAGATAGTGTCGACAGAAGTGAAACCTGTTTAAGGTTTTCCTACTGTCGGAATGGGGGAAGGAGGCTAGCTCCTCTACAAATTAAGGGTAGGCAAATGTATGTTTTCTCTCTCTTTTTCTCAATCTCTTTTGAGCCTGTCTAAGCGGTCTATGAAATAGTAATGAGACATTTAATTGGCTATTCAGTAATACTGTTTTAAAACTTGTTGAAAGTAATAAAATCAATAAATAAATATGGTATGTTACTGGCCTTCCTGTCTGATGTTTTTATGAAAGGATGAGTAGTCTAGATTGCTGTTCCCTTATTTGATCTTTAAGGGGAACTAGATGTGGGTGGTTTTTGTTCTAAAATTCCCAGGTGATAACATTATTATTAGCTAGTCAGTGCAAATAAACTGACAGTCCTTATTCGAGCTGATGTTGCATAGTTTGGATCATGAAAAGTAGAATGCAGGAAAGACGCCCAAGTGATCCTCAGTAAAAAAAAATTGAAGAAAATATTGTTTTATAGGACTTTGTTTGTCACAACATGTTCTGCCGGAGAAATGTATGCACCCACTATGTTGAAGTTTTTAGTTCTTTATGTAATACGAATCCCTGTTAATTTAGCAGTTTTAGATTTTCCTGCTGCACCTATAACATGAGAGCATGGTCCTAAGCATACAATGTAGGTGTTTTTATGGAAGAAAAATGATTTTAGAATCGTCTGCAGTCCAGTACAAGTAATGCAAAGTCTATGAGTAAAAGTGTAGAACATTTCCTTTTTTCTTGAGGTTCTTCAGATGAATAATGTAGGAATGCACAAATGTAAGGATTCAGAGTGTGTCTGTATTGATTTTCTCTTTTCCTCCGATTTTAGTCAATGAACACAGACTTCCATAGCTGCTTCAAATAGTGTAATAGGTCCAGGATTTATTTTACTCTCAGATAGATGAAGTAGTTCTTAGATGCCTTGCTAATGTATGGGGTGCCCCCAAGACTAGGAAGTATTCTGAGGCTTTCCTCTGTGTTGATAGATTATTTCTGTGCCTTGTCTAAAGACATTTTGCTCTGTCCACCAATAGATATTTGCTGCCCTACAACCATTTCCAGAGGGGCCCGGGCTTCAGATCCAGCCTGGGGAGTCATCACCAGTCCAGCTTGAAGTCAAGGTGAAGGTAACCAACACAGGTGTTGCTGGCAACTAGGAACTCAGTGAAGGCAGAAGCCCTGGGATGGTAATTCTGTACCCCTGCCACTGTCTTGGGTGAAAGACGGGGTCACAAATCAGAAAGGAGAAATCGTGCATCAAGTTTTTGATGCCCAGCTGAGAGTCACAGACCAACCAGAATGGTGAGGAAGCTTTGCTTGAGGTGACCCCTTTTGGAACAAGGGTTGCTTCAGAGATCCCAGCATCAGGCCTCTGAATCCTGGTCCCAAAGTGAATGCAAGTTTGCACCTTTGTTTGTTGATCAAGAGATACCTGGGCACACTGGATACAATTTGTGGCCCCAACAAAAGAGCAGTGCACCAGCAGAGCATTACAGGAGTTAAGGAAGGACTTGAGTTTAGGGTACAGGTGCTGTGTCTCTGGTGCCTGTTATTTTGAAGTGAAGAAAACTGGCGAACTGCCTGAGACACTGGACCGGATAGTTTAGGGCATTTTCCCAGGGGATGGAGGGGGGGGGGGGGGGGGGGGGGGGATTGCTCTATCCTGAAATAAAAACTTCTTTTCCTTCTTAAACTGGGCTGTGATTCCTGATTTGCAGTTGTGCAGCTCCACCGTGGGAACTACAAGAGCCTGCCTGTGAGGCTCAAACGGACACAGGGAGAAGACTCCCCTCTGGCTTGGTTGTACAGCGGCTTCAATTTCCCAAGGACTTCTTTTTGTTAGCAATGTTACTTTGCCCTCCTCCTAAAAGTACATTAATTGATATTCTAGCCCTCATAAAAGGAACACTGGCGATGGTTGTTATTAGATATGTGCTGTTGGCTATTCTGAAATTGCAATGGATGGTCACTGAAATGCATCGGAGCCCTGAACATGTTTTTTACATAGAATTGGACTAGATGGTTCGAGGATTTGCTTAGGGCTGGAAAATATTGATAATTCTGTTTGTGTTAATAGTCATTACTCTCTCCTGCTATCTGTATGTTAATTATGACCCAATGCTCTGTTCCCTTTGTACTCCTGTTTACACCTTATATATACCCACTTAATGAAATGTTTAGAATGAAAAATGCCAACCTAAGTAATTAATTAGGATATTCATAAATTGATGAGAATAAATGTGCAAAATACTTTCTATGTTCCTACTAGATCATAGGAATGTCTTTTGCTCATGCTAAAAGGACCATCTGTTGAAGATTGCAGGAATCTGTTAGCATGAGCTGAAAGCCATTTTGTACTTGGCAGCCATCTTAGTTAGCCATGTTCTTGCCATGTGCTTTCTACCTCTTCCAGAGCCTTGCACATGCTCAGAAAGGCCTAGCTTATAGAATGCACCTGCTCCTAGTATAGAACTGTCAGGCTATTCTTGCTGATGTAAGGAGAAATGTATCTCCTCACACTTTGTTGAGCAAGCAAATTTTGTACACCCATATTAGTCATTGTGCATGCTGGTATGTGCCAGGACCTCCCCTTAGTTTTATGCTGCCTAGGTAACCTATACATATATAAGGCTCCTGCTCTATAGTTGTCAAATCAAAAAGGAAGAGCTAATCGTGACTTAACTTATTTTTTGCATTGTAATGTATCCCCCATCGAGTGTATTTACTGTGTTGTGAGTAGGGTCTAGTCTCCTACCTGCCTGCAAACAACTAAATCCATTGTGAAGTCCGTTACAAGGTCCTAGGACCCTGTCCGTTTAGTTTAGTCTACGGAGGAATGTTGTTGAATAACTCGTAAATGTGCAATCTACTATGACACAACATAGCTATTTGTACAAGGAATGGTGCTTATACAGATGCAGAAACAACTTTAAGTCATTAACGTAACACACAGTATTGCTTTTTTGACACCACATGTCCGATGATTCTCAGACCTTCTCAGACCTGTGGGGGTCCTTGACTCACAGGTGGCATAGCTTTACATGTCCCTTAGAACCAGGATTGGTAGTACAGTTTAAACAAGAAACGTTCAGAAAGAACATCAAGTCATTAATTCCAAAGGTTCCAAGCTATTATTCACGTATGCCACATGCCAAAGCTTCAAGTTATTGACTGTACTAGGGCACGCCTGTTGAAATAGGGTTTGTATGGTTGAAGTCACTCACAGAAAATGTGATTTGCAGCATGCGTTTGCATGCATGCATGCATTGGGTACCTTTACGTGTAGTTTTTGTTTCGTTTTTCAGATTTTCAGGAAGGTCGAGCAGTGAATATGACAGATGTCGTGCAAGGGGTTGATGCAGGTTCAGAAGGCCAAGTAGTGATTATAGCGATTTTCTTCCAGATCACAATGTGGGTTTTCAGGAGGGCCTGAGCAGCCACTCTGCTGTTCCTGGGTGATGACAGACAAATGTAGGGCTTTCGGTGCTCCCTCAACATGGGGGTGTTGCCTCTCTGGAACTCTGAAGGCAAAGAGGTTTCTGGCTATTCTAGTGTGGTTCATGTAGGAAAACTACATCCAAGATGGCCACCGAGAGCACCCACGGGGTCACCGGATATCAGCACTTCTGCGGGTGTTCAAGCACCCGCAGGCATGCAGTGTTGGGTGCAAAAATACGCCTAGCAAGTAACCATTACAGGCACGCAGTACCGGGGGTAAATAGTAGAGTTTTCTGACACACAGTGCAATAGCAAAGACAAGAAGTAAACAGACAAAAGTGTAAAACAATAGAAAGTATGCATTATAAAAACAAGCGTGTTCCCTGCACAGCACAACTTCACACATATAAAATACAGGTGCTGGGGCGCTGGTCAAAGGGAGGGCGTTTTATGCATAGGAGCCCATCATGCCAAAAAACTGGGGCCAACCACGCAGTCTAACTGTGTATCATGACATTTACAAGATTGGCCAATGTCTGTTTCGTGAAACAAAAAATTGACAATGTACCACGGTCACCGCGCTTGAATTTCACCAGGTGGATTGCATGTATTGCACGCACCAAAGTATGATATATATTATGAGTGATTGTTGCTTGTGAGTGTGTTGAGATGATTCACGTAGTGGCAGGCAGTGACACTCGGTCTTTGTTCTACTATAACTATTTAACTTAGTTGTGTATGATATGATTTACAGTGTTGGTGGCTAATGACGGGGGATCATTTTGTTTGTGAAGGTGATTTTTTCATTCCCTTCCAATACTTAGCAACATTTGTTTGCTGAGTCCACACTGCCTTGCTTTCTGCTTCTCAATCTTCAAAGACCCAACCAGTCGCTTTAGCTAACAAATACAAATCTAGGCTACACAAAGAATGCGTTGATTTTACTTGATTTGGATATGCGATGTTGCTGTGTGTGTACAGGCTGGCTCAAATTTGAAACTATGAGGTGGTTGGGTGGGGGCCTGTTGTGGGTAACTGGAGACAGACATAGGATGATTGTTGGACCTGGCCCTTCTGGCAGGTTCACCCCTGAACTTTTTTTGCTTTTTGTATGTGATCTGGGGATGGTGATTTTTGGTTTCTGCACACTTTTACTATGTCCCAGTGGAAAGTGCGTGCGCACTCCGAGTGCCTGTGATGAGATAGGCTTGCCCTCCCATAGGAATGCATGGGGAATGTATGTGTCCCTGGTAGTTCCTGATGTGTGGGGTGTGCAGGCTCGAGTCTGGTATGCGCAGACTCGTGTGATTGAATGCTGCGCAATGATGTGTGCAGCGTGTTTGTGTCTAATATGGAAGTGCCCCTTCTAGAAGTGTGCCTCTCTGTGCAGTGAATGTGCTGGCTTGTGATTGGCTGGAGCTGGCTGGTGTGCCAGGCTCCATGAGTTATGATGGGTCTGCCCCGGTGGTGAGTGTGAGATTAGCATGTGTGATGTGAGGGAGTGGTGCACCTGGGACCTGAATAGGGCTGGGCTTTCCCCACACAATGCTGGCTCCACCCCCTGTGGTGCGACTGATGACCCTAGCCTGCCTGGTGAATGGAAAGGGTGGCTGAGGAAAACAAGGTGCTCCAAAACCAGCTGCGACTGGTTCTTCCCCCACCCTGCACACAGACAAAGGATTTTACTGTATAAAAAGAGGCTGTGTCCGCATACAAAATATTCTCTTCTTGAATCCATTCCAGAGGGGGGCTGCTGTTTCTGGGCACCAGGAGGACCACCACTGGGGATTGCCTCCCTGCCTAGGAGGACCCTGTGAGCTGGCTCTGGGCCCAGCCTTGCTCCCCCACCTCCTGAAAGACTCTTGCTGGACTTTGGGGGCCTGAACTTTGCTGGAGCCTTACAGCGCCTGGGAGCGCTGGATTCGCCCCCTAGCAGCCGGTGCAGTACTCCTTCCTCCCTCGAGGGATTCTCCGGCGTGGGGATCCCCCCTTTTTGTGAATCTTGCAGTGCGGGAGCCACCCCGCTTATTTGCCGCTTTTCGCCGATATTTTAAGTCCCCTGACAGGGGCCCACCCCCCCAGGGACCTGGCCGCTATTTCTTTCATGGCCCTAAATGTGGTGCGTGCCCCGCTGTAGGGGTTAATTCGCAGGTGCCCACTGTTAGACGGACCGGGAGGGTCGGCCGAGATTACGGGGAGAGGTCTCCAGGGAGAGCCGTCTCCAACGACTGTACAGACAAGTAACTTCCCCCCCACAGACGGACACCACACAAGGTTGAAGGTTAACGAGACTTTATATGCAATTCTTAGGTTACGATGGTATGATACAAGGAGGTCTGGACTCAGGGGTCCCCTCGGTTCTGATCTCTGGCTGAGGAAAAGGGTAGCGGGACAGTCTTAGTTACCAATGAGTACAAAATAGCTCTCAATCCTCGAGCTCGGCGTTCTAGATGATCGGGCCGTGGAGGAGCCAAGCAGGTCCCGAGATGGATGAAGGAAGGACGACGGTCCGCGGCGGAGCCTGCAGGTCCCGGTGAAAGATGACGGTTACAACGGTCCGCGGCCACGCCAGCAGATCCCGACGACGATGAAAGATGAAGGTTACGACGGCTGTGGCAGCGCCAACAGGCAGGACGATGGTGCACAGGACAGAGCTACGGCAGCGCCAGTAGTCCGTCCAGGATGAGTTCCTCTTTACGTCTCTCGACTCCAAGATACAACTGCCTTCCTGCTCTGGAGCTGCCCCAGTTATAGGGCTGGTGTGCTTTGATGTCCGGACCCTCGCACTTGGAGGTCGGGAGGTCCGGGATGAGGGAGTCCAGACACCCAGCAGGGGGGTGGAGCCAGCGCTCGGGGAGGCGATGGGCGAGCGGCACTGGGCGGGGGAGAGCCATCGGCACCTCTTTCTCCCATTGACTTGCCAAGTAGCCCGCTCACCTCCTGGGTGGAGGGTGGTGCCGGAATGTCTGAGGCCGGGCTAGGCCCAGGGTTGAGGTCGATCGGGGGCCAGGCGGCCTCGTGGTGAAGTGTCCAAGATGGCGGCCCGGGCTGGGCGCGTGGGCCGGCAGTGGATCGGACCCACGAGGTTAACATGTTCGAGGGCCGGGGTCCCTGAGGGGACGGAGGACGTGCAATGGTGGTGTGTGGTACTTGCGTGACTGGGCTCGGGCCTGGTTGAGCCAGGGGAGAGCGGCCCTTCATGTGGCCTGTCCAACATGCGTCCCCCCCAGCTGAAGGCGGGGAGAGTTACCCATCCTCTTGGGGACTCTCCTCGTCGAGGCGGAAAAACCGGGACAGGCCATCCGCGTTGGCGTGGTCTGACCCAGGCCGGTGTTCGACTGTGAAGTCCATACCTTGCAAGGAGATGGACCAGCGTAGCAATTTTGGGTTTTCCCCCCGCATATGCATCAACCACTGCAGGGGTCGGTGGTCAGTCTGCACCCGAAAGTGGGTGCCAAAAAGGTAGGGCCGGAGCTTCTTGAGGGCCCATACCACAGCGAAGGCTTCCCTCTCTATGGTGCTCCAGCGTTGCTCCCGTGGTAGGAGTCTCCGGCTGATGAAGGCCACCGGTTGATCAAGGCCTTCGGTGTTCACTTGAGACAGGACCGCCCCAATGCCCTGGTCGGAGGCGTCCGTCTGGACGACGAACTCCCGGCTGTAGTCTGGGGCCTGGAGCACAGGAGCGGAACACATGGCGGCCTTCAACTGTTCGAATGCCGCTTGACACTCTGGGGTCCAGTTCACCTTCTTGGGCTGATTCTTTGACGTGAGTTCGGTGAGAGGCCCCACTATGGTACCATAGTCTTTCACGAACCTTCGGTAGTAGCCCGTGAGGCCCAGGAAGGCTCGTACCTCGGTTTGGGTGATAGGGGGCTGCCAGTTCTGGATGGCGGCAATTTTCAGCTGTAGAGGGGCCACTAGGCCGCTTCCCACCTGGTGTCCGAGGTAGGTCACAGACCCTTGTCCAATTTGACACTTGCTGGCCTTGATCGTGAGACCAGCTCGCTGAAGGGCTTGCAGCACTGCTCGGAGGTGGTGGAGGTGTTCGGTCCAATGGTGGCTGTACACAGCGATGTCGTCCAGGTAGGCGGCGCTGAACTCTTCGAGCCCCGCCAGGACCTGATTGACGAGCCGTTGGAAAGTCGCTGGGGCATTTTTCATGCCGAAGGGCATGACCGTAAAATGATAGTGGCCATCGGGGGTGGAGAAGGCAGAACGTTCTTGTGCTCGGGGTGTGAGGCCGATCTGCCAATAACCTGCCGTCAGGTCGAAGATGCTGAGGTAGCGGGCAGCTCCCATTCGGTCGACCAGTTCATCTGCCCGGGGGATGGGATGTGCGTCCGTTCTGGTGACTTCATTCAGGCCCCGGTAGTCGACGCAGAACCGGAGTTCTGGTGTGGTTCCGGGGGCGGCTGCCTTGGGGACCAGTACGACCGGGCTGGCCCATGGACTGTCTGAGGGCTCGATGACCCCGAGCGTGAGCATCTTAGCTACTTCCGCCTGGATGCAGGCCCGTACCCGATCAGGTACGCGGTAGGCCCGGTGGCGGATAGGAGGGCTGTCTCCGGTGTCCACATCGTGCACACACCAGGAAGTGACACCTGGGGTGAGGGAGAACAGACTGGCGAACCGTGACAGGAGGGCTTGGCACTCTTGGCGTTGTTCTCTGGTGAGGGTCTCCGAAAGTCGGACCCCATCCACGGAGCCGTCTTGCTCCTGGGTCCGCAAGAGGTCAGGGAGAGGCTCGGAGTCGTCTTCAACCCCATTGTCTGTGGCCATCAGTAGGCTGAGTTCTGTCCGTGCAAAGTGGGGCTTCAGTCTGTTGGTGTGGAGGACTCGGAGTGGGTTCCGGGAGGACTCCATATCGATCAGATAGGTGGCAGGCCCCTTGCGCTCGATTACCTTGAAGGGTCCCGTCCATTTGTCTTGGAGAGCGCATGGCTCCGTGGGGGACATTACCCATACCTGTTGCCCCGGCTCGAATTCAATGGATGAGGCGTTCTGGTCATACCATTTCTTCATGTCCTCTTGACTGGCCTCTAGGTTGGCTTTTGCTAGGTCTCTGAACCGCCGGGACTGGTTGCGGAGGGTGAGGAGGTACCGGAAGACATCTGGAGGACTCTTGGCCGGAGGCATCTCCCAGCCTTCTTTGATCAGGCTGAGCGGCCCCCGCACTGGGTGCCCATATAGCAGTTCGAATGGGCTGAAGCCTAGGGACTTCTGTGGGACCTCCCGGTAGGCGAAGAGGAGGCACGGCAGCAGCACGTCCCACTGGCGACGGAGGGGCTCTTCCAATCCCCCGATCATCCCTTTTAGCGTGCGATTGAACCGCTCAACAAGTCCGTTTCCTTGGGGGTGATAGGGGGTCGTGAAGCGGTAGGTGACCCCACACTGTTGCCAGAGGGACTTCATGTATTTAGAGATAAAGTTCGTGCCTCTGTCGCTGACGACTTCTCGGGGGAACCCCACACGGGAGAAGATCCCCATCAGGGCCCGGCCGACCACTGGGGCTGTCACGGTCCGGAGAGGAATAGCCTCAGGGTAGCGGGTGGCGTGGTCCACTAGTACCAGGATGAAGCGATGGCCTTGTCTTGTACGCGGGTCCAGGGGTCCCACAATGTCTATTCCGACCCTCTCAAATGGGGTCGTGACTACTGGAAAGGGTTGCAGGGGGGCCTTTAGTTTGCGGCCGCTCTTTCCACTGGCTTGGCACGTGGGGCAAGATCGGCAATGCTGGTGCACATCGTTTCTCATTTTGGGCCAGAAGAAGTGGGTCACTAGGCGGCTGTAGGTTTTATCCTGTCCCAGGTGCCCTGCCAGGGGGACATCGTGGGCCAGATTCAGCAGGAAGTCTCTAAAGCGGAGGGGCACTACTAGTACTCGGTTGGCCCCCAGCTCGGCGATTCGTTGCTCGCTGTACAACAGATCATTGTCCCAGTAGACCCAATGAGTTCCGGAGGTATCCCCTGCGCTTTGGGCGAGCGCTTGTTGTCGGAGTCCCTCGAGGGAAGGACAGGTCTTCTGCTCCTGACGAAATTGTTCTTGTGTGGGTCCCCCTTCTTGAGCCCACTGGTCAAGGTTGGCGAGGTCGGAAGGTTGAGCAAGTTCGAGGGGGATGTCATGGTCGGGGGTCTCGGCTGGGGCGACCGGAGGCGGTGGCGCCGGCCATTCTGGTTCTTCCGGGTGATGGTTGGCACGGGCGGCCATGGACCGGGTGGTGACGCACGCCCAGTCCGGGACGCCCAACATCCCCAAGTGTTCTTTTCGCTCCACGGCGGCCCACGGGGAGCTTTCCAGGTCATTTCCGAGGAGGCAGTCCACGGGGGCGTCGTCTCGGACCGTCACTTTCAACATGCCGGAGACCCCTCCCCACTCAAAGGGGACGCAGGCCATCCGACACAGACTTTCCGAGTTGTCGGCTGATCGCACAGGGCAGAGAATGTTCGGTAGATATTGTTCTGGGGTCACCAGATGACAGCGGACGGCTGTCACACTGGCCCCGGTGTCCCGAAGGGCTTCGGCCCGTTGTCCATTGATGCTCACCCATTGGCTGTACTTCTGGGTGTTAGCGGGTAGGGGGACCCGCGGGACCATGTCTCTTCCCCCTAAGCACGCGAGAGTCATGGCGGCTGGCTCCCACTCTTGATACTCTTGCTCGTCTGTTTCTTGTTCCTCGGAGATCTGTTCTTCCCCTAGTGCCGCGGCGGCCACATGGCGGGGTTTTGGACTCTGATACTGCGGGCAGCTTGGGTCGTTTGCATAGTGGCCGACTCGTTGGCATCGGTGACATGTAACATTGGCTCTGTACCCCGGTCGCGCCGGGGTGCTGCCCCGGTTGGCCGGGGGGGTGGTGCTGGTAGCGGGGGCGGCCGGAGTGTTGTCTCTTCCTCGTCCTTGGCCCCCTCCTCCTCCTCTGGGTCGGTGGTGACCATTGTTGTTCCTGTTCTGCTCGTAGGACCCATTCCGGCCCACTCTGGTGATCTCCCACCGGTCAGCTTCGGCTGCGAGCTGCCGGGGATCGGTTAACTTGCTGTCGAGGAGGTGTTGGCGTAGTTCAATGAAGCAATTGTTGGACAGATGCTCCCATACCATCAGATTGAACAGCTGCTCGTAGGTCGTGACGTTGTTCCCTCTGATCCAGCCTTCGAAGGCTCGGCTAAAGTACGTTACATAGTCCACCCAAGTTGTACCCGGGATGCGTGTGCAGTCTCGGAACCTCTGACGGTACATCTCGGGCGTGAGGCCATAGCGGGTGAGGAGGGCCGCTTTCATATGGTCGTAGGAGGTCATCTGGTGGTCTGGGAGCTGTAACAGGGTATCGCGACCCTCATTGAGGAATTTGCCCCATAGGCCGGCTCCCCAATCGTTTCTATCGATCCGGTGCGCAGTCATCGCGATTTCATAGGCCTTAAACCATTGCTGGATGTCGTCTTCTCGAAAATATTCTCGGACAACATCCTTGGGGATGTGTACTTTCTCCGTGGTCCCTGGGGTGCGTGGTCTGTCGGACACCCCTAACTCTTTATTCTGCTTGCGCAGGTTGATCTCGGCTAGGTTCCGTTCGTGCTCGTACGCTAGTTTCTTTTCCTCGAGCTCCCTTTGCCTCTGTTTCTCCTCTCTTTCTTCTCGGAGACGTAGGTGCTCTAAGTTTATTTTTTGTTCGGCCAACTTGAGTTCTACGTCCATCTTGAGTCGGGCCATTTCTAGTTCGTGTAGTCGGGTTTTTTCTCTTTCTTGGATCTCGTCTTGCGAGAGACTGGTTCTTTGCCCCTCCGGGGCCGTGTTGGTATTTTTCGCGGTGCTTTGCTCGGGGGCTTCGACATCCCCGGTCTCTGCCCAAGATTCTAGGGCATGCTTAAAATCGTCCTTGGTGCTTAGTCCGGTGGTAGCGATACCTAGTTCGATGCAGAACTGCTTTAGTTCACGGTGGCTGTATTCCTCTAGTTTTTCCATTTGGAACTTCTCAGTTGATCCGCTCTCTTTAGTTGACATTGTGGTTCGTTGTGGGGTGAGCTACTCTCTGTACGTTATGCGGTGATTCGGATCGCGCCGCTGGCCACCAATGTTAGACGGACCGGGAGGGTCGGCCGAGATTACGGGGAGAGGTCTCCAGGGAGAGCCGTCTCCAACGACTGTACAGACAAGTAACTTCCCCCCCACAGACGGACACCACACAAGGTTGAAGGTTAACGAGACTTTATATGCAATTCTTAGGTTACGATGGTATGATACAAGGAGGTCTGGACTCAGGGGTCCCCTCGGTTCTGATCTCTGGCTGAGGAAAAGGGTAGCGGGACAGTCTTAGTTACCAATGAGTACAAAATAGCTCTCAATCCTCGAGCTCGGCGTTCTAGATGATCGGGCCGTGGAGGAGCCAAGCAGGTCCCGAGATGGATGAAGGAAGGACGACGGTCCGCGGCGGAGCCTGCAGGTCCCGGTGAAAGATGACGGTTACAACGGTCCGCGGCCACGCCAGCAGATCCCGACGACGATGAAAGATGAAGGTTACGACGGCTGTGGCAGCGCCAACAGGCAGGACGATGGTGCACAGGACAGAGCTACGGCAGCGCCAGTAGTCCGTCCAGGATGAGTTCCTCTTTACGTCTCTCGACTCCAAGATACAACTGCCTTCCTGCTCTGGAGCTGCCCCAGTTATAGGGCTGGTGTGCTTTGATGTCCGGACCCTCGCACTTGGAGGTCGGGAGGTCCGGGATGAGGGAGTCCAGACACCCAGCAGGGGGGTGGAGCCAGCGCTCGGGGAGGCGATGGGCGAGCGGCACTGGGCGGGGGAGAGCCATCGGCACCTCTTTCTCCCATTGACTTGCCAAGTAGCCCGCTCACCTCCTGGGTGGAGGGTGGTGCCGGAATGTCTGAGGCCGGGCTAGGCCCAGGGTTGAGGTCGATCGGGGGCCAGGCGGCCTCGTGGTGAAGTGTCCAAGATGGCGGCCCGGGCTGGGCGCGTGGGCCGGCAGTGGATCGGACCCACGAGGTTAACATGTTCGAGGGCCGGGGTCCCTGAGGGGACGGAGGACGTGCAATGGTGGTGTGTGGTACTTGCGTGACTGGGCTCGGGCCTGGTTGAGCCAGGGGAGAGCGGCCCTTCATGTGGCCTGTCCAACACCCACCCTGCACTGGTGAAGGAAAATAACCGCTGCAGGCCGAGAATCCTCTGAGGCGCTGTCCCGCCTCCACAACCCAGGGCCGTGCTGCCATTGGCTGCAGCCGCGACCCTGAAGTGCTTGCCCAGACCCGGAAGTGGACGGGAGCCGACCCCGCGCTCCTGGGTGAAGAAGGAAGTGGCCGGTGAGAGGGAGCACGGGAGCCTACCCCGCCTCCCAGGACGTCCTGACAAGTGCCGCAGCGCCGGCAGAAGCAGAGAGCCCCGCGACGTCTGCCTGACACCGTCGGAAGGACTACGAGAGGCAGGGCTCCGGCAGCTGCGGTGCGAGCCCTGTGTCTCCCAGAGGAGTCCTCGCAAACCGATAAGTGGGGCCCGGTGTTGTTGTAGCAGAGGGGGGCGTCGGGGCACATTGCCAGTGCCCCCCCCCCCCCCAGTATGCTCTCTCCGTGTAAGGGCTCCGGGGGCATTCCGCAGCAAGAGCCAGTGAGGCTCCACTTTTAAGGGGGCAGTTTCCTTTCGCTTTGAGCGGCCCCGGTTGTGTAATGTGTTCAAGTCTACTATACCCCTAAATGTATTGTGATACAAATGTGATGTTCCTAATTCCCTGGATAATATTCTCCTAAGGTGGCTAGGGTTGCGTAGGTGGTACTTACTTGTTACCAGTAGTTACTGGTTGGGTGCTCTATTTTCTATTTGGTGCTAAAGTAATTTTTCTATGTTCTACAAGTGCTATTTCCAAACCTAAAAGTGCATATTCCTGACAGTGGTCCATGTGGCCCTGTCCTGTACATATATCCCCTGTAAATTCTGCCCGTGCCTGTTGCACATTGTAAAGTGTGTGTTTTTATCTAATGTGTGTTTTGGTGTAATACAAAGGCTATTTTTATACATAACCTTCTGTGGAGTTTCCTTTGTGGTGGGCCTTGGATGTTGTTGCTGGGGGTGCGTGCATAAAAAGGTTAACGCTTAACTCACATCGCCTCCGGGTTTAGCCTTACTGCTCGTGTCACGTTACCAAGGGGGTGAGCAGGGGTTATCTTGGTGTGTAACTCCCTTGCCCTGACTTAGAGTGGTGATCTCTGACTGGTTTTGGCGTGAGCCTTGGCCAGCCGAGGATCCCATTTCTAACAGTGATCATCACATAATAGACGTGATATTTTGTTGCATATTAATATTATAATGATGAATTTGTGATCAGAATATTGCGAGTTTGATCAGTCTGATACATGCGGCCACTTGTCTGTGATTGTTGTGAAATTGCTCTCACCTAATTGATCGCATGTGTACAGCAACCTCCAGCTTCTTCAACTGACTGTCTTCCCAGAATCTCTCAATGATGTCTGGAAAATCAAACTTGGTCAAAACTCCAACGTAATGTTTAAAAGTGTTGGAGTATGGGCGCAGGGCAGTGCATGATATCACTTTCTTCGGTATCAGGCTTTAGTTTTGCACCCTTGTTGGCGCAGCCAGTGCTGTGTATCTCTAGACACGTGTTTCAGGATAATTGTCCTTCTTCAGTAGAGAGCAACACTTTTTTGGGGAGGGCTGGAGATGCTGCTCAAAGTCTTTTTGGGTCTCAATACCACTCGCTGGGCGCAGGTGCATCAACCAGAGCTCATCAGCTCATTAGCTCAAGGGAGCCTTTTCAAATAGGAGGGGGGTGGACACTCACTTCCTCACACTCCAGCATTCAGTTTGCCCCGATGCATCATAATAAATGCAGTGCATGATAACACTTTCTTCTGTATAAGGCATTAGTTTTTCACCCTTGTTGGTGCAGCCAGTGCTGTGTATCTCTAGACACGTGTTTCAGGATAATTGTCCTTCTTCAGTAAAACTCCAGCTAATTTTGAAGTAAGTTTGAACTGTGTACTTCATTTACAAGGATGCAAAGGGGTGAACCGTGCTGGGACTATGAGGCAGTGTGCTCCCAATCCACTTTCTGTTTAAAAGACTCCCTTGAGCCAGCAAGCTGACGAGCTTTGGAGATGCACCTGTGTGCCTGTGAGTGGTACTGTGACCTGAGAGGAACTTGGCAGCATTTCCAGCAATCCCAGATGATTTTTCTTTGCTCTCTAAAACTGCTGCTCTCTATTGATGAAGGGCTCAACCCAGAAACACGTGTCTAGAGATATACAGCCATGTCTGCACCAACTTTGGTGAAAAACTCCAGCTATTTTTGAAGTAAGTTTGAACTGTGTACTGCATTTACCAGGATGCAAAGGGGCGAACTGTGCTGGGACTGTGAGGCACTGTGCTCCCAACCCCCATTCAGACCTGTGGTGTCAGTTTGGACGGCAAACGAGGGGTGGCACAATACATGCTGCAGCCCCTGGTAGGCCTAGGGTGCACCGATGCCCTGGGTACCTGGGTACACTATAAAGGGGCTCACAAGGATGACCCAGTAACCAATCTGGTATGCACCTAAAGTGCATGGTATCAATTTGGAGAGAGAACAGCTGGGCTGTGGGTCTGATTAGCAGGCCCACAGCCACATTAAAGTTGAAAAACCAGATAATCACAGCAAAAAGTGGGGGTGACCATAGGAAGCAGACCCTACTCTCCTACACCTGTCCCCAACCATTGTCCAACAAAAATCAAAAATCAACATTGTCCATTGTACGTGAAAATGTCTGTAGGGAAGTAGGATCAGCTTCCATGGTTATTGCCTGGTGTCAGTATGCTTTTGACCTAGAACAGAGAGGTGCAGAGCTCCGAGAGCAGAGCTATCTCTCAGCCTACGGAGAACAGAGAGGTGCAGAGCTCTGACAGCAGAGATATCTCTCATCCTACGTAGAACAGAGTGGTACGACGCTCTGAGAGCAGAGCTATCACTCAGCCTTTGTAGAGCAGAGAGGTGCAGAGCTCTGACAGCAGAGCTATATCTCAGCCTAGGATGAACAGAGAGGTGCAGAGCTCTGACAGCAAAGCTATCTCTCAGCTTACGTAGAATGGAGAGGTGCAGAGCTCTGACAGCAGAGCTATCTCTCAGCCTACGTAGAACAGAGAGGTGCAGAGCTCTGACAGCAGAGCTATCTCTCAGCCTACGGAGAACAGAGAGGTGCAGAGCTCTGACAGCAGAGATATCTCTCAGCCTACGCAGAACAGAGAGGTGCAGAGCTCTGACAGCAGAGCTATCTCTCAGCCTACGCAGAACAGAGAGGTGCAGAGCTCTGACAGCAGAGATATCTCTCAGCCTACGCAGAACAGAGAGGTACAGACCTCTGACAGCAGAGCTATCTCTCAGCCTACGTAGAACAGAGAGGTGTGGAGCTCTGACAGCAGAGCTATCTCTCGGCCTACGCAGAACAGAGAGGTGCAGAGCGCTGACAGCAGAGCTATCTCTCAGCCTACGTAGAGCAGAGAGGTGCAGAGAACTGGCAGCAGAGCTATCTCTCTTCCTACGTAGAGCAGAGAGGAGCAGAGCTCTGACAGCAGAGCTATCTCTCTTCCTACGTAGAGCAGAGAGGAGCAGAGCTCTGACAGCAGAGCTATCTCTCTTCCTACGTAGAGCAGAGAGGTGCAGAGAACTGGCAGCAGAGCTATCTCTCAGCCTACGCAGAACAGAGAGGTGCAGAGCTCCGAGAGCAGAGCTATCTCTCGGCCTACGTAGAACAGAGAGGTGCAGAGCTCTGACAGCAGAGCTATCTCTCAGCCTACTTAGAACAGAGAGGTGCAGAGCTCTGACAGCAGAGCTATCTCTCAGCCTACGTAGAACGGATAGGTGCAGAGCTCCGCAGCCTATGCTTCGTTTCTTCTTACAAATGCCCCTCTCTGCAGCCTGCTCTACCTTTCATGGCCTCCTCCTGATCTTCAGCCACTGTACAACAAGCCTTGTGAAAGGCAGAGAGTAAATAGTTGGCAGATTGTTTTGAAACACATTTGTTAACTGCACCTGGGGAGATTTATCCAACACACACACAGTGAGAAGAAGCACTGAAAATAAGAACTGAGTGCAATACACACCTGTGATCCTCTGCACCTGAGGAGATCTGTCCAACAGCAGAGAGAGAAGATGCACTGAAGACAAGAACTGAGTGCAATACACACCTGTGATCCTCTGCACCTGAGGAGATCTGTCCAACAGCAGAGAGAGAAGATGCACTGAAGACAAGAACTGAGTGCAATACACACCTGTGATCCTCTGCACCTGAGGAGATCTATCCACCAGCAGAGCTAAAGGAGATGCACTGAAGACTAGAAGTGAGTGGAATAAGCACAAGTGAGTGTGTCCTCAGCACCAGGAATGCTGATACGAGAGGAAGAAGCTGATGCATAGGAACGGCTGTGGTTGCGTGAGGGAGGCACAACAAGGAGAAATATCTTAATTTCTCTTAATGTTTCCTTTTTGTATGTGTGCAGCATTCTGTGGTACACAAAAAAAAGAGTAAAAAGGCTCTTGTGATTGATTTTGTGCCTGGCTTGGCGCACGGCAGCCCATTGTGTGCAAGTGCTGGAAAAAAGGGCAGGAATGCTCCGTATCTGATACAGACAACGCATTCCTCCCCTTTTCTTTTGCCGTAGGGCAGGAAGGCCTGCAGCGCTGCCCTACGGCAAAAACTCATCAATGAGGCCCTGAGGGCAGACGGCGAGGAAACACTTAGCAAGAGACAAGCAAATGGGGAGATCATTAAGGGGAGAGCGTGAAAAACAAATGTCCGCTCCTTTATATTGTAACTAGCAGCCCGTCCCGACGTTGTCCGGGTATGAATTGCTGCCGGCCAGTAGTATATTGTTTTGTAGGATTTCGCTTTGATAGCATTTCTTATCTGTGACAGGCCTGTGAAACGCTCCGATTCGCAGTGCACTGCGGATGCACTTAATAGTGCGCGTTCAGTAGTGTGTGAACTCGAGTTTCCCTATTTTATTTTTCCTTGCAATATTATATAGCGCGAACTCGACAACATGGCATGAGCACAATTTACATTACAGAAGAACAAATTCATTTGTGGTAGGCACGGGGAGACAAAGCGATTTGCCTGGAATCACAGGATGTTGAGCTGATGCCGAGATTCGAACGTAGCTCCCCAGCTCTAAAGTTCGCAATTCTAGAACTTGTGGCGGGAGGTGTGTCTAAAAGTGTATGTCGGTCCTGGCCATCAATGAGAGAGACCTGTGCATTTTTCAAATCGGTGGTGAAAAAATTTGAGTATGTTGCTGGAGATGTGGGCCGCCGTGCCACCAATGTACTTACCGGGGGAGGGTAAACACCCATTATTCCGCAACTTTCTTTCCGCATACCATCACTCCGCATACTTTCATTACGAAAGTACCATGACTCTGCAATGCCATTATAACGCATGGCATTACATTTTATATGCTTTTACCACGCATACATTTACAAAGATATTCGTTGTAAATGAATGAATGGTCAAAGCATTTTTTTAAAAAAATGTTTGGATAAAGTAAGTATGGGTATAGGGGTATATGTTTTGGGTTACTGATGTATATGTTTTGGGGTGTTTCGGTATTTTAAGGGTTCAGATATAGTTTTGGGTAATGGGGTACAGCGGTAGTTTTAGGGTTTAGGGATAGGTATGGGTTTTGGGGTACAGGGGTATTTTTAGGGTTCAGGGCTAGGTTTGGATTTTGGGGTATAGGGGTATTTTTAGGGTTCAGGGCTAGGCTTGGGTTTTGGGGTACAGGGGTATGCTTAGGGTTCAGGGCTAGGTTTGGGTTTTGGGGTACAGGGGTATTTTAGGGTTCAGGGGTAGGTGTGGGTTTTGGGGTACAGGGTTATTTTTAGGGTTCAGGGCTAGGTTTGGGTTTTGGGGTACAGGGGTATTTTAAGGGTTCAGGGCTAGGTTTGGGTTTTGGTGTACAGGGATATTTTAGGGTTCATGGGTAGGTTTGGATTTTGGGGTACAGTTGTATTTTTAGTGTTCAGGGCTAGGTTTGGGTTTTGGGGTACAGGAGTATTTTTAGGTTTCAGGGGTAGGTTTGGGTTTTGAGGTACAGGGGTATTTATAGGGTTCAGGGCTAGGTTTGGGTTTTGGGGTACAAAGGTATTTTTAGGGTTTAGGGATAGGTTTGAGTTTTGGGGTACAGGGTATATTTATAGGGTTAAGATGGGTTAGTGTTTAAGGTGTTGGGGTATTTTAAGGAGTAAGGGTGGGTTATGATTATGGGGTGCAGGGGTATTTAAAGGGAGCAGGGTGGGACTAGCACACAATATGAGACATGACATGAAGGGCGGAACGTACCACACGCCCCCAGCGTTTGTCACGCACCCAGCCCACGCCCACAGCACAACACAGACACACCCACAAGGGACTACTTTGCTGGCACAGTTCTTTTACCTTTTAAATGTATATGGTGGGCGTCTGCATAGCCTATGTCCTTTGGCTGCAACTGCCCTTTCCAACGCTGTATTGGGTGTGGTGATTGGTGTTGTGGTCCCTGAGATTACCCGCCTCAAAGGTTTGGGCTCTCTCTTTATTATATTAGTATGAATTTCTAAGGGTCAAGAGCTCGCCTAACAATGCTCTGGCGGCTGCTGGCTTGAATCACGCCCTGCGTAATCTCTACGTGTCCCTTCAGTGGCTTAAGACACAATGATGTGTCCCTCCCCCTGCAGAGAATGAAGAGGGCCTCGGAGCCCCCCAGAGAATGAAGAGGGCCTAAGACCCCCCCCACAGAGAATGAAGAGGGCCTCAGAGCCCCCCACAGAGAATGAAGAAGGCCTCGGAGCCCCCCCATGGATAAGGAAGAGGGCCTCAGAGCCCCCGCAGAGAATGAAGAGGGCCTCAGAGCCCCCTTAGAGAATGAAGAGGGCCTCGGAGCCCCCCCAGAGAATGAAGAGGGCCTCGGAGCCCCCCGCAGAGAATGAAGAGGGCCCAGAGCCCCCCCCGCAGAGAATGAAGAGGGCCTCGGAGGCCCCCGCAGAGGATGAAGAGCGCCTCAGAGCCCCCTGTATCTCACTGACATTCCTCGGCCTCGTATCCAGCAGCCGGTCTGGTAACAGCAGGGACACTGGTGAGCGAGGCGCCCTCACTGGAAGGAACTGACCTGCCCTCTAGTTACGACCTATTCCACTTTCTCTCAAATACCTGAGCAACAGGCTTTAAAAGTGCCCCTCTGCAACATGACAGGGGCTTCTTTCATGGCCATGGATTGGGGCTCGGGTGCCCCCACTTCACAAACCTGACTTAATTCACAAATGTTATTAATGGGTGCCTTTATCACGACATTAACAGAAAAGAGGCAATCATGTAAACATTTAAATACATTTTTATAATATTTGTGTGAGCCCCACCTACGATGTATATTTTGAAATCAATGACGTGATAAGACCTGCACAGCTCTGTACCTCAGTGTCTGTAGTTTGCAGTTTGGATGTTTGAGGCCTTCACACAACTTCTTCACTCCAGTGTCTCTCAGCTTATAATTGCTGCTCAGGTCGAGCTCTGTGAGAGATGTGTTTGTTTCCAGGACAGAGGCAAGGTCTCCGCAGCATGAACCGGTGAGGGAGCAGCTCCTCAACCTGCAGGACAGAAGAGATATGGAGAGGAGTAAAGCAGAGCACAGACAGGGGCGTCACAGCTTCAGTTTTATCTTCATTTCCTTCCTGCCCAGGGGCGTAACAAACGCGGTGCGGGGGAGCCCACTCTCTTCAGTAAATGAACGGGGCCCAGGCCCCCCTCAGCTCTTCGGTGAGAGCTGTGAGAGAGAGGCTTGCGCTGAAGCAAGCCTCTCTCCCTCTAAAGAAGGTGCAGGCTGTCTGCAGCCCCCTCTGAGCCCCTCCCGCTGACTGAAGAGAAAAAAAGTATCAATAGACATTGTTTCTCTCCAGTCAGAGCAAGAGCCAGACCCGGAACAAGGGTGGGGGCCCCAGAGACAGCATTCCCCACAGGAATCTGCTCCTCTGAGATGTATCAGCCTCTCCCACTCTGCCACAAGTGCCTGCCACTCATTCTGCCACCAGTGCCAGCCTCCCACTCTGCCACCAGTGCCAGCCTCACACTCCCACCAGTGCCAGCCTCCCACTCTGCCACCAGTGCCTGCCACTCATTCTGCCACCAGTGCCAGCCTCTTACTCTGCCACCAGTGCCAGCCTCCCACTCTGCCACCAGTGCCAGCCTCCCACTCTGCCACCAGTGCCTGCCACTCAGTCTGCCACCAGTGCCAGCCTCTCACTCTGCCACCAGTGCCAGCCTCCCACTCTGCCACCAGTGCCAGCCTCCCAATCTGCCACCAGTGCCTGCTGCTCATTCTGCCACCAGTGCCTGCCGCTCATTCTGCCACCAGTGCATGCCACTCAGTCTGCCACCAGTGCCAGCCGCTCATTCTGCCACCAGTGCCAGCCTCTCCCACTCTGCCACCAGTGCCAGCCTCCCACTCTGCCACCAGTGCCAGCCTCCCACTCTGCCACCAGTGCCAGCCTCCCACTCTGCCACCAGTGCCAGCCTCCCACTCTGCCACCAGTGCCAGCCTCCCACTCTGCCACTAGTGCCAGCCTCTCACTCTGCCACTAGTGCCAGCCACTCATTCTGCCACCAGTGCCAGCCTCTTACTCTGCCACCAGTGCCAGCCTCTTACTCTGCCACCAGTGCCAGCCTCCCACTCTGCCACCAGTGCCTGCCACTCATTCTGCCACCAGTGCCAGCCTCTTACTCTGCCACCAGTGCCAGCCTCTTACTCTGCCACCAGTGCCAGCCTCACACTCCCACCAGTGCCAGCCTCCCACTCTGCCACCAGTGCCTGCCACTCATTCTGCCACCAGTGCCAGCCTCTTACTCTGCCACCAGTGCCAGCCTCCCACTCTGCCACCAGTGCCAGCCTCCCACTCTGCCACCAGTGCCTGCCGCTCATTCTGCCACCAGTGCCTGCCACTCAGTCTGCCACCAGTGCCTGCCACTCAGTCTGCCACCAGTGCATGCCACTCAGTCTGCCACCAGTGCCAGCCGCTCATTCTGCCACCAGTGCCAGCCTCTCCCACTCTGCCACCAGTGCCAGCCTCCCACTCTGCCACCAGTGCCAGCCTCCCACTCTGCCACCAGTGCCAGCCTCCCACTCTGCCACCAGTGCCAGCCTCCCACTCTGCCACCAGTGCCAGCCTCCCACTCTGCCACCAGTGCCAGCCTCTCACTCTGCCACCAGTGCCAGCCTCTTACTCTGCCACCAGTGCCAGCCTCCCACTCTGCCACCAGTGCCAGCCTCTTACTCTGCCACCAGTGCCAGCCTCCCACTCTGCCACCAGTGCCAGCCTCTTACTCTGCCACCAGAGCCAGCCTCCGACTCTGCCACCAGTGCCTGCCGCTCATTCTGCCACCAGTGCCAGCCTCTCACTCTGCCACCAGTGCCTGCCGCTCATTCTGCCACCAGTGCCAGCCACTTACTCTGCCACCAGTGCCAGCCTCTCACTCTGCCACCAGTGCCTGCCTCTCATTCTGCCACCAGTGCCAGCCTCTTACTCTGCCACCAGTGCCAGCCTCCCACTCTGCCACCAGTGCCAGCCTCCCACTCTGCCACCAGTGCCTGCCACTCATTCTGCCACCAGTGCCAGCCTCTTACTCTGCCACCAGTGCCAGCCTCCCACTCTGCCACCAGTGCCAGCCTCCCACTCTGCCACCAGTGCCTGCCGCTCATTCTGCCACCAGTGCCTGCCACTCATTCTGCCACCTGTGCCTGCCACTCATTCTGCCACCTGTGCCAGCCTCCCACTCTGCCACCAGTGCCAGCCTCTTACTCTGCCACAAGGGCCTGCCACTCATTCTGCCACCAGTGCCAGCCTCTTACTATGCCACCAGTGCCAGCCTCTCACACTCCCACCAGTGCCAGCCTCCCACTCTGCCACCAGTGCCAGCCTCCCACTCTGCCACCAGTGCCAGCCTCTTACTCTGCCACAAGGGCCTGCCACTCATTCTGCCACCAGTGCCAGCCACTTACTCTGCCACCAGTGCCAGCCTCTCACTCTGCCACCAGTGCCTGCCACTCATTCTGCCACCAGTGCCTGCCACTCATTCTGCCACCTGTGCCAGCCTCCCACTCTGCCACCAGTGCCAGCCTCTTACTCTGCCACAAGGGCCTGCCACTCATTCTGCCACCAGTGCCAGCCTCTTACTCTGCCACCAGTGCCAGCCTCTCACACTCCCACCAGTGCCAGCCTCCCACTCTGCCACCAGTGCCAGCCTCCCACTCTGCCACCAGTGCCTGCTGCTCATTCTGCCACCAGTGCCTGCTGCTCATTCTGCCACCAGTGCCTGCCACTCAGTCTGCCACCAGTGCCAGCCGCCCACTCTGCCACCAGTGCCTGCCACTCATTCTGCCACCAGTGCCAGCCTCTTACTCTGCCACCAGTGCCAGCCTCCCACTCTGCCACAAGGGCCTGCCACTCATTCTGCCACCAGTGCCAGCCTCCCACTCTGCCACCAGTGCCAGCCTCTTACTCTGCCACCAGTGCCAGCCTCCCACTCTGCCACAAGGGCCTGCCACTCATTCTGCCACCAGTGCCAGCCTCCCACTCTGCCACCAGTGCCAGCCTCTTACTCTGCCACCAGTGCCAGCCTCCCACTCTGCCACCAGTGCCAGCCTCTTACTCTGCCACCAGTGCCTGCCACTCATTCTGCCACCAGTGCCAGCCTCTTACTCTGCCACCAGTGCCAGCCTCCCACTCTGCCACCAGTGCCAGCCTCCCACTCTGCCACCAGTGCCTGCCGCTCATTCTGCCACCAGTGCCTGCCGCTCAGTCTGCCACCAGTGCCAGCCTCTCACTCTGCCACCAGTGCCAGCCTCCCACTCTGCCACCAGTGCCAGCCTCCCAATCTGCCACCAGTGCCTGCTGCTCATTCTGCCACCAGTGCCTGCCGCTCATTCTGCCACCAGTGCCTGCCACTCAGTCTGCCACCAGTGCCAGCCACTCATTCTGCCACCAGTGCCAGCCTCTCCCACTCTGCCACCAGTGCCAGCCTCCCACTCTGCCACCAGTGCCAGCCTCCCACTCTGCCACCAGTGCCAGCCTCCCACTCTGCCACCAGTGCCAGCCTCCCACTCTGCCACTAGTGCCAGCCTCTCACTCTGCCACTAGTGATAGCCACTCATTCTGCCACCAGTGCCAGCCTCTTACTCTGCCACCAGTGCCAGCCTCTTACTCTGCCACCAGTGCCAGCCTCACACTCCCACCAGTGCCAGCCTCCCACTCTGCCACCAGTGCCTGCCACTCATTCTGCCACCAGTGCCAGCCTCTTACTCTGCCACCAGTGCCAGCCTCTTACTCTGCCACCAGTGCCAGCCTCACACTCCCACCAGTGCCAGCCTCCCACTCTGCCACCAGTGCCTGCCACTCATTCTGCCACCAGTGCCAGCCTCTTACTCTGCCACCAGTGCCAGCCTCCCACTCTGCCACCAGTGCCAGCCTCCCACTCTGCCACCAGTGCCAGCCTCCCACTCTGCCACCAGTGCCAGCCTCCCACTCTGCCACCAGTGCCTGCCACTCAGTCTGCCACCAGTGCCTGCCACTCAGTCTGCCACCAGTGCATGCCACTCAGTCTGCCACCAGTGCCAGCCTCCCACTCTGCCACCAGTGCCAGCCTCCCACTCTGCCACCAGTGCCAGCCTCTTACTCTGCCACCAGTGCCAGCCTCCCACTCTGCCACCAGTGCCAGCCTCTTACTCTGCCACCAGTGCCAGCCTCTTACTCTGCCACCAGAGCCAGCCTCCCACTCTGCCACCAGTGCCTGCCGCTCATTCTGCCACCAGTGCCAGCCTCTCACTCTGCCACCAGTGCCTGCCGCTCATTCTGCCACCAGTGCCAGCCACTTACTCTGCCACCAGTGCCAGCCTCTCACTCTGCCACCAGTGCCTGCCTCTCATTCTGCCACCAGTGCCAGCCTCTTACTCTGCCACCAGTGCCAGCCTCCCACTCTGCCACCAGTGCCAGCCTCCCACTCTGCCACCAGTGCCTGCCACTCATTCTGCCACCAGTGCCAGCCTCTTACTCTGCCACCAGTGCCAGCCTCCCACTCTGCCACCAGTGCCAGCCTCCCACTCTGCCACCAGTGCCTGCCGCTCATTCTGCCACCAGTGCCTGCCACTCATTCTGCCACCTGTGCCTGCCACTCATTCTGCCACCTGTGCCAGCCTCCCACTCTGCCACCAGTGCCAGCCTCCCACTCTGCCACCAGTGCCAGCCTCCCACTCTGCCACCAGTGCCAGCCTCTTACTCTGCCACCAGTGCCAGCCTCCCACTCTGCCACCAGTGCCAGCCTCTTACTCTGCCACCAGTGCCAGCCTCTTACTCTGCCACCAGAGCCAGCCTCCCACTCTGCCACCAGTGCCTGCCGCTCATTCTGCCACCAGTGCCAGCCTCCCACTCTGCCACCAGTGCCAGCCTCCCACTCTGCCACCAGTGCCAGCCTCTTACTCTGCCACAAGGGCCTGCCACTCATTCTGCCACCAGTGCCAGCCTCTTACTATGCCACCAGTGCCAGCCTCTCACACTCCCACCAGTGCCAGCCTCCCACTCTGCCACCAGTGCCAGCCTCCCACTCTGCCACCAGTGCCAGCCTCTTACTCTGCCACAAGGGCCTGCCACTCATTCTGCCACCAGTGCCAGCCACTTACTCTGCCACCAGTGCCAGCCTCTCACTCTGCCACCAGTGCCTGCCACTCATTCTGCCACCAGTGCCTGCCACTCATTCTGCCACCTGTGCCAGCCTCCCACTCTGCCACCAGTGCCAGCCTCTTACTCTGCCACAAGGGCCTGCCACTCATTCTGCCACCAGTGCCAGCCTCTTACTCTGCCACCAGTGCCAGCCTCTCACACTCCCACCAGTGCCAGCCTCCCACTCTGCCACCAGAGCCAGCCTCCCACTCTGCCACCAGTGCCTGCTGCTCATTCTGCCACCAGTGCCTGCTGCTCATTCTGCCACCAGTGCCTGCCACTCAGTCTGCCACCAGTGCCAGCCTCCCACTCTACCACCAGTGCCTGCCACTCATTCTGCCACCAGTGCCAGCCTCTTACTCTGCCACCAGTGCCAGCCTCCCACTCTGACACAAGGGCCTGCCACTCATTCTGCCACCAGTGCCAGCCTCCCACTCTGCCACCAGTGCCAGCCTCCCACTCTGCCACCAGTGCCAGCCTCTCACTCTACCACCAGTGCCAGCCTCTTACTCTGCCACCAGTGCCAGCCTCCCACTCTGCCACCAGTGCCAGCCTCCCACTCTGCCACCAGTGCCAGCCTCTTACTCTGCCACCAGTGCCAGCCTCCCACTCTGCCACCAGTGCCAGCCTCTTACTCTGCCACCAGTGCCAGCCTCTTACTCTGCCACCAGAGCCAGCCTCCCACTCTGCCACCAGTGCCTGCCGCTCATTCTGCCACCAGTGCCAGCCTCTCACTCTGCCACCAGTGCCTGCCGCTCATTCTGCCACCAGTGCCAGCCACTTACTCTGCCACCAGTGCCAGCCTCTCACTCTGCCACCAGTGCCTGCCTCTCATTCTGCCACCAGTGCCAGCCTCTTACTCTGCCAGCAGTGCCAGCCTCCCACTCTGCCACCAGTGCCAGCCTCCCACTCTGCCACCAGTGCCTGCCACTCATTCTGCCACCAGTGCCAGCCTCTTACTCTGCCACCAGTGCCAGCCTCCCACTCTGCCACCAGTGCCAGCCTCCCACTCTGCCACCAGTGCCTGCCGCTCATTCTGCCACCAGTGCCTGCCACTCATTCTGCCACCTGTGCCTGCCACTCATTCTGCCACCTGTGCCAGCCTCCCACTCTGCCACCAGTGCCAGCCTCTTACTCTGCCACAAGGGCCTGCCACTCATTCTGCCACCAGTGCCAGCCTCTTACTATGCCACCAGTGCCAGCCTCTCACACTCCCACCAGTGCCAGCCTCCCACTCTGCCACCAGTGCCAGCCTCCCACTCTGCCACCAGTGCCAGCCTCTTACTCTGCCACAAGGGCCTGCCACTCATTCTGCCACCAGTGCCAGCCACTTACTCTGCCACCAGTGCCAGCCTCTCACTCTGCCACCAGTGCCTGCCACTCATTCTGCCACCAGTGACTGCCACTCATTCTGCCACCTGTGCCAGCCTCCCACTCTGCCACCAGTGCCAGCCTCTTACTCTGCCACAAGGGCCTGCCACTCATTCTGCCACCAGTGCCAGCCTCTTACTCTGCCACCAGTGCCAGCCTCTCACACTCCCACCAGTGCCAGCCTCCCACTCTGCCACCAGAGCCAGCCTCCCACTCTGCCACCAGTGCCTGCTGCTCATTCTGCCACCAGTGCCTGCTGCTCATTCTGCCACCAGTGCCTGCCACTCAGTCTGCCACCAGTGCCAGCCTCCCACTCTACCACCAGTGCCTGCCACTCATTCTGCCACCAGTGCCAGCCTCTTACTCTGCCACCAGTGCCAGCCTCCCACTCTGCCACAAGGGCCTGCCACTCATTCTGCCACCAGTGCCAGCCTCCCACTCTGCCACCAGTGCCAGCCTCTTACTCTGCCACCAGTGCCAGCCTCCCACTCTGCCACAAGGGCCTGCCACTCATTCTGCCACCAGTGCCAGCCTCCCACTCTGCCACCAGTGCCAGCCTCTTACTCTGCCACCAGTGCCAGCCTCCCACTCTGCCACCAGTGCCAGCCTCTCACTCTGCCACCAGTGCCTGCCGCTCATTCTGCCACCAGTGCCAGCCACTTACTCTGCCACCAGTGCCAGCCTCTCACTCTGCCACCAGTGCCTTCCACTCATTCTGCCACCAGTGCCAGCCTCTCACTCTGCCACCAGTGCCTGCCACTCATTCTGCCACCTGTGCCAGCCTCTTACTCTGCCACAAGGGCCTGCCACTAATTCTGCCACCAGTGCCAGCCTCTTACTCTGCCACCAGTGCCAGCCTCTCACTCTGCCACCAGTGCCAGCCTCCCACTCTGCCACCAGTGCCAGCCTCCCACTCTGCCACCAGTGCCAGCCTCTCACTCTGCCACCAGTGCCTGCCACTCATTCTGCCACCAGTGCCAGCCTCCCACTCTGCCACCAGTGCCAGCCTCCCACTCTGCCACCAGTGCCAGCCTCTCACTCTGCCACCAGTGCCTGCCACTCATTCTGCCACCTGTGCCAGCCTCTTACTCTGCCACAAGGGCCTGCCACTAATTCTGCCACCAGTGCCAGCCTCTTACTCTGCCACCAGTGCCAGCCTCTCACTCTGCCACCAGTGCCAGCCTCCCACTCTGCCACCAGTGCCAGCCTCTTACTCTGCCACCAGTGCCAGCCTCCCACTCTGCCACCAGTGCCAGCCTCCCACTCTGCCACAAGGGCCTGCCACTCATTCTGCCACCAGTGCCAGCCTCCCACTCTGCCACCAGTGCCAGCCACTCATTCTGCCACCAGTGCCAGCCTCCCACTCTGCCACCAGTGCCAGCCTCTTACTCTGCCACCAGTGCCAGCCTCCCACTCTGCCACCAGTGCCAGCCTCTTACTCTGCCACCAGCGCCAGCCACTTACTCTGCCACCAGTGCCAGCCTCTCACTCTGCCACCAGCGCCAGCCACTTACTCTGCCACCAGTGCCAGCCTCTCACTCTGCCACCTGTGCCAGCCACTCATTCTGCCACCAGTGCCTGCCACTCATTCTGCCACCTGTGCCAGCCTCTTACTCTACCACCAGTGCCAGCCTCTTACTCTGCCACCAGTGCCAGCCTCCCACTCTGCCACCAGTGCCAGCCTCTTACTCTGCCACCAGTGCCAGCCTCCCACTCGGCCACCAGTGCCAGCCTCTTACTCTGCCACCAGTGCCAGCCTCCCACTCTGCCACCAGTGCCAGCCTCCCACTCTGCCACAAGGGCCTGCCACTCACTCTGCCACCAGTGCCAGCCTCTTACTCTGCCACCAGTGCCAGCCTCCCACTCTGGCACCAGTGCCAGCCTCTTACTCTGCCACCAGTGCCAGCCTCCCACTCTGCCACCAGTGCCAGCCT
Source organism: Lissotriton vulgaris (assembly GCF_964263255.1). Classification (NCBI taxonomy): domain Eukaryota; kingdom Metazoa; phylum Chordata; class Amphibia; order Caudata; family Salamandridae; genus Lissotriton; species Lissotriton vulgaris. The sequence continues at coordinate 2,539,922 of NC_141696.1, read as the reverse complement.
CTTACTCTGCCACCAGTGCCTGCCACTCATTCTGCCACCAGTGCCTGCCACTCATTCTGCCACCTGTGCCAGCCTCTTACTCTGCCACCAGTGCCTGCCACTCATTCTGCCACCAGTGCCAGCCTTTTACTCTGCCACCAGTGCCAGCCTCTTACTCTGCCACCAGTGCCAGCCTCCCACTCTGCCACCAGTGCCAGCCTCTCACTCTGCCACCAGTGCCTGCCGCTCATTCTGCCACCAGTGCCAGCCACTTACTCTGCCACCAGTGCCAGCCTCTCACTCTGCCACCAGTGCCTGCCACTCATTCTGCCACCAGTGCCAGCCTCTCACTCTGCCACCAGTGCCTGCCACTCATTCTGCCACCTGTGCCAGCCTCTTACTCTGCCACAAGGGCCTGCCACTAATTCTGCCACCAGTGCCAGCCTCTTACTCTGCCACCAGTGCCAGCCTCTCACTCTGCCACCAGTGCCAGCCTCCCACTCTGCCACCAGTGCCAGCCTCCCACTCTGCCACCAGTGCCAGCCTCCCACTCTGCCACCAGTGCCAGCCTCCCACTCTGCCACCAGTGCCAGCCTCCCACTCTGCCACCAGTGCCAGCCTCTTACTCTGCCACCAGTGCCAGCCTCCCACTCTGCCACCAGTGCCAGCCTCTTACTCTGCCACCAGTGCCAGCCTCCCACTCTGCCACCAGTGCCAGCCTCTTACTTTGCCACCAGTGCCAGCCTCCCACTCTGCCACCAGTGCCAGCCTCCCACTCTGCCACAAGGGCCTGCCACTCATTCTGCCACCAGTGCCAGCCTCTTACTCTGCCACCAGTGCCAGCCTCCCACTCTGCCACCAGTGCCAGCCTCTTACTCTGCCACCAGTGCCAGCCTCCCACTCTGCCACCAGTGCCAGCCTCTTACTCTGCCACCAGTGCCAGCCTCCCACTCTGCCACCAGTGCCAGCCTCTTACTCTGCCACCAGTGCCAGCCTCTCACTCTGCCACCAGTGCCTGCCGCTCATTCTGCCACCAGTGCCAACCACTTACTCTGCCACCAGTGCCAGCCTCTCACTCTGCCACCAGTGCCTGCCACTCATTCTGCCACCAGTGCCTGCCACTCATTCTGCCACCTGTGCCAGCCTCTTACTCTGCCACAAGGGCCTGCCACTCATTCTGCCACCAGTGCCAGCCTCTTACTCTACCACCAGTACCAGCCTCTTACTCTGCCACCAGTGCCAGCCTCCCACTCTGCCACCAGTGCCAGCCTCTTACTCTGCCACCAGTGCCAGCCTCCCACTCTGCCACCAGTGCCAGCCTCCCACTCTGGCACCAGTGCCAGCCTCTTACTCTGCCACCAGTGCCAGCCTCCCACTCTGCCACCAGTGCCAGCCTCTTACTCTGCCACCAGTGCCAGCCTTTCACTCTGCCACCAGTGCCTGCCGCTCATTCTGCCACCAGTGCCAGCCTCTCACTCTGCCACCAGTGCCTGCCACTCATTCTGCCACCAGTGCCTGCCACTCATTCTGCCACCTGTGCCAGCCTCTTACTCTGCCACCAGTGCCTGCCACTCATTCTGCCACCTGTGCCAGCCTCTTACTCTGCCACCAGTGCCTGCCACTCATTCTGCCACCAGTGCCAGCCTCTTACTCTGCCACCAGTGCCAGCCTCCCACTCTGCCACCAGTGCCAGCCTCTTACTCTGCCACCAGTGCCAGCCTCCCACTCTGCCACCAGTGCCAGCCTCTTACTCTGCCACCAGTGCCTGCCACTCATTCTGCCACCAGTGCCAGCCTCTTACTCTGCCACCAGTGCCAGCCTCCCACTCTGCCACCAGTGCCAGCCTCCCACTCTGCCACCAGTGCCAGCCTCTCACTCTGCCACCAGTGCCTGCCACTCATTCTGCCACCAGTGCCAGCCTCCCACTCTGCCACCAGTGCCAGCCTCCCACTCTGCCACCAGTGCCAGCCTCTCACTCTGCCACCAGTGCCTGCCACTCATTCTGCCACCTGTGCCAGCCTCTTACTCTGCCACAAGGGCCTGCCACTAATTCTGCCACCAGTGCCAGCCTCTTACTCTGCCACCAGTGCCAGCCTCTCACTCTGCCACCAGTGCCAGCCTCCCACTCTGCCACCAGTGCCAGCCTCTTACTCTGCCACCAGTGCCAGCCTCCCACTCTGCCACCAGTGCCAGCCTCCCACTCTGCCACAAGGGCCTGCCACTCATTCTGCCACCAGTGCCAGCCTCCCACTCTGCCACCAGTGCCAGCCACTCATTCTGCCACCAGTGCCAGCCTCCCACTCTGCCACCAGTGCCAGCCTCTTACTCTGCCACCAGTGCCAGCCTCCCACTCTGCCACCAGTGCCAGCCTCTTACTCTGCCACCAGCGCCAGCCACTTACTCTGCCACCAGTGCCAGCCTCTCACTCTGCCACCAGCGCCAGCCACTTACTCTGCCACCAGTGCCAGCCTCTCACTCTGCCACCTGTGCCAGCCACTCATTCTGCCACCAGTGCCTGCCACTCATTCTGCCACCTGTGCCAGCCTCTTACTCTACCACCAGTGCCAGCCTCTTACTCTGCCACCAGTGCCAGCCTCCCACTCTGCCACCAGTGCCAGCCTCTTACTCTGCCACCAGTGCCAGCCTCCCACTCGGCCACCAGTGCCAGCCTCTTACTCTGCCACCAGTGCCAGCCTCCCACTCTGCCACCAGTGCCAGCCTCCCACTCTGCCACAAGGGCCTGCCACTCACTCTGCCACCAGTGCCAGCCTCTTACTCTGCCACCAGTGCCAGCCTCCCACTCTGGCACCAGTGCCAGCCTCTTACTCTGCCACCAGTGCCAGCCTCCCACTCTGCCACCAGTGCCAGCCTCTTACTCTGCCACCAGTGCCAGCCTCTCACTCTGCCACCAGTGCCTGCCGCTCATTCTGCCACCAGTGCCAGCCTCTCACTCTGCCACCAGTGCCTGCCACTCATTCTGCCACCAGTGCCTGCCACTCATTCTGCCACCTGTGCCAGCCTCTTACTCTGCCACCAGTGCCTGCCACTCATTCTGCCACCAGTGCCAGCCTTTTACTCTGCCACCAGTGCCAGCCTCTTACTCTGCCACCAGTGCCAGCCTCCCACTCTGCCACCAGTGCCAGCCTCTCACTCTGCCACCAGTGCCTGCCGCTCATTCTGCCACCAGTGCCAGCCACTTACTCTGCCACCAGTGCCAGCCTCTCACTCTGCCACCAGTGCCTGCCACTCATTCTGCCACCAGTGCCAGCCTCTCACTCTGCCACCAGTGCCTGCCACTCATTCTGCCACCTGTGCCAGCCTCTTACTCTGCCACAAGGGCCTGCCACTAATTCTGCCACCAGTGCCAGCCTCTTACTCTGCCACCAGTGCCAGCCTCTCACTCTGCCACCAGTGCCAGCCTCCCACTCTGCCACCAGTGCCAGCCTCCCACTCTGCCACCAGTGCCAGCCTCCCACTCTGCCACCAGTGCCAGCCTCCCACTCTGCCACCAGTGCCAGCCTCCCACTCTGCCACCAGTGCCAGCCTCTTACTCTGCCACCAGTGCCAGCCTCCCACTCTGCCACCAGTGCCAGCCTCTTACTCTGCCACCAGTGCCAGCCTCCCACTCTGCCACCAGTGCCAGCCTCTTACTTTGCCACCAGTGCCAGCCTCCCACTCTGCCACCAGTGCCAGCCTCCCACTCTGCCACAAGGGCCTGCCACTCATTCTGCCACCAGTGCCAGCCTCTTACTCTGCCACCAGTGCCAGCCTCCCACTCTGCCACCAGTGCCAGCCTCTTACTCTGCCACCAGTGCCAGCCTCCCACTCTGCCACCAGTGCCAGCCTCTTACTCTGCCACCAGTGCCAGCCTCCCACTCTGCCACCAGTGCCAGCCTCTTACTCTGCCACCAGTGCCAGCCTCTCACTCTGCCACCAGTGCCTGCCGCTCATTCTGCCACCAGTGCCAGCCACTTACTCTGCCACCAGTGCCAGCCTCTCACTCTGCCACCAGTGCCTGCCACTCATTCTGCCACCAGTGCCTGCCACTCATTCTGCCACCTGTGCCAGCCTCTTACTCTGCCACAAGGGCCTGCCACTCATTCTGCCACCAGTGCCAGCCTCTTACTCTACCACCAGTACCAGCCTCTTACTCTGCCACCAGTGCCAGCCTCCCACTCTGCCACCAGTGCCAGCCTCTTACTCTGCCACCAGTGCCAGCCTCCCACTCTGCCACCAGTGCCAGCCTCCCACTCTGGCACCAGTGCCAGCCTCTTACTCTGCCACCAGTGCCAGCCTCCCACTCTGCCACCAGTGCCAGCCTCTTACTCTGCCACCAGTGCCAGCCTTTCACTCTGCCACCAGTGCCTGCCGCTCATTCTGCCACCAGTGCCAGCCTCTCACTCTGCCACCAGTGCCTGCCACTCATTCTGCCACCAGTGCCTGCCACTCATTCTGCCACCTGTGCCAGCCTCTTACTCTGCCACCAGTGCCTGCCACTCATTCTGCCACCTGTGCCAGCCTCTTACTCTGCCACCAGTGCCTGCCACTCATTCTGCCACCAGTGCCAGCCTCTTACTCTGCCACCAGTGCCAGCCTCCCACTCTGCCACCAGTGCCAGCCTCTTACTCTGCCACCAGTGCCAGCCTCCCACTCTGCCACCAGTGCCAGCCTCTTACTCTGCCACCAGTGCCTGCCACTCATTCTGCCACCAGTGCCAGCCTCTTACTCTGCCACCAGTGCCAGCCTCCCACTCTGCCACCAGTGCCAGCCTCCCACTCTGCCACCAGTGCCAGCCTCCCACTCTGCCACCAGTGCCTGCCGCTCATTCTGCCACCAGTGCCTGCCACTCAGTCTGCCACCAGTGCCAGCCTCTCACTCTGCCACCAGTGCCAGCCTCCCACTCTGCCACCAGTGCCAGCCTCCCAATCTGCCACCAGTGCCTGCTGCTCATTCTGCCACCAGTGCCTGCCGCTCATTCTGCCACCAGTGCCTGCCACTCAGTCTGCCACCAGTGCCAGCCCCTCATTCTGCCACCAGTGCCAGCCTCCCACTCTGCCACCAGTGCCAGCCTCCCACTCTGCCACCAGTGCCAGCCTCCCAATCTGCCACCAGTGCCTGCTGCTCATTCTGCCACCAGTGCCTGCCGCTCATTCTGCCACCAGTGCCTGCCACTCAGTCTGCCACCAGTGCCAGCCCCTCATTCTGCCACCAGTGCCAGCCTCCCACTCTGCCACCAGTGCCAGCCTCCCACTCTGCCACCAGTGCCAGCCTCCCACTCTGCCACTAGTGCCAGCCTCTCACTCTGCCACCAGTGCCAGCCTCTTACTCTGCCACCAGTGCCAGCCTCACACTCCCACCAGTGCCAGCCTCCCACTCTGCCACCAGTGCCTGCCACTCATTCTGCCACCAGTGCCAGCCTCTTACTCTGCCACCAGTGCCAGCCTCACACTCCCACCAGTGCCAGCCTCCCACTCTGCCACCAGTGCCTGCCACTCATTCTGCCACCAGTGCCAGCCTCTTACTCTGCCACCAGTGCCAGCCACTCATTCTGCCACCAGTGCCAGCCTCTTACTCTGCCACCAGTGCCAGCCTCTTACTCTGCCACCAGTGCCAGCCTCACACTCCCACCAGTGCCAGCCTCCCACTCTGCCACCAGTGCCTGCCACTCATTCTGCCACCAGTGCCAGCCTCTTACTCTGCCACCAGTGCCAGCCTCCCACTCTGCCACCAGTGCCAGCCTCCCACTCTGCCACCAGTGCCAGCCGCTCATTCTGCCACCAGTGCCTGCCACTCAGTCTGCCACCAGTGCCTGCCACTCAGTCTGCCACCAGTGCATGCCACTCAGTCTGCCACCAGTGCCAGCGGCTCATTCTGCCACCAGTGCCAGCCTCTCCCACTCTGCCACCAGTGCCAGCCTCCCACTCTGCCACCAGTGCCAGCCTCCCACTCTGCCACCAGTGCCAGCCTCTTACTCTGCCACCAGTGCCAGCCTCCCACTCTGCCACCAGTGCCAGCCTCCCACTCTGCCACCAGTGCCAGCCTCTTACTCTGCCACCAGTGCCAGCCTCCCACTCTGCCACCAGTGCCAGCCTCTTACTCTGCCACCAGTGCCAGCCTCTTACTCTGCCACCAGAGCCAGCCTCCACTCTGCCACCAGTGCCTGCCGCTCATTCTGCCACCAGTGCCAGCCTCTCACTCTGCCACCAGTGCCTGCCGCTCATTCTGCCACCAGTGCCAGCCACTTACTCTGCCACCAGTGCCAGCCTCTCACTCTGCCACCAGTGCCTGCCTCTCATTCTGCCACCAGTGCCAGCCTCTTACTCTGCCACCAGTGCCAGCCTCCCACTCTGCCACCAGTGCCAGCCTCCCACTCTGCCACCAGTGCCTGCCACTCATTCTGCCACCAGTGCCAGCCTCTTACTCTGCCACCAGTGCCAGCCTCCCACTCTGCCACCAGTGCCAGCCTCCCACTCTGCCACCAGTGCCTGCCGCTCATTCTGCCACAAGTGCCTGCCACTCATTCTGCCACCTGTGCCTGCCACTCATTCTGCCACCTGTGCCAGCCTCCCACTCTGCCACCAGTGCCAGCCTCTTACTCTGCCACAAGGGCCTGCCACTCATTCTGCCACCAGTGCCAGCCTCTTACTATGCCACCAGTGCCAGCCTCTCACACTCCCACCAGTGCCAGCCTCCCACTCTGCCACCAGTGCCAGCCTCCCACTCTGCCACCAGTGCCAGCCTCTTACTCTGCCACAAGGGCCTGCCACTCATTCTGCCACCAGTGCCAGCCACTTACTCTGCCACCAGTGCCAGCCTCTCACTCTGCCACCAGTGCCTGCCACTCATTCTGCCACCAGTGCCTGCCACTCATTCTGCCACCTGTGCCAGCCTCCCACTCTGCCACCAGTGCCAGCCTCTTACTCTGCCACAAGGGCCTGCCACTCATTCTGCCACCAGTGCCAGCCCCTTACTCTGCCACCAGTGCCAGCCTCTCACACTCCCACCAGTGCCAGCCTCCCACTCTGCCACCAGTGCCAGCCTCCCACTCTGCCACCAGTGCCTGCTGCTCATTCTGCCACCAGTGCCTGCTGCTCATTCTGCCACCAGTGCCTGCCACTCAGTCTGCCACCAGTGCCAGCCTCCCACTCTGCTACCAGTGCCTGCCACTCATTCTGCCACCAGTGCCAGCCTCTTACTCTGCGCCAGTGCCAGCCTCCCACTCTGCCACAAGGGCCTGCCACTCATTCTTCCACCAGTGCCAGCCTCCCACTCTGCCACCAGTGCCAGCCTCCCACTCTGCCACCAGTGCCAGCCTCCCACTCTGCCACCAGTGCCAGCCTCCCACTCTGCCACCAGTGCCAGCCTCCCACTCTGCCACCAGTGCCAGCCTCTTACTCTGCCACCAGTGCCAGCCTCCCACTCTGCCACCAGTGCCAGCCTCTTACTCTGCCACAAGGGCCTGCCACTCATTCTGCCACCAGTGCCAGCCCCTTACTCTGCCACCAGTGCCAGCCTCTCACACTCCCACCAGTGCCAGCCTCCCACTCTGCCACCAGTGCCAGCCTCCCACTCTGCCACCAGTGCCTGCTGCTCATTCTGCCACCAGTGCCTGCTGCTCATTCTGCCACCAGTGCCTGCCACTCAGTCTGCCACCAGTGCCAGCCTCCCACTCTGCTACCAGTGCCTGCCACTCATTCTGCCACCAGTGCCAGCCTCTTACTCTGCCACCAGTGCCAGCCTCCCACTCTGCCACAAGGGCCTGCCACTCATTCTGCCACCAGTGCCAGCCTCCCACTCTGCCACAAGGGCCTGCCACTCATTCTGCCACCAGTGCCAGCCTCCCACTCTGCCACCAGTGCCAGCCTCTTACTCTGCCACCAGTGCCAGCCTCCCACTCTGCCACCAGTGCCAGCCTCTTACTCTGCCACCAGTGCCAGCCTCCCACTCTGCCACCAGTGCCAGCCTCTCACTCTGCCACCAGTGCCTGCCGCTCATTCTGCCACCAGTGCCAGCCACTTACTCTGCCACCAGTGCCAGCCTCTCACTCTGCCACCAGTGCCTGCCACTCATTCTGCCACCAGTGCCAGCCTCTCACTCTGCCACCAGTGCCTGCCACTCATTCTGCCACCTGTGCCAGCCTCTTACTCTGCCACAAGGGCCTGCCACTAATTCTGCCACCAGTGCCAGCCTCTTACTCTGCCACCAGTGCCAGCCTCTCACTCTGCCACCAGTGCCAGCCTCCCACTCTGCCACCAGTGCCAGCCTCCCACTCTGCCACCAGTGCCAGCCTCTTACTCTGCCACCAGTGCCAGCCTCCCACTCTGCCACCAGTGCCAGCCTCTTACTCTGCCACCAGTGCCAGCCTCCCACTCTGCCACCAGTGCCAGCCTCCCACTCTGCCACCAGTGCCAGCCTCCCACTCTGCCACAAGGGCCTGCCACTCATTCTGCCACCAGTGCCAGCCTCCCACTCTGCCACCAGTGCCAGCCTCTTACTCTGCCACCAGTGCCAGCCTCCCACTCTGCCACCAGTGCCAGCCTCTTACTCTGCCACCAGTGCCAGCCTCCCACTCTGCCACCAGTGCCAGCCTCTTACTCTGCCACCAGTGCCAGCCTCCCACTCTGCCACCAGTGCCAGCCTCCCACTCTGCCACCAGTGCCAGCCTCCCACTCTGCCACAAGGGCCTGCCACTCATTCTGCCACCAGTGCCAGCCTCCCACTCTGCCACCAGTGCCAGCCTCTTACTCTGCCACCAGTGCCAGCCTCCCACTCTGCCACCAGTGCCAGCCTCTTACTCTGCCACAAGGGCCTGCCACTCATTCTGCCACCAGTGCCAGCCCCTTACTCTGCCACCAGTGCCAGCCTCTCACACTCCCACCAGTGCCAGCCTCCCACTCTGCCACCAGTGCCAGCCTCCCACTCTGCCACCAGTGCCTGCTGCTCATTCTGCCACCAGTGCCTGCTGCTCATTCTGCCACCAGTGCCTGCCACTCAGTCTGCCACCAGTGCCAGCCTCCCACTCTGCTACCAGTGCCTGCCACTCATTCTGCCACCAGTGCCAGCCTCTTACTCTGCCACCAGTGCCAGCCTCCCACTCTGCCACAAGGGCCTGCCACTCATTCTGCCACCAGTGCCAGCCTCCCACTCTGCCACAAGGGCCTGCCACTCATTCTGCCACCAGTGCCAGCCTCCCACTCTGCCACCAGTGCCAGCCTCTTACTCTGCCACCAGTGCCAGCCTCCCACTCTGCCACCAGTGCCAGCCTCTTACTCTGCCACCAGTGCCAGCCTCCCACTCTGCCACCAGTGCCAGCCTCTCACTCTGCCACCAGTGCCTGCCGCTCATTCTGCCACCAGTGCCAGCCACTTACTCTGCCACCAGTGCCAGCCTCTCACTCTGCCACCAGTGCCTGCCACTCATTCTGCCACCAGTGCCAGCCTCTCACTCTGCCACCAGTGCCTGCCACTCATTCTGCCACCTGTGCCAGCCTCTTACTCTGCCACAAGGGCCTGCCACTAATTCTGCCACCAGTGCCAGCCTCTTACTCTGCCACCAGTGCCAGCCTCTCACTCTGCCACCAGTGCCAGCCTCCCACTCTGCCACCAGTGCCAGCCTCCCACTCTGCCACCAGTGCCAGCCTCTTACTCTGCCACCAGTGCCAGCCTCCCACTCTGCCACCAGTGCCAGCCTCTTACTCTGCCACCAGTGCCAGCCTCCCACTCTGCCACCAGTGCCAGCCTCCCACTCTGCCACCAGTGCCAGCCTCCCACTCTGCCACAAGGGCCTGCCACTCATTCTGCCACCAGTGCCAGCCTCCCACTCTGCCACCAGTGCCAGCCACTCATTCTGCCACCAGTGCCAGCCTCCCACTCTGCCACCAGTGCCAGCCTCTTACTCTGCCACCAGTGCCAGCCTCCCACTCTGCCACCAGTGCCAGCCTCTTACTCTGCCACCAGCGCCAGCCACTTACTCTGCCACCAGTGCCAGCCTCTCACTCTGCCACCAGCGCCAGCCACTTACTCTGCCACCAGTGCCAGCCTCTCACTCTGCCACCTGTGCCAGCCACTCATTCTGCCACCAGTGCCTGCCACTCATTCTGCCACCTGTGCCAGCCTCTTACTCTACCACCAGTGCCAGCCTCTTACTCTGCCACCAGTGCCAGCCTCCCACTCTGCCACCAGTGCCAGCCTCCCACTCTGCCTCCAGTGCCAGCCTCCCACTCTGCCACCAGTGCCAGCCTCTTACTCTGCCACCAGTGCCAGCCTCCCACTCTGCCACCAGTGCCAGCCTCCCACTCTGCCACAAGGGCCTGCCACTCACTCTGCCACCAGTGCCAGCCTCTTACTCTGCCACCAGTGCCAGCCTCCCACTCTGGCACCAGTGCCAGCCTCTTACTCTGCCACCAGTGCCAGCCTCCCACTCTGCCACCAGTGCCAGCCTCTTACTCTGCCACCAGTGCCAGCCTCTCACTCTGCCACCAGTGCCTGCCGCTCATTCTGCCACCAGTGCCAGCCTCTCACTCTGCCACCAGTGCCTGCCACTCATTCTGCCACCAGTGCCTGCCACTCATTCTGCTACCTGTGCCAGCCTCTTACTCTGCCACCAGTGCCTGCCACTCATTCTGCCACCAGTGCCAGCCTTTTACTCTGCCACCAGTGCCAGCCTCTTACTCTGCCACCAGTGCCAGCCTCCCACTCTGCCACCAGTGCCAGCCTCTCACTCTGCCACCAGTGCCTGCCGCTCATTCTGCTACCAGTGCCAGCCACTTACTCTGCCACCAGTGCCAGCCTCTCACTCTGCCACCAGTGCCTGCCACTCATTCTGCCACCAGTGCCAGCCTCTCACTCTGCCACCAGTGCCTGCCACTCATTCTGCCACCTGTGCCAGCCTCTTACTCTGCCACAAGGGCCTGCCACTAATTCTGCCACCAGTGCCAGCCTCTTACTCTGCCACCAGTGCCAGCCTCTCACTCTGCCACCAGTGCCAGCCTCCCACTCTGCCACCAGTGCCAGCCTCCCACTCTGCCACCAGTGCCAGCCTCCCACTCTGCCACCAGTGCCAGCCTCCCACTCTGCCACCAGTGCCAGCCTCTTACTCTGCCACCAGTGCCAGCCTCCCACTCTGCCACCAGTGCCAGCCTCTTACTCTGCCACCAGTGCCAGCCTCCCACTCTGCCACCAGTGCCAGCCTCTTACTTTGCCACCAGTGCCAGCCTCCCACTCTGCCACCAGTGCCAGCCTCCCACTCTGCCACAAGGGCCTGCCACTCATTCTGCCACCAGTGCCAGCCTCTTACTCTGCCACCAGTGCCAGCCTCCCACTCTGCCACAAGGGCCTGCCACTCATTCTGCCACCAGTGCCAGCCTCCCACTCTGCCACCAGTGCCAGCCTCTTACTCTGCCACCAGTGCCAGCCTCCCACTCTGCCACCAGTGCCAGCCTCTTACTCTGCCACCAGTGCCAGCCTCTCACTCTGCCACCAGTGCCTGCCGCTCATTCTGCCACCAGTGCCAGCCACTTACTCTGCCACCAGTGCCAGCCTCTCACTCTGCCACCAGTGCCTGCCACTCATTCTGCCACCAGTGCCTGCCACTCATTCTGCCACCTGTGCCATCCTCTTACTCTGCCACAAGGGCCTGCCACTCATTCTGCCACCAGTGCCAGCCTCTTACTCTACCACCAGTACCAGCCTCTTACTCTGCCACCAGTGCCAGCCTCCCACTCTGCCACCAGTGCCAGCCTCTTACTCTGCCACCAGTGCCAGCCTCCCACTCTGCCACCAGTGCCAGCCTCTTACTCTGCCACCAGTGCCAGCCTCTCACTCTGCCACCAGTGCCTGCCGCTCATTCTGCCACCAGTGCCAGCCTCTCACTCTGCCACCAGTGCCTGCCACTCATTCTGCCACCAGTGCCTGCCACTCATTCTGCCACCTGTGCCAGCCTCTTACTCTGCCACCAGTGCCTGCCACTCATTCTGCCACCTGTGCCAGCCTCTTACTCTGCCACCAGTGCCTGCCACTCATTCTGCCACCAGTGCCAGCCTCTTACTCTGCCACCAGTGCCAGCCTCCCACTCTGCCACCAGTGCCAGCCTCTTACTCTGCCACCAGTGCCAGCCTCCCACTCTGCCACCAGTGCCAGCCTCTCACTCTGCCACCAGTGCCTGCCGCTCATTCTGCCACCAGTGCCAGCCACTTACTCTGCCACCAGTGCCAGCCTCTCACTCTGCCACCAGTGCCTGCCACTCATTCTGCCACCAGTGCCAGCCTCTCACTCTGCCACCAGTGCCTGCCACTCATTCTGCCACCAGTGCCAGCCTCTTACTCTGCCACAAGGGCCTGCCACTAATTCTGCCACCAGTGCCAGCCTCTTACTCTGCCACCAGTGCCAGCCTCTCACTCTGCCACCAGTGCCAGCCTCCCACTCTGCCACCAGTGCCAGCCTCCCACTCTGCCACCAGTGTCAGCCTCTTACTCTGCCACCAGTGCCAGCCTCCCACTCTGCCACCAGTGCCAGCCTCTTACTCTGCCACCAGTGCCAGCCTCCCACTCTGCCACCAGTGCCAGCCTCTTACTCTGCCACCAGTGCCAGCCTCCCACTCTGCCACCAGTGCCAGCCTCCCACTCTGCCACAAGGGCCTGCCACTCATTCTGCCACCAGTGCCAGCCTCCCACTCTGCCACAAGGGCCTGCCACTCATTCTGCCACCAGTGCCAGCCTCCCACTCTGCCACCAGTGCCAGCCTCTTACTCTGCCACCAGTGCCAGCCTCCCACTCTGCCACCAGTGCCAGCCTCTTACTTTGCCACCAGTGCCAGCCTCTCACTCTGCCACCAGTGCCTGCCGCTCATTCTGCCACCAGTGCCAGCAGCTTACTCTGCCACCAGTGCCAGCCTCTCACTCTGCCTCCAGTGCCTGCCACTCATTCTGCCACCAGTGCCAGCCACTTACTCTGCCACCAGTGCCAGCCTCCCACTCTGCCACAAGGGCCTGCCACTCATTCTGCCACCAGTGCCAGCCTCCCACTCTGCCACCAGTGCCAGCCTCTTACTCTGCCACCAGTGCCAGCCTCCCACTCTGCCACCAGTGCCAGCCTCTCACTCTGCCACCAGTGCCTGCCGCTCATTCTGCCACCAGTGCCAGCCACTTACTCTGCCACCAGTGCCAGCCTCTCACTCTGCCACCAGTGCCTGCCACTCATTCTGCCACCAGTGCCAGCCTCTCACTCTGCCACCAGTGCCTGCCACTCATTCTGCCACCTGTGCCAGCCTCTTACTCTGCCACAAGGGCCTGCCACTCATTCTGCCACCAGTGCCAGCCTCTTACTCTGCCACCAGTGCCAGCCTCTTACTCTGCCACCAGGGCCAGCCTCCCACTCTGCCACCAGGGCCAGCCTCTTACTCTGCCACCAGTGCCAGCCTCCCACTCTGCCACCAGTGCCAGCCTCCCACTCTGCCACAAGGGCCTGCCACTCACTCTGCCACCAGTGCCAGCCTCTTACTCTGCCACCAGTGCCAGCCTCCCACTCTGGCACCAGTGCCAGCCTCTTACTCTGCCACCAGTGCCAGCCTCCCACTCTGCCACCAGTGCCAGCCTCTTACTCTGCCACCAGTGCCAGCCTCCCACTCTGCCACCAGTGCCTGCCGCTCATTCTGCCACCAGTGCCAGCCTCTCACTCTGCCACCAGTGCCTGCCACTCATTCTGCCACCAGTGCCTGCCACTCATTCTGCCACCTGTGCCAGCCTCTTACTCTGCCACCAGTGCCTGCCACTCATTCTGCCACCAGTGCCAGCCTCTTACTCTGCCACCAGTGCCAGCCTCCCACTCTGCCACAAGGGCCTGCCACTCATTCTGCCACCAGTGCCAGCCTCCCACTCTGCCACCAGTGCCAGCCTCCCACTCTGGCACCAGTGCCAGCCTCTTACTCTGCCACCAGTGCCAGCCTCCCACTCTGCCACCAGTGCCAGCCTCTTACTCTGCCACCAGTGCCAGCCTCCCACTCTGCCACCAGTGCCTGCCGCTCATTCTGCCACCAGTGCCAGCCTCTTACTCTGCCACCAGTGCCAGCCTCCCACTCTGCCACCAGTGCCTGCCGCTCATTCTGCCACCAGTGCCAGCCTCCCACTCTGCCACCAGTGCCAGCCTCTTACTCTGCCCCCAGTGCCAGCCTCCCACTCTGCCACAAGGGCCTGCCACTCATTCTGCCACCAGTGCCAGCCTCTTACTCTACCACCAGTGCCAGCCTCCCACTCTGCCACAAGGGCCAGCCTCTCACTCTGCCACCAGTGCCAGCCTCTCACTCTGCCACCAGTGCCAGCCTCCCACTCTGCCACCAGTGCCAGCCTTCCACTCTGCCACCAGTGCCAGCCTTCCACTCTGCCACCAGTGCCAGCCTCTTACTCTGCCACCAGTGCCAGCCTCCCACTCTGCCACCAGTGCCAGCCTCTCACTCTGCCACCAGTGCCAGCCTCCCACTCTGCCACCAGTGCCAGCCTCCCACTCTGCCACCAGTGCCAGCCTCCCACTCTGCCACCAGTGCCAGCCTCTTACTCTGCCACCAGTGCCAGCCTCCCACTCTGCCACCAGTGCCTGCCTCTCAGTCTGCCACCAGTGCCAGCCTCCCACTCTGCCACCAGTGCCAGCCTCCCACTCTGCCACAAGGGCCTGCCACTCATTCTGCCACCAGTGCCAGCCTCCCACTCTGCCACCAGTGCCAGCCTCCCACTCTGCCACCAGTGCCAGCCTCCCACTCTGCCACCAGTGCCAGCCTCCCACTCTGCCACCAGTGCCAGCCTCTTACTCTGCCACCAGTGCCAGCCTCCCACTCTGCCACCAGTGCCAGCCTCTTACTCTGCCACCAGTGCCAGCCTCCCACTCTGCCACCAGTGCCAGCCTCCCACTCTGCCACAAGGGCCTGCCACTCATTCTGCCACCAGTGCCAGCCTCTTACTCTGCCACCAGTGCCAGCCTCCCACTCTGCCACCAGTGCCAGCCTCTCACTCTGCCACCAGTGCCAGCCACTCGTTCTGCCACCAGTGCCAGCCTCTCACTCTGCCACCAGTGCCAGCCTCCCACTCTGCCACCAGTGCCTGCCACTCACTCTGCCACCAGTGCCAGCCTCCCACTCTGCCACCAGTGCCTGCTGCTCATTCTGCCACCAGTGCCAGCCTACGTTTTCACATGAAATCCCCTTAACTCCGTGCCCAGAATGCATTTGAAAAGGTACAGTCAAAGCGCTATAACTTAAGATGCCTACTTCATTCCATAAACTTCTCACTACACAAAAGCCAAAGCAATTATCTCCATTAAGTAGGAACAATTAGGCACACGGCTGTAAAATTCATTGGGGCCTCTTCGCAAAGGTAAGTTTACACATGTACATTTACTCAGGGCACAAATCCTAAAAAAAGAAGTGGGGGGTGCTGTCGTCACGACAGGAAGTGACATCACGAAAGGTGGCTTGCACCATCAGATTGATTACCTCCTCTTGCTCACCCCTTAGATGCGATTGCATCAGAGAAGCCAGCGCGTGAGCAGCGTTCTGAATGAGCTCTGATCTCGCCCCAGAGAGGCCAAAAAGTGAATGTGTGGCTCCATTTGCTCCAGTTGTCGAGATCCCGGTAAAATAAGTAGGGGGACGCTGCCCACCCGCGTGGTACCCCGACTCGAGACCTGCATTTACTCCTGTAAACCCCTGCACCCAGGTGTAAATCTAAACCTTTTTGCCGTCCAGCATTTCCTACTGTAGATTTACACCTAAGTGTAAACTTACATGTTTCCACCCACTGGTGGACTTTCCTTCAATAGGATTTATGAGTCTAAAATTACTACTAGTAACTTTTCACTCGTAGGTAGTGATTTCCACCACTGCCATTGTAGTGGAGATCTCCCTATGAGGAAGTATAGGGAAATTATTAAAGCTTATTTTTAATTTTTTTTAAATGAAAATATTGAAATATAAAATATAAATGTAAATTAATTTAGGATATTTATAATAAATCTAGATGTAATAAAATAACATGTTGCAGCTGGAGAGACAGTGGAGAGAGAGTTGAGAGAGAGAGAGTGGAGAGAGAGTGGAGAGAGAGAGTGGAGAGAGAGAGAGTGGAGAGAGAGTTGAGAGAGAGAGAGTGGAGAGAGAGAGAGTGGAGAGAGAGTGGAGAGAGAGTGGAGTGAGAGAGAGTGGAGGGAGAGAGTGGAGGGAGAGAGTGGAGAGAGAGAGTGGAGAGAGAGAGTGGAGAGAGAGAGAAGAGAGTGGAGTGAGAGAGAGTGGAGGGAGAGAGTGGAGAGAGAGAGTGGAGAGAGAGAGAGAGAGAGAGAGAGAGTGGAGAGAGAGAGAGTGGAGAGAGAGTTGAGAGAGAGAGAGTGGAGAGAGTGGAGGGAGACAGTGAAGAGAGAGAGTGGAGAGAGTGTGGAGAGAGTGTGGAGATAGAGTAGAGAGAGAGTGGAGCGAGTGAGAGAGTGGATAGAGACAGTGGAGAGAGACATTGGAAAGAGAGAATGGAGAGAGTGGAGTGAGAGAGAGTGGAGGGAGAGAGTGGAGAGAGAGAGTGGAGAGAGAGAGAGAGTGGAGAGAGAGTGGAGAGAGAGTGGAGAGAGAGGAGTGAGAGAGAGTGGAGGGAGAGAGTGGAGAGAGAGTGGAGAGAGAGTGGAGTGAGAGAGAGTGGAGGGAGGGAGACAGTGGAGAGAGAGTGGAGAGAGACAGTGGAGAGAGTGGAGTGAGAGAGAGTGGAGAGAGAGAGTGGAGGGAGACAGTGGAGAGAGAGTGGAGAGAGAGAGAGTGGAGAGAGAGTGGAGGGAGACAGTGGAGAGAGAGTGGAGAGAGAGAGTGGAGAGAGTGGGGAGAGAGAGACAGTAGAGAGAGAGTAGAGAGAGAGTGGAGGGAGACAGTGGAGAGAGAGTGGAGAGAGAGAGAGTGGAGAGAGACATTGGAGAGAGAGTAGAGAGAGTGGCGAGAGAGAGAGTGGCGAGGGAGTGTGGAGAGAGAGTGGAGAGAGAGAGAGTGGAGGGAGACAGTGGAGAGAGAGTGGAGAGAGAGAGAGTGGAGAGAGAGTGGAGAGAGACAGTGGAGAGAGAGTGGAGAGAGAGAGTGGAGAGAGTGGGGAGAGCGAGACAGTGGAGAGAGAGTAGAGAGAGTGGAGGGAGACAGTGGAGAGAGAGTGGAGAGAGTGGAGAGAGTGGGGAGAGAGAGAGAAAGAGAGGTGGCGAGAGAGAGAGTGGCGAGAGAGAGAGAGGAGAGAGAGAGTGGAGAAAGAGTGGAGGAGAGACAGAGGAGAGAGAGAGAGTGGAGAGAGAGAGAGGGGAGAGAGAGAGTAGGGAGAGAGAGAGTGGAGAGAGAGAGAGTGGAGGGAGACAGAGGAGAGAGAGTGGAGAGAGAGAGAGGAGAGAGAGAGTAGGGAGAGAGAGGAGAGAGAGAGAGTGGAGAGAAAGAGTGGAGAGAGAGTGGAGCGAGTGAGAGAGTGGAGAGAGACAGTGGAAAGAGACATTGGAGAGAGAGACAGTGGCGAGAGAGAAAGTGGAGAGAGAGTAGAGAGAGAGAGTGGAGATAGACAGTGGAGAGAGAGAGAGTGGAGAGAGCTTGGAGAGACAGTGAAGAGAGTGAGCGAGAGAGAGTGGAGAGAGAGAGAGAGGAGAAAGAGAGAGAGAGAGAGCGGCGAGAGAGAGAGTGGCGAGAGATTGGAGAGAGAGAGAGTGGAGAGAGTGGAGGGAGACAGTGAAGAGAGAGAGTGGAGAGAGTGTGGAGAGAGTGTGGAGATAGAGTAGAGAGAGAGTGGAGCGAGTGAGAGAGTGGATAGAGACAGTGGAGAGAGACATTGGAAAGAGAGAGTGGAGAGAGTGGAGTGAGAGAGAGTGGAGGGAGAGAGTGGAGAGAGAGAGTGGAGAGAGAGAGAGAGTGGAGAGAGAGTGGAGAGAGAGTGGAGAGAGAGTGGAGAGAGTGGAGTGAGAGAGAGTGGAGGGAGAGAGTGGAGAGAGAGAGTGGAGAGAGAGTGGAGAGAGAGAGAGTGGAGAGAGAGTTGAGAGAGAGAGAGTGGAGAGAGTGGAGTGAGAGAGAGTGGAGGGAGACAGTGGAGAGAGAGTGGAGAGAGACAGTGGAGAGAGTGGAGTGAGAGAGAGTGGAGAGAGAGAGAGTGGAGGGAGACAGTGGAGAGAGAGTGGAGAGAGAGTGGAGAGAGAGAGTGGAGAGAGTGGGGAGAGAGTGGCGAGAGAGAGAGTGGCGAGGGAGTGTGGAGAGAGAGTGGAGAGAGAGAGAGTGGAGGGAGACAGTGGAGAGAGAGTGGAGAGAGAGAGAGTGGAGAGAGACATTGGAGAGAGAGTAGAGAGAGTGGCGAGAGAGAGAGTGGCGAGGGAGTGTGGAGAGAGAGTGGAGAGAGAGAGAGTGGAGGGAGACAGTGGAGAGAGAGTGGAGAGAGAGAGAGTGGAGAGAGAGTGGAGGGAGACAGTGGAGAGAGAGTGGAGAGAGAGAGTGGAGAGAGTGGGAGAGAGAGACAGTGGAGAGAGAGTGGAGAGAGTGGGGAGAGAGAGAGAAAGAGAGTGGCGAGAGAGAGAGTGGCGAGAGAGAGAGGAGAGAGAGAGTGGAGAGAGAGTGGAGGGAGACAGAGGAGAGAGAGAGAGTGGAGAGAGAGAGAGAGGGGAGAGAGAGAGTAGGGAGAGAGAGAGTGGAGAGAGAGAGAGTGGAGAGAGAGTGGAGGGAGACAGAGGAGAGAGAGTGGAGAGAGAGAGAGGAGAGAGAGAGTAGGGAGAGAGAGAGAGAGGAGAGAGAGAGTGGAGAGAAAGAGTGGAGAGAGAGTGGAGCGAGTGAGAGAGTGGAGAGAGACAGTGGAAAGAGACATTGGAGAGAGAGACAGTGGAGAGAGAGAGAGTGGAGAGAGCTTGGAGAGACAGTGAAGAGAGTGAGCAAGAGAGAGTGGAGAGAGAGAGAGAGGAGAGAGAGAGAGAGAGAGAGCGGCGAGAGAGAGAGTGGCGAGAGAGAGTGGAGAGAGATTGGAGAGAGAGAGAGTGGAGAGAGTGGAGGGAGACAGTGAAGAGAGAGAGTGGAGAGAGTGTGGAGATAGAGTAGAGAGAGAGTGGAGCGAGTGAGAGAGTGGATAGAGACAGTGGAGAGAGACATTGGAAAGAGAGACAGTGGAGAGAGAGAAAGTGGAGAGAGAGTAGAGAGAGGGAGAGTGGAAATAGACAGTGGAGAGAGTGAGCGAGAGAGAGTGGAGAGAGAGAGAGCAGAGAGAGAGAGTGGAGAGAGAGAGTGGAGAGAGAGTGGAGAGAGAGTGGAGGGATACAGTGGAGAGAGAGAGTGGAGAGAGAGAGACAGTGGAGAGAGAGTAGAGAGAGAGAGTGGAGAGAGTGTGGAGATAGAGAGTGGAGAGAGAGTGTGGAGAGAGAGTGGAGAGAGAGAGTAGAGAGAGAGTGGAGAGAAAGAGTGGAGAGAGAGTGGAGCAAGTGAGAGAGTGGAGAGAGAGAGTGGAGAGAGACAGTGGAGAGAGACATTGGAGAGAGAGACAGTGGAGAGAGAGAAAGTGGAGAGAGAGTAGAGAGAGAGAGTGGAGATAGACAGTGGAGAGAGAGAGTGGAGAGAGCATGGAGAGACATTGAAGAGAGTGAGCGAGAGAGAGTGGAGAGAGAGAGAGAGAGGAGAGAGAGAGAGAGAGTGGCGAGAGAGTGTGGAGAGAGAGTGGAGAGAGTGGAGGGAGACAGTGGAGAGAGAGTGGAGAGAGATTGGAGAGAGAGAGATAGTGGAGAGAGAGAGAGTGGAGAGAGAGTGGAGAGAGAGAGTGGAGAGAGATTGGAGAGAGAGAGAGAGTGGAGAGAGAGAGGAGAGAGAGTGGAGAGAGAGAGTGGAGAGAGAGTAGAGAGAGAGAGAAGGGAGAGAGGGTGTAGAGAGAGAGTAAAGAGAGAGTGGAGAGAGTGGAGGGGACCGTGGAGGGAGACAGTGGAGAGAGAGTGGTGAGTGAGAGAAAGAGTGAGAGAGTAGAGAGAGAGAAAGTGGCGAGAGAGACAGTGGAGAGAGACAGTGGAGATGGAGTAGACAGAGTTGAGAGAGAGAATGGAGAGAGCGAGAGAGTGGAGAGAGAGTAGAGACTGACTAACTGACTCAGAGACTGAATACTGACTGACCGAGAGACTGACTGGCTGAGAAACTGACAGAGAGAGAGACTGGCTGACTGAGAGAGTGACTTACTGACTGACAGAGAGAGAGACTGATTGAGAGTGAGACTGACTGACAGAGAGAGACTGACTGACTGACAGAGACTGACTGACTGAGGTAGAGATATACTGACTGACACAGAGAGAGAGACTGACTGACAGAGAGAGAGACTAAGAGAGAGAGGCAGAGATTGGCTGTGAGAGAGACTGACTGACTGGGCGAGAAACTGACTGAGCGAGAGACTGACTGAGAGAGAGAGACTGACAGAGAGAGAGACTGACAGAGAGAGAGAGAAAGAGACTGATTGATGTAGAGAGAGAATGACTGACTGACTGAGAGAGACTGACTGACTGACTGGGAGAGACTGAATGACTGGGAGAGAGAGAGACTGACTGGGAGAGAGAGAGACTGACTGGGAGAGAGAGAGACTGACTAGGAGAGAGAGAGACTAAGAGAGAGAGAGAGACTGAGAGACTAACTGGCTGAGGGAGAGACTGACAGAGGGAGAGACTGACGGAGAGAGAGAGAGAGACTGACAGAGAGAGACTGACTGACAGAGAGAGAGACTGAGAGACAGAGAGAAGGAGAGGGAAAGAGAGAGAGAGACTGGCCGACAGAGAGAGAGACTGACTGACAGAGACAGACAGACTGAGTGAGAGGGAGACTCACAGAGAGAGACTGACTGACAGAGAGCGAGACTGACTGAGAGAGACTGGCTGACTGCAAGAGACAGACAGAGAGAGAGAGAGAGAGACTGTCTGGAAGACTGACTGACAGAGAGAGAGACTGATAGAGAGAGGCTGAGAGAGAGACTGGCAGAGAGACTGACATAGAGGGACTGACAGAGAGAGAGACTGACTAAGAGAGAGACTAAGAGAGAGACTAAGAGAGAGAGACCGACTGACAGAGTGACTGATTGAGAGAGAGAGAGACTGACTGACAGAGAGAGAGAGAGAGAGGGAGACTAGCTGACTGAGAGAGAGAAACTGACTTACTGACTGAAACTGACAGAGAGAGACTGTGAGAGACTGACTGACAGAAAGGGAGAGACTGACTGATAGAGATACTGACTGACTAAGAGAGAATGACGGAAAGAGAGAGATAAAGAGACTAACAGATAGAGAGAGAGAGAGAGAGACTGACAGACAGAGGGACTGCCGGGGAGAAAGACTGACAGAGACAGAGACTGACAGAGAGAGGGACTGACAGATACAATGACAGAGAGAGAGACCGGCTGACTGAGTGTTAGAAATGGGATTCCTGGCTGACTGAGGTTGGCACCAAAGCCAGACAGAAATCACCACTCTACTCAGGGCAAGGGAACTACTCCTTAGAATGACCCCTGCTCACCCTTTTAGGTAGTGTGGCGTGAGCAGACAAGGCTAAACTTCGGGGCGCTAGTTAAGCATTCATGACCTTTCACAGTAAAACACACTGATTCCCCCACAAATGGACACAAGGCTTAGGTTATGTAAACATATATATATATGCAGTGTAGGAAGGTAGATCCCTGACTATGGTTGCCCCCAACTTTTTGCCTGTTGTTTTGCTGGTTTTCTGACTTAGTTGACCTGCGACCCTGCTATTCAGGGCCCCAGGCCTACTGCTCTCTCTGTAAAATGGATTCCATGTACCTTAGGTACATATCTAAATTGGATACTGAGTCACTTTATCAGTCCCTGTACAGTGTACCTTAGGTACCCAGGGCATAGGTGTACCCAGGGCCTACCAGGGGCTGCAGCATGTATTATGCCACCCCTGGCTGGCCATCCAAAACTGACAGAACTGGCTGCACGACAGCTGGGGCAAGGTGGTGTACTCACCCTTTGCTTTAGATATAGTATACCTATATCTAACCCTAAAATGGACACACAGATTCCTATCAGTCACTCCTATGGCAGGCCTTAACAATCCTGAAGGCAGAGTGCTTGGAATCGTGTGAGATGGTGCTCTGGCATGAGCTGAGCCTGTCTGCGGCTTTCGGGATCTATCCCTTAGCCGTTTCCATGATATCGCATACCATATACTCTTAAGTGCATTATAATCCTCGCGGTTATATGCCAACTCTGGTATCGCTTTATCAAAACATGTCGAGTAAGGTGTCATACGAATTGGAATACTAACCCCTCGCCAATTCTGGCGACGGGGTTAGCATTCCACCCTTCTAGAGGGACACGACATGTATGTAACCTATAACCCCGGTTAAAGTCAAACAGAGCCTCAGCTCCACAAAATGGATGCTGCCACCGAGACACAAGTCTGCCCTCCTGCTGCTGGGAGTCCTCCCAGAGCAGGAGATAAGGACAAAGGGTTTCCTGCCAGGGGCGGTGCCAGCACCGTCCCAGACAGGATTTTGTGTATTCTAGGTAGGCAGGGCTTCAGAGGAAGGTGACTGCAAGTGGCACCCCGGTGCTCACTGTGCATAGGCCGGCTGAAACCAGTTCCAGGGGCACTCCAGCCCCTGGCCTGGGGAAAGCCCGCCAAAGGAGAGGGGTGTAACCACCCCCCTCCTGGTCCCACCCATAGGGCAGGACTTAGTCGCGTGCCAGCCCCCTTTTCCCAGATAAAGTGTAGTGTAGCTCCTATCTTCCCAATAGGCTCTGCGCATTGGAATAATACCTACAGCAGTAAAGGCCTAGACCAGACGTTAACTAGGTCTACTACTGTCGATACTAGACTTAAAGTTTTGGGTTTGCCAGCTTAGCTCAGAGTTCGCTAGAAACTTTCTCGAATGTTCAGGAAAGAATTACCTCCCCTGATTAGACAAGAAGGGATTTAGTTTCTGACAACCATAGAACATGACAACTTTGCTCTCCCCTAATCAAGAGTCAATCTCCAGAGTCGTGTGAGCACAAGGCAATTATTTTACTCAGTCAGTACGTGCATTCTTAGTCTCATCAGAATGTAGAGAAAAGGAAGAGACGGGCGTGTTCAATAAAAAGGTGTTATTTATTGATCAGTCTCTTTTCTCATACATGAGAAATGGATCGATATTATTGCAATACTTATGGTTAAGTAAAGTGCATACATTAGAAGCAATAGTATAAAATAATACTGTAAAAACATTGATATGGTTTCTGAGCCATATGATGTTTAAAATGATTAAAATATATTTACATACACATATACATTTGACTAAACGTACTCAACTGGTGTTTCTAAATACGCCTACCCCGTGTACCTGACCTAAGTCTAATGCGTGGGCGGGAATAGAAAGTTACAGTTTAAGTTAAGTTTGTTTTTGCCAAGTGAATAACTAAAAGAATTCTCTGTGAGGGGTTATTCAGTTCTGTACCTGGAAGTTAGGATGAATGAGGAATGGTATCTCTTTCTCTGCTCTCGATATTCCAGGCTGCCTGCGAGGGCTGCCCGAAAGCGCCGGTGCTGGGTCTCTCGGCTTGAGATAGCAGCGCGTCTCTCAGCGCGTCAGGAAGGCGGGGCTGCTGCCAGCGGGGTCTGCTTCTGCTCTCGGCTTCGGCAAGTATGGCTGCTCCGTCTTGTCACCACGCGTGTGTTTGCATAGGGCAAGATCGGTAATATTTATACCTTAAAGGTGCCGAGATTGACGTAAGGATGGACATAGATACGTCAATAAAGATGTAATACGACTTGCTCGTTAGCACATTCTTTACTAAAGTTCTCTGTGAAATCAAAACAATGGCCGCACGGATTATCCAGGTTGTCATAGGTTTGATTTGTTATGAGAACGTCGTATGCCTTATCAGGGGCTGGAGGAATGTCGCTTGTCTAATTAGATCTCAAGCGTTATGACCTAATCAGATAACACGTTCCTGTGCCGTAGTGTGACTGCGTCAGATAACGGTATCTGCATCATGGGGAATTTCTTGCCTCATGGGCTGACTGTTAGTTAACTTGATAGTTAGTTTAACCAGAATAGGGTCAGGAATAGGGGGATCGATTCAGAACCTATAGAAATACACGACAAAAGGTAGGAGCAGGCCCCCTTCCAAATTAGATCATCTTTGGAATCAAGACACCACTTTCTGCGAAAGGACTTCAAGATTTCCTTCTTCAAGATTCTCCCTTGTGGCTAAGGAGTAGTCACCCTGCATCCGCAGGCACCATCTTAAGAACACTGCGGTCTGCTGTAAGTCCTTCCTCCGGAATCCGACTGCCCAGCTCGACAAGACCCGGCTTCCCTGGCACCTCCGACCTCTACTCACCTCTACAGCCAAGCTGAGAACCGTGAGTGCGACGAGACCTCAAGGGACCGACTATTGCCAAGACTGCACGACTTCTTCACAGCAAGCCCGCCAAGTAATCTCCTGGCGAGTGCTTTGGGGTCCGAGAAGCCCCGACCCTGAGCAGCTCCAGCACCGAAGAGCAGCCCCCCAGCATCTCCACGATCGGCGTGGGGCCCTTCTGCTTTTTGCTGCTCACCGCGTTGTTTGGCTACTAGTCCGCTGGCTTGTGGCCTTCTGAACGACACCCGACGACATCACTGCTGCTGGTCTGGTTGCTCCAGACTGGCTCTTGCTCCCTTCCAGAAGAGGAGCACCCCGGACCCTCCTGGTCCACTCAAGACGCCATTTTGAGTCCACCGCGTGGGCTTGAATTAGCCAAGGCTTTGTTGCCCAATCCTGGGTACTTTGACGCCGACAGCTTCACCCATCGTGGGACAGCTCGCCTCTCCATCCTGGTCGCCGACAACGCCTCCTGGTCCGTGAGATCTGCAGAGCCCAGCGTCGCCCACTCACCTAGTCGAGGTGACTACCATCCGGTGCCCTCCTGGTGCCCACTGACTACTGGCTAGTAGTCACGAACTTGGTCCCCTCTGCTTTCAGGTGTCATCTATCTTCAAGATCCAGGCTTGGATCACTTCGAACTCTCTTCACTGGTCGCCTGCCAGCATCTTTCTTCCAGGCTCCTGGTTCGTCAACGAGGATTCCCGACGTCTTTTGAGACATATGCAGCTGCAGCCCCTGGGCTAGGTAACTTCGGCATTTCGGTGCCCCAGCATAGCCTCACTATCCAAGGGTCAGGATCCACTTTCATTTTCTCCCTACCAGGTCGGGTTCGCCCGTGAACACTAACTTTAACTTTACTAGCTATCATAGACTTTGTCCCGCATCCCGCGTGGGACTCTGCACCCGAGTCCCCTGGGCCTCCTAGAAGTAATCTAACGATTCTATAGTCAAGTCCTAGCGATTCCAAAGCCTATTAGTACTGTACTTACCTGCTAGTAATTTTGCATTCCACTTTCAGAGTATATGGTTTTTCGTGCCCCTCGGGCATTTGTGTATACCGTGCTAACTTAAGTATTTTTATAAGAGTTTTGTTGTGTGCTTAGCTCCCTGACTCATAAAGAGTTCAGGGTAGTCTTGTTATAAATAAATACACTGTTTATTTTCATAACAACTTGTGTGGTGTCCTTTCACTGGGTGTTCAAGGGGTAATGTGATGGTAAAACAGCTGGCTTAACACGCCCTCTAGAGTCTTAGCCTTAGACTGCTCGTATCCATGCTACTAGGATAGCTGGTCTATAAGGTTGACTTACAACCAATCATCAATAAGGGTTGTTTGGACTGATATATAGTGATCACTAGAATAGTGAGCACTGCACATCAGGCCAACTTCTCACATTGGTGAGCGGCGGTTCGGATTTGAGCTTGCTGTTGTTTTACCACACATATCCTAAGAATATCTTGTGAAAGATCACATAAGTACTAAAGGTACATATAACTTAGCCTAGAATACTCTGAGTTCTACTGAACCAGCTGTTGTAGCTCCTAGGGCCTAGCACACCCTAAACTACAACTCTAGCAAGGGATCAGTAGGCAAACATATAGTGTAGGTAAGTGCACCACTTACACCTCACTAGAAAAAGCATGTCTACCCAAGGAGAATCTACTGAGACTCCCCTTGTGGATCTTGACCCTCCACAGGTCAAATCAAGATATGCAGCTCTCAGTTTCCAGGAGATGAGACAAGTGTGTACCTCCAGGAAACTGAAACAGGGGTCTAACCCCACCATTCCCTTTCTAATAGGTCTCTTAGAGACATATGATGCGAGAAAGATTTCTCAGCTAGATGGGAATATGCCAGCCTTAGAGGGTACCACTGGGGATCCAGACCTCCACAACACTGTAAATGCAGTTGAGGAGGAGGATCTTGAGGAACTCTCTGAGGGTGAGGCAAACAAGGGTCCTGAGTTAGTCAGCAGACTCACTAGGGCCAACTTAGACCTACTTGGGGAAGGATCTGGGGGACCCCCAGTACTGACCCTGATGAGGCCTAACCTTGGAGTTAGGAGAGATAGATCTCTTTCTAGGGACTCCATTAGATCTCTGCACTCTAATGCCTCTTCTCAGAGGAGAGGGAACTCTCCCCAGAGGAGATTGACTTCCCCTCAGAGAAGAGAGCATGAAGCAAGGATGAGACAAGCTAAACTGAGGATTGAAAGGGAAGAACTTGCCCTGGCCAAAGAGAAGCTTGCCTTTGCTAGAGAGCAGCAGATGAGTGGGTTAGCTCCCACTGGTGGCAGCAATCTCCCAAGAGAAAAAGAGAAGGGTTTAGATACTAAACACCTGACTAAGATAATGCCCCCGTTTAGACAAGGGGATGACATCCAGAAATGGATGGCTGCTTTGGAGAGGGCCTGCACTGTGCAGTGCATTCCCCAGAGTCAGTGGGCAGCTATACTGTGGCTCTCCTTTGATGGTAAAGGTAGAGATAAGCTCCTCACTACAAGAGTGGAGGATGCTAATGATTACCAGGTCCTGAAAAATGCACTGGTTGATGGGTTTGGCTTAACAACTGAGCAGTACAGGTTGCTGTTCAGAGACACCCAGAAAACTCAGTCTCAGGACTGGTCTGACTTTGTTGATTGTGCCACTAAGGCTTTGGAAGGCTGGCTACTGGGTAGTAAGGTTACTGATTTCAAGGGATTGTATAATCTAATTATGAGAGAGCAAGTCTTAAATAATTGTCAGAACCAGTTATTACACCAGCACCTGGTAGACTCTGAGTTGACCTCTCCACAAGAATTGGGTAAGAGGGCAGACAAATGGGTCATAACCAGGATTAGGCCCAAGAACCAAGGTGGTGACCAGAAAAAGGAATCAACCAAGCCTCAAGAGAAGGGTGGGAATAAATCTCCAGATCAAACCACATCAGGGCCCCAAAAATCCTCTGAGGGGGGTGGGTCCCAGAATCCTTCTAATAACCCAAAGAAACCTTATTGTTATCCCTGTAAACAGGTGGGTCATTTGAAAACTGACAGCAGTTGCCCAAAGAATAACAATAAGGAGAACATACCCCCAAGTAACATTCCCAAACCTCCTGTTACTACTAGTAGTAATCCCCCAGGTGGTGGGAGTGCCCCCAAGAATTTGGGTGCATTTACTTTGGGAGTTCCTGGGGACTCTGGCCTAACCAGGTCCCCAAACTTAGATACTCTTGTCTGTGAGACTGGCATGGGGTTTGCCAACTTCACAACTTGTCCCAACACTTTGGGCAAGTACAGACAGGAGCCCCTCATCAATGGTATAAAAGTTGAGGCCTATAGAGATACAGGGGCTAGCATCACTATGGTGACTGAGAGTCTAGTCCCCTCAAGGCAACTTTTACCTGGTGCCACATACCAGGTGACCAATATTGATGGAGTACAGAGAGATCATCCCATGGCAGTGGTCAATCTCAGCTGGGGAGGTGTCACTGGCCACAAGACAGTGGCAGTGTCACCAAACTTGCCTGTAGATTGCCTACTGGGGAATGATTTAGAGCTCTCAGCCTGGGCTGAAGTAGAGCAAGAAACCCATTCTAAAATGGTAAACACCCATGGTAAGGTTAGTGGGGCAGTGATAGCCACAGCCCCAGTCCAAGTCCAAGATGTCCTCCCTGAACAGGTCAGGAGGGTTGTGCCAGTCACAACCCAATCTCAGACAACTCCCTTCCCAGAACAGGTTGTCAAGGCTGTCATGGCAACAGCCCACACCAAAACTGAGCCCCCTCCTGAAAAGGCTGGGAGAGTTGTGATGGCCACAGCTCAAACTCAGACAGATGATAGTGTTGTGAAGCCTGAAACTATGGATCACTCCACTCAGACAGAGAGCATTGAGGAGGAAGAGAAATCTCCCTCCCACCAGACTTTAGGAAAAGATCAGCCTCCTCAGGGAACTGATCCGACCCCTTGTGAAGAAACTGCCACAGAGGTAGTCAGGCCTAGCCTGGCAGAACCCCTGATGTCAGTGGACCCTTCCAAGGTGGGACCCAGTCTGGAGCAGGTAACCTGCCCCTCTCTACCCTGCCTCAGTCAGCCCAGGGCTGTAGAGGTCAGGGAGGCCAGTGTTGGACCCCAAGGGGCCCCCTGTCCAAAAGGATTTCCCAATCAGCAGATTAAGGGCACTGAAGCTAGTAGTCCTAGCCAAGTGAAAATAAAACATACTCCTGAGGGATCCCCCTTAAAATTAGTTAGGGACCTCCCACAGATGGCCACTGTTCGGCACAGCCAAACTTGGGACCTGAGGGCCCCAGACCTGACCTGTCCCTCCAGTAAGCCAAACGAGGGACCCAACCTCCAGCTGTAGGTAGCCAGAGGTTGACCCTGAGAGCCCAAAACAACTCAGTCTTGGAAAGAAAGGCCTCTATGGTGGAAAATGATTGGAGGAAGCTGAGCCCAAAATTAGTGGAGCCTCACTTCAGTACTCCATTTCAGCACCAGCCTTTTACTTTGCCAAAACACACCACAGGTAGAGATTCCCTATGGTGGAGACCCTCAGACACCCTTAAGGTGAGGGATTGCTTAGTGGACCATGAGATAGGGGGTAACCATGCTAGTGCTGGTACTTCCTTATATGGCCACTCAGGCAATATAGGCTTACCTGGCAAGGCCAGCCTTATCTCCTTTCGTTTGGGGGGGGGGGGGGGGGGGTTGTGTAGGAAGGTAGATCCCTGACTATGGTTGCCCCCAACTTTTTGCCTGGTGTTTTGCTGGTTTTCTGACTTAGTTGACCTGCGACCCTGCTATTCAGGGCCCCAGGCCTACTGCTCTCTCTGTAAAATGGATTCCATGTACCTTAGGTACATATCTAAATTGGATACTGAGTCACCTTATCAGTCCCTGTACAGTGTACCTTAGGTACCCAGGGCATAGGTGTACCCAGGGCCTACCAGGGGCTGCAGCATGTATTATGCCACCCCTGGCTGGCCATCCAAAACTGACACAACTGGCTGCACGACAGCTGGGGCAAGGTGGTGTACTCACCCTTTGCTTTAGATATAGTATACCTATATCTAACCCTAAATGGACACACAGATCTCCTATCAGTCACTCCTATGGCAGGCCTTAACAATCCTGAAGGCAGAGTGCTTGGAATCGTGTGAGATGGTGCTCTGGCATGAGCTGAGCCTGTCTGCGGCTTTCGGGATCTATCCCTTAGCCGTTTCCATGATATCGCATACCATATACTCTTAAGTGCCTTATAATCCTCGCGGTTATATGCCAACTCTGGTATCGCTTTATCAAAACATGTCGAGTAAGGTGTCATACGAATTGGAATACTAACCCCTCGCCAATTCTGGCGACGGGGTTAGCATTCCACCCTTCTAGAGGGACACGACATGTATGTAACCTATAACCCCGGTTAAAGTCAAACAGAGCCTCAGCTCCACAAAATGGATGCTGCCACCGAGACACAAGTCTGCCCTCCTGCTGCTGGGAGTCCTCCCAGAGCAGGAGATAAGGACAAAGGGTTTCCTGCCAGGGGCGGTGCCAGCACCGTCCCAGACAGGATTTTGTGTATCCTAGGTAGGCAGGGCTTCAGAGGAAGGTGACTGCAAGTGGCACCCCGGTGCTCACTGTGCATAGGCCGGCTGAAACCAGTTCCAGGGGCACTCCAGCCCCTGGCCTGGGGAAAGCCCGCCAAAGGAGAGGGGTGTAACCACCCCCCTCCTGGTCCCACCCATAGGGCAGGACTTAGTCGCGTGCCAGCCCCCTTTTCCCAGATAAAGGTAGGAGCAGGCCCCCTTCCAAATTAGATCATCTTTGGAATCAAGACACCACTTTCTGCGAAAGGACTTCAAGATTTCCTTCTTCAAGATTCTCCCTTGTGGCTAAGGAGTAGTCACCCTGCATCCGCAGGCACCATCTTAAGAACACTGCGGTCTGCTGTAAGTCCTTCCTCCGGAATCCGACTGCCCAGCTCGACAAGACCCGGCTTCCCTGGCACCTCCGACCTCTACTCACCTCTACAGCCAAGCTGAGAACCGTGAGTGCGACGAGACCTCAAGGGACCGACTATTGCCAAGACTGCACGACTTCTTCACAGCAAGCCCGCCGAGTAATCTCCTGGCGAGTGCTTTGGGGTCCGAGAAGCCCCGACCCTGAGCAGCTCCAGCACCGAAGAGCAGCCCCCAGCATCTCCATGATCGGCGTGGGGCCATTCTGCTTTTTGCTGCTCACCGCGTTGTTTGGCTACTAGCCCGCTGGCTTGTGGCCTTCTGAACGACGCCCGATGACATCACTGCTGCTGGTCTGGTTGCTCCAGACTGGCTCTTGCTCCCTTCCAGAAGAGGAGCACCCCGGACCCTCCTGGTCCACTCAAGACGCCATTTTGAGTCCACCGCGTGGGCTTGAATTAGCCAAGGCTTTGTTGCCCAATCCTGGGTACTTCGACGCCGACAGCTTCATCCATCGTGGGACAGCTCGCCTCTCCATCCTGGTCGCCGACAACGCCTCCTGGTCCGTGAGATCTGCAGAGCCCAGCGTCGCCCACTCACCTAGTCGAGGTGACTACCATCCGGTGCCCTCCTGGTGCCCACTGACTACTGGCTAGTAGTCACGAACTTGGTCCCCTCTGCTTTCAGGTGTCATCTATCTTCAAGATCCAGGCTTGGATCACTTCGAACTCTCTTCACTGGTCGCCTGCCAGCATCTTTCTTGCAGGCTCCTGGTTCGTCAACGAGGATTCCCGACGTCTTTTGAGACATATGCAGCTGCAGCCCCTGGGCTAGGTAACTTCGGCATTTCGGTGCCCCAGCATAGCCTCACTATCCAAGGGTCAGGATCCACTTTCGTTTTCTCCCTACCAGGTCGGGTTCGCCCGTGAACACTAACTTTAACTTTACTAGCTATCATAGACTTTGTCCCGCATCCCGCGTGAGAGTGCACACTCTGCACCCGAGTCCCCTGGGCCTCCTAGAAGTAATCTAACGATTCTATAGTCAAGTCCTAGCGATTCCAAAGCCTATTAGTACTGTACTTACCTGCTAGTAATTTTGCATTCCACTTTCAGAGTATATGGTTTTTCGTGCCCCTCGGGCATTTGTGTATACCGTGCTAACTTAAGTATTTTTATAAGAGTTTTGTTGTGTGCTTAGCTCCCTGACTCATAAAGAGTTCAGGGTAGTCTTGTTATAAATAAATACACTGTTTATTTTCATAACAACTTGTGTGGTGTCCTTTCACTGGGTGTTCAAGGGGTAATGTGATGGTAAAACAGCTGGCTTAACACGCCCTCTAGAGTCTTAGCCTTAGACTGCTCGTATCCATGCTACTAGGATAGCTGGTCTATAAGGTTGACTTACAACCAATCATCAATAAGGGTTGTTTGGACTGATATATAGTGATCACTAGAATAGTGAGCACTGCACATCAGGCCGACTTCTCACATGCAGCAATGACTTATCACAAGACCAACTCAACACAGTATTAGGCCACAAGGTCTAGAAAAAATAGGCAAATGTTCTTTTTGGTCCTTAGTATCTTGCAACAGTTCCAGTTACTCTACCAGAAATGATGATGCCACAGTTCTTTGAGTGGGGGACCACAGGGTGTAAAAAAATAGGCAATATTCTCTTGTAGTCCTTAGTTCACTTTAGGCTGCTTCTTCTTTAGATTTTGGGTATCTAGGCCAGTCTGAGGCCAGCTGGACACTTCGTAGCGCTTCTGTGCACTTTAACAGGGAGAAATCGTTAGCCCCTACCATATACTCACGCTTCTCGCGTGAGTCGCGTACACCGAGGCCCTACCAATACTCACGCATCTAGCGTGAGCATGCGTACGAGGCGTACAGCTTCGCAATGAGGATCGAAGCGTACGGGCTCCAAGGTACCGATATGAAGCGTACCGGTCTTTTCAAAGGGGGGGAAAGCGTACCAGCCAAAAATAATGCGCCCAGTTTAAAATGCGCTCAGATTCAAATGCGCTTCGATAGAGGTACGCGACGTACCGTTTGCTTGGGCATTCTTGAAGGATCCTCTAGGGTATGCGGCGTACAGACTTGGTACGCGGAGTACCGGGCTGGCGGGGAAAGCAGAACGGTGCGGGCCCGAGCCCGTTGTAGAATCATGTGAAGGCGTACCTTTGTTTCTTCTTTAGGGGAAGAGTCGTACACGCGGCTCGACCAGGCGATGTGAGGCGCACTCCTCTACTCTGCACGGTTGAAATGAGCGAAGAAAACATTGCGGGCCCCAAGCCCGGTGAGAGTCAAAGACTCGTTGTGGAGAGAGGGTCGGTGCGCTGGGAACGGGTACGCTTGGCTCAGGGCGGTGCACCCAGTGATCCTCAGTGCACCTAAGGGGAGAGGCAGGTGTACTTCTTTGCGTTCGTAGTCCCTCGTGCAGGGGGACGGCTCGTAGGAGTCTGGTGCACCTGGGGGCACCAGTGTGCTTTCGGACCTTTACTACAGCGGGTGTGCGCGCACAGGCAGGCGCAGTCCACGGCCTCAGTACCGACTGTACTGGGGTCTCCTGTAGAGTGGCTGGCGCGGCCTGTAAAGTCTCAAAGGGGGGGGTGAAGCTGGGCAGCAGGGCACGTTCCTACGTGTGGGCGGCTGTCCCAGCGACGATCACCAGCCTCGGAGGAATACCAGTGGGAGGGGCGAGAGAGCGCTGCAGCGCGCTCCTAATGGCAGGCGGGGCCAGAGGAGCAGGAAGCCTGACCCGGGGGCAGAGAGCGACTCCAACAGAGCGAGGCTCTCACGGGTAAAGGGTAGGCAAGCTCCCGAGTGCCACAGCCCTAGGAGGGGCGATGGGGGGCGCAGACTCAGCTCCAGTAAGAGGCACACACGGCTCAAAGTACAAGGCGAGCGAAGGCACAAGGAACCCACTGGTCCTGGGGTTCCGTTCAGGGGGCAAGCTCAATCAAGCCCTTGGAGAAAGTTTCAGCACAAGTCAGCAAAGTCCTCTTTAGGCCTCTTCCTCTCCTTCCTCAGCAAGGCAGACAGCAGATCTCTCCTTCAGCTTCTTCCTTCTAGTTGGGCAGAGGTTCGTTGTGAGAAACAGGATCTAGTTCCTATACTTCTACTCAGTTTCTTTTGTTCCTTCGGGCCAGGGGGACCTTTGCATAGCCTATTTCAGTTTTGAAGCACTCTGTTGTGCTGTTCCTGGCCTTTGCTTTCATTGTGAGGGGCAGGCACTTCAGACTCTCCGCAGGAGGTGTAGCCAGCATTGTGATGACAGGGGCAGCCAGGAGTACTCTGTTGACAGTCCTCCCTCTTCCTGGGCCAGGTGCCGGCTGAGTCATCAGTCGCTCCCCAGGAGGCGGAGCCAGCATTGTGGTGGCAGTGCACAGCAAAAGGCAGTAAAAAGCAGGCGACTCGCCTTACCAACCATTTTTTGGAGGTGGGACACAAACTAATTGATTTCACCTGGACCGTGTTGGAGCAACCACGGATCCCTCCTCATGTCACAGACATCACTAAACATCTATTTAAATTGGAGCAGAAATGGGTGTATTGTTTGAATACTGATAAAAACGGCCTAAACGAAGACATTCCATGGATGGCGTTATAATATTGCAAGTGAACTGAATTACAGGGCTGACCTCCAGTACAGTGTGTCTCCTTGCACGATCAGTCGGTGGGCCTTCTCCGTTCCTCAGAGTATACATTTGATACAACTCTTTATGGAATGTATCTTATTACTGTCTGTAAATACCCAAATAATTTTGGGCTCACACTGTTTGATGGGCAACTTACTATTATTGTTAACATTCTTCAGAATATCGCCTCATCATTCTTAGAATAGATGATATGAGCACATAGCGAAAATATAATGAGCATGGTTTTACAAATAGTAACATTGCATAAACCATTGATAATCATTTGATTGCCCATCAGCTAGTGATACACTATCATGATGTGGGCGAATGCGGCATATGAAGCTCTAACCCGAACTTCAAACAACCGAACTGACGCTTTACTATGGCATCTAAATAATAGCCAAAAAATGACACAGATGTGCACGGCATAAACTACATTTTCTGACAGTAGGTAACATACTAACTACATTTACCTAACAACTGAATTGACGCTTCACTACAACATCTAAGTAATAGCCAAAAGGTTATATAGACATGCACGGCATAAACTAAATTTTTTTCGATTGAATATGACACACAGGTGTTTACGAACTCGTCATACAGTATTCTATTTACCAAACTACGTTTCCCAAGTAGTCTAGCTGACGCGTGCCGATGACATCCGATAGGTGGCCAATGGACGCACAGTATACTCTTCCGCATTTTTGCACATGCTCGGCGAGTCGTAAAACTGACGAGGGACCCAACGGGTTTGAATACTCTTTAGAAGCGGCGCGAGATGGCACCGCGGCACCTCCCCGAACAGCGCAGATGCCTGTCTGGTGTACCGACGGACAGGTAGGCACAATAAGAGACTTATTAATTTGGCGTTATCATGGAATACAATACAGATCTTCACTCTTCTGAAGAGTCATGTTGACATACAATGAGGTACTGGGTTTTTCAGAACCGGTACTGAGCCGGTAACCCAGCGGTGCCAGGGACAACACCCAAAGACCTCGAGTACTTTCCTGATTCAGACACAGAAACTCAGAGTCTTTTAGATTAAGTCAAAGATCGAATTTATTGGCTGCAACCAAGTAACAGGCGTCCTAGAAGTACAACAACACGGTGTGTATATTCTCAGGAGACTGCTCCATCTTACAAAGCCAGGCTTCTCTTTTTATACAAAATATTAAGCTCCAGGCAAACATTCTTAGATTTACAGTAGACTATTCACATATTTTCACTACAAAGAAAAAGCAGAGTCATGATGACAAGCCCACATTTCAGTTCGTCCAGCCCACAACAAATTACCCGGCAAGGCCCAACATTTTCATGAGATATCGGTGGACCCCCAATAAAAACGGGCACCTCCTCATCATAAAACAAGTAAGAGAGAAAAGAGCAGGGACAGGTGTGAGCAAGATTAGGCAGGGTGTGTGAGTGATGAAAAGGGTTTATGGACTGTTGTGCCTTGATGCTATCTTGTTCGGCCACTGGGAGAGGAACTGACCAAACATGTTTGGCCTGGGGCAATGGTTCCAGCTTGCCCAGGTCACAGAGAAGTCAATTAAGGTGTACGTGTCCTTTGATATCGAATTTGGCTGTAGTTATAAGCCTATGTGAGGGCAACTCACAAAATGGCTGCCGTACACAAAATGGAGGCCAAGGGTTCAGGACGAAAATGACGATTTCAAGGTGAAATCGTCACTCGAATATGACGAAAATGCTTGTACATAGTGTACTAGCCATTCTCGGTCTTGATATAAAAATCGTCATGCTACGACAAAGTTTATTACACGAGTCCAGAATTTAAAGAACCACAAACCCTCCTTTTGCCCTTACATAGGCAATTAACCTATCCTCATGCTAATCTGAGTCCAGGTCTATATTTCTAAAGTCATTGAGATGTTGCTGTAACATCATCCTATTACTTAGTTCGTCTTTTGATACAGGTTTCCTTACACATGATGTAGCACAGAGGCCACATATTGCAGGAGCACACTGCACGCACAGACAGAACAGGAAAAGAATGGCTAAGACCATCCCAATGACCATCAGAATTTTCCATTCCCAGGCGGATATAAGTTCCCAGAACCATCCCATTAACGACCAATCTCCTTTATCCACATGAATAGATTCGGAAATCTTATGTAGTTTGGAGATAGCCTGGTACACTGTTGGAGCGTTATCTGGAATGAAAACACAGCAACTCGATTGGATCAATTTACATACCCCACCTCGGTCTGCAAGGATGACGTCTAACGGGACCCTGTTCTGAAGGGTCATAAGACGATCCGACTGGAGCTCAGCAGTCAAGTTACTAAGGGCACCAGCAGTTTCAATTACGGTGGACTCAACCACCCTTGTCAATTGCCTTATGTTCCTGCTGTTAACCATTGGTCCCCAGAACGGCAGAAAACCCTTTGCGAAGTCCCCAAATTCTTGTCCTGCAGTGTCTTCTTTACTCAAGACACCTCTAACTATCCTTGTGTTGTGGTAATTTGCCGCTGCTGTGTAGGTGGGAGGTAACAGGAACGAAACAAAACATGAGCCCGAAAAGTCAGGGGGCAACCATGTATAGGCTCTATCATGGCAGATGAAATAGGTACCCTTAGCTGCTAAAAACGAAGGGGAAGTCTGAGATGCAAAAACATACGTTTCAGTACAGACACTCTTCCCTAACTGAGCTCTGGGATTCTTGCCAGTACCTTGCAGACACAGGTGACCCTGATGGGGTACAGTCCAAATCGGGGAAGATCTCTTAGCTTGCTGTTTCTCACTCAGAGTAGCTCCATATCCGGTCACGGTCCATCCTATGTATACTAGTGTCTCATCTCTCGGGATAGTCTCGTAGGAAATATCTTCCTTAATAATGTCTACTATACCCTTAACTAGAGCGCTATTTTTAGGATTGTCTGTTACAGAGCGTAGGGGGTAGACTTCATGTGCATATATGAACATTGTTCTGTATGCCCACACAGAACCATTATGGCTGAAAGGCAGGACCAGATAAGGGATACCTTTATCCGTTGTGTGAGGAATAAGACCACACACCCAACAGTTAGTCGTGTTCATTACAAGTTGGTGTTGATGCAAGAGCTGAACAAAGGAGTTATTAATAAACTCTAATCTCCTAGCTGATTTGTGTTCAGGAAGGGGTTGAAAAGAATGTGAGGAAACAGTGGAAGGAGGAGGTATAGGCGATGTAGTGGGTGCAAATGTTACTCGAAAAGAGAATAAAACATATCCTATAAAAAATATCATTACACTGAATAACATGAAAATGCACAATAACAAAAAGCTTTTCTTTGTCATCATTTTACATATTCTGCTTTTAAAGTTCGTTTCCTTGGCAGGTCTCCATCTCGAAAAACTCCATCCTCTATACAATGCTGCCCGCGATGGTTGGTTGTTTCTGCTAAGGAATGCTTCTGTCAGTCTAGGGCAACTCCCTTAGACCAACCAGAACCATCGACCTAACGTCGTCAGCTGCACCCCAAAGACTTTGGGCAATCGCGGCCCTAGCAGCGGAACCCGGATGGCGGTTCGAAAAGCAAAAATAAGCAAGTTTCTCAGATGGGAGAGCTGCACTTTCAAAAATAGCAATGAAAAAGAAAGTTTGTTTTTATTTGTCCATAGTTCTCGACCTCAATTGTATCTTTGCTTTCCAGGTATGGTATGATCTCGGAAAAGGATTTCAGGTTCTGTAGTGTCCAATCAAACTAACGGTGATACAGCTGGTTACAAAATGTTGTCACTCTCCTGTTCAGTAAGTGTTCCTTTTACACGCGCATCACTGAAAGGCAGAAAACGTGGCATAGTTTCAGTCTCTGAGTCGGCGACACCCTCCTGGACCCATCGGTCGTACGGCAGAGGCAAAGGCACCCTCTTACAGTGTACACCGTGGATCCAGTGCTTTCCCTTCTACTCGAACAGCTGATCTCGTAGAAAGAAGGACGAGGTGTGGGCCGGTCCACCTGGGCTGGTCGTTCTTGGTTCGCTGGAAGTTCTTGACCAGCACCCAGGATCCAGGATCGATCTGATGTCCTGGAGCTTCAGAGACCTGAGGCAGAGTGTCATGGACCTGTTGGTGTAAAACACGCAATTTAGCCATCAATTCGTACAAATAGTCAAGCAAAACAGGGTGTTCGATTTCACTGAACTTTGTGGGCCTTGGCACTCCCCATATATTGGCCGGGCGGCCAAAAACAATTTCATATGGACTAAGTCCCACTCGCGAATGCACAGTCATTCTGGTGGATAGGAGTGCTAAGGGTAGAGCATCAGGCCATTTAAGACCAGTGCTCGGTTGAATTTTGGCCAATTTTAACTTCAGCGTGCCATTGTAGCATTCCACTAGTCCAGCTGATTGGGGGTGATTTGCAGCGTGGAACTTTTGCTGAATGCCTAGCCCTTCACATACTTTCTTCATCCCTCGACCCACAAATTCACTCCCATTGTCACTCCAGACAATTCTAGGCATTGCAAATCTGGGGAAGAACTCTTTCACAAGGGCTTTCACTGTGGACAAGGCAGTATTGTCCTTTAGGGGATATGCTTCTACCCATCTTGAGAAGGCGCAAACAACAACGAGTACGTATTTTAAGTTGTTGCACCTCTACATGTGGATGAAATCTAGCTGTGAAACCTCGAACGGATACGTAGGAGGCGCAAAATGACCAGCTGGAGTTGGGGTTCCCCTACCTGGATTGTGTTTCAGACACACCATGCAATTCTTGACCACATTCTCTGCACACTTAGGAATTCCTGCATTTTGCCATACTGGAGCCAACAACTTACAAATCCCTTTCACACTGATGTGAGCCATTCCATGGGCCATTGTAACCACTGCAAGCACGTACGCATCGGGTAACAACCATCTCTGATGTTCTGACAATTCAATCCAGCAACCATTGGCATCCATTTTACCCGTACTTTCTCTACACACACTCAACTCCTTCTCTGTAGCTTCAGCTTGAATAGACTTCACACTCTCTATCGTGTCTTCACACATTCCAACATCACCAACCCATCTTGCAGGGCCTGCAACATACATTCGGCTCATCACATTCCTTGCTGTTTCTTTTGCGATTTCGTCAGCAAATGCATTTCCACGACCAACATCATCAGTCACTTTCTTGTGAGCACTGCATTTTACAATTGCAACTTGCAACGGCAAAGTCAGTGACTCAAGAAGCTCATTCACCAACTGACCATGCTGAATCTTAGCTCCATGCGAAGTCAGGAACCCACGTTCTTTCCACAATCGTCCAAAACTGTGAGCCACTCCAAATGCATACTGACTCTCGGTATAGATAGTCACTTTCATTCCTTTCGACAACACACATGCTCTCGTGAGTGCAATCAATTCTGCTGCTTGAGCTGAATTATGTGGAATACGTGCAGCTTCAACAGTTCTATGCAAAGTTGTGACAGCATATGCTGCAGTCGTATCACCATTCGGAAGCTTGAAGCTTGAAGTATGAACCATCCACCCATAAGGTACCATCACACTTTACAAGAGGAGTGTCCCTAAGATCTATTCTCCCTTTCGTTTCTTCTTCTGTTCTAAGGAAACAATCATGCTGTTCTGAAGCATCTAATTCCTCTACACTCGGCAACAACAAAGCTGGGTTAAGAGTGTTGCATCTTTTTATGTGCACATGACTCGCTAACAATGTCAACTCGTAACCTGACAATCGAGCACTAGTTAAGTGCTGTGTCTTGGTTCTGTTTAACAAAGTGTCCACTTCATGTGGAACCATCACAATTAACGTGTTATTCATCACTAGACCAGCAGACTGTCGAATAGAAAAAGCTGCTGCCGCTGTTGCTCTTAAACAACTCGGCAATGCTTTAGCTACCGGATCCAAAGTCGACGAAAAGTATGCACATGGACGCTGCTTGTCTCCAAACAACTGTGTCAACACTGATAATGCACAACCTTCTTTCGCATGGACATATAATGTAAAGGGCTTACTGTAGTCAGGGGTACCCAACACAGGAGCCGAACATAATGCACTGCGCAATTCAGAAAAACTTATCTGACACTCTTCAGACCATGGAACGGGATTCGGTGTATCTTTACAAGTTAATGCCACCAAAGGTTTGGCCATCAACGAAAAATTTGGTATCCATTGT
Organism: Lissotriton vulgaris; assembly: GCF_964263255.1. Taxonomy (NCBI): domain Eukaryota; kingdom Metazoa; phylum Chordata; class Amphibia; order Caudata; family Salamandridae; genus Lissotriton; species Lissotriton vulgaris. The sequence continues at coordinate 2,499,899 of NC_141696.1, read as the reverse complement.
CTGCAATATGATGTAATGCCCAAGAAAGCACGCACTTCTCTCTGTGTTCTTGGCACACTCAATTTTGCTATTGCCTGAATTCTTTCTGGGGTCAGTTTCCTTCCTTCCTTCGATAAGAGATGACCTAAGTATGTCACTTCTTGTCGACAATATTGCAATTTTGAGAGAGATACTTTGTGATGCAAATCACACAAATGACGCAATAAAGACAACGTGGCTTCTTTACAGACTTCCTCAGTATCTGCAGCAACAAGCAAATCATCAACATACTGAATGAGGGTAGCGCCATCAGGTAAAACAATCGTATCAAGCTGTGTTTTTAGAGCTTGACTATATATTGATGGACTTTCACAGTAGCCCTGGGGAGCGCGTTTAAAGCGGAAGCTTCGACCTCCTAAACTGAAGCCAAAAATATCCCTACTCTCCTCAGCAATCGGGATGCTGAAGAAAACATTCTTCAAGTCAATCACCGAAAACCAGGTGGCAGAAGCCTGAATCATAGTTAATAGGGCAGTAATGTCAGGAACAACTGGAAATTGTGGCACAACTATTTTATTCACCTCTCCAAGATCAATCACAAATCTGTAAACAGGTGGCTGGGAAGGGTCAGTTCGTTTCAAAACAGGCAGAACAGGACTATTGCAAACGTTGCCTCTTGTCTCTTCAATCACATCTTTTTCAATCAAATCATAAATGATCGCTAGTAAAGCTTTTTCACCTTCACTAGAGATTTTGTATTGGGGAATGCGTGGCATTTTAACATTGGCTTTCAAGGTCAAAACATATGGCGGTATTTCCAAAAGACCCACATCATTAGGACCAGTAGCCCAAAGAATATCAGGAAGAAACGACAATTCTGTCGGAAGTTTATCCCTTGACAAATACATTGGAGAAACCACTTTCATACCCAGTGTAAGTTGTACTCCCGAAGGAGAACAGTACCAAGTCGCATACAATCTTTTTAACAGATCTAATCCCAACAAGTTTTCACCACAACCTGTCATCAGAATAAGGGGTGCTTCGAATTCACAAGGACCAACAGAAAGGGACATAGGACTAAAAATCGGGTTCCTAACCGGGGCGCCAGAAAAACCTACAGAAACATTCATTTTGCCAGACAAAGGTGCGCCAGGGAGTTTTGAGTGCATAATAGAACTCTTTGTAGCCCCAGTATCCAACAGAAAAGGTTCCGACACACCTGATGTAATCCCCTTGACGTATGGTCCACTCTGATCTACTGGAACTGAAACAACTCCCTCTCTTTGTCTATGGCTGTCCTAGCAATCATTACCTTCCATATGCTCATCTTCTGCATAGTAATCATCAGCATAGTACTGAGCCGTCCTACCAGACGCGTTATTCTGCTGGTCAAAACTATTCATTGAATTTTGAGGCGGAAGGGAACGAGCGTTCTGGGGGAATTTTCCATGTCCTCTACCTCTAGGTGCTTGTTGAACACCTCGACCTCTTGAGCCAGAAACACCATTTGCGCGCTGTAACAAGATAGGGCAACTATACTTGAAATGACCCTCTTCTTTACAACATGAACACTGATTGGGACCTACAGGGACACGTGGTTGAGTATACTCGACTCTTTGCGAGTTCCTCTGAAACTGTTGAGGCTGCTGATAATTATTCTGATAGTTACTCTGAGCACCACTATTTTGACCACCACATGGCAGATATGCTTGCTGTAACAAAACCTTCGTTTTTAACTCTTTAGTTTTCTTCTCTGCTCTATCTTTCTCATCTTTGTCTCGATTTTCGTAATATTGTGCAGTAGCCAAATATCTGTGCTGAAGAGGAAACTGCCCAAGAACTCTCTGAGTCTTTTAACTTTTTACACAACTCGGGAAGTAAATTGTGCACGAACTTATCGACGAATAACCGTTGACCACCTTCTGTACTCATATCCTGACCACTGTGGTCAACAAACGTCTCTTCAAACCTGGTGAAGAAATCATACACCGTTTCATCTTTCTTCTGCTTACACGCAGACAATTTATCCCAATTCACACGCATCGCGGGCATTATAGTCTTCATGTAATCAATGATCTTACCAGGAAGTTCTGCTACTAAAGGTTCAGGTTTAGCACCACCAACTTTTCGGGCATCTGCAGCAGCAATATTAGCCCATGAGTCACCTAACTCCTGATCATGATCCGCATGGCGAATCTTTCCCCATAAAGGCTGTGGAACAACATTCCCAAACAACATGTCTATGTCAGCTAAATTCATAATGCAAGAACCTGCAGTCTGTGACAATTCCTTGTAATACCCTGTAGGATTCTTACTGGGATCAGGCAATGTCTGCTTAAGGGCCAAAACTTCAGCTCGCTTCCATGGAACATGTACCCATACACGCTGAAAGTGTGGCAGAATAACCGGATTAGCATTTGGGTCACCATCTCTCCAAACTGGGGGAACTTCTCTCATGGGATATTGTCTTCCCTTCTTTTTGACAGAAGAGTCAGACTCAAACAACGAACGAGAAACACCTTCAGTCCTTAACGACAACGTCGCAACTGCTTTCTTAACATCCGAACCCACAATTGCGCCTTTTGCAAACTCAAACCGTACATGGCTCAACTCGGGCGGATTAGAGTCCAAATCATTGTCCTCTAAATCTTCACACAGAAAAGCAAACATTTTCTCAAAAACGTATCTCTGCTTTGATGCTTCCCACTGATGGAAGACATCCATAAAAGATTCTAGATCATATTTCATCGGGTCAGTCACCCATCTATGTGCCAAATGATTCAACGTTTCCTTCTCCCTAGAATCAGGCAGTTGGCTACGCAACTGTGTGCGCTCAGAGATAGGAGCCGGACTTGCGCTCCAAAGAAAGGATATAGAATACTAGTAACAGTACTAGCCACTCTCTGACGAACAGAAGGAGAAGTCGATGAAAAGACAAGCGGGAAAGCAGGGTGAGGCAAGGCAGATGCAGAGGCAGTGTCAGAAGGAATACCAGAAGTGGGAGTCGATATAGTAGTTAAAGTTGTAGGAAGTAAAGGCAGAGCAGATGTCAAAGGCGGTGGCCCATGAGGAGGCTGCACCGGAGGAGCAGGAGCCAACTGGAGAACAGCTGGTGGGTGCTGTGGGGGAGCAGGAGGCAATGCAATCACAGGTTTCGCAGCTAAAGGTTGCGGAGGTGCCGTAGTATTTTGCGCATAAGGGGGTGGCGAACTTAACAAATGCGACATTAGGGGATCTTTTTCAAGTTCTTTTGCTGCATCTTGCTGAAGAGGCGGCAAAACTGGATAGCATTTATCTATTACCATTTTACATTGCCTGTGCAACTGCTCACTCATCTGTTCCTCTTCGTTATCTTTAAACTGCATGGCAGCTTGCATTATCGAAATACCCCTTTCTCTCTTATTTTTCTTCGCTAATTTAATTTCTTTCTGTTTGGCTTCCTTACGCCATAGGCGGAAAGAGTCAAACATCGCCGGCCGGGCTTTGTTCTTGAAAAGTTTAACTTCGAGATTGTCTAAGATTTCCGTGTCAAACTACCATATTGGGGCCATTTTAAAACACCATCTTTTCTGGTGTATTTGATCCATACTTCATTATATGTGATGGGGCCTACTCCATGTTTCACATATAATTCATAGGTTGGAGTTCCAATCGGAGGAACCGGACACGAGTCCTCCAATCGGGAATCCCTATTACTACCACAACAAAACAAACTTCAAAGTCTGCTAAGACCAGGCATCTTTGCTCTCTAGTCTAGCTTCAAATTTCAAAGGATTATCGATTACGATATTCTCGTGAATACACGAGTCCTTCGGCTTTGGTACTTGCAAGTTCCAAATCAAAGATCCCGAAGGGATACCCAAAACTAAGAACCAACTAAGGACTGGGAGACGCTCCCCTTATACTTAACTGAGATATCGATGACGTCACCAGAAGACTCGTCTATCGTTTCGCTCTACCAAACATCAAGGGTCCAAATCAGGGCGATAGCCAGGGCAGCAGTCCTTTGTAGCCGTCGGGAAGCGGGGAACCTCGCAGCAAAGACTTTCGGACCACGTCGACATGCAGGGGTCTATGAAGTGGCGGCCTTCCTCCAGAATTTTCACACAAAGCTCCTCACGAACTTCTGGCTTGGACCGGTACCGTTGGTATCGCCCCACGTTGGGCGCCAGCTGAGGTACTGGGTTTTTCAGAACCGGTACTGAGCCGGTAACCCAGCGGTGCCAGGGACAACACCCAAAGACCTCGAGTACTTTCCTGATTCAGACACAGAAACTCAGAGTCTTTTAGATTAAGTCAAAGATCGAATTTATTGGCTGCAACCAAGTAACAGGCGTCCTAGAAGTACAACAACACGGTGTGTATATTCTCAGGAGACTGCTCAATCTTACAAAGCCAGGCTTCTCTTTTTATACAAAATATTAAGCTCCAGGCAAACATTCTTAGATTTACAGTAGACTATTCACATATTTTCACTACAAAGAAAAAGCAGAGTGATGATGACAAGCCCACATTTCAGTTCGTCCAGCCCACAACAAATTACCCGGCAAGGCCCAACATTTTCATCAGATATCGGTGGACCCCCAATAAAAACGGGCACCTCCTCATCATAAAGCAAGTGAGAGAGAAAAGAGCAGGGACAGGTGTGAGCAAGATTAGGCAGGGTGTGTGTGCGATGAAAAGGGTTTATGGCATGTTGTGCCTTGATGCTATCTTGTTCGGCCACTGGGAGAGGAACTGACCAAACAGGTTTGGCCTGGGGCAATGGTTCCAGCTTGCCCAGGTCACAGAGAAGTCATTAAAGGTGTACGTGTCCTTTGATATCGAATTTGGCTGTAGTTATAAGCCTATGTGAGGGCAACTCACAAAATGGCTGCCGTACACAAAATGAAAGCCAAGGGTTCAGGACGAAAATGAAGATTTCGAGGTGAAATCGTCACTCGAATATGACGAAATTGCTTGTTCATAGTGTACTAGCCATTCTCGGTCTTTTGATATAAAAATCGTCATGCTACGACGAAGTTTATTACACGAGTCCAGAATTTTCAGAACCACAACAATCTCCGAGTTTTTGCCTTCTCTGTTATAAGACACGTTGATATACCATCTCTGAGTAATTGCCTTCTCTGTTAAAAGTATCCTTCTTTGAGAAGCGTTTGCTAAGAAAGGCAATTTTTTTGTAAATGAGTGGAGCTTTTAACTCCTAGGAGAGATACTAATTGCTTAACTAATCAATTTTCACACGCGTGTGTGAGTGCTTCTCCTGCAATATTTTCTAATAACATCTGAGCATGCTCGAGACACACTGACACCATAAGTATTGCTCAGTATGAAATTAGTAGGAGTTTTTAGCCTTACCAACATAAGACTGGATAATAAGAACAGAAGTAACAGTATAGGCAGAATTTGTATTTGACGGTGGTCATGAGAGCATCTCACTATCGACTTTATGGTTTCCTATTAGAGCGGTGCCCCATTTTTCTGAGCTGTAGCCAGGTGAGGAGCGGCGCCTGCCTCTCTCATTCAAGGTGAGTGAGAGGGAATCCCAATAAAATTGGTTTGGGTTAAGTTATGTTTTTCAAACATACTAGGTTGGGTTATAATGCTAAAAATAAAGCTCAGTGTGAGATAACTAACTTCTTTATTAAATCGTTATCTCACTGTCTCTGTTTTATTTTTTATTTTTTCTTGTGTCTTCTCTGCATGGTACCTCTTGTGTGCGGATATCTGTTTCACCCCAAAAGAGAAGTGAGAGGACTGAATCAGCTGACATCTATGATAATTTTTGATTTATTATGCACGCACCCGTTTTGAAGCAGGTGATACCGTTATGATCTATAACTGCAGAAACATGTCGACCTTACCATACATGCAGTAGATATTTGTTATGAACTACTGTTACTTTGTACTTTATGTTTTTAATCTTCGAAGTGGTTTGCTCTCTAATAAAATTGTGTGTGCACCCACTATCCAATTTTAATATTAGCACTTTCACTCAAATTTTTTGTTTAGCACTGCTTCCAGTTACCACTCTTTAGAATACCTATGTCTACAGTGTGGACACACCACCTTGTGAAATGGCCCAAATGATGACAAAAGGGCGCTTCAGAGTGTGTAACTGATGGGTATATAATCACATCAGTCCTAATGTATCTCACTAATTGCACATGAGTACAGGTTGCGGAATAGACACAGATTGAATACAGAGTAAATAATCATTCTAAACCCACAGTTATTTCTTGTTAGTATAGTGCACAGCCCTATTCAGAGTCCAGGGGCACTCCCACCTCCCACCAAGGTGTAATCCTTGCACTCACCACCGGTCATCCCCCAGCCCTGTCACTCACACAACCCAGACAGTCAGATACACATCCTAGCAGAGGCGGGCTGAAATGGTTAGGCAAGCAAATGCTAAATTTCTAAAAGTAGCATTTGCAAACACAGGATATTAAAATAAACTTTACTAAAAGAAGTATTTTATTATTCTGAGTTCAGGCATACTAAACTTATTTTTCTACCGTGTTCCCTGAGTCTGCTGGGATTATAGGGTGTAATAATTCCAGCTGCCCATCTTGGCCTAAGAGAACAGGTAGCCTTACAATAGTGAAAAACGAAATTGGCTGTAATTCACTATTAGGACATGCCACACACATCAGAGCATCTCCTACCTTACACTTACAATGCACCCTGCCCTTGGGCCTACCATAGGGGTGACTCATATGAAGTAAAGGGAAGGTTTAGGGGGTGGCAAGTATGTGCACTCGCCCAGCCAGCATGACAGTACCAGACTGCACACAGGCTCTGCAATGGCAGACCCTAGACACATCGTAAAAGGCTGCTTCTGTGGGTGGCGCAACCAGCGCTGCAGGCCCACTAGCAGTATTGGCATTTACAAGCCCTGGCACTCCTGGTGCACTTTACTGGGGACTGACAGTAAATCCAATGAACCAATCAGGAATATTAATCACAGTTACACTTTACATAGGGAGAGCATATGCAGTTTTAGCACTGGTCAGCAGTGGTAAAGTGCCCAGAGTCATTAAACCCACAAAACAGGTCAGAGAGAATATTGGAGGAAGCCAAAAAGTTCAGGGATGACCCTGCAGAATGGGCCAAGTCCAACACTGAGAGAGAGAGAGAGACTGTGAGAGACTGACTGACAGAAAGGGAGAGACTGACTGACAGAAAGAGAGAGACTGACTGAGAGAGAGACTGACTGACTAAGAGAGACTGACAGAGAGAGAGACTGAGAGAGAGACTGACAGACAGAGGGACTGACAGGGAGAAAGACTGACAGAGAGAGGGACTGACAGATAAAATGACAGAGAGAGAGAGAGCGACTGACTGACTGACAGAGAGAGAGAGAGAGACTGACTGACTGACTGGGAGAGACTGACTGACAGAGAGAGACCGGATGACAGAGAGAACTAGACTGACAGAGAGAGAGACTGACTGACTAAAAGAGAGACTGACTGACTAAGAGAGAGACTGGCAGAGAGAGAGAGAGAGAGAGAGAGAGAGAGAGACTGACTGACTGACTGACAGACTGTTTCAAATAAACTTAAACCATTGTTCCCTATGGGAGCTTGTGTTATGTCCGAGAGCTGGCCGTAACACAGGCTCCTATGGGGAAATGGATTGTATGTGAAAAACCCTGCACCCTCTTGCAGACATCCTCCAGTGCCTTCCACACAGTGCGTGGGTTCACTGGGTGTACCTTAGGTACCCCCTCGGCCATCAACTGTAGGCCATAGAGGGCCAGGGGCCCCCAAATTTATTTCCAACAGCCTTTTCTTGTCGGACAGGCCGACATGGTAAGGCTGTTGGAAATCTGAATTGGAGTCCCGAGGGCAGAAACGCTGTCCATAGGAGTGAATGATGTGGTTCCGACCGACAGAAATCAGCCCAAAAGAGCCCCCATCCACCCTGCATCCCTAACCACCAACTATCCACCAAACTTGCAGTAGAAGAAAAAGGAAAAAGAAAAAAAAGATTAGGCGGAGACCAAGTCAGAGTGAAAGAAAAGACATACTATTTCAGCTTATCACATAACACCTTTACAAACCAGCAGCGCTAAGCAGCACCTAGAATGGAAATAAAGGGGAACCAAAATAAAAAGGATGTAATTATTTTATCATATGTAATTAAGTGTAATTATTTGCTCCCCTCAGTCAAGCCAGAGCCTGTGCAGCACCTTGCTCAGACAATCACATCTGAGACCGCCCATCCTTAATAAATTTGAAAGAAGCAGGGTCACGCAGGACAGCTTGTCCACTGTGGCCTTCGAAGAGGCGATAAATTGTTGCTGCTTCCATCTCCAGTCTATTGTGAATCTACATTGATCTGAGCATGTGACAATGGACAGGTTGTCAATTAAGACCGGGAATGTTGGTCAGGCTGTAAGAGAAACAGCCTGTAATAAAAGGAAGTTCCCAATATACATTATCATAGACCGGGGCTGTGTCACATTGGTGTTGGAGGCATTGCGATTGACGGGAAGCTGATAAGCACGTTGTATTTGCAAGTCACAATCACAGTCACTCAAATCTGAAAAAAAGCCAGAGTCACGTACAGTTACTTCTGACTGAGGTATGTGGAAAGTCTGAAGAAAATCTCCCTTGTGGCCAAGGAGTGACCACCCTGTGAATACAGGCACCACCCAGCGATCTACGACTTGCTTTGCCGCCGCCTCCCGCCGGAGCAGGAGCCCAGAGCCTGACAAGAACCAGACTCCAAGAAATCCCGGAGCCCGATCCACAGTCCCTGCAAAGCTGAGAGCCGTGGAGGCAACGAGAGATGTCAGACCGGCCGTCTTGGAAAGTCCACGAGAAGCTAACAGTGCAGCAACCCAGGCCTCCTCGAAGCTGTGCATTGGGGTTTGGGAAGCCCCAGCCCCGAGCAGCATTTGCACCAAAGATCAGCCCCGCATCCTCCACGAGTTCTGCGTGGGGCCCTTTTTCATTTTGCCACTCGATGTGTCATCCGGGTTACTGGTCCGTTGGCTAGTGATCATCTTGGTGACCCATCTTTGAATTTCCACCACTGGTCCGGCTGCTCCAGACTGGCCCTTGCTTCTGTGAAAGGAAGCAGCCCCTCAGACCTTGCTGGTCTGAGTAAGAAGCTGACATCGTTTCCTGCTTGGTTTGTGATTGCCAAGGCTTGTTTGCTCCAATCCTGAAGCCGTCTGCACCGACAGCTAGAGCCTTCATGGGACAGCTTGTGCCTGACTCCTGGTCATCGTCGACATCTTCGTGTCCACGTGGCTGAAGAGACAATCTTCTAATCCTCACTTGTTTGCAACGCGACATCGCCTGGTTCCTTCCTGGTTCCACCCCGGTCACTGGCTAGTGATTTGAACACTGTCCCCTCTGCTTACAGGTCTTCACCAACTCCGATCCACCCTTGGATCCACCGGACCTCTCCTCGTCTGCAGCATCTTCATCTCCTGGCTCCATTGAACATCACAAAGAAACCCGACAAACTTTGGCACCACTACACCCGCTTCCTGTGGGTGAGGTAATGCTGGCACTCTGGTGCTTCCATGTAGGTTGACACTCCTAGTGTCCTAGTTTTAAGTGACTAAGTTCTAGACCATCCAGAAGACTTCCATTCTTTAATTCTTTATATTTTACGCACCCATTGTTTCCAATGAGTGCATGCGTGTGACTTTGAACATTGCAACCAGATCCCGTGGGCCTCCTAGTTCTTAACTACTGTCATCACAGCGTAGCCCCAGCGATTCCCAAGGCCCTAAGCCTTACAACTGTTTGATTCGTGGTTCTTATACCACTTATTTAATATATGGTTTAGCGGACCACCTGGCCTATCCATAACTGTGCAACTTTTGTATATTTAATCAAGTATCTTGTTTAACGTGTGTGCTTCTGTGCTCATAAAGAGTTCAGGGGATTCTATAGAAATAAAATACATATATATTTTCAATATATATCCTGTGTGGTGTCGTTTCACTTGGTGTTAAAGGGGTTGCATATGGTAAAACAGCTGGCTTCACATGCCAAAAGAGTTTAGCATAAGACTGCTCTGTCCATGCTACGATTATGATAGCTGGTCTATAAGGTTGACTTACAACCAATCACCATAAGGTTTGTTTGGACTGATACAAGGTGGTCACTAGAACTAGTGAACATCATATATCAGGTTAACTTCTCATAGGGAGTTCTCATACTGGCAGATGCAGAATGAAATGGACATATTTATAAATATATTAAGACATATTTTAACCTGGAGACCCTCTGCCGTGGTGTGAATGCTCAACTTACAACTTTAGCAGTTATTGCAGCCAGTAGTATATTTTCACGGGGTGTGATGCACACAGAGATCTTTTTGTCTGCAGTCCCTGTGGGATGAGGTGTTTAATCAGAAAATAAAATAGTATATTGAGAAATAGACCAACATCACATATTGGGTACTTTTCAGGTGTTCATATTTTGAAGTGCTGACATAAGATAAGGGATACACGGCACAAGTGTGAATTTGCCAGGATGGGGTGAGTAATCCCTCTTTAGATATGTAATTAGATTACAAAAGCACTCCTCGTTGTCAATGTTTAACTCGTAATGGTGGCTTCGGGGTAAGTATTCATTGATCTCCACTAGGTCTCACCCTATAGAGGTGCTTTCCTAGCTCCGCTTTGCTGCTAAACTTCTGACCCAAAATAGCAGATTTGAGGTCAAGGGCTTATTGCTCTTCACCGCAGGTGGGTTCTGTTTTCATACAATCACCCCGACCTCGGGATTGTTATGGAATTACTTTGAAATGTTGTTTTGTACGGAATTTAATATTTTTCCACCAAAGTTCCTGTCACGGATATTGTTTCTCATTCCTGTCTTGATGCTTGTACACGTCACTTGAGACGCTGATATTTGGAGATAAACACAGTATTTGTCTTTTTAATGCGCATGCCTGCCCGAGCTACACGTAGGCATCTCTGAGGCTGTCAGTGAAGTTTGTTTGTCCACAGTTGAGACAGACACGTCTCCACCGCGGTCATACTGTGGTCGGCCTTCTTTTAAATTCAGCTTTCCGCCATAATGTTGGCGGTAAGAACTCCTCCTCACAACAGAGAATGCTCATTGCCAACATTTAAATCGGGCCTAAGTCTTTGTGAGTCTGACTCGGATAATTCAATTTCTAAGTTTGTGATTCATTCAGCAAAGGACGGACTTATCTCCAGAGACAAAAGGTTCAGATTATAAAGAAAGATCTGATCAGTTTTGAGAATCAACAAATTCTCTCTTAAAATGTTACCCATGATAGTGGGCTTGTTGCCTCCATCTATTGAGGTCCTTGTCCCTGCCCCTCTTCACTCCCATCTGTTCAGCGCTTCAAGGCGCTACATTTGAGACAGACCCTCTCGTTCTCAGCTTTAATTTCCCTATCGAAGATGCGCACAAGGTTTTTTCTACCGAGTGGAGGCGTGTAATGGAAGACCTATTATTGGCCCGGCTCCTGATATCACGGTACACTTAAATACAAGCGAGTGAGGCCGGGAGGCTCGAGGGGGAAAGGTCGTAACGGGAGGAAGGTGTTCTTGAGAAGAGACTCGACGCAAATGACCCCGTCGGAGCTTTCAGCAGGTTCATTCGACACAAAAATAATATCCCTCCTCCTTGTGCAGTGACCATCAGATTGTAAGTGAGACCCTGGCTCATGGGCCCCTGTGACACCTCCAGGAAGTGCGGGTGCAAACTGTTCCCCACCTGCTGCTGAGATCCAAGTGCGAGGTAAATGCAGTGAGCAACCCAATATACCCTTGGGGCCTTGGGTGAAAGTAATGAATGGGTAAGAATTGCCTCCAAGGGAGTTTATTCAGTAGAAATTTAGATATTATTTTAAAAATCTTATTCAGAAGGACAATTGAATGGTCCCAGACGAGTTTAGTTCAAAACAACTATATTTGATCAATTCAATTGTATATCAATACAAAAATACATTTGACATAGCTAGATAACACAATAACAAACAAGAAGAAAACAAGACAAAATGGTGTATATGCAAAGTGTTGAGTTTTATCAAATCATGAATTGCAAGGGATTTAAAATACAAATATATATATATACAGGTAAACAGGAAGAAATAGGTAGATTTCAATTGGCTGCTCTGTAAAACCTGGACACGCCTATCCAATATATGAGTGTTACTACTTCTTTATAGGATAAGGGTGATGGTCAACGTTTCGGTCTCCTATGAACATATCTTTGAGACCATCTTCAGGACTGATCAAAATAATATTTGTAAAGCCCTAATGTAAAATGAAACAGAAATATTTACAATTACAATTGAGTCCAATCAAAGAAATTCATTGAACATAATACACCTAGAAATAACATAACATACATGACATTAAACAAAACAATACCTTATGAGACAAAAATACTAGCTAGTCATATTATAAAACTTATATAGTAAACTCAATTATGAAAAAATCCAATATCGATGACCTGGTAATTTCATTATACCATAAATTGAAGGTCAAGGTAATTGTAATTCCTACATTCCAAAATGAGCACTGTTGCGAGATAAACCCAGTTTATGATCCTTCTAGATTTGTATGGTAAACTCAATTGTGACAAAGTTCAATATCAATTGATCTGATAATTTCATTGTGTCATTAATTGAGGGTCAAGACAACTGAAATATCAAAGTTCCGAAATAGACACAGTTTGTGATTCTTATAGGCATTATATCTTTTTCATGCTGATTATCCTAAACACAACTTTTTAAACAATGCAATAATATATCATTCATGAAAAATCATTCATGAAGAGAGGTTGTTAAGTAGATTTGTACCTTGATATATTAACCACACGGGTTACAAGGGGAGGAGGATGTATGAAGAAGCGGATTCTGGCACAAGTTTTCAGAATAAAAAATTCAGGCAAGGTCTATGTTAGTGACCGAATATAAATGTGATCATCATTTAAAAAAGGGGAATGAGATCGCATTTTATCATACCTTAATTCCCGTTCTTAGTCACGTAGAATAAGGAGACATGAGCGACGATGCAGAGCTAGATGAAAACATTACGAAGGAGGATTTTATTAAATACCAAAATTCACTAGATGGATAAATGGCAAATCTTCAATACCCATAAACTGGTCAAAATTAATGTTCGTATGAGTCGCGTTAGAACCACGGGACTACGCCCGAAATTTATCATTAATGTGTCTGTTCCAATCTAGGATACTTAATATGTACTTCCAAACCAGAGTCAACCTATGCAGCCTTGTTATGAATCTCTATCAATTTAAGATGACAAACTGTATAAAATTTAGTGACTTTGCCTCTCAAAGATGGCGCCTGTAACTTTTCCCCAGTTGACTTTGCCTCTCAAAGATGGCGCCCGTAACTTTTCCCCAGTCCTCTTTCGATCTCCAAACATAACAAATATAAGCGTGCATTGACACTCGGCTCTGTTGGTCTTCATTTTGTGATTTGGCTTCACTGAACGACTACGGCTCCTCTTCAGGTAACCAATTTTGCACTGCTTTGAGCAGGTATTCAACCTTGCTCTTTACCTCGTTTTTTCTTTGTAAACATTTAGTTATGATCCTTTTCTTCTTCTTACAGATTCATAGAAGAAGTTCTTCACATTTACTGTCACCTAATCTGTTCACCCTTAAGGTAAATTTACTGTGCTTCTCTTTTACTACTTAGCTGAGCCGTAACTATTAATTGTTTTCAACATCTGATATATTATCATTCCTTATATTCTCCAGATTAGAAGACCTGATAGCACATTTGCTATTCATTATTCGGTCTACACCAAGATATCATAACCTGGTGGACATTTAGATCACGATAAAGCCTTGATCTTTTGAAAGGTAATAGACTTGTTTAGATCCCTCTATGCAATCGTTTGATATAACTTTCATATTCTAAACAACCATATATCTATTTCCTTCTTAGATTCTTTGATCTTTAATTCTCCTTTCGACATTCAAGTCACAAACAATTATAACCAAGGTATGACAGAGTACCTATTTTTTAAGATTTGCCATTTATCCATCTAGTGAATTTTGGTATTTAATAAAATCCCCCTTCGTAATGTTTTCGTCTAGCTCTGCACCGTCGCTCATGCCTCCTTATTCTACGTGACTAAGAACGGGAATTAAGGTATGATAAAATGCTATCTCTTTCCCCTTTTATAAATGATGATCCAATTTATATTCGGTCACTAACATAGACCGTGCCTGAATTTTTTTTCAGAAAACTTGTGCCAGAATCCGCTTCTTCATACATCCTCCTCCCCTTGTAACCCGTGTGGTTAATAAATCAAGGTACAAATCTACTTAAGAACCTCTCTTCATGAATGATTTTGCATGAAATATATATTATTGCAATGTTTAAAAAGTTGTGTTTAGGATAATCAGCATGAAAAAGATATAATGCCTATAAGAATCACAAACTGTGTCTATTTCGGAACTTTGATATTTCAGTTGTCTTGACCCTCAATTAATGACACAATGACATTATCAGATCAATTGATATTGAACTTTGTCACAATCGAGTTTACCATACAAATCTAGAAGGATCATAAACTGGGTTTATCTCGCAACAGTGCTCATTTTGGAATGTAGGAATTACAATTACCTTGACCTTCAATTTATGATATAATGAAATTACCAGGTCATCGATATTGGATTTTTTCATAATTGAGTTTACTATATAAGTTTTATAATGTGACTAGCTAGTATTTTTGTCTCATAAGGTATTGTTTTGTTTAATGTCATGTATGTTATGGTATTTCTAGGTGTATTATGTTCAATGAATTTCTTTGATTGGACTCAATTGTAATTGTAAATATTTCTGTTTCATTTTACATTAGGGCTTTACAAATATTATTTTGATCAGTCCTGAAGATGGTCTCAAAGATATGTTCATAGGAGACCGAAACGTTGACCATCACCCTTATCCTATAAAGAAGTAGTAACACTCATATATTGGATAGGCGTGTCCAGGTTTTACAGAGCAGCCAATTGAAATCTACCTATTTCTTCCTGTTTACCTGTATATATATATATTTGTATTTTAAATCCCTTGCAATTCATGATTTGATAAAACTCAACACTTTGCATATACACCATTATGTCTTGTTTTCTTCTTGTTTGTTATTGTGTTATCTAGCTATGTCAAATGTACTTTTTTATTGATATACAATTGAATTGATCATATATAGTTGTTTTGAACTAAACTCGTCTGGGACCATTCAATTGTCCTTCTGAATAAGATTTTTAAAATAATATCTAAATTTCTACTGAATAAACTCCCTTGGAGGCAATTCTTACCCATTCATTACTTTCACCCAAGCCCCCAAGGGCTCACTGCATTTACCTCATTCTTGCGCACACGCTGGTCTGTTGTGAGCCGCTTAACTAAGTGGTTGTTCGTTGTTCTTTTTCACATTTATGTCTGAAGCAGAAACTTTAGTATACTCAGATGAGTATATTCTAAAGGTAGCTGCAGGTCCCTTATTACTGGGTAACAAGGGTCCAGTAACTCAACTTCCATGCAAATCCGACCTAAATCAGTTAGAACGATTGAAGAAAAAACTCGGTCGGACTGAACTTCACGCTAAATTCCTTACCGATTGTTTGAGTTCTAATATTATTCCAGCAGGCCTCCAAATACGGAATATTCCGATCATCTTTATAGATGATGAGGAATTCAAAATAGGGTTTAGCTTCTCGGCTAACCGCTGTTCGAGAACTTGGATGGTTCTCAGTATTGAGACAGCTCTAAGACAAATTAAAATCCTTACCAAAGAAATAGAATCCCTTGAAAATAAGATCCTAGGTGACAGTACGATTACTAACAGCAAATTTCTCCTTGATAAAGTTAAGCAAACAGTAAAGGAATTTGAGGAATTTAACTCACATAAAAAAACTGAAAAATTACAAAACGACATTAGGCGATTCAACAAAGAACGGACTTATCCTTATTTAAGAAAATATTTTATACCACCCAGGGAACTAATGAGCAACACCCTAAAAGAACCACTTTCTCAGATACTGGCTCTGAATCAGGAAGTGAAAAATCTTTTGTGTAGGAGAGTAGGGTCTGCTATCCTATGGTCACCCCAAATTTTTGCTTTTTGCTTCACTGGTTTTCGACTACTGAGGCTGTGGGCCTGCTGATCAGACCCCCAGCCTGCTGTTCTCTCACTAAATTAATGATACATGTGCTATAGGCACATAACCCAATTGGAAATGGACTCCTTGTCAGCCCCTGTATAATGCACTATAGGTGCCCAGGGCATAGGAGCCACCAAGGCCTACCAGGGGCTGCAGCATATCTTTTGCCACCCCTGGCTGGTTCTTAAATTGACACAACTGGCTGATCACTCAGCTGGGGTAAGGTGGTGTAATCACCCCTTGCTTAGATATAGTATACCTATATCTAAACCTATATCTGGACACATATTAACCTGTGAGCCACTCCTATGGAAGGCCTCATCAATCCTGGAGGCAGAGTGCGTGGTTTCATGTGAGATGGAGCTCTAGCATGAGCTGAGCCTGTCTGCAGCCGTCGGGAACAACTCCCTAAGCTGTTTCAGGGTAACGCCATACCATATACTCTTAAGTGCCTTATAATCCTCGCGGTTATATAGCATCTTTGGTTTGGCTTTATCAAAACATGTCGTGTAAGGTGTCATACGATTTGGAATACTATCCCCTCGCCAGTTCTGGCGACGGGGATAGCATTCCACCCCTCTAGAGGGGTAAGACATGTTACTTTACTTAAATGCGGTTAATTTCAAAAAGGGCCTTAGATCCACAATATGGATGCCTCTGCCACAGACACGGGTCTGGACCCCTGCAGCTGACCGAAACTCAGCCAAATGGGGCCTGGACAAAGGGTTTCCTGTCGCAGGGGGGTTTTACCACCCTCCAGACAGGAGATAGTGGATTGTAGCAGGGAGGTCTGAAAGAAACCAGACACTGCTTGGGGCGCACAAGGCTGCCCCTTGCATAATCCGGCCAAACCGGTTCTGGGGCACTCCAGCCCTCGTGCCAGGGCGGCCTGGATCAAAGGAAAGGGGTGTAACCACCCCCTTCCTGGGTCCCACCCATAGGAGGGGACCTAGCAGGTAATCACGCCCCCCAGATTCGAATAAGAGTGGGAGCAGTGCCAATGCACTTTAGATTTCCTGAACGAAACATAAGAAACGAAACTCTGGACCCTTGGACCTCCTACTCAACGTGGAAGCCCGAAGAATCTCCCTTGTGGTCAAGGAGTGACCACCCTGTGCAAACAGGCACCATCCAGCCCTCGATGTCTACTTTGTTGCAGTTCCCGCCGGAACTCGAGCGACAGAAGCTTGCCTGCCTTCCTACAGCCCGATCCACAGTCCCTGCAGAGCTGAGACCCGTGGAGGTGACCGGAAGCGTGGGGCACGCCATCTTGAATTGACCACGAGACGCTGACCGTGCAGCCCACGAGTGACCCTCGAAGCTGTACACCGGGGTTTGAGAAGCCCCCACCCTGAGCCACTCTTGTAACGAAGTTCAGCCCTCCACACTCGACGAGTGCTGCGTGGGGCCCTTCTGCTCCATTTGGCTCAACGCGTTGGCCCGGTCACTTGCCAGCCGGCTAGTGGTCCCTGTGCCGACGAAACTACAAAAACGACTTGTGAATCTGGTTGCTCCAGATCCACACCAGCTCCCCTGAAAAGGAGCCCCCACTCTGACCTTCCTGGTTTGAGTGAGAAGCAATCTCCCGATTCCGCGTGGATTGCTTTTGCCAAGTGTTGTTTGCTCCAATCTTGAAGCCGACAGCGCCGACGGCGAGAGCCTGCGTGAGATAGATCGTGACCCGCTCCTGGACATCGCAGATGCCCCAGAGCCCACGTGATAGTGGAGAGAAGCTCCTCGACGACCACCTGATTGCGCCCAACATTGCCTGGTTCCATCCTGGTTCCACCCTGGTCACTGCTGAGTGACCCAGACTCTGTCCCCTCTGCTTTCAGGTACTTTTCGACTTGAGTCCACCCTTGGACTCCACCGGACACTTCTATTTCACCCCGCCTGCAGCCCTTTCAGCTTCAAGCACCAAGAGCCTGCGTGACGAAACCCGACTCAATTTTGACCCTATGCACCCGCTTCCTGTGGGTGAGGTAACTTTGCTCCGCCGGTGTTCCCACACTGGTGCACATCTCTAGGGTCTGTGTCTTAAGTTTTGTTCCTCTAGGTTCAGCGGAAGTGTCCTTAAACTTTAACTTTACAACTTTTACGCACCATTGGTTAACATTGGTGCATGCGTGCGCTTTCCGCACTGCACCCGAATCCCGTGGGCCGTTCCCGACTTCAGCATTGCTTGTCCTGACTGCTCCCAGCGATTCCCTAGGCCCTAGGCCTAACCACTGTTCGATTGGTATCTCTTATACCACTTGTTTAGTATATGGTTTGAGTGGCCCCCGCCCTCATCCATAATCGTGCAACTTTATATGTTTAAACAGTGCTTTTGATTTAACGCTTGTGCCCCTTTATTCATAAAGAATACTGGGGATTGTTTTTAGTAATAAACACATATATTTTTTTAATATATACTTGTGTGGTGTCCTTTCATTTGATATTACAGGATTGTATGTGGTAAAACAGCTCGCTTAACACGACCTCTTAAGTTAAGCCTTTAGGCTGCTTAGTCCATGCTACCCCTAGGATAGCTTGTCTAATAAGGTTGACTTACAACCAGACACCATAAGGGATTGTTTGGTCTGATAATCGGTGGTTCCAGAATTGGAAACATCACCTATCAGGCCAACTTCTCACATTTTGATACTAATTATCATCGTTACGACCAACAAGCATCTACTTCTAACTGGGTTTTTTTAGCCCAGGATCCGAGGTCGTCCAGACCACCGAGGAGACCACAACAATCCAAACGAGGATGGTATCGCAACCAATATACCCCAGGGTTCCACCAGACACGGAATCAATATTACGAGTGGTAGATGTTGACCAAACTATACCAATCTTTAATCTATCTACTCATATTCTTTCTGAACAAGAGATATCTGTCCTATCATATGGTTTAAGCTTTGTTCCAACTTATAAAAATTATCTTTTTAATACCAAACTGGAACTGTATCGTTTTTTTCGGACAGTTCGCCTAAAAAGTTTCTTTGCTTCAAATACATGTGACCCTAAGACTGGCATAACAGGGCTAAGAAATCCATCCACCTTTTACCCTACTAATGCCATGATAAGAAAAGAGATTGTGACTTTTGAGAATGCAACACTGATTGAAATTGAAAACCTTTTCAATAAACCACTAAAATATAAATCCAGCCTACAAAAGCCCCAACAACAGGCTCTACAAAATCTCCAAAATTTGTCAAGTGCATTACTTAAACCGGCTGATAAAGGAGGTGTTAGAAAGGTGGTCCCTGGGGAGGCAGAAGGTGTCTGGCTGACCACCCCGAGACCCACCTCTCCGTATGGAGTTGGCCGAGCGCCGTCGAGAGGCCTCCTGGGTGAGGCTCCTCTCCTAGAATCATAACAGCAGAGCAATCACGCCACTACAAAGGGACACCACACAAGAGGATGACTTCTTAGAATCTTTATCAGCAATAACGATTGGTTCTCTCGGCAATATGTACAAACGGATGGAGGGATCCTTACAGTCTCGGTAACTGAGGGTTAGGGGTAGTGGGACAGTCTTAGGACCAGCAAGGTCGGGCCGCGGCAGCGCCAGCAGGCTCCAGAGGTGGTTTCAGCGAGGTCAGGTCGCGGCAGCGTCAGCAGGCTCCGAAGATGGTTTCAGCGAGGTTGGGCCGCGGCAGCGCCAGCATGCCTCGAAGATGGTTTCAGTGAGGTCGGGCCGCGGCAGCGCCAGCAGGCTTCGAAGATGGTTTCAGCGAGGTTGGGCCGCGGCAGCGCCAGCAGACTCTGAAGATGGTTTCAGCGAGATTGGGCCGCGGCAGCACCAGCAGGCTTCAAAGAGGGTTTCAGGGTTCAAAGTAGCGAGTCTTCTCGGGGTCAGCCGCGACAGCGTCAGCAGGGCTCTCGACTCCAGGATACAACTGCCAACCCAGTCCAGAGCTGCCCCGGATATATGTCTGGAGTCCTTTGATGTCCGGACCCTCGCGCCTGGAGGTCAGAGGGGCCGGGATGAGAGGGTCCAGACACCCAGCAGGGGGGTGGAGCCAGCGCCCAGGGAGTCCGGTGGGTGATCAAAACCAGTCGACCAGGGACGGCTGGAGGGTCATCGAAACTCCCCTCGTCCTTCATCCGTCAAGTGGCCGTTTTACCACCTGGTCGGATCTTGGTGCCTCGATGTCGGGGCTTCGCTAGGGTTGTGGCAGCGGACGGGCTGAGGCCACGTGGTCAGGACTTGGAGGGTCCAAGATGGAGTCGGGGCCTGAGATGGCGGCCTGGGAGGGCCTGGACCAGCAGAGTGGGGGGAACAGGGGTCGCCGGGTTCCTGAGGGGGAGAGCCGGGGGTCGCCAGGAGTGGTGGCTCTCATTGAAGGTTGGAGCGGTAGCTTCGTCGGGGAGGACAGGGGTCGCTGCTGTCTCGGGCCTACCATGCGGGGAGGCGCGGGACCACGCCACGAGGCCGGGTCCAACAGGAGGTGGAATAGTTTTGTGGGAAAGAGCCAAATATGAAGAGGAAATATATAAACAACTGGCAGTCCCTACTCACTATAAAAAGTTGACAGCTAATCCCTCCCCTCGCCTATTAAAAGAAATAGAAATGTTGAGTAAACAAGGCATGGAAGGTGGCTGGATTAATGAGAAAGAGGCCTCATTTTTGGTCAATACAACTGCCACCATTCCTGTGATATATCTACTGCCAAAGGTCCATAAGGACCCTGTTAATCCACCAGGTCGCCCAATTGTTTCCGGGTGCAACTCAATACTCAAACCCCTTGCACAATATGCAGATTTTTTTATCAGACCCTTTGCGGTGGAAAACCCAAGGTACATAAGAGACACCATGTCAGTCATTAATGCTGTTGAGAACCTAGCCTTTAACCCCTTTAGTGATATCTTGGTTTCTATTGACATAGAAAGCTTGTACACTAATATTCCCCAACTTGAAGAGCTAACTATTCTCAATGACCTTGTGGAATTAAGACCAAGACCACATTCAGTGCCCACCTCATTTATTTTGGAATGTGTAGGAATATCCCTATGTGAAAAAACAATTCTATTCCAAAATACTTACTTTCAACAACTGAAGGGGGTAGCAATGGGTGCAATTTTTGCACCGGACATTGCGAATATTTATGTATCTGCCTTTGAAAATGAACACATCTGGTCTGTATCGAATCCATTTGGTAAACACATTTACAAATGGATCCGTTACATTGACGATGTTTTTATGATTTGGCATGGAACCACATTAGAACTCGATATATTCCATCAGTGGTTGAATACCAGAAACACCAATTTGAAATTCACTCTCGAACAAAGTTCAAAAGAAATGCCTTTTTTAGACATAACAATCAAAATTAATGAGAAGAATTGTCTATACACCACCCTCTTTATCAATAAAACTGCTAGAAACACACTTTTAAGTTACAGTAGTCACCATCCTCAATCCTTAAAAGATGGCCTGCCTTTTGGCCAATTTCTCCGCTTGCGGAGAAACTGTACATTTAAACAGGATTATTTCTGCGAAGCGAATAAGTTGAAATCCAAATTACAATCACGGGGTTATCCATCATGACTGCTTCGTAAGTCCATGAAAAGGGCCTGGTACTTGAATTACTTAATTAATTAGGCAATATCGATCTGACTAATTAAATAAATATTTGTCACTAGTTATATAAATTAAAATTCAATACCCATAAACTGGTCAAAATTAATGTTCGTATAAGTCGCGTTAGAACCACGGGACTACGCCCGATATTTATCATTAATGTGTCTGTTCCAATCTAGGAGACTTAATATGTACTTCCAAACCAGAGTCAACCTATGCAGCCTTGTTATGAATCTCTATCAATTTAAGATGACAAACTGTATAAAATTTAGGGACTTTGCCTCTCAAAGATGGCGCCCGTAACTTTTCCCCAGTTGACTTTGCCTCTCAAAGATGGCGCCCATAACTTTTCCCCAGTCCTCTTTCGATCTCCAAACATAACAAATATAAGCGTGCATTGACACTCGGCTCTGTTGGTCTTCATTTTGTGATTTGGCTTCACTGAACGACTACGGCTCCTCTTCAGGTAACCAATTTTGCACTGCTTTGAGCAGGTATTCAACCTTGCTCTTTACCTGGTTTTTTCTTTGTAAACATTTAGTTATGATCCTTTTCTTCTTCTTACAGATTCATAGAAGAAGTTCTTCACATTTACTGTGACCTAATCTGTTCACCCTTAAGGTAAATATACTGTGCTTCTCTTTTACTACTTAGCTGAGCCGTAAATATTAATTGTTTTCAACATCTGATATATTATCATTCCTTATATTCTCCAGATTAGAAGACCTGATAGCACATTTGCTATTCATTATTCGGTCTACACCAAGATATCATAACCTGGTGGACATTTAGATCACGATAAAGCCTTGATCTTTTGAAAGGTAATATACTTGTTTAGATCCCTCTATGCAATCGTTTGATATAACTTTCATATTCTAAACAACCATATATCTATTTCCTTCTTAGATTCTTTGATGTTTAATTCTCCTTTCGACATTCAAGTCACAAACAATTATAACCAAGGTATGACAGAGTACCTATTTTTGAAGATTTGCCATTTATCCATCTAGTGAATTTTGGTATTTAATAAAATCCCCCTTCGTAATGTTTTCGTCTAGCTCTGCACCGTCGCTCATGTCTCCTTATTCTACGTGACTAAGAACGAGAATTAAGGTATGATAAAATGCTATCTCTTTCCCCTTTTATAAATGATGATCCAATTTATATTCGGTCACTAACATAGACCGTGCCTGAATTTTTTTTCAGAAAACTTGTGCCAGAATCCGCTTCTTCATACATCCTCCTCCCCTTGTAACCCGTGTGGTTAATAAATCAAGGTATAAATCTACTTAAGAACCTCTCTTCATAAATGATTTTGCATGAATGATATATTATTGCAATGTTTAAAAAGTTGTGTTTAGGATAATCAGCTTGAAAAAGATATAATGCCTATAAGAATCACAAACTGTGTCTATTTCGGAACTTTGATATTTCAATTGTCTTGACGCTCAATTAATGACACAATGACATTATCAGATCAATTGATATTGAACTTTGTCACAATCGAGTTTACCATACAAATCTAGAAGGATCATAAACTGGGTTTATCTCGCAACAGTGCTCATTTTGGAATGTAGGAATTACAATTACCTTGACCTTCAATTTATGGTATAATGAAATTACCAGGTCATCGATATTGGATTTTTTCATAATTGAGTTTACTATATAAGTTTTATAATATGACTAGCTAGTATTTTTGTCTCATAAGGTATTGTTTTGTTTAATGTCATGTATGTTATGTTATTTCTAGGTGTATTATGTTCAATGAATTTCTTTGATTGGACTCAATTGTAATTGTAAATATTTCTGTTTCATTTTACATTAGGGCTTTACAAATATTATTTTGATCAGTCCTGAAGATGGTCTCAAAGATATGTTCATAGGAGACCGAAACGTCGACCATCACCCTTATCCTATAAAGAAGTAGTAACACTCATATATTGGATAGGCGTGTCCAGGTTTTACAGAGCAGCCAATTGTAATCTACCTATTTCTTCCTGTTTACCTGTATATATATATATTTGTATTTTAAATCCCTTGCAATTCATGATTTGATAAAACTCAACACTTTGCATATACACCATTTTGTCTTGTTTTCTTCTTGTTTGTTATTGTGTTATCTAGCTATGTCAAATGTATTTTTTTATTGATATACAATTGAATTGATCATATATAGTTGTTTTGAACTAAACTCGTCTGGGACCATTCAATTGTCCTTCTGAGTAAGATTTTTAAAATAATATCTAAATTTCTACTGAATAAACTCCCTTGGAGATCCAAGTGCAGAATTCAGAACAGACACCGTGTGAGGTAGCTCAGTTGGTTAATGCACGTGTCCGAGTCATTTGGGTAACCTGCAGCCATTCATTTCAACGCTGTGTGTTTTCAGAGGCCATGATGCCATCCGAAGGGCCCCAAAGGCAGAGGAGTATGAACACAGAATTATTCCCAGCGCTTCCCCCGATGGCTGGGTGCTCTTGCGCACATCTGTCCCTCCTACGGGCTCTGCGATGCTCCGCTACAGAACAGAAGCATCAGCTCCTCAGCAGCAGTGGCGGCAGACAGAAGGTTGTAGTGTTCAGGGGGGCCGCCTGCAGACGTAGGACAGCTGTGCGACAGGGTGCTGAGAGAGACTGCGGATGCAGTGTTGGCAGGGGGACAGTGGTGGCGCTGTGCTGCGGATGCAGGGGGGCAGTGGCTCACATGGAGGGGGCATTGCTGGCTGCCCAGTGAACGGTAGCATGAACTAGTAGCGCCTCTGTAGGACATCTTGCTCTCCATGGAAGAGGTGTGGCGCAGCGGCCAGGGTGCCTGACTCCAGACTACGGAGTTCACGGTTCGATCCCCGGCGCCGGCAGCAGGTTAGCCCAGCACCATATGACTCTGGGCAATAGCTCGCCTAATCTTCCCGAGGGCCCCCAGTGCCGAGACACCTCTTCGGAGGTAGCTGGCGCTTTACAAATACTGGTATTTCATTTCATTTAATTTCCCTTGAGCTGTGAAATGGCGCAGGATGTGACCGCGGACAGATATGGTGCTCAATTGGTGAAAGTTTGCACCCTATCCCATCCCCACCTTATAATGGTGAGTACTAAAATATCGGGAACAAATATTGTTGGCACTTATATCACTGTATAAAATATCCTCTACGGACAGACTCCTCACTATGAATAGACTCCTTCCTATCAACCGCCTCCTTCTACGGACAGACCCCTTTCTAGTTGAGACTCCTCTCTATGGACAGACTCATCTCTATTGACAGACACCTGTCTATGGACGAAGCACTCTCTATGGAAAGACTGAGGACTCTGTCCATAGAGAGCAGTCTGTCCTTAGGGATGGGTCTGTCCATAGTGAAGGGTCTCTCTGTAGAGAGGAGTTTGTCCATAAACAGGGGTCTGTCCATTGAGATGAGCCGGTCCAAAGAGAGGAGTCTCTTCATAATTATGAGTCTGTTCGTAGAGAGGAGATTCTCCATAGAAAATATCTGTCTGCCGGGAGGAGTCAGTCGATAGGAAAGAGTCTTCTGTAGAGAGGAGTCTGTCTATAGAGAGGGGTCTGACCGTAGGAAGGGGTTTGTCTGTAGGGAGGAGTCTGTCAATAAAGAGGGTCTGCCTGTACGTAGGAGGTACGGACAGACTCTGCTCTAATTAAGGACTCCTTTATAGGGACAGACTCCTCCCTACGGTCAGACACATTTCTTTGGATAGACTCTGCTCTATGGACAGACTTCTTTTTATAAACACACTCCCATCTAAGAACAGACCCCTCTCTACGGACAGACTCCTCTCTATGGACAGACCCCTCTCTATGGACAGACCCCTCTCTATGGACAGACTCCTCTCTGTGGACAGAATCCTCCCCATGGACAGACTCCGCACTACAAGCAGACTCCTTCCTATTGACAGACTCCTCTCCATGGGAAGACCCCTCTCAATGGACAGACTCCGCTCTATCGACAAACTCCGCTCTATCGACAGACTCCGCTCTATCGACAGACTCCGCTCTATCGACAGACTCCGCTCTATCGACAGACTCCGCTCTATCGACAGACTCCGCTCTATCGACAGACTCCGCTCTATCGACAGAATCCTCTCTATCGACAGACTCCTCTCTATGGACAGACTCCTCTCTATGGACAGACTCCTCTCTATGGACAGACTCCTCTCTATGGACAGACTCCGCACTATGGACAGACTCCGCACTATGGACAGACTCCGCACTATGGACAGACTTCGCACTATGGACAGACTCCGCACTATGGACAGACTCCGCACTATGGACAGACTCCTTTTTATAAACACACTCTCACCTAAGAACAAACGCTCCTCGATGGACAGACTCCCCTCTACAAACAATCACATCTCTACAGACAGACTTCTCTCTATGGACAGACTCCTCTCTATGGACAGACTTCTTTCTATGGACAGATTTCTCTCTATGGACAGACCCCTTTCTTTGGACCACCTCCCTATTGACAAACCCCTCTCTATGGACAGACCCCTCTCTATGGACAGATTCATTTTATAAACACACTCCCATCTAAGAACAGACGCTTCTCGATGGACAGACTCCACTCTACAAACAATCACATCTTTACGGACAGACTTCTCTCTATGGACAGACTTCTCTCTATGGACAAACTTCTCTCTATAGACAGACTCCGCTCTATCAACAGACTCCGCTCTATCGCCAGACTCCGTTTTTTAGACAGACTCCGCTCTTTCGACAGAATCCGCACTATGGACAGAATCCGCTCTATGGACAGACTCCGCTCTATGGACAGACTCCGCTATATGGACCGACTCCGCTATATGGACCGACTCCGCTATATGGACCGACTCCGCTATATGGACCGACTCCGCTATATGGACCGACTCCGCTATATGGACCGACTCCGCTATATGGACCGACTCCGCTCAATGGACAGACTACGCTCTATGGACAGACTCCGCACTATGGACTGACTCCACTCTACAAACAATCACATCTCTACGGACAGACTTCTCTCTATGGACAGACTTCTCTCTGTGGACAGACTTCTCTCTGTGGACAGACTTCTCTCTATTGACAGACTCTGCTCTATCGACAGACTCTGCTCTATCGACAGACTCCGCTCTATCGACAGACTCCGCTCTATCGACAGACTCCGCTCTATCGACAGATTCCGCTCTATCGACAGACTCCGCTCTTTCGACAGACTCCGCTCTTTCGACAGACTCCGCTCTTTCGACAGACTCCGCTCTTTCGACAGACTCCGCACTATGGACAGACTCCGCACTATGGACAGACTCCGCACTATGGACAGACTCCGCACTATGGACAGACTCCGCACTATGGACAGACTCCGCTCTATGGACAGACTCCGATCTTTCAACAGACTCCGCTCTTTCAACAGACTCCGCTCTTTCAACAGACTCTATGGACAGACTCCGCACTATGGACAGACTCCGCACTATGGACAGACTCCGCACTATGTGTGCAAGGTCTGAGTTTTCTCAGTTGCAAGCGGAAAGGGGGATTTAAAGGGAGCGTAGTTCTAATACAATGCACCCATATAATCTCTATTATGCGGCACGTGCTTGCTCTCCCGATGTTTAACCATGTTTGCCACATGGGGACTCAATTTTGAAGCCTATTATAATTTGTAATTCATTTAAACCTGACACAGCCGTGTCAAATTTCACGATAAGCATTGCCTCTCTTTGTGATCATTTTAACTCCAGATCGCCTCCTCGAGGAGTCCGTTCGATCTTTGAAATTATTGTTCAGCGGAGCTCTCTTTCTGTGTGTGATTTTTTTATTCCAGTGGTTGACCAGTGGCACAGTTTCAACATTTCTCCTTATGTTGTGTAATCCTCTGACCTGCTTCTTGGTTCGTTTTCCCAATATACAACATCCCACACGGGCATGTAATTCCATAAACTACGTATTTTGTTTTGCAATTTGTTAATGCCTCGTGTTTCCAATAAACTCCATTATGTGCCACTTTATAGCATCAAGACTGGTGGGAATATTAGTAAGACGAGGAGGTGGGCCACATCCGTTTGGACTCATACTGCTGAAATTACCTCCGGCATTCTCTCGATCCCTAAAATTCTTATCCTGTTGATGGGGGCCTCGAGAATGTGATCTAATCGTTGTCCTTCCTGGAAATGCTGCTGACAGACTCTTTGCTGCCTCCTGTGGTTGTGAGGAAGGAAATGGGTTCCTCCCCATAAAACAATTCCGAGGACCATCTCTGAGCATTACTGTAAAGCATCCATCGCCGGGGCCTCTGTATCCACCTGGCTCCCTAAGGGGAAAATACATCCTCAGCTTTGTGCTCTTTTTTCTAATTCGATTTATTGTCCCACGCTTCTTTGTACATCTCCGCCCTGATGAAGGTGTAGCCCCGTCTGGGGCAGCACACCGAAACGCGCGTTGTTTGCCTCGGGGCAACTGGACTGATTTCATCTCCCCCTGCCGGATGAATTGTTTCCATCTTGTCATCCAAACCATCTTGTGGCTGCCAAGTACCTTTTGGATATTTTGTATGCCTGCCGTATGACTTATGTTGAATTGTGGAATATATGATGGTATGATTGTGCATTATGAATGTGGTGTGTGGGACTATATTTATTCACTTATGTTCTTTTTTTAAATTATCGTGTGGTCTGATATTCATCATGTTTGTCTATGAATTGAGGAAAATGTTTTCTCTATAATAAAATTACTATATACTTGGGGGCAGATTTATGTTGGACTTGCGCCACTTTTGCGTCACGCAACGGTGGCGTAAACGTGGTGCATCCCTGTGACCCATTTGCAACGTGACGCATCTAGGCAGATGCGTCACGTTGTAAAGCCCAGCGCCACATGTGGGCGTTTCGGCACAGGGTGGGCGTTCCGGGACAGGTGCGCCTCACAAATGTGGCTGAGTGAAATCTACAAGATTTCACTCATTCACTTTTAGGCCAATGCTGCGTCAAAATCCTGGACAGATAGGGCACCCCCGAGCCCTGCTGGAGCTGGGTTGCGCTTGCGACGCAACTCCAGCAATGAGCCACCTTTACAGCACAGATGCGTCACCCATCTGTGCCGTTTTTGCACCATGGTGCGCCGCATTGTAAATGCGGCGCACCATGGGTGGCGGAGCTGCGGCGCACAATAACTGGCGCATCCCTGGGGATGCGGCAGTTATTGTAAATCTGCCCCTTGTATTTTTTTATGTAATTAATTGATTTATCCTTTGTTTGCTCCGGTGTGTAAGAATTAGTAAAAAGGACCCCTTAGCTGGGCCTTGTCTGAAATTACTTGGCAGGTACTCCTTTGCTTTTGGTAGCTCTGCTGTCTAAGCTCACCATGAACCTCAGCAGCTCTGCTGTCTAAGCACAGCTGAACCTCAGCAGCTCTGCTGTCGAAGCACACCGTGAATCTCAGCAGCTCTGCTGTCTAAGTACACCGTGAAACTCAGCAGCTCTGATGTCTAAGCACACCATGAACCTCAGCAGCTCTGCTGTCTAAGCACAGAGTGAACCTCAGCAGCTCTGCTATCTAAGCACACCATGAACCTCAGCAGCTCTGCTGTCGAAGCACACCGTGAATCTCAGCAGCTCTGCTGTCTAAGCACACCATGAACCTCAGCAGCACTGTTGTCCAAGCACACCATGAACCTCAGCAGCTCTGCTGTCTAAGCACACCATGAACCTCAGCAGCTCTGCTGTCTAAGCACAGCTGAACCTCAGCAGCTCTGCTGTCTAAGCAAACACCATGAACCTCAGCAGCTCTGCTGTCTAAGCACAATGAGAACCTCAGCCGTTCTGCTGACTAAGCACACCATGAACCTCAGCAGCTCTGCTGTCTAAGCACACTGCGAACCTCAGCAGCTCTGCTGTCTAAGCACACCGTGAACCTCAGCATCTCTGTTGTCTAAGCACACCGTGAACCTCAGCAGCTCTGCTGTCTAAGCACAATGAGAACCTCAGCCGTTCTGCTGACTAAGCATACCGTGAATCTCAGCAGCTCTGCTGTCTAAGCACAGAGTGAACCTCAGCAGCTCTGCTGTCTAAGCACATCATGAACCTCAGCATCTCTGCTCTCTAAGCACACAATGAACCTCAGCAGCTCTGCTGTCTAAGCACATTGTGAACCTCAGCAGCTCTGCTGTCTAAGCACATTGCGAACCTCAGCAGCTCTGCTGTCTAAGCACACCATGAACCTCAGCAGCTCTACTGTCTAAGCACAGAGTGAACCACAGCAGCTCTGCTGTCTAAGCACACCATGAACCTCAGCAGCTCTGCTGCCTAAGCACACCATGAACCTCAGCAGCGCTGCTGTCTAAGCACACTATGAACCTCAGCAGCTCTGCTGTCTTAGCACACCGTGAACCTCAGCAGCTCTGCTGTCTTAGCACACCGTGAACCTCAGCAGCTCTGCTGTCTAAGCACAGAGTGAACCACAGCTGGCCCTTTCATCTCACAGATGATCCTCTCGGCTGCCTGCTCTACCTTTCATCTTACAGCTGCCCCTCTCCACAGCCTGATCTACCTTTTATCTTACAGTTGCCCCTCTCTGCAGCCTGTTCTACCTTTCATCTTACAGTTGCCCCTCTCTGCAGCCTGCTCTACCTTTCAGCTTACGTTTCTTTTTTGTGCAGCCAACTCTAACCTACATTCATGTTACAGCTGCCCCTCTTCGCAGCCTGCTCTACCTTTCATCTTACAGCTGCCCCTCTCCGCAGCTTGCTCTACCTTTTATCTTATACCTGCCCCTCTCCGCAACCTGCTCTACCTTTCATTTTACAGCCGCCCCTCTCCGCAGCCTGCTCTACCTTTTATCTTACAGCTGCATTCTCCATAGCCTGTTGTACCTTTCATCTTACAGCTGCCTTCTTTTAAGCCTGCTCGACCTTTCATCTTACAGTTGCCTTCTCTGTAGCCTGCTCTACCTTTCACCTTACAGTTGCCCCTCTCTGCAGCCCACTCTACCTTTCATCTTACAGCTGCCCTCTGTGCAGCCCGCTCTACCTTTCATCTTACAGCTGCCCCTCTCTGCAAGCTGCACTACCTTTCATCTTACAACTGCCTTCCTTGTAGCCTGCTCTACCTTTCATTTTACAGCTGCCGCTCTCTGCAGCCCGCTCTACCTTTCATTTTACAGCTGCCCCTCTCAGCAGCCTGCTCTAGCTTTCATCTTACAGCTGACCCTCTCTGCAGCCTGCTCTAGCTTTCATCTTACAGCTGGCCCTCTCGACATCCAGCACTACCTTTCATCTTACTGCTGCCTTCTTTTCTAGCCTGCTCGACCTTTCATCTTACAGTTGCCCCTCTCTGCAGCCTGCTCTGCCTTTCATCTTACAGCTGCCCTTTTCTGCAGCCTGCTCTACTTTTCATCTTACAGCTGCCTTCTCTGCAGCCTGCTCTACTTTTCATCTGACAGCTGCCCTTCTCTGCAGCCTGCTCTACTTTTCATCTGACAGCTGCCCCTCTCTGCAGCCTGCTCTACCTTTCATCTTACAGCTGCCCCTCTCAGCAGTCTGCTCCTCCTTTCATTTTACAGCTGCCCCTCTCTGCAGCCTGCTCTGCCTTTCATCTTACATCTGCCTTTGTAGCTTGCTCTTCCTTTCATATTACAGCTCTCTCCTGCAGAGAATGAAGAGGTCCTCGGAGCCCCCAATGTCTCACTGACATTCCTCGGCCTCGTATCCAGCAGGCGGTCTGTTAACAGCAGGGACACTGGTGGGGTCGGCGCCCTCAGTGGAAGGAACAGACCTGCCCTCTAGTTAAGGTCTATTCCATTTTATCCCAAATACCTGAGAAACCGGCTTTAAAAAGTGCCCCTCTGCACCATGACAGGGGATTCTTTCATGACCATGGATTGGGGCTCGGGTACCCCCACTTCACAAACCTGACTTAATTCGCAAATGTTATTAATCGGTGCATTTATCACAACATTAACAGAAAAGAGTCAATCATGTAAACATTTAAATACATTTTTAAAATATATGTGTGAGCCCCACCTACGATGTATATTATTGAAATCAATGACGTGATAAGAACTGCTCAGCTCTGAACCTCAGTGTCTGTAGTTCGCAGTTTGGATGTTTGAGGCCTTCACACAACTTCCTCACTCCAGCGTCTCCCAGATACTCATTCCAGCTCAGGTTGAGCTCTGTGAGAGATGTGTTTGTTTTCAGGACAGAGGCGAGAGGAGTAAAGCAGAGCACAGACAGGGGCGTCACAGCTTCAGTTTTATCTTCATTTCCTTTGCGTCCTTGACTTACTCTCTCTAGTGACACATCCCTCGTTACACATCCGACCACGCCCTGTTTATAAAGGAACCTCATGGGGGGGGTTCTCAGACTAGCAGAGGCGGAGCTAAATGGACATAAATATATTCATATATGTTTTATGCTGGACACGCTGCTGTGGTATAAATGGTAAAGTCACAACTTTAGCAGTTGTTGCAGTGACCTGCCTATTAATACTCTGCTTGTTATGTAGCATAGACAGGCTTCACACTGTGAACCTCAGCAGCGCTGCTGTCTAGGCACACAGGGAACCACAGCTGCCCCTTTCTGCAGCCTGCTCCGCCTTTCATCTCACAGATGAACCTCTTTGTAGTGTGCTCTACCTTTCATCTTACAGCTGCCCCTCACTTCAGCCCACTCTACCTTTCATCCTACAGTTGCCCCACTGTGCAGCCTGTTCTGCCTTTTATCTTATGGCTGCAATCTCTGCAGCCTGCTCTACCTTTCATCTTACATCTGCCCCTCTCTGCAGCCTGCTCTACCTTTCATCTTACAGTTGCCCTTCTCTGCAGCCTGCTCTACCTTTCATCTTACAGTTGCCCCTCGCTGCAGCCTGCGCTGCATTTCATCTTACAGCTGCCCCTCACTTCAGCCCACTCTACCGTTCATCTTACAGCTGTCTTCTCTGTGGCCTGCTCTTCCTTTGATCTTACATTTGCCCCTCTCTGTAGCCTGCTCTACCTTTCATCTTACAGTTGCCCCACTGTGCAGCCTGCTCTGCCTTTTATCTTACAGCTGCCCTTCTTTGTAGCCTGCTCTACCTTTCATCTTCCAGCTGCCCCTCTCTGCAGCCTACTCTACCTTTCATCTTACAGCTCCCTCCTGCAGAATGTGAAGAGGGCCTCTGAGCCCCCCCAGAGAATGAAGAGGGCCTCAGAGCCCCCCATGTCTCACTGACATTCCTCTGCCTCGTATCCAGCAGCCGGTTTGGTAACAGCAGGGAGACTGGTGGGGTCGGCGCCCTCACTGTGAGGAACAGACCTGCCCTCTGGTTAAGGCCTCTTCCATTTGAGCCCAAATACTAGAGAAACTGCCTTTGAAAAGTGCCCCTCTGCACCATGACAGGGGCTTCTTTCTTGACCATGGATTGGGGCTCGGGTACCCCCACTTCACAAACCTGACTTAATTCACAAATGTTATTAATGGGAACCTTTATCACGACATTAACAGAAAAGAGTCAATCATGTAAACATTTAAATACATTTTTAAAATATATATGCGAGCGCCTCCTACGATGTATATTTAGAAATCAATGACGTGATAAGACCTGCTCAGCTCTGTACCTCAGCTTCTGTAGTTTGCAGTTTGGGTGTTTTAGGCCTTCACACAACTTCTTCACTCCAACGTCTCGCAGATCTTTATTGCGGCTCAGCTCGAGCTCTGTGAGAGATGAGTTTGTTTCCAGGGCAGAGGCGAGGTCTCTGCAGCATGAACCGGTGAGGGAGCACTCCTCCAACCTGCAGGAGAGAAGAGACACGGAGAGGAGTAAAGCAGAGCACAGACAGGGGCGTCACAACTTCAGTTTTATCTTCATTTCCTTCCCGTCCTTGACTTACTCCCCTCTAGAGACACATCCCCACCTTACACATCCAACCACGCCCTGTTTATATAGGAACCTCATGAGGGGAGTTCTCAGACTGGCAGAGGCGGATATAAATGGACATAAATATATTAATATATGTTTTATGCTGGACACGCTGCTGTGGTGTAAATTGTCAACTCACAACTTTGGTAGTTCTTGCAGCGACCTGCCTATTAATACACTGGTTGCTATATGTGCATAGAAGGGATTATGGTCAGAGGTCTTCAACCATTGTTCTGTTAAAACGTCATTCAAGTTTTGCTCCTCCCACCATAGCAGACAGCAGGACAATCACAACTCTGTGCACATTGTTCACATCTGCCTAAAAATAGCTCCTCCAACTTCAGTGACAAAGCCGAGTTAAAGTGTGTTATTTGTAGAGGCCCATTTGGAAGCTGATTTCTTTTCCATCTTCTTTATAAAGTTTCTAAGTGTTTAAGTAACATTGCAGCTGATTTATATTCAATGCTCGGTTAGATAAACGTGTATTCTCATCTCCTTCATTGTCTTGACCGGGTTTTTTGTCCCATTTTATGAGTGACGGTGACTTTAGCCTACTATCATCTTAGTATAGTGGTTAGGACTGGAGAATAGGCCTATTTACAAGGCGAACCCCTTGATTTATACATAATTCGGAATTCTTATCCTTATTTTTAGGACCCATAAGCTTAGAATAGGGGATAGTCCCGTCAATGCAGGTATTATGTTGTCTTTTTAGATAGTTATTATGGAGTTATTCCTCTTTTCTGCTTAGTTTGGGCCCTGTAGGCCCGAAACGGGAGAGACTCCATCTTTCTTTTCTGCCTCGGCTGCTCGAGGTGCTTGTAGGTGAGAGGTATTATTTAGCTTTAAGCTGTTTTTCTGCTTGGAGAGAACCGGCTCAGGCTGGCCCTTATCGAAAGAATGTATTTTTCTCTATGTTGAAGACGCAACACCAGGCTGGCCAGCTGGGAGCGCGTCCTTGGCACGGAGTGGTACAGGAATTTGGTGGGCGGCAGGTTACTGGCTGGAAATTTCCATGCTGAAAGAGGGTTCTATATTAGCGAAAGTACAGAGAGGAGAGGTAGCCATTTTCTATTATCCTGTCAGCTAGTCGCAAGCATCTTACAATCTGGAGCGGACAATCGCCATTTTGAAGTCTGGATATATCGAAAGCTGACGATCTCTCAGACCGATTGATGATAGAGAGAGAGAGAGATGAGGAATAACATCGATAGCCGAGAGTGAAACAGACAGTACCAATAACAGGAGAGAGAGGTTCCGGTGACCTGGAAGAGAGCAGAGAGGAGACAGAGCATAGCGGTGCAGACGTGTATCCGTGACTGCAAGGGTGATCCCAGAGATGGTCCAGGGCACAGACAAGCAGGGAACCGAGATGACGACTGAGTCCAGACCCCGTACTCATAAGGTGAAGTCTGCCCTTTCTCAGTAGTGTGCACATATCTATTCTAATTCTTTTATTTGCTTTTTAGGTTATATGTTTATCAATGTTATTGTTAGTGTGTAATAAAAGGGACCCCAGGTTTATAATGAACCAATGTGTATGAGTTATTGTATCTGCTAGAATTAACCTTTTCTTCTAGCTGGATGCTACTTTGTGGACGGAGGCCTATCCCGTCCGGGTAAGTGGTGTGCAGACAAATAGGAAGGGGGGAGAGTTTGGGTTGTTTAACAATTCTTATACACCATGATTTTGGCCATCTTTGTGTGGGAGGATTGGATCACCGATCTACTGCATACAGAATTCCAAACATATATAAGCCCCATTGTAGATACGTGTAGCGATATTTCCCATATAGAGAGAAGATGCATAGGAAGTGATCGCCGATATGTTGCGGCGTTATGTGGCCAACGCCGGATTGTGTTGGTCGTGTGAGGTACCGGGGGGATACGGTACGTGTTTGTGCGTGATACGCTGGGGGGATACAGCGTTTATACCCGACGGAAGACTGCGGCTTGCGTGAGCACCAACCAGGGTTGGTGTGTAATGGTAATCTCATAAGAACTGCCCCTTCACGGGTGGAGGCCGGTAGTTTAGCCTGGGTATGACCTACCGCGAGGCTATCAAGTGTGAATGAGTGTGGTTTAAGATAGCAATCTGGTAAGTATTACTATTAGCAATCCCTATAGGTTTAGAGATATTGTATATATTATATGCATGTATATAGCTAATTCTCCTTCCCAGGAGAGGATCCAGTGTTCATCTAATGAGGGGAGTAAGCCCTGAGGAGGGAGGTGGTTATGTTTCGGCTGGGTGAGTGGTATTTTGGTGAGCTGATTCCATCTAGTCCGAAAATCCAGTCGTTACATTTGGCGTCACGAACCGTTTACATAAGCCTGTGTGCGCTATTGTGGTTTTATCTTGTTGGTTTGCGCTCGGCGCGTGCGGTATTCATTTTTGTATTATTTGTCTATAGTGTATATTATTTTTGTTTTATTTCTTTATGATGTTTGAGAAAACCAAAGGTTGTTTTTAAATTGCCTGTCGAAATTCCCGGCTGGGAATCGACGCCTTACGGTGCATTGGCTCGTGAGTGGGCTAATTGCGCAGGTCTGAGTGAGAATTGGAGTTCTTGCTTGGATGGGGCGGATCCGGCGCAAGTGATCGCTTGTTTGCATAAAGCGCCGATTGTGAAGGGTGAGGAGCTTCCTATATTGGGACGCAGAGGTTGGATTTTGTTGTATGCTTACAGGATTATACATGAAAAATATTCACTGTTGCTACTACATTCTCGTGATCTTGAGGTTAAGTTTGTTGAAGTGCAAAATGCTCACACTCTTCTGAGGTGTCAAAACAAATTGCTTGCCGACAAACTTGAGACTTATCAGACTATTGCTGAGCGGGCTGCTGTCCGTATTGCAAAATATAAATACAAGAATCGTCATGGTCGTGTGAGCAAACGGAAAGTACGTCTGGTCGTGGCGAAAGCCGGACTGGATTGGAACCCTGATGAGTGGGATGGCAATATCTGGGACTCGAATGATTCTGGTTCCTCGGCTGACGACTCTGATAAACGCGGGTGTTCTCGCACTGGTCGTGACCCTTATTCTGACTCTTCTGCTGCACGTGGTGATGTTGGTACACGTAATCCTTCTTCTAAATGTGTCGATTCTTGTCAATCTGATTGTTTTTTACCTCCTACCGATCGCGTTCCTTCTGGTTCGCGTACTGAAATTTCTGCGCATCCCGTCTTTCGACAGAAATTGCAACAAGCTCCTGGTAACCCTAATGGTATTCCTTTGGATAGCTTGGAAGACTTTACACAACAAGAGATTAGTGACATCCTTGACCGATTTCGACAACGTCCCGGTGAGTCTTTACTTACATGGATGGTGCGACTTTATGAATTGGGTGCTGCTGGTATTATGTTGGATAGTGGTGATAGTTTGAAGTTTTGTTCTTTGAGTACTGATTCTACTGTTCAGGATCATTTTTGTAACTACAACGTTCCAGGTCAGATTAGTATGCTTCAGTTAGCGACCGAAGGTTGCAATCATAAATATCCTACTGAATCTGACTGGCCTGTCAATGACAAACCTTGGTACACTTTACGTGATGCGGCGCAATGTCTTAAGGAGGAAGTGATGAAAACTGCGATTTTCCTGGGTACGTCTGACAGATTGTTGGAAGGTTTGTTGACATCTTCTGTACGGAATCGTATCATTCGCTTTTCTCCTGTCGCATATAAACAAGTTATGATGACTTTACTGATTAACCAGACTGGAAGTCCTTTATCCATGGTGCTTGAAGCTGTGCGTCAGCTTGGTGAGTTGGGTGAATGGCGACCGGAGGGTCGTACTTGTGGTGATTATAAGTTTTCACGACGTGATATGTTTTTTGACTTGCTTGAGGATGGTGTGAGGAGAGAGGAGATTGATGGTGAATCTAATTCTCATTTGTGGTACTTGTTTCATAAGCGTGGTTTGGACCGGAAGGAGGGTGCAAGGTGAGTACGTAAGCAGGACTGTGACCGTGAGATTTCTGGTGACAGCGATGATGACAGACGCCGTGATGCTTCTGATCGGCGTGACCAGCGACGGCATGAGAGAGATGTGTCCCCTCATCGAGAGAGAGAGAAGGGGAGAGAGGGAGAGAGAGAGGGGGAGAGATGAGTGTGTTGATCGCAATTATAAAAAGGAACGGAATTACAGCAGTCACAGAGATGAGAGAAGTCAGTCCGCTGAAATCAGAAGAAGAGAGGAACGACATAGATTATCTGAACGAAATTCACAACCTAAAGTAGAAGACAAGAACCCGTTTCATGACGGGAAAGGATATGAACGAGAGGTTACATTACCTAAAAGATTTGACAGCATTTACCCTGATTTGTCTTGGTTGTCCGAATGTAGCAAAACGGACTAGGAAATAGGTCAAGCTCCGGTACGCAATTGGGCTCACAAAGATCGTAGACCTCATGTGGATATTGAATTTTTTTGGAGACATCGTAACATACAGAGGGCCCGAGCGTTAGTAGATACAGGAGCGGACGCCACATTGATTCATGGAAACCCAAAGAAATTTAAAGGCCAATTTTTTACTATTACTGGTTTAGGTGGAAAAGAAACTCCTGCAGTTCAGGCAAATGTTGACATGAAAATTGGTCGAATTCCCCGAAAAGAATATTCTGTTTTGGTCGTGCCTCTTTTGGAATATATAATTGGCATTGACATTCTGAAAGGCACGATATTACATTTAGATGATGGATGCTATCAATTTGGAATTCAAAGATACATATCTACAAAACCTGTACGAGTTGGTCGTCTAAGAATGCCCCCGTATAATAATTCCGCAAGCTACAAAAGTGATTTCCCCAAAACAATATCGTATTCCAGGTGGTCATGAGGAAATTAGTTCTACTATTCAGGATTTAGTGAACGCAGGAGTCATAACTCCGGTTACCTCTGCTTGGAATAATCCCGTTTGGCCTGTGCGCAAGAGTGACAATTCTTGGCGCATGACTGTTGATTATCGCGAATTGAACAAACATACACCCCCTTTAACTGTTGCAGTACCTGACATTATTACTTTAATCGAGAGAGTTCAGAAACACCCCGGAACATGGTATGCTTCCATTGATATTGCAAATGCGTTCTTTTCCATTCCAATTGCCCCTGAGTGCCAAGAGCAGTTCAGTTTTACGTGGGATGGGCGCCAAATGACGTTCCGAAGTCTTCCCCAGGGCTATGTACACAGTCCTACGATCTGTCACCGGCTGGTGGCAGAACATTTAGCTGAAATACCCAATGATCCACAGATACACATGTGCCATTATATTGATGACATTCTAATTCAAGGTGAAACGGAAGATCGGGTTCAAGTCATTAGGATTCTACAAGGGAAAGGTTGGGAAATCAACCCCGATAAATTGCAAGGTCCTGCACAAAAGGTTACATTTCTAGGCATTAATTGGCATAAGGGAAACAGAGAGGTTATCCCACAAGTGAAACAGAAAATTATTGAGTTTGCAGTTCCCCGAAATAGGAAAGAAGCTCAAAAGTTCATTGGTTTGTTTGGTTTCTGAGGCCAACATATCCCACATTTAGGTCAAATATTAGCCCCTTTATACAGAGTTACCCGCAAGAAAAATGCGTTTGAATGGAGTAAACCACAACAGGATGCGTTTGATTTGGCTAAAGAAGCAATCCAGCATGCTTTGGATTTGTGGCCCGTACGTGATGGTGATGTGGATTTGAATGTGTCTGTGCATGGTTCCTATGCAAGTTGGAGCTTATGGCAAAAACAAGGCAGAAATAGAGTAACCTTAGGATTTTGGACTAAAAAGCTACCTGATGCTGGTGAGCGTTATACACCTTTTGAAAAACAATTACTTGCATGTTATTGGGCTCTGGTGGATACCGAGCAATTGACTCTGGGACATGATATCATTTTGAGACCTGAGATTCCTATTATGAATTGGGTTATGAGTTCGCCTAAAACTCATCGAATTGGACATGCTCAAGAAGCAAGTGTGATTAAGTGGAAATGGTACATACAGGATAGAGCACGTGTTGGTTCGAAAGGTGTTGCAATGTTACATGAGCAAGTGGCGCAGGCGTCGTTGGCTGAAGCTGAGAATGTTCGTTCTGTACCTATAATACAGGAATCCCCCTGTTAAGTGGGGTAAGCCATTTGATGATTTGTCCGTGGAGGACAGAAACCATGTATGGTTTACAGATGGTTCGGCGAGGTACATTGGAGAAAAGAGGCATTGGAAAGCTGTATCCTATAATCCTATCACACAAAGATTGCTGAGTACATCTGGTGAGGGAGAGAGTAGCCAATTCGCTGAACTATATGCCGTATATCAAGTTTTGAAGCAAGAACTTCCAGGTACATGTCATATTTTTACTGATTCTTGGTCCACTGCAAATGGATTAGTGGTTTGGTTACCTACGTGGCATGCCCATAATTGGCAGCTACACTCCAAATAATTATGGGGAAAGCATTTGTGGCAGGAGATTTGGGAATTGCTTCCACAAAGTACTGTCACAGTGTATCACATAGATGCCTATACACCGATAGACTCCCTTGACAAATTCTTTCACAATATTGCAGATGAAAATTCTAAAATTGCTGAGGCTGTGGTGGACATGCAAGATTCTGATTTGGCGGGATTGGCGAAGTGGGCCC
Source organism: Lissotriton vulgaris (assembly GCF_964263255.1). Lineage (NCBI taxonomy): Eukaryota > Metazoa > Chordata > Amphibia > Caudata > Salamandridae > Lissotriton > Lissotriton vulgaris. The sequence goes on along the minus strand of NC_141696.1, from coordinate 2,459,687 downwards.
ATCAGAATGCAGGACATTTTGGAGAGAGAGCCACTAGCAGGTGGGCTGCTGATCGAGGAATTTGTATTCCTCTAAATTTAATCAAAGATGCCATTTTACATTGTCCTATATGTCCTATATGTCAACATTCTAGACAAAGACAGGTGCCACAAATTGTTAGAGGTCAATTACATCGAGGTAAATTACCTGCACAAGTCTGGCAAATCGACTTTGTAGGCCCACTTCCCATGAGTAAAAATTGTCAATACATATGCACTGCTGTGGACACTTATAGCGGTCTTTTGGTAGCTTTCCCTTGTAAACGTGCCACACAGGTAAATACCATCAAAACGCTGGAATTGATTATGCTGTATTATGGTGTTCCATTTCAAATTCAATCTGACAATGCTTCACATTTTAAAGGAAGACTGGTGCAAGTATTCTGTGTTAACAATTATATTGATTGGGTATTTCATATACCATACTACCCACAGGCAGCCGGCCTGATTGAGAGAATGAATGGTTTGTTGAAAGACCAACTGAGAAAACTGTCTGATAATTCGTATAAGAATTGGCGTGATCATTTATATAATGCTTTGTTGATTTTGAATAATCGCCCCTATTTAAATGCTGTCTCCCCATTAATGAGACTTTTTCCTCCAAATGTTGATGCTAAACCAAATACGATTCACAATACTATATCCTATCGGGAAAAAACACCCGGAGCTTTAGCTCCCTGTCGAGCTACTCCTGGCTCTGCAGGTTTGGACCTGCATGCTATGTCTGATGTTACTTTACATGGAAAAGATCGCACTGTCATTGAAACTGGCATTGGTGTGGGAATACCGCCAGGAAGTTTTGGATTGATTGCCCCAAGATCGGGCCTGGCTCTGAAAGGCATCCAAGTACTTGGGGGAGTGATTGACAGTGATTATCAGGGAGAGATTAAGGTACTACTGCTTAACAGCAGTGATGATGAACTATCAATACATAAAACGGACCGAGTTGCTCAATTGCTAATCATGCCTGTTTTCAGTGGCGAGATCAAGAAAGGCACTGCCCCAACTCTGTTAACAATAAGAGGCTAAAAAGGGTTTGGTTCTACTGATAACCCAGGTGCAAGAGTGTGGGTACAATCGCCTATGAATCCCCCTGAGCAAGCTGGAATAATTGCAACTGGTCATGACAATACTGTTCTAGTGATGAAGCCAGGGAAAGATGGCTGGGAGGCTGTCCCAGCTGACAGATGTTACCTACGAGAATGAATAATACCTGTTTTTGATTCCTACTTTTTTCTAGATCATCTTCCGGATTGTTGCTGTGGCGTGTGCAGGCGCTGGACTCCTTTTGGCCTGCTACGCCGGAAGAGGAAACGATCGACAGATTCCGGATGACTCTCCAATGTGGAGACAACGTTCCTTTGCTGCGTGGGATTCTTCATCTAATTTCTGGACAACTCTTGCTCGAAGAGTCACTAACTCTCCACATTTTTGTTTAACGCCGATGCGTTCAGTGACTGATGTTCTAGCGACTTGCTTGGTTGCTGTTACAGTATCCATAGAGACCATTTCTCATATTTTCAATATATCTACGACCCGTCCCAATATAATTTAAGGTGACTTTACTACTCATAAGAACTGTCCCGTATGCACTGAAATACTTGATCCGGTGCCCCCAGTTCACTCAAAAATTGTTACGTTTAATATTACAGAAGCTGATCTATGCTTTTTTATGACATGTGACCCACGAGCTATCACAGAATGTGTTCGTCTGAAATTGAAAACTACTTCTACACTTACTGCTCATGAACAAGCGTTGTGCCATCCACGACTTCTCAAATTTTGTACTTCGGTTAGAAATAATATGACTTGTAAACGTTTAGTAGTTACCCCCAGTCATTATCGTGCAATGTCTTTGCCTTCTGGTTGGCTTTTTTCCTGCGGCAACACCTCTTGGCCTTACATTCCTGCGAACATTACGGGAGGACCTTGTGCTATTACTAGACTAAGCCTATTGATGTTCTCTTCACATCCTGATGCAAATTCCCGAATAACCCGTAATGCTGTCATACAGGACGAGGACTGTGATTCTTCACTTCATTTGTTTTCTAAATCTGAGTATCTTAGTTTGGCTGTTTCCATTATAGGTGTTCCTGCCCTTGCTGTGTACAATGCTAAAACTATTGGTAAAATGGCGTGCTGGATGGTCAAATCCATTGATAACACGTCTAGAGTTCTATCTGACATGCTATTAGATGCCCAGGGTGAGCGTAGAGCAATTTTACCAAAGAGAGCTGCTATAGATTATCTTTTACTTAAACACGGAAATGACTGTTCTGACTTTGAAGGACTTTGTCGCTTTAACCTTTCAGACCACACTAGATCAATTCAGGTTCACATTGACAAACTCCACAACTTGACCAAAGAGATCAGAGAACATATAGATCAGAGCTGGTTTGACTGGCTTTTTCATTGGTTGCCGGACATACAATCTTTACGTCAGATAATAGGGGGTCTCCTGATAGTTATTTGCATTTCAATTATGATTTGTTGTTTTATTCAATGCATTCCTTCCTTTATTATTACCTGTAGGTGGGGTAGTAAATTCAGGTCTGTTAGTTTTATTTCTTACTATTCCTCTACAAATGTTGATTCTCTTTAGCAGATGCTAGTAGACTAAAGTCAAAGGTGGAATGTCTTGACCGGGTTTTTCGTCCCATTTTATGAGTGACAGTGACTTTAGCCAACTATCATCTTAGTATAGTGGTTAGGACTGGGGAATAGGCCTATTTACAAGGCGAACCCCTTGATTTATACATAATTCAGCATTCTTATCCTTATTTATAGGACCCATAAGCTTAGAATAGGGGATAGTCCCATCAATGCAGGTATTATGTTGTCTTTTTAGATAGTTATTATGGAGTTATTCCCCTTTTCTGCTTAGTTCGGGCCCTGTAAGCCCGAAACGGGAGAGACTCCATCTTTCTTTTCTGCCTCGGCTGCTCGAGGTGCTTGTAGGTGAGAGGTATTATTTAGCTTTAAGCTGTTTTTCTGCTTGGAGAGAACCGGCTCAGGCTGGCCCTTATCGAAAGAATGTATTTTTCTCTATGTTGAAGACGCAACACCAGGCTGGCCAGCTGGGAGCGCGTCCTTGGCACGGAGTGGTAAAGGAATTTGGTGGGCGGCAGGTTACTGGCTGGAAAGTTCCATGCTGAAAGAGGGTTCTATATTAGCGAAAGTACAGAGAGGAGAGGTAGCCATTTTCTATTATCCTGTCAGCTAGTCGCAAGCATCTTACAATCTGGAGCGGACAATCGCCATTTTGAAGTCTGGATATATCGAAAGCTGACGATCTCTCAGACCGATTGATGATAGAGAGAGAGATGAGGAATAACATCGATAGCCGAGATTGAAAAAGACAGTACCAATAACAGGAGAGAGAGGTTCCGGTGACCTGGAAGAGAGCAGAGAGAGGAGACAGAGCATAGCGGTGCAGACGTGTATCCGTGACTGCAGGGGTGATCCCAGAGATGGTCCAGGGCACAGACAAGCAGGGAACCAAGATGACGACTGAGTCCAGACCCCGTACTCATAAGGTGAAGTCTGCCCTTTCTCAGTAGTGTGCACATATCTATTCTAATTCTTTTATTTGCTTTTTAGGTTATATGTTTATCAATGTTATTGTTAGTGTGTAATAAAAGGGACCCCAGGTTTATAATGAACCAATGTGTATGAGTTATTGTATCTGCTAGAATTAACCTTTTCTTCTAGCTGGATGCTACTTTGTGGACGGAGGCCTATCCCGTCCGGTTAAGTGGTGTGCAGACAAATAGGAAGGGGGGAGAGTTTGGGTTGTTTAACAATTCTTATACACCATGATTTTGGCCATCTTTGTGTGAGAGGATTGGATCACCGATCTACTGCATACAGAATTCCAAACATATATAAGCCCCATTGTAGATACGTGTAGCGATATTTCCCATATAGAGAGAAGATGCATAGGAAGTGATTGCCGATGCGTTGCGGCGTTATGTGGCCAACGCCGGATTGTGTTGGTCGTGTGAGGTACCGGGGGGATACGGTACGTGTTTGTGCGTGATACGCTGGGGGGATACAGCGTTTATACCCGACGGAAGACTGCGGCTTGCGTGAGCACCAACCAGGGTTGGTGTGTAATGGTAATCTCATAAGAACCGCCCCTTCACGGGTGGAGGCCGGTAGAATAGCCTGGGTATGACCTACCGCGAGGCTATCAAGTGTGAATGAGTGTGGTTTAGGATAGCAATCTGGTAAGTATTACTATTAGCAATCCCTATAGGTTTAGAGATATTGTATATATTATATGCATGTATATAGCTAATTCTCCTTCCCAGGAGAGGATCCAGTGTTCATCTAATGAGGTGAGTGAGCCCTGAGGAGGGAGGTGGTTACATTTCGGCTGGGTGAGTGGTATTTTGGTGAGCTGATTCCATCTAGTCCGAAAATCCAGTCGTTACATTCATCAATAGCAATATTAATAAAATCCAGAGCATAAATGAAAGGCTTGTTTTATAAAACCATCATTAGTAAAATACCACATCGGTGATGATTTAAATTTTTACATTTTGTAATGACGCATGTCTGCCATAAAGAGCGAATTAACATACGCACAGCCTGACAAGACCAGACCCGTTGGCTTTGTCAGTGCTTGCTTTATTGTATTTAAAGCACACCATGAAAGCACAAGTGATTCCTGCCTTTCTCTCAATCTCTCAGTTTTTCTAATCTCCCCCCCCTCTTCTGGTGCTCTCTCTCCCCCCCTCTGCTTTCAGATGCCCCCCTCCTCCTGCTTCCACCCGCTTCATTCTCAGCTCCGCCTGGATCTCTTTCGGTTGATTGGCCGCGCTTTATAAATCCTGATTGATTGATTGAGAGGTGTTACGGGAGAGACTGCTCTCTGTCAATCAATCCTTCACCCTCTTCACTCAGAGAAAAGGTCTTTATAGAGGGGGAGTTTCTGACTGAAGCCTTTTACAACCAGCCTTCACCCCGTAGAAAGATCTCAGCAGAGAGGCCATGTTGTCATTAAACTGAAGTGTTCACTCTGTGGAGTTGCATAAGAAAGCGCGAGTCTTTCCTCAAACTCCACCATACACAATCTGTGCCCTGTTAACACGCTCTGAGCTCCCTCTCCTTCAAATGCGGAGATAATCCGACCAATGGAAGAAAATTCTGCAGTACAATAGGTGAGGGGCCCTTGGGCAAACCGGCCCCCTTTTTGCCCTGCCAGCCCTGTAACAAACCTTGCGCAGCGCAAGCGGCTAGGGCAAACTGACCCCTTTTCAACAACTGGGCATGGACCTAGGGGCGAAACCGCAACGCTGGTGTCGACTCCTACGCTGTCACAGCGAGAGCCGCGATGGTGTCTAGACCATAATATTAATCGCGAAGCTACCCGTGGTACCGACGCACCCGTGGCCTTGGTCAAATTAATTCTGCGCTACAAATCTTTTTAGAGCGTCCCTCAACGAATTCAAAAAACACATTTTTTGACCGCAGGCGGAACTAGAACCTTGGACTGCTGTGTGCAAGGCCGAGCACCGCCCGGTGAGCCGCGCTGCATGGCGACAACCCCCGCCGCTATCTAAAAGGTATACGCACCCGCCACTATCTACAAGTATATGCCCTGAGAGGTCAGGGCCACGATCAGATTCCTTGCAAATCCGCGCAAAGGCAGAGCCTGAGGTCAACGCCATCGAACCGAATGGTGGCAGGATCGGGGGGGGCCCGCCTAACCACCGAATCGAACCCAGGCCTTCGGCCTTTATTTCCACACAATGTAGCAGTTAACTGCTGTTCGGCACAATAATATCATTATACCCTCATTGTGTTAGGGAGGAGGAGGGACGGGGGGTGGAACGGGGCATAGAAGCTCGGACGGGCCTACGGGCCTCTGCGCCTGATGCCACGTGGGGCCGTACGATTGGACCCAATGCCTCGCTGGCCACCCGTGACCACAGCCATAATGTGGGCCGCGACCGTGACACAGCCGGGTCCCGCCCGCATGGCTGCAGCTCGACCCATTCCCCTCCGGTGCCCCACGCCAGACAGCTTTTTATCGAGCCTCGCCCGCATGGAAAGATTGCATTTCTACGATAACCCTCAGGTATCCCACCGGTACCGCAAAAAGGGGGGGGGAGGGTGTGAGTCGGGCTCACACCGAACCTCGCCCTCGTGGAGGGACTAATATTGCACACAATGGCTGACTCTCTCTAACAAGGTTCCCTCCCATACTACACCGGCACCGTGGGGGGGGCATGAAACGAGCTCTCCGCTATCCTCACCCGCACGGAGGAGCTGAACTTAAAATATAAATATTCACCATTATGTGCTATTCCTGCCTATGCCGCCGACTACCCGAGTGCCGAGGACTGGAGGCGTGCGCGCTGACAATTGAGACACCTCACAGCCAGAGCACCCAATTGCCCATAACTCCTGAGAGTACCGACCGGGCAGGAAGGGGGGGGCTGGTGAATACCCTCACCCGAACTTCCCCGCGCACTGTGCCCTTCGCTCGCACCGCACACACGACCTACCCGGCCCGCGGGGCTAACTCATCCACATCCCGGGTGTTAGAACTGGCTATTTCTGGTAGGCTAAGGCTGACGCCAAAGCCAGGCAGAAACCACCATTCTAGTCAGGGCAAGGAAGTCACACGCCAAGATAACCCCTGCTCACCCCCTTGGTAGCTTGGCACAAGCAGTAAGCTAAACTCGGAGGCGATGTGTAAAGCATTTGCGCCAGCACACAACAGCAACAACATCCTAGGCACACCACAAAAGGAACTCCACACAAGGTTATATTAAAATAACTTTTGTATTGTCAAAACATATCAGATAGAATCACACATATACATTGTGCCAACTGGCAGGGGCAATATTCACATGGGATTATTTACACAGGACAGGGCCACATGGGCAATGAAATTTTGTAGATCATAGAAAATAAGATATAAAACAAAATACCAGTTATAAATCACATCCAGTAACTACTGGGAACAGGTAAGTACCGCCTACGCAACCCTAAACACCTTAGGAGAATGTCACGCAGGGGACCAGGACCTCACTAGGACCACCTGTACTAAAAAGAACAACCACCTAAGTATCACACAGCATTTAGGGGTCTAGAAAAGAACACATTACCCATGAGGTATGAATATACATTCAGAGGAGTAGTAAAGGGAAACACATGATGCATAAACCTACACATTCAGCGGTGTTAAGAACAGAGCACATGATGCATCACAAACACATTCAGAGGTGCAGCGCTAGAAGACACACGACGCCTAAAACATTCAGAGGTGCAGCACAGGGAAAGAAAGACACATGATGCTTGAAAACATTCAGAGGTGCCCCAACACAACTCAATAGCGCAAAAACACACAGTAGGCAATTACCATCCTAAACATAGCAGGTAACCACATTGCGCAAAACTTCACATAAGCCACTACCTGTGGCAGTCCCTAGGCCAACTGGCCTTGTGGGGGCTAGGACGCCCTGAGTCTCAATGTCAGGGGCCTAAACGGTGCAGGTGCCCACTACTTGCTGGGCACCTGGGAACATCCCAAAACCAAAACTGTGCAGCTGCCCACTAATTGCTAGGCAGCTGGGACATTAGCAAAACTGTGGCCGGGCCCTCACTGACCCTTTGGCGCAAACTACGCCCACTGCTGGAGCCACAGAGGCTCTGTCACACTGCGCAGACCGTTGGAGCCACACAGGCTCTGGACATCGCACATGTCCCAAACGTTGGATCCACACAGGCTCTGCTACTAGATATGGCTGTTGGAGCCCTCAGGCTCTGCAAACAATGGCCCCTCGAGCCTCGCTGGGCTCGTAAATCAAATGTGCCCCCTAGAGCCTCCGTGGCTCTAAACACAAAATGGCCCTCGAGCCTCGCTGGGCTCGTAAATCAAATGTAGGGGCGGGAGCCGGTCGGGGCTACAGTGAACAAAGCATGCCCCCAGAGCCTCTCTCAGGCTCTCCTTCCACGTTGGGGCGACCCACTGCCAACCTGGGCCGCCCTTGAAGCCCTCGTGGCTTCCTACTGACAACAAGCGCGAGATCGCACTACTGGGGGGGCGGACACCGACAATGTGTCCAGGCGCCCCTCCCTTCTCTTCTGCATCACTCACCAGTGGCTCCTCGGTGCAGGCTGGCCGTCCGGCAGACATCTCTCTTCGGCGGGGCTCTCTCTCCTCCTGGGAGCCCCGCCTTTACGAACGCCCGGCTCCGCTCTACACCGGGTCCCCCATCTCGGGACCGGGCCTTCACTGGCTCGCGCTCTCCTCACTCGGGGCTCCCTCAGCACACGGGAGCCCCAGCAGAAGGCCACGCTTCTCCTCTCTTCCCGGGGCTCCCTCCAGATCACGGGAGCCCCGGGCGGCCATTACCGCTCTCCACCTCTTCTCTCGGGGCTCCCTCTCGGCACGGGAGCCCCGCAGCGGCCATCACCACTCCTCGGTCTGACTCCCTCATGGCGGCCTCAGCAGACACCCGGGAGCCAGCCAATGGCAGTGCGGCTCCCGGGATGAGCCTCCGATGACGCTGACGCCTCAGCCAATCGCTGCGCGGCTCTGCCGATGACGCGGCGGGGCTGGGGCCAATCCCAGCACGGCGTCACTGAGGGGGCTCGTCGCTCTCCGCCAATGGGAGCGCAGATGCTTCGGTCTCTCTCGGCGATCCCCGGCCAAGGGCTCTGATGTTTGTAGGCCCCGGGCAGCGGCAGAGAAAAGCGGAATAAGGCAAATAAAGCATTCTTATGCGCTGCAGGCAATTCACAGCGCTCCCCAGCGCTGAAGGTCCAGAAAGGCGCCCTCAAGCACTAGAAGGGGAAAATAAAGCGCTCCCAGCGCTATATGCAACCAAAGGTCACCAGTCCAGCAAAAGTCCAAGTAAAGCGCCTCTCAGGCACTAGTGCCCCCACAGTCCTCCACATAGTCCTTCAGGGGTTCAGGACAAGTCCATCAGGAGTCCAGGGGATGGGCAGGGCTCAGGGATTCCCCTGAGCCCCAGCAGAAGCACGCCCCTGGCAGATTCAAGTTAGAAACAAGAACATTTTGGAATGGGACACAGCCCCTTCTTATACAGTGAAAAGTCTTTGAAGTCTTTGTGTAGGCAGTGTGAGAACCAGCTAGGACTGGTTATAGGGAAGTCCCTTCAGTATCAGGGACAGATGTGACAGTCGCCCAGCGGGGGGGTGGAGCCAGCATTGTGGCAGGCAGGCACAGCCTCATTCACACTTAGGTGCTATCTCCACCCACTTCCTTGGCAGCAGATGCTGCCTTTCATCCACGGGCTGACTCAGACAACCTCCTGGGGGCTCTGCAGCCCCTGTTACACTCAAACCAGACAGTCAATCCACAAGCAGGCTTAGGCACTCCTGGGCCAGGCTCACCAGCCAATCACACGCCAGCAGACTCACTACACAAATATGCCAACTTCTCAAAGTGGCACTTTTAGACTAGACACAACCATGCCGCATACACCATTACGCAGCATTCAATCTCACGAGTTCGCACATATCAAACTCGACCCTGCACTCCCCACACATCAGGAACTACCATGGGCATACATATTCCCGATTCATTCCTATGGAAGGGCAGGTCACTCACCACACATACACAGAGAGCTCACGCACTTTACACTGTACCACAGTGAAAAAGTGCACAGAGGCCTAAAATCACCACCACCAGGGTCCAGAAACAGGCTAGGAAAAAGCAAAAAAAGTTTCGGGGTGAAAATGCCAAAAGGGCAAGGTCCAACACCGGGGCAGTGCTCGTGCACATCTACCCGCGCCCGAACGCGTGGCCACCACTCACCCCCCCCCCCCCCCCCCCCCCCCATGGTATCTGCACCACCGGGGCCCCGTTCTACCTGGTCATGCCCAGGGACGAGGCCGGGGGGAGGCAAGACAGCAGCACATACCTTAAAATCGACGATGACGACGACAACAACAACAGCGCTGAACAGCGCTCGGGCGAGCAGGACAAAGAGGCCAGGCCGAGTGCGCGCTGGAGTTAAATAGGGGCGAGACCTTGTCTCTGAGTGAACCCAGGGTGTGAATGGACTTTGGTACAGAAAAACAGCAGCGGACCCTACAATGCCGCACCTAAAATCCAGTTCCAAATTTTTAGTCCTATTTCCTTTTTATGTATGTTTTTTTGTGCTGCCAACCCCAACACCTGCTGCTGTTTGGCGTTGCTGTGCTCTCCAGATCAATAATAGGTTTTTTTAAAAGTTCACGGGGGCGCACCAAGACAAGAGTCCAAAGATAATTTATATAGAAAAGTTCTTTATTTATCAATTAGAATACAAATACAACGAGTTCAGCCAACGCGTTTCACTCCCACCAAGGAGTTTCTTCAGGGCTGAAAAGATACAATAAAAGAAATGAGCTAACATCAGTTTCCTGTTACATTGATTCATAGCACATTTCCTGTGTCACAATACATCGAATTTCTTTCTCTATCCAAGAGTAGAGGAAATGCATAGTATAAAAAATCAGGTGATATATAAAAAGTATATAGGAAAAAAGGGGGGGGGAAAGACTGCTCCATAGAGCTATTAAAAACAATCAACATTAGTTCACATCGTTTAATTATGTGACAGAGCTTTGGACTTATGCCCCATTACCACTTCTCTAGATGTATACCTCCATAGGAGGGAGAGATAGGGGGAAGCTTCTAGCTTGGTATTGGAACCCTAAATGGTTCATATTGTTTTTCTAACACTTTGATGTAACACACTTTAAAAGCAATAGAAACAGTATATCGAAATCAGAGAACTGGTGTGCAATCCATTAGTATAATATAGTTCATTTATCCCTTCTTTGTTAACCATCTCACCCTGGTACAATTTATATATACTGCTATACTGGATTTGTTTTACATGACAGGTTTTCCATCAAGCAATATTACACACATAATGAGTTTTTAGAACACTTAAACGATGACATCCTGAAGAGCTACTTCGTATATATGCTTAGCATTTCAATTTTTTTTTAATTTCAAACGACATGACACACCTAATAGATTTTTCACGTCATCTACCCATTACAGTTTCATTTCCCAAGGGTAAAACATACAAAGGGGTTTTAGGGATAGTGGGCAATTAGGACAATTATGCGATGACACTTTATAAGACTGGGAGTTTTTTGGTTTACTGGTATTTTAATTTTGTTTAGTTTTTACTGCCAGTATTGTACATAAAAGGGGGGAGTAAGGGCTGTGTGTCTATGCATATGTTCTTACCACTAAGTGAAGCTCTCCTGTTTTCAATTCAAATTCTTGGTCAGTCCTGTTTCTTTCATTAGTTATCCGTTTATCTATTTCGGGAAGGGAGAGAAGAAAGAGTATATTGGGCCCCTACTTTTTGAAAGGATTGTTGTGTTATTATTGTATAGTAACTTCCTTTTAGGCCTACCTTGTATCAACACAGTATATGTCTTCACTCGTGTATTTCCGCGTTCCCAGTAATTATGGTTGTTAGTACCCAAAGTGATTCAAACAAGCCACGTTGTTGTCTTCTCAGTTCGTGTTCGTTGTAATACTGGATAGTAAAGAAATTAAAAAGTCCCAATTAGCCCATCTCAAAGGGCATCTCGTTGTTATGTTGCATAACAATAAAATTTCTCATATCTAAACTCGAAAAAACAAAGTCTCGTCACCCAGTTTCCAGTTTAGTTGCTAACAGCCATGCTCACAATTCGAGCTTTCACCCACTTCAAAAAATTGTAGCATTAGGTAATCACGTAGCTCAACATTTTCTTAACCTGTATTTAGTGTTGTTTTTATTATAAAGGAGAGAAATCACATTGTTCCTCTTCCCGCATATATCTTATTTTAGATCAGGGACCTTCGAGGTCATGTAAGAAAAAATCCACCATTAACAAAGCAGGGAAAGAGTTCCTCCCAAATCATACATATTCGACTTTGTACCCACGCAGAGTTTCTGCATTATCTCTCCGTAGGATCACAAGTAAGGCATAACATAAAAAAAGCCGTTCCCAGCAGAGAACCGATAGAGAACAATTGGATTCAAAAAACGGGAGTCGGGGCATTTTAGTACATCGGCCACCCTCCCGGCGCATCTCCGTAGGATCACAAAACAGGGCATAGCACAAATACTGCCGTTCCCAGTAGTGAACCACAAGAGGGCAGTTGGATTCTATTAGATTCAAGTCGGAGGTCGGGACATTTTAATACACTAGCCACCCTCACGGCGCACCTCCGTATCTTCCACTATACTATACGGACTCAAGACCACAAGTCAGGGCATCTCCTGAACGTTGCTATTAGGTTAGATCAAGGGCCCTTATGTACCCAACAACAAAAGCTAAAGGGCAGTTAAAAACATTGCGGGAGTCAGAGCATTTTTAATACACAAGCCGCCAAATCAGCTCTCCTCCATATATTTTACCATGGTAAAACTTCGTCAGCCCGCACTTGTGGGACACCCCCGTGCCGCACGGCCACCAGCTGCTGCGTGTGCCCCTTGCCTGCCCTCTGCCTCGCTGCTGCCTCGTTTGCCGGTTGCCGGCTGCCGCCGCTGCGGTTGTTTTTGCCCTTTGTTTTGACGTTAATCTGGGCCCTTATGTACCCAACAACAAAAGCTAAAGGGCAGTTAAAAACATTGCGGGAGTCAGAGCATTTTTAATACACAAGCCGCCAAATCAGCTCTCCTCCATATATTTTACCATGGTGTGGGTTCCCATTAAGGTGACCCGACCGAGAGACTCGTTCCTCACCTGTATTTAACGGCGTCCTGCTATCGTGTCGGCATGGCTGGTTCCAAGCTGGAGTCGCCATTGCCGAAAGCGCCTTTTATTTAAAATAACGGGCCATTCATTGGTTAATATTACCACTTCCCGTTTTTTCGTTTGTTTTTAATGGTCTTTTCGGCGCCATCTTTGAATGGGTAACTAAACCGATGTTAAGATAACAACGGAAAGGAAATCTAGTATATTGTATTCTATTTTAAGCCTACAAAAAAAGGGGGGGGGGGCTTTCCAGTTGGATTTATAGTAAGAAATTATTTCTGGAAGTTTTACAAATTTTATTCTAAATCAATATAGATCGGTTTGTATATTGTTTTTTTAAAAATATCGTATAAAAATAAGAACAGCCCGTCAGTTTGTTATCATTTGTCGGCAATCTGTTAAACCTGCCGAAAGGATTTTGACAAACTGCTAGTCAGTTTGTGATAAACGTTAGGGTGTTTATTTCTTTCCTCGAGCGCCATCTTGGAACGGTTGAAGGTTCATTACTGCTAGTGCTTGTTTGGTTGCATCCTTTTATAGTCGCTTACAAATGAGCTTAAATATTCGTACGATCCTATATTAGATGTTGCAAGGCATAGTATCCACTGAATCGTAAGGACACCGCATGTAATGCGGTTCTGCACGCAAGTAGTGCACATGCCAGCTCCACGATAAATAATATACCATTTGGTGAAATGGTACGCCTTAAGCGGAATTGCACTGAGGAAGAACTGTTTGATGCAAATCTGCAATTACTAAAGAATAGATTCGAAGCCAGGGGGTACAGTAGGGATGTTATTGGTAAAGCAGAGAATAGAACACGTAAAATTGACAGAAATGAAACCCTCAGGACCAAGGTACGCAAAAAATCAGAAATAGGTACAGGGGTTAGATTTGTAACTAAATATACTAGACATAACAGCAGCATATTTAGAATCCTAAAGAACAATTGGCATCTCCTCAAGGAGGTCCCAGGACTTGAGACATATGTGAAAACGAACCCCTCGGTAACCTACCGGAGAGGCAGGACACTACGTAATGAACTATGCCCCAGCTACCTAAAACCTAATAAAGACAACAGCAAAAATTGGTTGCCACAAAAACCAAACGGGTTTTTCACATGTAGAGACTGTAACATTTGTGAATATGGTCAGGACAAAACCAAGCAATTTGCATTCAATGGCTCACAAAATTTTGAGATCTTGTCCTTCATAAATTGTGCTACCACCTTTGTGGTGTATGTTTTGGGCTGTAACTGCGGTCTAATATACGTAGGCAGTTCAAAACGTAGTTTGAGGACAAGAATTCAAGAACATAGGAGAGCCATTTTGAATAAAGATGACAGATATGCCTATACAAAACACTTCCATGAGAAACATGGGGGAAAACCAGACTTTTGGTTCCATGGTTTGGAACAGATACAGCCACTCACGAGAGGAGGGAACCGTGAACTACTACTTAGACAGAGGGAGGCTAGATGGATATGTAAATTACAATGTATAAAGTACGGCATGAACTTGGATGATGAAATGCACCATTTTTTGTGACAACTCATGTAGATTTTTATCTGTAAATGGGCGTCTGACAATCTTGTCTTGAACTTTGAGATTTGCATCAAGATAAGGCTGCTTTGTAGGAAATTTTTAAATGTGCCAATAGGGCTGTCCCATATGATTGGGCAGATACCTGATTACAAACGCTACCTGGGCCCACTATGGTATTTCCCTTATTTTTTCCTATATCATATCCCGCCTCCGAGCCACAACCTCTACCCCCCACATATAACCCCTACCCCTCACAGGTAACTTTCCTCATATGTTTGTTCTCTCCTCTTGGAACCCCCCTCGAACTTATATATATATAGAAAATGTATATATAAAAAGCATACAATCGGGCAAGTGAAATGAACTATTACTAGCTTATAAATAGATGTTGATTTGTACATCCATGGAGCATATGACAAGTCAAGAAATAGCACTATCTGTAAAAACTGTAAATGAACTTGATATGTGAGGGTTGGTATATTTGTAAATAAGATTGTCCTATAAGGGTGGGTAGCCAACAGATAAGACACACTGTACTACCTTATTTACTTACTTCACCAATAACTCCCTATTTTGTAAATCTTATCTTGTAAACTTCCCCTGGTTAAGATCCCACCCTTCATCCTTCACTTTTTGTATAATTTGGTTAACCCTTCCTTTTCTCACTATATGAAACATGAGAATTGGTACATTGCTCTACAGCTAGGACATCTACACACACTTAACAAGTTTGTTTTGATAATGTCTTAATTTTTCTTCTTCATAAAAATATTCAGTGGATACTATGCCTTGCAACATCTAATATAGGATCGTACGAATATTTAAGCTCATTTGTAAGCGACTATAAAAGGATGCAACCAAACAAGCACTAGCAGTAATGAACCTTCAACCGTTCCAAGATGGCGCTCGAGGAAAGAAATAAACACCCTAACGTTTATCACAAACTGACTAGCAGTTTGTCAAAATCCTTTCGGCAGGTTTAACAGATTGCCGACAAATGAGAACAATCTGACGGGCTGTTCTTATTTTTATACGATATTTTTAAAAAAACAATATACAAACCGATCTATATTGATTTAGAATAAAATTTGTAAAGCTTCCAGAAATAATTTCCTACTATAAATCCAACTGGAAAGCCCCCCCCCCTTTTTTTGTAGGCTTAAAATAGAATACAATATACTAGATTTCCTTTCCGTTGTTATCTTAACATCGGTTTAGTTACCCATTCAAAGATGGCGCCGAAAAGACCATTAAAAACAAACGAAAAAACGGGAAGTGGTAATATTAACCAATGAATGGCCCGTTATTTTAAATAAAAGGCGCTTTCGGCAATGGCGACTCCAGCTTGGAACCAGCCATGCCGACACGATAGCAGGACGCCGTTAAATACAGGTGAGGAACGAGTCTCTCGGTCGGGTCACCTTAATGGGAACCCACACCATCAATCAATCAATCAGTGACACTTATAAAGCGCGCTACATACCCGTAGGGTCTCAAGGCGCTGGGGGGGGTGGGGGGGGGGGGGTGCCGCTACTGCTCGAACAGCCAGGTCTTCAGCTTCTTCCTGAAGGAGAGGTGGTCTTGGGTCAGGCGCAGGTCGGGAGGGAGGGAGTTCCAGGTCTTGGCGGCCAGGTAGGAGAAGGACCTTCCTCCTGTAGTCGCTCTTCGGATGCGGGGGACGGCGGCGAGGGCGTGGTTGGCTGATCGGAGGTGGCGTTTGGGAGCGTAGAAGTTGACTCGGCTGTTGAGGTAGCTCGGGCCTTGGTCGTGTAGGGCTTTGTGTGCGTGGGTGAGGAGGCGGAAGGTGATTCTCTTGTTGACGGGGAGCCAGTGAAGGTCTCTCAGATGTCCGGAGATGTGGCTGGTTCGTGGGATGTCGAGGATGAGTCTGGCTGAGGCGTTTTGGATCCGCTGGAGTCTCTTCTGGAGCTTGGCGGTGGTACCGGCGTAGAGGGCGTTGCCGTAGTCCAGTCGGCTGGTGACGAGGGCCTGGGTGACGGTCTTCCTGGTCTCTGTGGGGATCCACCAGAAGATCTTCCGTAGCATGCGTAGGATGTTGAAGCACGCCGAGGAGACGTTGTTGACTTGCCTGGTCATGGAGAGGGAGGAGTCCAGGATGAAGCCCAGGTTTCGTGCATGGTCTGTCGGTTTGGGTGCGGTGCCCAGGGCGGGAGGCCACCAGGAGTCGTCCCTGGCGGAGGGTGAGGAGCCCAGGATGAGGACCTCCGTCTTGTCCGAGTTCAGTTTCAGGCGGCTGGTCGTCATCCACTCGGCTACCTCTTTCATCCCTTCGTGCAGGTTGGCTCTGGCGGCGGTGGGGTCGTTGGTCAGGGAGAGGATCAGCTGGGTGTCGTCGGCGTAGGAGATTATGCTGAGGTTGTGTTTGCGTACGATGGCCGCGAGGGGGCTCATGTAGACGTTGAAGAGGGTGGGGCTCAGAGATGATCCTTGGGGGACGCCGCAGATGACTTCGGAGGCCTCTGACTTGTACGGTGGTAGGCGGACTCTCTGTGTTCTTCCGTCGAGGAAGGAGATGATCCATTCCAGCGCCTTGTCCTGGATTCCGATGTTGCTGAGGCGCCGTACTAGGGTGCGGTGGCAGACCGTGTCGAATGCCGCGGAGAGGTCTAGGAGGATGAGGGCCGCTGTTTCTCCATTGTCCATCAGGGCTCGGATGTCATCGGTGGCGGCGATGAGGGCGGTCTCGGTGCTGTGTTTGGCTCGGAAGCCGGACTGTGAGGGGTCGAGGGATCCGTTCGTCTCGAGGAAGGCGGCCATCTGCTTGTTGACGGTCTTCTCGATGACTTTGGCTGGAAACGGGAGAAGCGAGATGGGGCGGAACACAAAAGGAGGTGCGGGCTTTCATAGGCCTCACTTCATACTGCAGACAATGGATTCCCCAATACGCATTTCTAGCAAAACCACTCATTCAGTTGACAACACAGGAGGCAGCGACTTCGACTGTCCTCCCTTGGACTCAGGAACATACACAAGCTTTTGAAGACTTGAAGAAAGCCTTATGTCAAGCACCTGTTTTAGCAACACCATGTTACAGTAAGCCTTTTACACTTTTTGTCACAGAACGTGAAGGTACTGCCTTGTCAGTCCTCACTCAGGAACAAGCAGGTTCACACAAACGGTGTGCTTACTTTTCTAGCACATTAGATCCAGTAGCCCAGGCCCTTCCGGCATGTTTGAAATCAGTTGCAGCAACAGCTTTAGCAATCAGACAGAGTGATTCCATAGTGTTAGGACATCCATTGACAGTACAGGTTCCACATTCCGTGGAAGTCCTTTTAAATCGAACACAGACCCAACACCTGACCATAGCAAGATTGACAGGTTACGAACTGACATTGTTTCAACCACACATAGAAATCAGACGCTGCAGCACATTGAATCCTGCCACGTTATTGCCACTAAATGGAGTAGATCCATTGGCACATGATTGTATTGAAGTCATTACTATTACAACAAAACCCAGACAAGACTTGACAGATGTTCCATTATCAGATCCAGACCTGACACTTTATGTGGACGGTTCATGTATGAGAACAAAGACAGGTGAATTAGTGGCAGCCTACGCAGTCACGACAGACACCGAAGTTATTGAAACCAATTGTATCGACACCTTGTCAGCTCAAGCAGCAGAGCTCATCGCTCTGACACAAGCATGTATTCAAGCCAAGAATAAGAAAGTCAACATATATACTGATTCACGATATGCATTCGGAGTCGTTCACGACTTTGGAGTCCTCTGGCGAGAGAGAGGTTACTTAACTTCTCACGGTGCCAACATCCAACACGGTCCCCTCATTCAAGCTCTGTTAGATGCAATACATCTACCCACTGCAATCTCTATTATGAAATGTAAGGCACATACAAAGGTTACCGATACAATTTCCCAGGGTAACGACCTGGCAGACCGAACAGCAAAGCAAACTGCTCAAAACCGAACTCATGTAACTGACCAGACACAAATAGTCGTACCGACACACTGCATGACAGTCAGGGATCCCGCACATGATGTAATTGACATACAGACACATGCCACACCAGACGAAATCAAGAAGTGGATTGAACTAGGAGGGATCCAAACAGACCAGGGATGGATGACGAAGGGAAAATCTACATGGTTTCTCCCCGACTCTATGGTTCAGGTTATCATTAATACGATACATAGTCCCGCACACCTAGGAGAGAAAGCAATGCTAGACAGTATTCAGCACATATGGTCCAATAAAAACTTACGAGCAGCAGCCAAACAGAAAGTGCGTACTTGCATGATTTGTTGTCAGTTCAATCCAGGTAAAAGCATCCCCGTAGAGCAAGGTGGATTTCAGCCTCCCGAACACCCTTTTGAAGTCCTCCAGATGGATTATATCCAGATGGAACGTTGTCGAGGTTTTAAGTATGTCCTCGTAGTCGTATGCGCTCTTTCCCGATGGACAGAAGCATACCCAGTTCCAGATTATACTGCTCCGACCACTGCCAAGCAGCTGGTTCGTGAATTCTTCCCACGGTATGGTTTGCCCCGTATCGTGTACTCAGATAATGGTCAGCCATTCTCATCCGAGCTTGTGAAACACATTACACTCCTGTTAGGCTATCAGTGGAAGTTCCACTGTGTCCGGCATCCCGAGGCAGCAGGTCTCGTGGAGCGCCATAATCAGACTCTGAAAATCCGACTTTCCAAGATCTGTAGAGAGAAGGGTGTTGACTGGATAGTTGCTTTGCCGGTTGCCCTCTTCTATATGAGGATGGTGGCCCATTCTCGAACTGGGCTATCCCCGTATGAAGTGGTCTTTGGTAGGCCACCGAATATGTGGGGGACGCCTATTCCACGTAAAATAACAGATGTTGATTGTATTATGCTGACAGATTACCTTGCCTCCTTGATGTCTGCACTACAATCTTGTCGTTCACAGGTAGCTGCAGCCTTTCCCGACAACACCGAGGTGAAACCCCACGAGGTGGTCCCGGGAGATTTTGTCTTCGTGCGGAACTTCGATCGGAAAGGTCCATTGGAGCCCCGCTGGCAAACCCCGAAATTGGTTCTTCTAACGACGAGGACAGCGGTGAAAGTTGAGGGCAGGAAGGGGTGGCTGCATTCCAGCCACGTAAAAAAAATTCACGGACTTCCTTCGGACTTGGACTCTAAGCCCTGCCCTCCTACACAAACTGATTCGAAACTCCCTTTGGTTGAGAAAACCGCTTCTGAAGAATATAGACTGAAATTACGATCTAGCAAGTCAGACAGTTTAATTGTTTAAGTCCTCCCCTAGGTGAATCGGTTAAATTAGTTTCTGACATGTATCCCCTAGATCAAGATAGAGAGAGAGATAGACAGAGACAACTGGAGAAACGTGCATATTGTAAATCACTTCGTAGTCACTGTATAGTGACGCTACTGATTATGTTTTTTATAAGTCTTCTAATCATTGCTGCTAGTATTTTATTGCACATATATTACCCTATATTCAAGCGTGCACAATCTGCTTATAACGTCACTGCTGAACATTCTTTCAGTGAATTACCTCCTCATGAATTATCCTACAGACTTGCGCTGCGCAACAACACTTTCATTAGTATGTTACATCACTCCCATCAGACTACCAATGCTACAGATTGTTGGATATGTGGCCGGCTCCCTCCCTACCAAGAAAACAAGGGAGTTCTGCCCCTCTTTCCGTACCCGTTCACTCACAATGGCACCTGTGGTGCATGGTTTAAATTGCTTAATTCCCTAGATCCTGATACTGCTGTATATGAAGGAAGCTGGGTTTGGGGAAACCTGAACTTAGTCTTGCTTAAAGCCTGCTACCCTGACAAGGAGGGACTTCCCGTTGAGGTAGGAACTGATCTAGAAAATGAAGTGTATGGATTAGGTAATTACACAGTTAATTTCATGATTTTAACTGTCGAATCTGAAGCTGCACCAGTTTTACCCGCTATGACAGTATTACCAGTTACAGGTGAATTATGTGTCCGAAAGAATGGTTCCGTACACTTAGGTCATAGTAAATGCACTACTGTGGTCGATTTCAGTGATCATGGCAAATCTACATTTCGAGCCTCACGTCATTCCTATTTTGTTTGCGGCCATACTGCATACATCCGCTTACCTCTAGATTGGGATGGTACCTGTTACATTGCATTCCTTTTGCCACCTGTTTTCCTAGCCCCTCCTGACTACCATAGAAATACTAATCTAGTAAACCATAGACTCCGAAGAGATCTCCCGCTTGTCGATTATACTGAAACGGCATGGGAGCAATATACAGATTTCAATAAAGGTTTCTTCCCCTACCTAGGTACTGTTTCTAATAGTAAACTGATCCGCAGATTAACCAGAACTCTCGAAGCAGTAGTGATTGAGACTACTTCAGCTCTAGGTAACTTAACAGAGGAGCAGTCCGCCATGCGGGTTGTTGTTCTTCAAAACCGTCTCGTTATTGACGTCATCTTGGCAGATAGGGGTGGAGCTTGTAAGGTCATCGGGTCAAGTTGCTGTGTTTTCATCCCAAATAACGCGCCAACTGTATACAAAGCTATCACACGTCTTCATAAAATTGCAAGTTTAATACACCAGACTCCAGGCACCTGGACTTGGTCCGGTTGGTTTTGGACAACGTTAACTGCTTGGGGATGGAAGATCCTATCCCTCCTAGGCATTGGCCTTCTCATAGTATTCAGTTGTTGCCTGTGTCTACAATGTGGGCCGGCGATTTGCGGCCTGTGTGCCACATCATGCATTCCGCATTCAAATTCCCATTCAAACCGCGAAAAGAAGAAAGAAGAGCAAATGATGTTACGTGAACAGATTGATCAATTAATGAGAATCGATGTATCCTGAAGGGTCCGTAGGGAACTAGGAGGGAATGAGGAAATATAGATTTTTGGTCAAGTTGTGTTCCCTAACGCGTACCCCACCGTCTCCATGTACTAGCTTGAAGTGCATGTAATTTCCCTCCTGTGCCAGCTATGAAGACGCAAATACATTTGCGTCCATCTTTAACATGTCCTCTTTCAGATCCGCCATGAACAGATTGAATATTCAGTTTCTAAATATGCTATGCCACCATCTTTTTGTGGTATATTTTACACGTTCTTCAGCTCTGGCGAAGTAGGCCCTGATTCTGCCATTGAGCCTCTTTTTCCTGCCTTCTGACTCTGAGGGCCTTAGCCCAGGCTGCCTCTGTACCAGTGACCCCTGCCTTACTCCTTGCGCGGCTCACGGCGCTTGGCCCAGCCTTCTGCCTGCCAAGACTGTATTCAACCTTCGAATTATCTGCTCCACTCCTCGAAAATACATTCCTGTCTCGTAGTTCAAGTAAACATCCTCCCAGCTGCAGGAGCAATGGGCCCGCCCTTTCTGTCTCCGTGCAAGTAATTCATAGACTCCGTTGCCATGGTAGGCCCGTGCCCCCTCACCTCTCATGCAGACACGTAGACACGTAGACACGTAGACACGTAGACACTTATACACGCACTCACAACCAGTATAGAATAGCCTCCGTCCGAGAGACCTTTTCCCTTCCAGATACTACAGTTCCTTAAACATAAGATATCAGATACGATTTGGGATTAGGTTGATCTGACATCCCAGACTTATGTCTACACTTGTAGGGCTAAATGTCAGGTCCCCTTCACCCTCCAGTTGTACGTCAGTCACACGTCATGCTGCTGCGCGCGCATCTCTGCCATGTATTTCAGCTGACATTGCAGGATTCTCTTATGGATCCACCTACTTGTGACATCATGATAAATGACGTTTCTAGTACACGCCTTTATGCACGCCTATTGCAACGCCTTTTCTGTTACGTATGAATATCTTATCTCTCTTTTCGGCTGTTACGCCTTCTGCATATGCCTTTACTGTAATGCATTGACTATATATATGAATAACTGTCAATAAAATGTTGTCTGTCTGTCCCTTCCCGAACCTGCGTGGTGACGGAATGGTATGCCACCTTGGCTCGAGCCAAATACCCAATTCCTTGTTAAGGAATAAAACCCTTTTGAGTAAACCTCAATATCACGGATTTTGCCTCTTATTTATCTGAGTTATTCTTATTGATTTTACCTTATAAATTAAGCATGGGTAATTAGATTTTACCACAGAGGTCGGTGGGGTCCGCTGTTGGTTTCTTGAGTAGAGCGCTGAGTTCGGCGTGTTTCCAGCTCTCAGGGAAGATGGTGGTGTCGAAGGATGTGTTGATGATGTCTCGCAGGTGGGGTGCGATGACAGCGTCGGCCTTGTTGAAGACGTGGTGAGGGCAGGGGTCGGTCGGTGATCCGGAGTGGATGGAGTTCATCGTGCGGATGGTGCCTTCGGTGCTGATCGGGGTCCAGGCGTGGAGGGTGGTGGTGGGGGGTGGTTGTTCGGTCATGGTGTGCGTTGGTTGGTTGTTGAAGCTGCTGTGTATGTCCGTGATCTTGTTGTGGAAGTATGAAGCGAGGGAGTTGCAGGGGTCTTGCGATGGGGTGATGTCGTTGTTTCCTGCTCTGGGGTTGGAAAGCTCTTTCACGATGTTGAAGAGTTCCTTGCAGTTGTGTGCGTTGTTGTCCAACCGGTCCTTGAATGCTGTTTTCTTGGCGGCGCGGATCAGCTGGTGGTGTTTCCGGGTGGCAAGTTTGTAGGAGGTCCTGTTGTCCGGTGTCGGTTCCCTTTTCCAGACTTTCTCGAGGGCTCGGCAGTTCTTCTTGGAGCTCTTGAGTTCGTCGGTGAACCATGGGGCCTTCTTGCTGCCGGGTCTGCTAGGCGGGGTCCTCAGCGGGGCGAGTTCGTCCGCGCAGTTGCTGATCCACTTCGTGAGGTTGTCGGCGGCCTGGCTGGGGTTCGCTGAGCTGGCAGGAGGGTGCTGGCTCAGGGAGGTGGCGAGCTGGTCTGCTGTGATCTTGTTCCAGCTTCTGCGGGCGGCCTGTTGCTGGTGATGGTGGGTCGTCGTTCTCTTGAAGGTGAAGTGGACGCAGCTGTGGTCCGTCCATTGAAGCTCTGTGGCGTGGCTGAAGTCGATGTCTGTGCTGGATGAGAAGACGGCGTCGAGTGTGTGTCCGGCGAGGTGGGTGGGGGTGGACACCAGTTGCTTGAGTCCCAGGTTGGCGAGGTTGTAGAGCAGGGTGCTGGTGTTGCGGTCGTTGTTGTTCTCCAGATGGAAGTTGAGGTCTCCCAGGAGGATGTAGTCTGCGGAGGGGAGGGCGTGCGGGCTGACGAAGTCGGCGATGTCCTCGCTGAATTGCGTGCGTGGTCCAGGGGGTCGGTAGATCAGGGTGCCTCTGAGGGTGGTGTTCGGGTTGGTGTGTGTTAGACGGACCGGGAGGGTCGGCCGAGGATAAGGGGAGAGGTCTCCGGGGAGAGCCGTCTCCAGCGATCGTACCGACAAGTAACTTCCCCCCCACAGACGGACACCACACAAGGTTAAAGTTCAACGAGACTTTATAGGCAATTCTTTAAGTTTACGATGGAATGGTACAAGGAGGTCTGGACTCAGGGGTCCCCTCGATTCTAGTCTCTGGTTTGGGAAAAGGGTAGCGGGACAGTCTTGTTACCAAAAAGATGAAAATAGCTCTCAATCCTCGAGCTCGGCGTTCTAGATGATCGGGCCGCGGCGGAGCCAGCAGGTCCCGAGATGGACGAAGGAAACGACGGTCCGCGGCGGAGCCTGCAGGTCCCGATGAAGATGATGGTTACAAACGGTCCGCGGCCACGCCAGCAGGTCCCGACGACGATGAAGGATATGAAGGTTACGAAGGTTGCGGCAGCACCAGCAGGCCAGACGATGGTGCACAGGACAGAGCTACGGCAGCGCCAGTAGTCCGTCAAGGATGAGTTCTTCTTTGCGTCTCTCGACTCCAAGATACAACTGCCTTCCTGCTCTGGAGCTGCCCCAGTTATAGGGCTGGTGTGCTTTGATGTCCGGACCCTCGCACTTGGAGGTCGGGAGGTCCGGGATGGGGGAGTCCAGACACCCAGCAGGGGGGTGGAGCCAGCGCCCGGGGGCGATGGGCGAGCGGCACTTGGCGGGGGAGAGCCATCGACACCTCTTTCTCCCATTGACTTGCCAAGTAGCCCGCTCACCTCCTGGGTGGATGGTGGTGCCGGGATGTCTGAGGCTGGGCCGGGCCCAGGGTTGAGGTCGATCGGGGGCCAGGCGGCCTCGTGGTAGATGGTCCAAGATGGCGCCCCAGGCTGGGCGCGAGGGCCGGCAGTGGATCGGACCCACGAGGTTGACATGCTCGAGGGCAGGGGTCTCTGAGAGGACAGAGGACGTGCAATGGTGGGGTGTGGTACTTGTGGGCCTGGACTCGGGCCTGGTTGGGCCGGGGGAGAGCGGCCCTTCATGTGGCCTGTCCAACATGCGTCCCCCCCAGCTGAAGGCGGGGAGAGTTACCCATCTTCTTGGGGACTCTCCTCGTCGAGGCGGAAGAATCGGGACAGGCCATCCGCGTTGGCGTGATCTGGCCCAGGCCGGTGTTCAACTGTGAAGTCCATACCCTGCAGGGAGATGGACCAGCGTAGTAACTTCGGGTTTTCCCCCCGCATCTGCATCAGCCACTGCAGGGGTCGGTGGTCGGTCTGCACCCGGAAGTGGGTACCAAAAAGGTAGGGCCGGAGTTTCTTGAGGGCCCAGACTACAGCGAAGGCCTCCCCCTCTATGGTGCTCCAGCGTTGTTCCCGTGGTAGGAGTCGCCGGCTGATGAAGGCCACTGGCTGATCAAGGCCTTCGGGGTTCAATTGCGACAGGACCGCCCCAATGCCGTGGTCGGAGGCATCCGTCTGGACGACGAACTCCCGGCTGTAGTCGGGGGCCTGGAGCACAGGGGCGGAACACATGGCGGCTTTCAATTGTTCAAATGCAGCTTGACACTCGGGGGTCCAGTTGACTTTCTTGGGCTGATTCTTTGACGTGAGTTCTGTGAGGGGCCCCACCATCGTACCATAGTCTTTCACGAACCTTCGGTAATAGCCCGTGAGGCCCAGGAAGGCTCGTACTTCGGTCTGGGTGATGGGGGGCTGCCAGGATTGGATGGCGGCAATTTTTAGCTGCAGAGGGGCCACCAGGCCGCTTCCCACCTGGTGCCCGAGGTAGGTTACAGACCCTTGCCCAATTTGACACTTGCTGGCCTTGATCGTGAGGCCAGCTCGCTGAAGGGCTTGCAGCACTGTTCGGAGGTGGTGGAGGTGTTCGGACCAATGGTGGCTGTACACAGCGATGTCGTCTAGGTAGGCGGCGCTGAATTCTTCGAGCCCCGCCAGGACCTGATTGACGAGCCGTTGGAATGTTGCTGGGGCATTCTTCATGCTGAAGGGCATGACTGTGAACTGGTAATGGCCATCGGGGGTGGAAAAGGCAGAGCGTTCTTGCGCCCGGGGTGTGAGGCCGATTTGCCAGTAGCCCGCCGTCAGTGGGAAGATACTGAGGTAGCGGGCAGCTCCCATGCGGTCGATTAGTTCATCTGCCCGGGGGATGGGATGTGCGTCTGTTCTGGTGACCGCATTCAAGCCCCGGTAGTCAACGCAGAACCGGAGTTCTGGTGTGGTGCCGGGGGCAGCTGCTTTGGGGACCAGTACTACAGGGCTGGCCCAGGGGCTGTCTGAGGGCTCGATGACCCCGAGCGCGAGCATCTTGGCTACTTCTTCCTGGATGCAGGCCCGTACCCGATCTGGCACGCGGTAGGCCCGGTGGCGGATAGGGGGGCTGTCCCCCGTGTCCACATCGTGCACACACCAGGAAGTGACACCTGGGGTGAGGGAGAACAGGCTGGCGAACTGTGACAGGAGGACTCGACACTCCTGGTGTTGCTCTCTGGTGAGGGCCTCCGAGAGTCGGACCCCATCCACGGAGCCGTCTTGCTCCCGAGTCCGTAGGAGGTCAGGGAGGGGCTCGGAGTCTTCTTCAGCCCCATTGTCTGTGGCCATCAGGAGGCTGAGTTCTGTACGCACACAGTGGGGCTTCAGTCTGTTAGCGTGGAGGACCCGGAGGGGGCTCCGGGGCGATTCCATGTCGATGAGATAGGTGGCAGGGCCCTTGCGCTCGACTACTTTGAAGGGCCCCGTCCATTTGTCTTGCAGGGCGCATGGCTCGGTGGGGGACATCACCCATACCTGTTGGCCAGGTTCGAATTCAATGGAAGAGGCATTCCGGTCATACCACTTTTTCATGTCCTCTTGGCTGGCCTCTAGGTTAGTTTTCGCCAGCTCCCTGAACCGCCGGGTCTGGTTGCGGAGGGTTAGGAGGTACCGGAAGACATCTGGAGGGTTCTTTAGCGGGGGCATCTCCCAGCCTTCTTTGACTAGGCTGAGTGGTCCCCGCACTGGGTGTCCATATAGCAGTTCAAACGGGCTGAAGCCCAGGGATTTCTGAGGGACCTCCCGATAGGCGAAGAGGAGGCACGGTAGCAGCACATCCCACTGGCGACGGAGGGGTTCTTCCAACCCCCCGATCATCCCTTTTAGCGTGCGGTTGGTGATAGGGGGTCGTGAATCGGTAGGTAACCCCGCACTGTTGCCAGAGGGATTTCATATATTTAGAAATAAAGTTCGTGCCTCTGTCGCTGACGACTTCTCGGGGGAAGCCCACCCGGGAGAAGATCCCCATCAGAGCCCGGCCGACTACCGGGGCTGTCACGGTCCGCAGGGGAACAGCCTCAGGGTAGCGGGTGGCGTGGTCCACTAGCACCAAGATGAATCGATGGCCTTGTTTGGTACGCGGGTCCAGGGGTCCCACGATGTCTATCCCGACCCTCTCGAACGGGGTGGTGACCACGGGAAAAGGTTGCAGGGGGGCCTTTAGTTTGCGGCCGCTCTTTCCACTGGCTTGGCACGTGGGGCAAGATCGGCAGTGCTGGTGTACATCGTTTCTCATTTTGGGCCAGAAGAAGTGGGTCACTAGGCGACTGTAGGTTTTATCTTGTCCCAGGTGTCCTGCTAGGGGGACATCGTGGGCCAGGTTTAGCAGAAAGTCTCTAAAACGGAGCGGCACCACTAGTACTCGGCTGGCCCCCAGCTCTGCGATTCTTTGCTCACTGTACAGCAGATCATTGTCCCAGTAGACCCAGTGAGTTCCGGAGGTATCCCCTGCGCTTTGGGCGAGCGCTTGCTGGCGGAGTCCCTCGAGGGAGGGACAGGTCTTCTGTTCCTGGCGAAATTGCTCTTGCGTGGGCCCCCCCTCTTGAGGCCACTGGTCGAG
This sequence comes from Lissotriton vulgaris, assembly GCF_964263255.1. NCBI lineage: Eukaryota > Metazoa > Chordata > Amphibia > Caudata > Salamandridae > Lissotriton > Lissotriton vulgaris. The sequence continues at coordinate 2,432,174 of NC_141696.1, read as the reverse complement.
GTTAGCGAGGTCGGAAGGTTGAGCTGGTTCGGGGGGGACGTTATGGTCGGTGGTTTCGGCTGGGGCGACCGGAGGCGGTGGCGCCGGCCATTCGGGTTCTTCTGGGCGGTGGTTGGCACGGGCGGCCATGGACCGGGTGGTGACACACGCCCAGTCTGGGACGCCTAACATCCCCAGATGTTCTCTTCGTTCTACGGCTGCCCACGGAGAGCTTTCAAGGTCATTCCCCAGGAGGCAGTCTACGGGGGCATCGTCTCGGACCGTTACCTTCAACATGCCGGAGACCCCTCCCCATTCGAAAGGGACGCAGGCCATCCGACACAGACTTTCTGAGTTATCGGCTGAACGTACCGGGCAGAGAATGTTCGGTAGATATTGTTCTGGGGTCACCAGGTGACAGCGGACGGCTGTTACACTGGCCCCGGTGTCACGAAGGGCTTCGGCCCGGCGTCCATTGATGCTCACCCATTGGCTGTACTTCTGGGTGTTAGCGGGTAGGGGGACCCGTGGGACCATGTCTCTCCCCCCTAAGCAGGCTAGGGCCATGGCGGCTGGCTCCCATTCTTGATGCTCTTGGTCATATTCCTCTTGTTCCTCTGTGATCTGTTCCTCCCCTAGGGCAGCAGCAGCTACCTGGCGGGGCCTTGGGCTCTGGTACTGGGGGCAGTTTGGGTCGTTCGCATAGTGGCCGACTCGTTGGCATCGATGGCACGTAACATTGGCTCGGTAACCCGGTCGCGCCGGGGTGCTGCCCCGGTTGGCCGGGGGGGTGGTGCTGGTAGCGGGGGCGACCGGGGCGTTGTCTCTTCCTCGTCCTTGGCCCCCTCCTCCCCCTCGGGGACGGTGCTGACCATTGTTGTTCCGGTTCTGTTCGTAGGACCCATTCCGGCCCACTCTGGTGATCTCCCACCGGTCAGCTTCGGCTGCGAGCTGCCGGGGATCCGTTAACTTGCTGTCGAGGAGGTGCTGGCGGAGTTCAATGAAGCAATTGTTCGACAGATGCTCCCAGACCATAAGATTGAACAGTTGTTCGTAGGTTGTGACGTTGCTTCCTTTGATCCAGCCCTCGAAGGCTCGGCTAAAGTAGTTTACATAGTCCACCCAAGTTGTACCCGGGATGCGGGTGCAGTCTCGGAACCTCTGACGGTACATTTCGGGTGTGAGGCCATAGCGGGTGAGGAGTGCAGCTTTCATATGGTCATAGGAGGTCATCTGGTGGTCCGGGAGCTGTAGCAGGGCATCGCGGCCCTCATTGAGGAACCTCCCCCATAGACCGGCTCCCCAATCGCTTCTATCGATCCGGTGTGCAGTCATAGCGATTTCATAGGCCTTAAACCATTGCTGGATGTCGTCCTCTCGGAAGTATTCTCGAACGACATCCTTGGGGATGTGTACCTTTTTCTCTGTTGCCCCTGGGGAGTGGGGTTGCTCGGGCACCCCTACTCCTTTATTCTGCTTGCGTAGGTTGATCTCAGCTAGGTTCCGCTCGTGTTCGTACGCTAGTTTCTTTTCCTCGAGCTCCCTTTGTCTCTGTTTCTCCTCTCTTTCTTCTCGGAGACGCAGGTGCTCTAAGTTGATTTTTTGTTCGGCCAATTTAAGTTCAATGTCCATTTTGAGTCGGGCCATTTCCAGCTCGTGTAGTCGGGTTTTTTCTCTTTCCTGGATCTCGTCTTGCGAGAGACCCGTTCTTTGCTCTTCAGGGGCCGTGGTGGTTTTTGCTGCGGTGCTCTGATCGGGGGTTCCGGCGGCCCCGGTTTCTGCCCAAGACTCTAGGGCATGCTTAAAATCGTCTTTGGTACTTAGTCCGGTGGTAGCGATACCTAGTTCGATGCAGAATTGTTTTAGTTCACGATGGCTGTACTCATCCAATTTCTCCATCTGGAACTTCTCGGTTGATCCGCTTTCTTTAGTTGTCATTGTGATTTCGTCGTGGGGTGAGCTACTCTCTGTACGTTTATGCGGTGATTCGGATCCCACCGCTGCCACCAATGTTAGACGGACCGGGAGGGTCGGCCGAGGATAAGGGGAGAGGTCTCCGGGGAGAGCCGTCTCCAGCGATCGTACAGACAAGTAACTTCCCCCCCACAGACGGACACCACACAAGGTTAAAGTTCAACGAGACTTTATAGGCAATTCTTTAAGTTTACGATGGAATGGTACAAGGAGGTCTGGACTCAGGGGTCCCCTCGATTCTAGTCTCTGGTTTGGGAAAAGGGTAGCGGGACAGTCTTGTTACCAAAAAGATGAAAATAGCTCTCAATCCTCGAGCTCGGCGTTCTAGATGATCGGGCCGCGGCGGAGCCAGCAGGTCCCGAGATGGACGAAGGAAACGACGGTCCGCGGCGGAGCCTGCAGGTCCCGATGAAGATGATGGTTACAAACGGTCCGCGGCCACGCCAGCAGGTCCCGACGACGATGAAGGATATGAAGGTTACGAAGGTTGCGGCAGCACCAGCAGGCCAGACGATGGTGCACAGGACAGAGCTACGGCAGCGCCAGTAGTCCGTCAAGGATGAGTTCTTCTTTGCGTCTCTCGACTCCAAGATACAACTGCCTTCCTGCTCTGGAGCTGCCCCAGTTATAGGGCTGGTGTGCTTTGATGTCCGGACCCTCGCACTTGGAGGTCGGGAGGTCCGGGATGGGGGAGTCCAGACACCCAGCAGGGGGGTGGAGCCAGCGCCCGGGGGCGATGGGCGAGCGGCACTTGGCGGGGGAGAGCCATCGACACCTCTTTCTCCCATTGACTTGCCAAGTAGCCCGCTCACCTCCTGGGTGGATGGTGGTGCCGGGATGTCTGAGGCTGGGCCGGGCCCAGGGTTGAGGTCGATCGGGGGCCAGGCGGCCTCGTGGTAGATGGTCCAAGATGGCGCCCCAGGCTGGGCGCGAGGGCCGGCAGTGGATCGGACCCACGAGGTTGACATGCTCGAGGGCAGGGGTCTCTGAGAGGACAGAGGACGTGCAATGGTGGGGTGTGGTACTTGTGGGCCTGGACTCGGGCCTGGTTGGGCCGGGGGAGAGCGGCCCTTCATGTGGCCTGTCCAACAGTGTGGATCTGGAAATGCAGGTGTTCGGCGCTGGTCAGGGTGTTGTCGGTGCTGGTCGTGAGACGGATGGTGTTCCTGTGGATGATGGCGATGCCTCCTCCCATCTGGTTGGCGTTTCGGTCCCTCCGGACGATCTTGTAGCCCTCTGGGATAGCGATGGCGATGTCGGGAGCTGAAGAGGCGTTCATCCAGGTCTCCGTGAGGAAGGCAACGTCAGGGGCTGTGGCGTCTAGGAGGTTCCAGAGTTCGATGGCGTGTCTGTGGACGGAGCGGGTGTTGAGCAGGATGCACTTGAGGTGGGTGCTGCTGGTGTTCGACTTGGAGGGTGCTGGTGCGGGGCTGGTCCGGATGCAGGAGAACTTGCAGGCGTGGCAGCTGAAAGGTCCGTGGGTACGTCTTGGAGTGGCTTGATGGCATTCTGGGAGTCGGCCGGTGTTGAGAGCGATGAGGGTGGCGGCTGAGTACGTCAGGCGGGTCGGTCGGGGTCTTCGTGGGCCAGGGGTCCTGGCGCTGGTCGCGATCCGGTCGCGGACGGGCGCAGACGGGCTTACCTTTGGCGCGCCTTCGGCGCACAATCGGCGCGCCCGCTGCGCGTGACCGCTGCGCGTTCGCACGGTCGCCATTTAAGGCGAAGTGCGCGGGTGGGCGGAGAAGCTGGGAGGCGGGAGCGGGGAGGGTTACAGAAGAGAAACAAGCATTGGAAATGCAATAGGTCTCGCAGCATTAGAGTTAGTGCTTTTAGAATTGTTTATGGGTTTTTTTGTAAATCTTTAGCATTTTTGTTTCCTGTAGCCAATGCTAAAGAATTAAAAAAAAAAGCCATAAACATTTCTAAAAGCTCTAACTCAAATGCTCCGAGACCTATTGCACTGTGTGAGGGTGAGGGGTTGAGGGTGAGTGAGGGTGAGGGGTTGAGGGTGAGGGTGGGTGAGGGTGAGTGAGGGTGAGTGAGGGGTTGAGGGTGAGTGAGGGTGAGGGGTTGAGGGTGAGTGAGAGTGAGTGAGAGTGAGGGTGAGTGAGGGTGAGTGAGGGTGAGGGTGAGTGAGGGTGAGGGTGAGTGAGGGTGAGGGTGAGTGAGGGTGAGGGTGAGTGAGGGTGAGTGTGAGGGTGAGTGTGTGGGTGAGTGAGGGTGAGTGAGGGTGGGTGAGGGTGAGGGTGAGTGAGGGTGAGTGAGGGTGAGTGAGGGTGAGTGAGGGTGAGTGTGAGGGTGAGGGTGAGTGAGGGTGAGGGTGGGTGAGGGTGAGGGTGGGTGAGGGTGAGTGAGGGTGAGGGTGAGTGAGGGTGAGTGAGGGTGGGTGAGGGTGAGTGAGGGTGAGTGAGGGTGAGTGAGGGTGAGTGAGGGTGAGTGAGGGTGAGGGGTTGATGTTGAGGGGTTGAGGGTGAGAGGGTGAGTGAGGGGTTGAGGGTGAGTGAGGGTGAGGGTGAGTTAGGGTGAGGGGTTGAGGGTGAGTGAGGGTGGGTGAGGGTGAGTGAGGGTGAGTGAGGGTGAGGGGATGAGTGAGAGTGAGGGTGAGGGTGAGTGAGGGTGAGGGTGAGTGAGGGTGAGTGAGGGTGAGTGAGGGTGAGTGAGGGTGAGTGAGGGTGAGTGAGGGTGAGGGGTTGAGGGTGAGGGGTGAGGGTGAGTGAGGGTGAGTGAGGGTTTGTGAGGGTGAGTGAGTGAGGGGTTGAGGGTGAGTGAGTGAGGGGTTGAGGGTGAGTGAGGGTGAGTGAGGGTGAGTGAGGGTGGGTGAGGGTGGGTGAGTGAGGGTGAGTGGGGGTGAGTGAGGGTGAGTGAGGGTGAGTGAGGGTGAGTGAGGGTGAGTGAGGGTGAGTGAGGGTGAGTGAGGGTGGGTGAGGGTGGGTGAGGGTGGGTGAGTGAGTGTGAGTGGGGGTGAGTGGGGGTGAGTGTGGGTGAGTGAGGGTGAGTGAGGGTGAGTGAGGGTGAGTGAGGGTGAGTGTGAGGGTGGGTGAGGGTGAGTGAGGGTGAGGGTGAGTGAGGGTGAGTGAGGGTGGGTGAGGGTGAGTGAGGGTGAGTGAGGGTGAGGGTGAGTGAGGGTGAGGGGTTGATGTTGAGGGGTTGAGGGTGAGAGGGTGAGTGAGGGGTTGAGGGTGCCCTCACACTCTTGTTAAGGTGTCAGGCTTCATCATAGGTTGTTTTTGCTCCTCATGGGGTTGGCGCTGCAGTCCCCCACCGGCCCCGCAAGAGGGCTCTTTAGCGAAGATATTTTTAAAGGAAAACGTCGTAATGGTGAGTGCGGGTGTGTGGGGTAAGTTCAAAATATTGTGACAGTACTTCAAAAAGGTAATTGATTTGTGGGCCAGACCCGGTATGATTAAAAGCAAGGAACGTTATACCTTCCACCAAGGAGAAAGTTAGGTTTGATTCTCAGGAAGTGAATAGTGAAAGGTCATAGGGTCAATATGTTTCACACCCTTGTAGTCCAAACCAGATCCTTGGCGTTTCTTCTGTACCGTAAAGAGAGAAGTTGGGTATGCACAAAGAAACAGTGGTCACGGATAGATGTATGCCCTGTTAGACAAACCTTAGTCAGGCTTGTGGTGGCATTATCATGGAACAGCATTATCATGGAACAGTATTCCCCAAACACCTCAAAGAAATTATCCAACCCCAGTAGATGGAGGGGGTGGGGAGCCCTCTATGGGGGACGGCGGGCATACCTGGGGGTTACAGTGAGCCTCAATGGTGTGTAGCTATTGCACCTATTCAGTTCTGCTGCTGCCGGAGGGGGGAGAATTAACATTATCCACGCTGAAGAGAACAGGTTTTTTTCAGAAAGGCCCTTATGGTTCCCATCAACCTTTATTTAGGAATTTCATATATTGAGGATAATATTACAGCCTGACCTCCCCTTTTATGGTTGGAGATCTAGAAAAATGAGAAGGCAAGCTTAACCTGGGACCATATTTTAGATTGCCTTAGTTGTAATAATGCCACCAAGATTCCCTAGCTTGCACTACTAGTAATAATGGCACCAAGATTCCCTATCTTGCACTACTAGAAGTTAAACATCAATAAAAAACAGTTATGGAAGGCTTTATATGACCTGCCACCTCGGAAAGAACGCTTATGGAGAATCGTAAGGTGACTGCCAGGCCAGAGGCGTTCGTAAAGCTCTGTCAATCTACAAGCAGCAGCTGCAAACACCCTGGCTAATTTAGTCTGGAACTAAATCAACTTACAACGGGGGAATGGCACTCACCAGAAATATCTTGAAAATAGCATGGGGGGGGGGCGTGCCTTGCTGCCGACGTCCAGTCTGACGGAGCTCCGAGGGTGAGACCTTCTCCCCATAATCCGTTCATTGAATTGTACCCAGATGGCGTGTATTACCAGTTGAAGGTTAGCAAAGCAGATTGGACTGACTCCGGTGTTTCTCTGCCGAGCTGAACGCCAGGTGTGCTGTGCAACGAGGGGCGGCCTACATCGGCGGATGAAGCAGCGGACTAAAGTTTGCCAACCTGCCGAGTGAAGAGCCAGCTGCCTGAAACCGCTGCCGAGAAAGTGCTGATGCCTGGGGACAAAGATAGCGAGTAAGCCTGCTGATCAGCGTGCTGGGGCGAATAGAGTAAACTCGGTGGCCGACCGTACCAGGTGAAGGAGGTGCGGTGTGGAGGACCGGCCTGGTGCGGAGTGGCCTAATCATACGGCGGACTAGAGTTTGGTGAATAGTCAGAGCGCCAAGCTCACAACCGGACATCGCTGCAGAGAAGGCGCTGGCGCTTAAGGGCTGGTGTAGTGGGAGCGCCTGCTGAACGCACCGGCGCCTGCGACTCTTCACCGCCCCGGGTTGCCCTATTGGTGAGGATAACTTAAAGTTGGCGGCCGACATTGCTGGGTGCCGCGGACGCAGGGTGGAAGAAAGACCTGGTGCTGCTGAGAAGACCCGGTGGGAGCCCTCGAGGGCGAAGTCTTATGGGTCGTGCGACCCCATTGTCAGGGTGTCTGGGGGACCCCCATAGAGCGTAGAACCAGGGGATTTGGCGCAACCGGCGGCATTGATGATTAATGACCACAACTAGACTTTGCATTAACACCACGAGTAAACTATCAGCGGACGGGAGGGAGGCACAGAGCTGGGAAGTGCCTAATATGGTGCATGTGAACTTGCATTGGATCTGCGGTGACTAATATTTAGGCACCATAGATGTCAGAAGAGATCCCCCCCAGAATTGCGCCACTGCAGGTGCATAGTGCGGCGAAGTGGCCGGAATAGCCTCACGGAAAGTGGCAGTGAGCGAGAAGTGGTGGTCACTGCGGGTTGCGGGTCCGAGTGCTGAGCCAGGAACCAACCCCGCTGATCCTTTGATATAACATTGAGGCACATAACGCTAGGGGCTGCCGAAAGGAAGGGACTAACCAGCCGACAATGAGGGGTAAAGGGTCACGAACGAATCAGCAAGGAAAATTTGAAGATTTGACAAATTCGCATACAACAAAGACTTTCCCCCACTGACAGAGCGTTAAGGGCCCACAGAAAACAAGTAGCTAAAACAAGACGGAGGGAAGAGAGGGGAGGGGGGAGGAGAAATGCGACACGGCGGGAAGTGGAGGGGGCGGAGCGGGTAAAATAAACAAGACGGAGGGGAGAGGGGTGGAGAAATGCGACACGGCGGGAAGGGGAGGGGGCGGAGCGGGTAAACAAAGACGGACATGCACGCGCCCGTGACTTTTAAGGTCAATGCGCATGCGCATAAGCTTAATGCGCATGCGCATTGACCTTAAAAGTCACGGGCACTGCAAGGAATCGCCACGATTCCTTGCAGTGTAGATAAAGAGTGGATAACTCGCAATACTCTCGCCTTGCTCGATGCGCATGCGCATCGACAGGCGAGACCTAAAAAGGGGTGGGGACAAGCGGCGGTGGCGGGAAGGGAGGGCGGAGGGCGGCGAGGTAGGCGGACAACAAGGAAGGAAGCAAAACACGGGGAAAATGCAAATTAAAACAAAACAGGCACAAATAAACGAAAAAAACAAGGGCAAAATGAGAGTAAAACAAAGCAGGCACAAATTAACGTCAAAACAAAGGGCAAAAACAACCGCAGCGGCGGCAGCCGGCAACCGGCAAACGAGGCAGCAGCGAGGCAGAGGGCAGGCAAGGGGCACACGCAGCAGCTGGTGGCCGTGCGGCGCGGGGGTGTCCCACAAGTGGGTCACACTCACCTGCGTCGCACGGTCGCCATTTAAGGCCAAGTGCGCGGGTGGGCGGAGCAGCTGGGAGGCGGGAGCGGGGAGGGTTACAGAAGAGAAAAAAGGGGCGGGGACAAGCGGCGGTGGCGGAAAGGGAGGGCGGAGGGCGGCGAGGTAGGCGGACAACAAGGAAGGAAGCAAAACACGGGGAAAATGCAAATTAAAACAAAACAGGCACAAATAAACGAAAAAACAAGGGCAAAATGAGAGTAAAACAAAGCAGGCACAAATTAACGTCAAAACAAAGGGCAAAAACAACCGCAGCGGCGGCAGCCGGCAACCGGCAAACGAGGCAGCAGCGAGGCAGAGGGCAGGCAAGGGGCACACGCAGCAGCTGGTGGCCGTGCGGCGCGGGGGTGTCCCACAAGTGCGGGCTGACGAAGTTTTACCATGGTAAAATATATGGAGGAGAGCTGATTTGGCGGCTTGTGTATTAAAAATGCTCTGACTCCCGCAATGTTTTTAACTGCCCTTTAGCTTTTGTTGTTGGGTACATAAGGGCCCAAATTAACGTCAAAACAAAGGGCAAAAACAACCGCAGCGGCGGCAGCCGGCAACCGGCAAACGAGGCAGCAGCGAGGCAGAGGGCAGGCAAGGGGCACACGCAGCAGCTGGTGGCCGTGCGGCACGGGGGTGTCCCACAAGTGCGGGCTGACGAAGTTTTACCATGGTAAAATATATGGAGGAGAGCTGATTTGGCGGCTTGTGTATTAAAAATGCTCTGACTCCCGCAATGTTTTTAACTGCCCTTTAGCTTTTGTTGTTGGGTACATAAGGGCCCTTGATCTAACCTAATAGCAACGTTCAGGAGATGCCCTGACTTGTGGTCTTGAGTCCGTATAGTATAGTGGAAGATACGGAGGTGCGCCGTGAGGGTGGCTAGTGTATTAAAATGTCCCGACCTCCGACTTGAATCTAATAGAATCCAACTGCCCTCTTGTGGTTCACTACTGGGAACGGCAGTATTTGTGCTATGCCCTGTTTTGTGATCCTACGGAGATGCGCCGGGAGGGTGGCCGATGTACTAAAATGCCCCGACTCCCGTTTTTTGAATCCAATTGTTCTCTATCGGTTCTCTGCTGGGAACGGCTTTTTTTATGTTATGCCTTACTTGTGATCCTACGGAGAGATAATGCAGAAACTCTGCGTGGGTACAAAGTCGAATATGTATGATTTGGGAGGAACTCTTTCCCTGCTTTGTTAATGGTGGATTTTTTCTTACATGACCTCGAAGGTCCCTGATCTAAAATAAGATATATGCGGGAAGAGGAACAATGTGATTTCTCTCCTTTATAATAAAAACAACACTAAATACAGGTTAAGAAAATGTTGAGCTACGTGATTACCTAATGCTACAATTTTTTGAAGTGGGTGAAAGCTCGAATTGTGAGCATGGCTGTTAGCAACTAAACTGGAAACTGGGTGACGAGACTTTATTTTTTCGAGTTTAGATATGAGAAATTTTATTGTTATGCAACATAACAACGAGATGCCCTTTGAGATGGGCTAATTGGGACTTTTTAATTTCTTTACTATCCAGTATTACAACGAACACGAACTGAGAAGACAACAACGTGGCTTGTTTGAATCACTTTGGGTACTAACAACCATAATTACTGGGAACGCGGAAATACACGAGTGAAGACATATACTGTGTTGATACAAAGTAGGCCTAAAAGGAAGTTACTATACAATAATAACACAACAATCCTTTTAAAAAGTAGGGGCCCAATATACTCTTTCTTCTCTCCCTTCCCGAAATAGATAAACGGATAACTAATGAAAGAAACAGGACTGACCAAGAATTTGAATTGAAAACAGGAGAGCTTCACTTAGTGGTAAGAACATATGCATAGACACACAGCCCTTACTCCCCCCTTTTATGTACAATACTGGCAGTAAAAACTAAACAAAATTAAAATACCAGTAAACTAAAAAACTCCCAGTCTTATAAAGTGTCATCGCATAATTGTCCTAATTGCCCACTATCCCTAAAACCCCTTTGTATGTTTTACCCTTGGGAAATGAAACTGTAATGGGTAGATGACGTGAAAAATCTATTAGGTGTGTCATGTTGTTTAAAATTTAAAAAAAATTGAAATGCTAAGCATATATACGAAGTAGCTCTTCAGGATGTCATCGTTTAAGTGTTCTAAAAACTCATTATGTGTGTAATATTGCTTGATGGAAAACCTGTCATGTAAAACAAATCCAGTATAGCAGTATATATAAATTGTACCAGGGTGAGATGGTTAACAAAGAAGGGATAAATGAACTATATTATACTAATGGATTGCACACCAGTTCTCTGATTTCGATATACTGTTTCTATTGCTTTTAAAGTGTGTTACATCAAAGTGTTAGAAAAACAATATGAACCATTTAGGGTTCCAATACCAAGCTAGAAGCTTCCCCCTATCTCTCCCTCCTATGGAGGTATACATCTAGAGAAGTGGTAATGGGGCATAAGTCCAAAGCTCTGTCACATAATTAAACGATGTGAACTAATGTTGATTGTTTTTAATAGCTCTATGGAGCAGTCTTTCCCCCCCCCCTTTTTTCCTATATACTTTTTATATATCACCTGATTTTTTATACTATGCATTTCCTCTACTCTTGGATAGAGAAAGAAATTCGATGTATTGTGACACAGGAAATGTGCTATGAATCAATGTAACAGGAAACTGATGTTAGCTCATTTCTTTTATTGTATCTTTTCAGCCCTGAAGAAACTCCTTGGTGGGAGTGAAACGCGTTGGCTGAACTCGTTGTATTTGTATTCTAATGGATAAATAAAGAACTTTTCTATATAAATTATCTTTGGACTCTTGTCTTGGTGCGCCCCCGTGAACTTTTAAAAAAACCAGGGTGTGAATGGGTTTACAAACAGCCAGCTCTCTACTGATATCTGAACAGATTAAAGGGTCCGTGTACAAGGTTTAGAGAAAGGCCAGGCGCCGTGGTAGCGCGTGTTAACAGGGCACAGATTGTGTATGGTGGAGTTTGAGGAATGCCGCTGACTGCGTGACCCGCAGGGGAGCATGGGCAAAGCAGCGCTTTAGTGCCACTAGTCGCAGCGCCCCTGCCTGTACATGGAGGGTGGGCGGAGTAAGGAAGCAGGCTTCGATAAGAAGATCTTTCACCCCTGAATTGTTTTGGGGCCGTCCGTGGTAGAGGGCGCACGGCCGGCCTGAGGTTCCGTGGTTTTCGGGACCGGACTCCATTTTGTTTGCGTTGTTCGAGACGCCATTTTGTGTTGCCCTCACGTAGGCCGTGGAAGTAAGCGAATGAACAAAGTTGCATGGGCTTCGTTGTTCATGTACGTATTAACTTGGCCTTTTCAACATGCGAGTGATCTGCAAGACGCTGACCCCGTCACCTGAAACTGACCCTTTCACGAAGCCAATTTCTCTAGCTGCTCGTTGTCTGAAATTGCCAATCAATGTTCAGGATATCGTTAACTTTTAGTTCGCTTGCACATATCTTATCCTACTCAACATCTGAATTGCTCCTTTTCTTATGTCTTTTCATTACATGGGTAGTGCTTTCAATTATGGGTTTGTCCTGCTTGTGGTAATCGAATTTGGGACAGTCCTAATAATTAACTTGTGGGTTGGTACGATGTAAAGTGAGCTTCTTGGAATGTAATAATATGTGTGAAAATGTATTTGATTCGTCAGAATTTGCCGCAGTGGGTGTGCATTCGTAATGAACTAAAATTCTAGATAAAAGGTGATGTCTTGCTCTATGAAAATTGAGCAGTTTCCTGAGTTGTACACCGTGTTCTATTGCTTGGTTTACTGATACTAGCTGCAGCTAATAAATTTGATCTCTGACGCCACCTAGAAGTATTCCGTGTCTCTGTTTGCCAGGACAGGGGAACCCGAAGACTCTGGGCGTGTCCCTGACGCCGCTGGGTTCTGAAAACCCGCTTCTTCAGTTGGCGCCCACGTGGGGCGACATCAAGCGGTACCGGTCCAAGCCCGAGGATCGTGAGGAGCCATGTGAGAAAATTCAGGAGGAAGGCCGCCACTTCGTCGACCCCTGTATGTCGACATGGACCGATGTTTTTTACTGCGAGGCTTCCCGCTTTCCGACGGCTACGAAGGACTGCTGCCCTGACTGTCGCCTTGTCTTGGACCCTAGATTGATTCTTTGTAGAGCGAGACGATAGACAGTCTCCTGGTGGCGTGACAGATATTTTGGTTAAGTATAAGTGGGTCGCTCTCACGACTTTGTTTTGGCTCTTAGTTTTGTTTGGTTCGGTTGCTGCAACAATCGAAGCCAAGGGGCTCGTATATTTGCGAGTGTATCGATAGTTGATAACCCCTTGAAGTTTGAAGCCAGATTAGTGAGCTATAAGATGCCTGGTCTTAGCAAAATTAGGAAATGGTTTAGTTGTGGTTGCAACAGGGATTCCCGATTGGAGGATTCATGTCCGATACCTCCGGTTGGAACTCCAACTTATGAGCTCTATTCAAAACACGGAGTGGGTCCTATTACTTATAACAAAGTGTGGGTCCGCTATACGAAGAAAGATGGTGTTTTACGATGGCCCCAACATGGTAGTTTAGAATAAAATATTTTAGACAATCTGGAAGTTGCGCTATTTAAGAAGAAAGCCCGTCCAGCAATGTTTGACTCTTTCCGCCTTTGGCGAAAGGAAGCCAAACAGCGAGAAATTAAGCAAGCAAAAAAGAGATAGGGAAGATAAGAATATGTCAGTACTACAAGCTGCTAGGCAGTTTAAGGAAGATGGAGAAGAGCATGCGAGTGAAGTCTCAGATAGACAACGGTGCCGTCTTCTCCTCCGAAAGTGAATGAAGACCTTGAAAATGATCCTATGATCTCTCTTTTACTGAGATTGCCACCCCCTTATGTGCTACTGCACCTCCATTAACCCCGATTGTTCCACCCTTTGTTGTTCAACCTCCTGCTGTTGTTCAGCCACCCGGTGTTCCACAGATGGTTCTCCCTTCTACTGCGCAACCCCCTCTAGGGTCGCCAGCTTTGCTACCAGCTTTGCCTCAAACTCCTTTGCCTTCTACTTCTGAATCTTCGACTCCTACTGTTCTTGTCCCTACACTTCTTTTGCCTAAAAATACTTATTCTCCTGTTCTTATGTCTACTTCTTCTCCTTCTGCTCGAAAATGAATGACTGAGACTGTTGTTAATCTGTTGTCTCCATTGTTTGGGTCCTTGAATATGACCCCTGTTTCGGAACGTAAGCAGAGTCGTAGTCAGCTTCCTAGTTCCGAGGAACGGACAGTGTTGGATTTGTTGGCTCGTAGGTGGATTTTAAATGCTTCGAGGTATGATTTGCCAGCGGTTATGGATGTTTTCTTTCAGTGGGATCCGCCTAAGCAAAGGTATGTTTTTGATGTAATGTGTACTTTTCTGCATCAGGAATGGGAAGATAATGAGTTGGGTCCGATTCCGCAGGATGTGCTCGATGTTCAGTCAGAGTTTGCTAAAGGGACGATAGTGGAATCTGATGTTACAGATGCCGTAGAGACGATACTTGCTTTCAGATCTAGGCTTCCGCCTCAGACACTGCACAAACCTGATTCCTCCGTTAGGAGAAAAGTGAAGCAGTATCCTATGAGAGAAGTTCCTCCTGTATGAGAGAAGCAGTTGCTGCTAATGTTAATCAGGGTATTCAAGCCGCAGAGGCTAATTTTCAGCGAGTATGGGTACATGTTCCTTGGAAGAGAGCAGAGGTCTTGGCTCTTAAGCAGACCTTACCTGACCCCCGTAAGAATCCTGCTGGTTTTTACAACGAGTTGTCTCAGACAGTTGATGCATGTATTATGAATTTAGCCGATGTCGATATGTTGACGGGTAATGTAGTCCATCAACCTTTGTGGACGAAGATTCGTCATGAGAATCATGCGCCAGAATTAGGAGATACGTGGGCGAATATTATTGCTGCGGATGGTCGACAGGTAGGAGGTGCCAAACCTGACCCTTTAGTTGCAGAATTACCTGGTAGAATTATTAATTTGATGAAAACGATGATGCCTCCTTTACGAGTGAATTGGGATAAGTTAGCAGCATGTAAGCAAAAGAAAGACGAGAGTGTGTCTATTTCTTCACTAGGTTTGAGGAGACGTTTATCAATCATAGTGGTCAGGGTATGAGTACGGAAGGTGGTCAAAGGTTGTTTGTGGACAAATTTGTCTTTAACTTGCTTCCCGAACTTTCTAATAAGTTGAAGGACTCTGAGAGTTCATGGGCTGTTTCTTCGTTGGTCCAGATATTGGCTACTGCACAATATTACGAGAATAGAGATAAAGATGAGAAGGATAAAGCGGAGAAGAAAATTAAAGATCTAAAGACGAAAGTTCTTTTGCAGCAAGCTTATCCGCCTCGTACGAATCAGCCTCAGTTTCAGCAACCTCCACAGTTTCAGAGATTGTTACAGAAGCCTGAGCCTTAAGCTCCGCGATTCTTTCCTGGTCCTAATCAGTGTGCTTACTGCAGAGAGGAAGGTCATTTCAAGAATAGCTGCCCGGCTTTGCTACAGCGTGCGAATGATGTATCTGGTCAGAGAGGTCGTGGTGGTTTCCAGCAAGCTCTTAGGGGTAGGGGACGTGGTGTGTTTCTCAAAAATGAGCGTTCCTCCCCCCTTTAGAATTCTGAGAATTATTTTGACAGACAGAATGTTCCGAGTGGTCAGTCTGCCCAGTACTATGTTGAGGATTACTGTGTTGAAGGTGAGAGTGTTGGTTACAATGATAACTAGGACAGCCAAGGACAAAGTGAGGGAGTAGTGTCAGTTCCAGTAGACCAGAGTGGACCTTATGTTGAAGTGATTACATCTGATGTGATAGAACCTTTTCTTTTGGATACTGGTACGACGAAGAGTTCTATTATGCACTCTAAACTTCCTGGCGCACCTTTGTCTGGCTTGACCAATGTTTCAGTAGGATTTTCAGGTCCCCCAGTTCGTAATCCGGTTTCTAGTCCTTTGTCCCTTTCTATTGGTCCTTGTGAATTGGAAGCTCCACTTATTTTAACGACTGGTTGTGGTGAGAATCTGTTGGGTTTGGCTTGCTGAAAAGATTGCATGCAACATTACATTGTTCTCCTGCGGGAGTACATCTTACGATGGGTAAGAAAGTGATTTCTCCGATGTATTTGTCTAAAGATTGTCTTCCATTGGAATTGCGTTCGCTTCCTGATACGCTTTGGGCTACAGGTCCAAATGATGTTGGCCTTTTGCAGATTCCACCGTATGTTGTTACCCTCAAGTCGAATGCTAGGCTACCTCGTATTCCGCAATATAAAATATCAAGCGATGGCGAGAGAGCTCTTTTAGCGATCATCTATGTAATTTGGTTGAGAAGGGTGTAGTTGAAGAAACGAGAGGTAATGTGTGTAACAGTCCTGTTTTGCCTGTCCTTAAGCGTACTGATGCTTCTCAGTCACCTGTGTACCGGTTTGTGATCGACCTTCGAGAGGTTAACAAAATTGTTGTGCCACAGCTTCCTGTTGTTCCTGATATCACAGCTTTATTGACTCTGATTCCTGCTTCGGCTGCTTGGTTTTCCGTCATTGACTTGAAGAATGCTTTCTTCAGTATTCCGATTGCTGAGGAGAGTAGAGATATTTTTGGCTTCTCTTTAGGAGGACGAAGCTTCTGGTTTAAGAGAGCTCCTCAAGGTTATTGTGAAAGTCCCTCAATCTATAGTCAGGCGTTAAAAACTCAGCTTGATGGTTTTGTGTTGCCTTCTGGTGCCACTCTTATCCAGTATGTTGACGATCTTCTTGTTGCTGCTGATGATGAAGAGATTTGTAAAGAGGCTACTCTTTCTTTGTTACGACATTTGTCTGACCTTCATCATAAAGTGTCACCTTCAAAGTTACAGTATTGCCGCCAAGAAGTAATCTACTTAGGTCATCTCTTGTCGAAGGAGGGACGGCGATTGACCCCAGAACAAATTCAAGCGATTGCGTAAAGGAGTGTGCCATCCACACAGAGAGAAGTGCGTGCCTTTTTAGGTATTACGTCGTATTGTAAACAATGGATTCCGAATTTTTCCCTACTAGCGAAACCTCTGTTGGCATTGACTCTTAAAGATACTCTTTATCCTCTCCCTTGGTCCGACGAATGTCTGAAAAGTTTTTCTGAATTACGTGATGCATTGTGTTCGACTCCGGTGTTGGGTACTCAGGACTACAGTAAGCCTTTCACGTTGTATGTACACGAGAGAGAAGGTTGTGCATTGTCAGTATTGACACAACAATTTGGGGACAAGCAGCGTCCATGTGCGTATTTTTCAGCGACGTTAGATCCGGTAGCTAAAGCGTTGCCGAGTTGTTTGAGAGCTACAGCGGCAGCGGCTGTTTCTATCCGACAGTCTGCTGGTTTGGTATTGGATAATACGTTGATTGTAATATTCCCACATGCAGTGGATACCTTATTGAACAGGACCAAGACACAGCACCTTACTAGTGCACGTTTGTCAGGTTATGAGTTGACGCTTTTGGCTAGCCATGTGCACAATAAAAGATGTAATGTGTTGAATCCAGCTATGTTGTTGCCAATTTCTGTAGAGACAGATGCTCAAGAACAGCATGATTGTTTTCTTCGGACAATGGAAGAAACAAAGGCTAGAGTTTATTTAAAAGATACTCCTCTTACGAATGTTGATGGTACTCTATAGGTAGATGGTTCGTGTTTTAAGCTTCCGAATGGTGGAACGACTGCGGCGTATGACATCACAACTTTGCATACAGTTGTTGAAACACCACGCATAGCACAGAATTCAGCTCAAGCAGCAGAGCTAATAGCATTGACTAGAGCGTATGTATTGTCAGAAGGAAAGCGAGTGAATGTCTATACTGATAGTCAGTATGTGTTTGGTGTTGCCCATAGTTTTGGACATTTGTGGAGAGAGAGAGGATTTCTTACTTCTTATGGTACAAAAATTCAGCATGGGCAGTTAGTGAATGAACTTCTGGACTACTCTCCCAAAGCAGATTGCAATTGTGAAGTGTAGTGCGCATAAGAAAGTTGTGGATGATGTAGGTCGAGGAAATGCGTTTGCGGATGAAGTTGCGAAGGAAACGGCGAAAGACATGATGAGCCGTATGTATTTTGCAGACCCTGCTAATTGGGTCATGGCAGGTGGAATGTATGAAGACACAATAGAAAGTGTGAAGATGATTCAGGCTTAAGCTACTGAGAAAGAAGTGAGTACGTGGAGAGAAAGTACGGGTATGTTGGATTCAACAGGTTGTTGGGTTGAGTTGTCGGAGCACCAGCGATGGTTGTTGCCAGATGCGCATGTGCTCCCATTGGTTACTATGGCTCATGGAAGGCTCACATTAGTTCAAAGGGAACATGCAAGTTGTTGGCTCCAGTATGGCAGAATGCTGGAATTCCAAAATGTGCTGAGAATGTGGTGAAGCATTGTATGATTTGTTTGAAGTATAATCCTGGAAAGGGAACTCCAACTCCAGCTGGTCATTTTGCTCCTCCGACGTATCCGTTTGAGGTGATACAGCTAGACTATATTCACATGGAGAGATGTAACAATCTGTAGTATGTCCTTGTGGTTGTTTTCGTGCCTTTTCCAGATGGATAGAGGCTTACCCCCTAAAGGATAATACTGCCTTGTCTACAGCCAAGGTTTTGCTCAATGAGTATTTCACTAGATTTGGTTTGCCGAGAATTGTATGGTCCGGCAATGGGAGTGAATTTGTGGGTCAAATCATGAAGAAAGTGTGTGCTGGTTCGGGTATCAATCGGAAATTCCATGCTGCGAATCACCCCCAGTCTGCTGGACTTGTTGAGTGCTATAATGGCACGTTGAAGCTGAAGTTAGCTAAGATTCAAGCAAGCACTGGTCTTACATGGCCAGATGCCTTGCCGTTGGCTCCTTTGTCAACGAGGACGACTGTGCATTCTCGTGTGGGACTTAGCCCATACGAAATAGTTTTTGGTCGTCCGGCGAATGTTTGGGGTGTGCCTCGTCCCAAGAAATGCAGTGACATTGAGTACCCTATGTTGGTGGATTACTTACATGACTTCAGTGCTAAATTGCGTGTTCTCCACCAAAAGGTCTATGACAGTTTGCCGACAGCTACTGCAGACCCAGGCCACACGATTCAACCTGGTGATTTCATCTTGACGAAGAATTTCCAACGAACTAAGAACTTGGAGCCAAGGTGGACTGGTCGGCATTTAGTTTTGCTAGTAACTCGGACTGCTGTTAGAGTAGCTGGTAAAAAAAATTGGGTGCATGCCACCCATTGTAAAAAGGTTCCTTTGCCCTTACCGTATGATAAGTGGGTGAGGGATGGTATAGCTGACTCCGAATCTGAAAGAGTTCCTTGATTCGTACCTTTTAGTGATGCGCATTTGACATGGACTCAGTCAGAACGTGCGGATGATGAAATTCTCAAAGCTGCTGTGCCCCCGCATCTAAGACTCGACACAACGAATCCAGAGGTCCTTTTTCAAGAACAAACTGTGCCTGGTAAAGAGCTCTACAATTTAAGACCACTAAAGACTGAATAGAATGGACAAATACATTTGAATTTTTATATGTAGTGAATTAAACCTTGTCAGATCAAGAGACTTTTTTACTTTTTTTTCTATTTTGAGTCACCATCCGGACTCCGCTGCAGGGTCGCGGTACAGCCTTAAGGGGTGAGCCGCGTATTGATGAAAGGTCTGTGGTTCATGGTCGTTAGTACGATCTTGACGCACATTTAAGTGAAGAAGGTAATAGCCGTGAGCAGCATGTTAGAGGATGGAGTTTTTTGAGTCTGATAAGGGTGTTAAGAGAATTGATTTTAAAGTAAAAATATGTATATTGGTTCGTAGCAAATGTTTTTTAATACTGTGTTTTCTAATGCTTTTGAATATTACGTTAGCTTGTGTGGGTGGGATTGTCTATTTTACACAACAGACGCTTGCAACTACGTCCCAACCTACTTTTTCTTTTCTTACTGTTTCTCCACATGAGTTTCATACGTTGCCTGAACATGAACAGACACGAAGATCAGAATGTGTGAACAATTCGTTTATACAGATGTTGCATCAGCATCAGCTAGTCATAAATTCCACGAATTGTTGGGTTTGTGGTCTTATGTCGCATACGACAGATAAGGGAATGCCATATTTGGTTTTGCCTTTTTCGCCTAATGGGTCAGTATGGGCACTTCAAGCGATGTTTATCTATGCGAATTAAGCATCTCCTGTACGTTCCGTCAAAGATAATGTGAGTAACAATGCCTTGATACAGGGAATAGTCGATATGATCAGAGATATCGATGCATATAATGCTATCCCTAAAGATGAGGTAGGAGCATATGTTGGTTGGAACAAGACGAGATATAGTATTAGTCTGACTGAAAAGGAGAGACAGAAAAGGTCTCCTCCTATTTGGATTGTACCCCACCGAGGTCATTTTTGTCTGCAAGGTAATGGTCAGAATCCGAGAGCTCAGCTTGGTAAGAGTGTGTGTGTTCACACTTATGTCTATACGTCCCAGAAATCTCGACCGTTCGTGCCAGCCAAAGGCACGTATTTTGTTTGTTACGACAGAGCGTATACATGGTTGCCATCTGATTTCTCAGGCACATGTTATGTGGCATTTTTGCTTCCCCCTACATACACAGCTGCTTTTAATTATCATAAGACAAGATATGGTAGAGGTGTTATCGATGCGAAAGATACTGTCGCACAAGAAGTTGGAGACTTCATTAAGGGCTTCCTGCCCTTTTGGGGTCCTATGGCTAATAGTAGGAATATTCGTCAGCTTACGAGAGTGGTCGAGGCCACTATAAATGAGACTGCAGGTGCCCTTAGCAATATTACAGCTGAGCTTCAAGCGGATCGCCTTATGACATAACAGAACCGTTTTGTTTTAGATATCATACTTGCAGATAGAGGTGGAGTATGTAAAGTGATCGGATCTAGTTGCTGCGTTTTCATACCAGATAACGCTCCGACAGTGTACCAAGCCATCTTGAAGTTACATAAGTCTGCTGAGTCTATACATGTAGACAAAGGGAACTGGTCGTTGATAGGATGGTTTTGGGAACTGCTGTCCAAATGGGGATGGGAGATTCTGATGTTTCTTGGTATGGCTTTAGCGATCCTTTTCTCGTGTTGCTTATGCATCCAGTGTGGTCCCGCCATTTGTGGCCTTTGTGCTACGATCTGTGTGAGAAGACCCGTCCCGAGAGAAGTGAAGGATAATAAGATGATGTTACAGCAACACCTTGATGATCTGATGAGAATAGATACAGACCTGGATTCAGATTGACGTGAGATTAGGTTATTGCCTACGTAATGGCAAAAGGAGGGTCTGAGGTTCCGTGGTGTTCGGGACCGGACTCCATTTTGTTTGCGTTGTTCGAGACGCCATTTTGTGTTGCCTCACGTAGGCCGTGGAAGTAAACGAACGAACAAAGTTGCATGGGCTTCGTTGTTCATGTACGTATTAACTTGGACTTTTTGACTTGCAAGTGAACTGCAAGACGCTGACCCCGTCACCTGAAACTGACCCTTTCACGAAGCCAATTTCTCTAGCTGCTCGTTGTCTGAAATTGCAAATCAATGTTCAGGATATCGTTTACTTTTAGTTCGCTTGCACATATCTTATCCTACTCAACATCTGAATTGCTCCTTTTCTTATGTCTTTTCATTACATGGGTAGTGCTTTCAATTATGGGGTTGTCCGCTTTGTGGTAATCGAATTTGGGACAGTCCTAATAATTAACTTGTGGGTTGGTACGATGTAAAGTGAGCTTCTTGGAATGTAATAATATGTATGAAAATGTATTTGATTCGTCAGAATTTGCCGCAGTGGGTGTGCATTCGTAATGAACTAAAATTCTAGATAAAAGGTGATGTCTTGCTCTACGAAAATTGAGCAGTTCCCTGAGTTGTACACTGTGTTGTAATGCTTGGTTTACTGTTACTATCTGCAGCTAATAAATTTGATCTCTGACGCCACCTAGAAGTATTCCATGTCTCTGTTTGCCAGAACAGGGGAACCCGAAGAATCTGGGCGTGTCCCTGACGCCCCTGGGTTCTGAAAACCCGGTTCTTCAGGCCGCTTCTACACACAAGGAACTCCTTGGGGTAAGAGCTTTTGCAAAGGCCAGCATCCATCCCGTTCTGGGGAGTTCTTCACCACGAGAAGAGGCCATAGAGGCTTCAATGCTGAGGGTGCCTCCCGGGGGCAATTTCAGTCTGCCCAATCAGGAGAGTGTTCTACTTTCTTACAAACTAAAGGTGGAGCGTTGTCTGGCTTTGCTTCTTCTCAATTGGAAGGCTCTTCCCTCCGATGCATGGATTCTGCAAACCATACAAGGCTTTCAAATAGAGATTTACGGTTCCCTCATACAACGTTTGCGTCCTCGTCCTCTAGTTTTTTCAGGGGACCAGGCTGCCTTAATAGATCAGGAGGTAGAAGATCTGCTCTGCAAGGAGGTGATCACCCCAGCACATCTCCATCTTTGCAGTTTTTCAGAAATCTCTTCCTTTTAAAGAAGCGGGTAGAAGGCCAAAGACAGGTGATTAACCTCAAAGAAGCCAATGGGTAGTTGTTGTACTGCCATTTCAAAATGGAGAGCATACAGCTTTTGTGCTACCTCCTGAGGCTGGCCGATTGGATGGTTCGTCTTGAACTCAAGGACGCTCTGCATTTTTTCCCCCTCATCGCAGGTTCCTTCAGTTCTGGTGGTGGGACGAGGTCTACGAGTCCAAGACCTTGCCGTTCGGACTCTTCTCAGCCCCCTGGGGCTTTACCAAAGTCTTGAACGAGTCATAGAAGCCCTCAGGTCCAGCGTAAGAGCCTCATTGATCAATTCCTGTTTACTTTGTTGGGGCAGCTGAAAAACTCAGTTCATTTGCTGTAAAGCCTTGGGTTTCTGATCAACGAGAAGAAGTTGCTTCTGAACCTGTCCAAACAGACCACTATTCTGGGATTCATCGTCAAATCCACAGAGACGACTTTGAGTCTCCCTTCTCGGAAGGTGGCTAAAATTCAGTTGGAACTGCACAAGACTCTGCCCTACCCATGCAACCTCGCTACGCCAGATCACCAGAGTAGTGGGACTCCTGTCCTCCTTGATCAAAGCGATCCTTCTGGGCCTGCATTTTCTGGGCCTTGTATTACAGGGCCCTACAATGACTCAAGGCCTTCGAGCTCCACAGGAGCCTTCAGTATTCAGAACAGGTTCCTTTGACTGAGGAAATCAGGAACGAGATGCGGTTGTAGTTGGCACACATGGAAGCCTGAAACAAGTGCACCATTTTCGGCTCGGATCTGGATATAGTCATCTAATCCGATGCCAGCAAGGTAGGTTGGGGCGTCCGTTGCGAGGACTCATTCACCAGCAGAAAACGGTCTGTCGAGGAGCAATCATGGCCCATAAGCTGCCTGGAGCTCATGGAGGCTTCCTTTGCTGTAAAGGGCTGAACCAAGGGAAAGGTGAGTTGTTGTTTTTCTAAAGATGGACAACGTTTCAGTGCTACAGTACATCCACCATCTGGGCGGCACCGGATTGAAGATACAGGCAGACCCAGCCAGGGATCTCTTGGCTTTTTGGCTGTCCAACAATGTAGCCTTCACAGTAGTCATTTCCAGGAGCGTCCAACAAGGTGTCGGATTCGTGCTTAAGGGAATGGTCTGACACGAGTCTCTGGCAAATTAACCCACAGGTCTTAAAGGCGTTAAGGAAGAGATGGGGTCCGTGCAAAGCGGATCATTTTGCATCTCACCTTGACCAAGAGGTGGATAGGTTTTTTTAGTTGGAGGTCGGATTCGCTGGCAGCAGCGACGGATGTCTTTCTCCAGGACTGGTTGAAGGAGAAGGGGTGCGTGTTTTTCAACCCTTGGTACTGATAATGCTTCTCTCAACACTGATACGAGCCAGCAAGCAACCATAGTCCCAATCATGCCATATTGGAAGTCTCAAGCTTGGGTTTTAGTTCTTCTGGAAATTTCCAGGGATTTTCCAATCCTTTTACCCCACGCACCAGATCTCCTTTGGGAGGCAAATCCTGGTCCTTTCACATGAAGCCTTCCTTGGCCTGGGCTGGCGGAATGTTGCAGGGATTCTCCGTAGGCACAGACTATGCTTGGGACCACAGAGCCTTAGCAGGTGTCACACTATTTTAAATTGGTCCCCACTCTGTTGCAGAAATATATACTTATTCAGACCAAGTTAATATATGCATCTCTTTTTTTATTGATAACCTAGCCTTGAAAGGATATGATTACTGCAAGGACAATATTGACTTAAAATCGGTATGGGGCACTTAGTCCTGGCAGGTCCAAGGTGCAGAATCACTATTTCATGCATGTCTGATACCTATGCAAACTATATTTCTTAATGACCCGGTCCAACCGGTCGGACAGGGTGAGCATTATGGCCGGGAGACATGAATGTTTGTCATTCTTAGTTCATGAATACTGCGTCTGGGTTCAAATTAAATAGACCTGATCCCCGTTACACCCAAACCTCACATTCAAACACTGTTACTGCTTATTCCGTAGGCAAATAGTTCAACAATGGTTAGAATATTCCACATTGTCTGCAGTGAAAACAACATCTTTCTCTTCTGTCTGAAGATATAAGCAAATTGGATGTCTTTATGGGTCTATAATCCCTACGTTCGAAATGATTTGTTTATGATGCTTATAATGAACTTTGGAAATTGTCGCAACTGGAAGCCGCAGTACGTTTATGCCAAATTATTCAAGATAATTTAGATAAAGTGCTTGCTGTTGTCGACAACAATATTAATACAATGTCATCTCGTATTTATACTTTAAACAATATTGTGTCATCAGTAATTGATATTGTAAAAAATGAGGTTTCTACCTGGTATCATGGACAGAATCAACTTCGATCAGTTACGTAATTTAGCTGGACACTGCAAACAGAATGGGCGAGTCCCTTGCATTACCTTAATTTAATTGTAGCGCATTGCTTTTACCATGTAATTCGACATGCAAACAGCAATAAATGGCTATGAAAGACGCTAGTTACACCAAGCTACACATAGAAAAACTTGAACAACTTCCCTTCACTATTGCGGAAACTCATTCTGCATTGTAGTTAATGGCATTATCTCGTTGCCCCTTTTGACCTTTGAGTTCACTGCCTGTATGAAACACTTCCCAGTAGGTAGATATGAACCCCTTCAGAGCTGGGGAGGAGTGTGGCTCCACTGCCGGTCATTCCCTTGTGTGTAAACAAGTAAAAATACACACCCTGTAATGTTTCTGCCCCAAATCTGGCTTGTTATTTGACAAAAAAATACAAGTCTACCTGGTCAAAGTGTATTTGTTGCTGTCTTCAACTCAATGAAGATCCCTTGGGGTGCGACATTGTCCCTGTTCTGAATTTTTTTTGCCTCTCTGGTGTGTCAAGGTCTGGCCTATGGAACGATGAACTCGCACCAATCGGCCATTTCTGCAGGTCATCTTTCAATTCAAGGTGTACAGGTCAGGAACACTCGCTGGTGTGAAAACTGATGAGGGGACACCACTTGGCGTCGCCCCCCTTAGCCGCGGCATTCATCCCTGTTGGATGTCAATTTGGTGCTTTAACTGTTCAAGTCTTGGCAGCAAATAATTTTTTTGTCACGAAAAGAACTGTCTGCAAAATTGGCAATGTTGCTTTGTTTGTTTTTCTGTCACAGGGTGTCAGATGTGCGAGCGCTTGACATTACAGGTCGGGTTTTTACCCCACAGGGGGTTACCTTTCACATTTCCCGGGGAACAAAATCCAACTCCACAGTGATATCCTGTCCGGGTTTGATGAGTCCCCCAAGTTGTGTGTGGTACGGTGCATAAAGGCATGTGAGAGTATGACAGAGGACTTATGTCCTCCGGGTTAACAGCAGTTGCTGACAGCACTTAAGAAACCTTTCAAAGCGATCTCTTTTTCAACCATTACCCGTTTGATCCGCTGGGTCATGCAGGAAGAGGGCAGAGATGTCTTGCAATTCGGAGCTCACTCCATAAGAGGGGCTGAGGCCTCCAAAGCCTTCATTCTAGGGTCGCCACTAAAGAACATTGTTAATGCAGCAAATTAGTCTTCTGATTCAATGTTTTATTTTAAACCGGTCATTGATATGGCATGTTTGGTGGTGGACAAGCTTTGAATGAGCATAATTTTCGCCTCCGGTCCTGACATAGAATGAAAATTGTCCTAGCTTTCGTAATGGAACATTTCAATTCGATAAAGGACACGGAGGTGAAGATTATTCCCACCCAGGTTTCTGAAAACTTTCCGCCCAGTCTGGGTTCAAAGACTGTGGTTTATATAGACGTGGTGAGCCTTGATATCCATAAAGTTTAACCTAATTATTGCTAAACTATCACACTACAAACACTTATCTCCCATCTCTGCCCAGTCTGGGTTCAAAGACTTAATATCTGTATGGTTTAAGTATGTGTTTCAAGTTTAAGCATTTTTGAAATGTATTATTGCAAACTCTACTCGACAATTTGTGTACAATATGGAGGTTGTGGTTTGTGTCGGACAGCCTAATGATAGGCATGTTTTTCCCCAGGTTCTGATTCAACCAAAGGGGAATAAAGAAACATACGGGAAAGCTTTGGTCGCATTTAAGAAAGAGATCGTCTTCTGAGGATGAGGGCAAGATGGCCGCTGTAGCATTGTAGGTGCAAGTCGCATCCTGACCCCTCTCCAACCTATGGATGGTCTAGGTACCTGATCGGCTATACCAAGGCAGTATGCAACGGAGGTCGTGCTGGCTGAAGCTTGAGGGACAAAGCGGCATTTATCATAACCTAAAACAAGGTCTATTTCAACTGAAAGCATTGATTTGGGAGCTTCAAAAGGCTATTTTGTCCGAGATGGCAAACCGTGTAAAAGATAAGCAGACATCGGCCTCGAGCTTCGGTCCAGCTAAAGAGACATGTCAAAAAGATCCAGGAAGAACTGGTACTATCCCGAAAACTAAAATGCCCCCACCCAACAAACGCTCTACACCCACGATCTCAACGGCTTCTAAGGCTCAACAACGGAAAATCGAGAAGAGTGAAAGAGCCGCCGAGAAAGACAGAGACAAGGAGCTTAATCCGAGTGTTGACACTCGCAGGGGCAGTTACAGTAATCAAGCAAGTCAATCCAGCCAAGCGGGAAAACCCACCACGGAGAAAAAGAAGGGCGACCTCACCTTCCGTCAGCCCTCAGTAATAGAGATCTTCAACAGCAAAGCACTCCCGGCGGCTCCAACAGAAGACACAGCGGCAATCCTGGGCACAGAGAACTCTGTAGCAGCCGGCTCAGGAATCAGCGTCCTCGTGGACGCAAGCAAAAGCGTTACTAGGCAACCTGCACAAAAGGAACGTACAGAGCTCCCGCTTTCCGCGGAGCAAGCAGCAATCGAGTCAATTACCGCCGGAGGGAAGGCTGAGCTTACCGATGCGGAAAATGAGGTGAGAGCTGTGAATGGGGATAAAATAGCTGAATCATCGAGCACAGACCCTTTGCTAGAAGCGCTACGGGAGGTGGAGGCTGGAATATTAGTAAATCAAGTACAAAGCGGGAATAATATCCAAAAAGACTTTGTGACTAGTACTAGAACACGGCAAGGGCAAAAGGAGCAGCTTGACACTGACTACACAGAGGGCGCAGAGAGTGCAGAGGGAGCTGAGGGGGACAGATTTTTTTCAGTCCCTGAAGAATCAGATTCTACCATAACCAGCAGCGAAGATGAGAGGGAATCAGGAGACTCGTGCTCTAGTTCTGGAGATACAGGGGGCTCCAAAGGGAAAGGCACACAAAAAAAACGCAAGCCGACTGGCAGGAAAATGGGCTCTCCTACAAGCTTGCATAAGAGCACTCATAAAAAGTTGATTTGGGATTACTCCGCTACCTCGAATCTCTACAAAGAAGATGGGCAAGACTCCCAAAATGAAGCTGGGAAACTAGACTTGATATTTGCAACTCTAAAAGAAATTCAAATGGAAGCTAGAACGGAGAGTAGAAGAGCCAGGCATGACACCAAAAAAATCCAAGCTTCTATCAGGAGAATAAACAAAAAATGTGAGGAAGTGGATGAAAGAGTTACCGAAGTGGAAGAAAGGACTGGCAGGATAGAGGAGGAAGTGACGGACTGGCAGGCAAGCAGAGAAGAACAATCGAAGATGATGGAGGACCTACAATGGAAGGTGGAGGATTTGGAGAATCGCCAGAGGCGAAATAATGCCCGACTCCTTGGAATAGAGGAAGGGGCAGAGGGGCAAGACCCCAGAGGCTTCGTCATTAAGTTGTTAAAAGGTGCCTTTCCAGAGGCCCCTTGGCAATGGGAACAAGAGGTGCAAAGAGCACACAGGTTTCCGCTCACGACAAAGGGGAAAAAAAGAGGTGACGGTTCACTTCCAAGAGCGATGCTAGTATTTTTTGGAAATTTTCTGGCGAGACAAGAGCTGATGGATAAAGCCAGACCTGACTCTAAAAAGACGGTGGATGGAACAACATTCTTTGCAAGACCTGACTTTTGCCATGTCACAGTGGAAAGTAGGTGGAGGCTCAGGCAATTGATATCGGCATTTCAGAGCCAAGGCGCTGAGGCTTACTTGATGTTCCCGGCAAAACTAAAAGTTATCGTTGGGGGTAGAGTCAGAATGTTCTTCTCAGAGATTAAAGCTGGAGAATATCTAGAAGAGTTAAAAGAGCTGAAGGAAAAAGGGGGAGTTAGAAGATAGTATCAATGAGAGGTACTAGCATAGGGAGGGGCAGGGGGAAAAAAAGACAAAGGGGATGAGAAGAAGACTTAAAAAAAAAAAAAAGGAGAGATAAACTGTAAAGAACAGTAAAGAGCAGTAAAAGAAAAATGGAAAAGCCATATAAAGACCGGGGGAATAGGAGTTCTCAGGAGTAGGTTTTTTTTCGTATTTGTAGGGGAGGAGAGGGGGGCGACGCCGCAATGCACAGTGGACACGCATAGGTCAGGACTGACCTATTTGCCTGTCATAGGGGGGGGGGGCAGCAGCTGGGGAGGGGGGTACAGAAGGGGAGGGAGGTGGGGGGGGCACGGTTGTTGGTTGGCGTAATAATACAGTACAGATTGGTAAAAGTCATTTTGTTCATTATGATGGGAGGGAAAGTTGGAAGCAATGGGCATGGGCACAAGCACTTGAAAAGCTGGAAAAAGGGAAAAAATGATAGATGGAAACTAGGATAATTACGTTGAATATATGTGGTCTAAATAACAGAGAAAAAAGACAAAAACTGGGGGCACTACTGCGATTCTGGAAAATTGATGTAGTTTGTTTACAAGAAACGCATGTAGCCGTTAATGAGAAGTACCTGTTGGAGCAAATGGGTTTTGATGTTCTCGCCTATACAGGTCAGGTAGAAAGATGCAAGGGTGTTGCAGTGTTGGCAAGGAAAGGATGCACAAAAGTCAAAAAGAAAAAGGAGGATAGTGAGGGGAGATGGGTGATGATTGAGTTGGAAACAAATGCAAGTCGATATACAATTGTCTCAGTGTACGGCTCAAACGATGATGATCCAGATGTTTTTGAATTTGTGGATAGAGAACTAGCACTATGGCCAGAACCTGTGATATGCTGCGGAGATTTTAACATTAACGGTTTAAATGGTCTGCTCGAGAAGTATGGGGGGAGATATATGGGAAGAAAGAAAAAGTTATGCAGATCAGTACAAAACCTTGCTCGCCATAATGCTTTAAGCGATATGTGGGCGGAAAAAAATCCAATGGGTTCAGGCAGCACCTTTTACTCTGCACCACACAAGTCAATAGCAAGATTGGACTATTTTCTCATTTCTAGCTCTCTTGTAGGTATCTCCAATATAGAGCGATTCCCCAGGATAGTGTCAGATCACAACCCCCTGGTATTAAGTATTCAAACCACTCAAGTTAAAGAGAGAATAAGTTCTACCTGGACGTTTGAAAGAGGGCTGCTAAAGGATGAGGATTACATTATAAGAATGAAAGCATGGATAATACAATTTTGGGACATTAATAGATACTCTACTTCAGCAGATGTGGTATGGGATAGTTTCAAGGCAGGTATAAGGGGGGAGACACTAAGCTATACAATTGCAAGAAATAGAAGGGAGAAGGAGAAAACGGAAGAAGAGATAAGAATCCTATGGACAATGGAAGAGGCTCTGGTGGAGGCAATAAGCAAGCGGGAACCATTTGAACTGATTTTACTCGAGTTGGAAACTCAAAAAGCAGAAACAGGTGTCTCATTAGCACAGAAGCTAGCTAGGAATTACTTAGCAAAAAAAGAGAAGTGCTACGAATTCAATGAAAGGGTTGGGCATCTCCTGGCAATTAGAACAAGACAAACGTTGGCAGCAGGGGAGATAAAAGAGGTTAGGGATAGCACTGGGACAATTGTGAATAAGGTAGAGGATGTACAGGAGGTATTCAGGAGGTATTATGAGGTCTTATACGAGAAAGATGTAACTACGAGAGAGATTGAGGAAGAAAGTATGGGTTATTTAACACCAAGACCACAGACAGAATTTAGTGCAGAAGAGAGGGACAAATTAGATGAGGTGTTAACTTTCCAGGAGATAGGGGATGCAGTCACTGATCTTCCATCGGGTAAAGCAGCAGGACAGGATCAGATACCTGTAGAGTTTTATAAAACTTTCTGGGATGTCATAGGCAAAGATTTGTGGGCAATATGTTGTTTGGCACAGGGAGGTAGGATTGTCCCAAAGTCATGGTCGGGTGCAGACATTATTGTGATCTTAAAAAAGGATAAACCATCAACAGAACCGGGGTCATATAGGCCAATTACTCTACTAAATGCTGATGTGAAGATCTATGCCAAGGCCCTCGCTAATAGGCTGAGTAAGGTCATTGAGAAAATGGTGTCCCCGGAACAACATGGGTTTATACCTGGTAAAGGGACTACCCAACACACCAGGCAAATGATCACTGTCCTAGATGCAGCAGAGGCCTTTGGAGACCCTGTCGCAGCAATCTTTTTAGACGCCGAGAAGGCTTTCGACAGGGTTTCCTGGGCCTACTTATGGAAAGCGATGGAATGGGCAGGAATAGGTAAAGGATTTATGGTAGCAATTCAGGCACTATACAGACAACCTACGGCTAGGATAAGAATCAACAAATCCTATTCAAAAACGGTACAGATCGGGAGGGGGACAAGACAGGGGTGCCCAGCCTCCCCGTTGTTGTTTGCCATTTATCTGGACCCTTACCTGAGAAGGTTAACAGCGAACTGTAAGATCATGCCTGTTACATTGCATGAGAAAGATTATAAATTATTTGCCTATGCAGATGATGTGGCGATTATAACTCCAGAGCCAGAGCAAGCACTGACTGAAATTGAACACGAGGCAAGGAAATTTGGTATGTTTTCAGGATATTCAATAAATAGAGGGAAAACACAGATAGTGCAGAATAACCACTCCAACTTTAGAGATACAAGAGTAGTTCAAGAAGCAACATACTTAGGTGTTAAGGTGACGGCGGAGCTAGGGAAACTGGTAGAGATAAACATGGGACCATTATTAGGGAAGGTTAAGAGATATTTGGAGAGGGTCAATAATCTACATTTGACTTTAATGGGGCGTATTAATTTCATTAAAATGGTTACTTTTCCCAAATTTTTATACTTTTTTAGGGCAATCCCTTTACTGTTTGATGGGACATGGTTTAACAAAATAGAAGCAACACTGAATGGGTTAATCTGGGCACAAGGGAAGACACGCAGAGCTTATAGATTTCTGACACTACCAAGGGAAAAAGGAGGTTGGGGGGCACCAGACTTCAGATTTTATTATTGGGCAGCAGTACTGCAATACTCCAAAGCGCTACTAGGAGGCAGTTCTTATCAAGAGGAAGGGATAGGTATAGAGAATGTTTATAAAGCGTTGTTGGGGGAAAGGGCAGAGAACGCCCTGGTTAATACAGTAGATTTTACCTACTTCAAACATACTAGATTTAAGACCTTGGAGGCAGTACACAAAATTTGGAGGGTTATTATGAAGAAAGTAGGGTTAGGAAGATATAATAGATATCTGAGGCTATACTTAAATGTCGATTTGCCAACAGAAATTTTTTGGGATACTACAATGAAAGTTTGGAATGATAAAGGAGTTAAGAAATTAGGAGACTTGTTGGATGGGGAAGGGGGGTTTTTATTATTCCAAGATATCCAACATAGATTTAAAATACCCGGAAACAACTTCTTCAAATATTTGCAAATAAGAAGCTACTTTCATTTAAAACAGGGGGGGCCAGTAGGCATGACAAGTTGTAGGATTATGGATTACTTAGGGAGTGGCTTAAGGGGATCAATTAGACAACTGTATATAGAATTACAAGAGTATAAAATTGATGATAGGGAGAAATTCAGTAATAAATGGGTTGAGCAAGTTGGGGCCCACCCGGAATCTCTGCAAGCCTCATTAGACTTAGGAAGAACCATACTTTGTTCTGCTACACTACAAACACAACATTATAAGACCATCTTCTCACTATATCACACACCAGCTAGAATTGCACAATGGGGGGGTAGCACTGGTATCACTTGTCCACGCTGCAATTCATCAAGTGCTAATCTTACGCATATGTTCTCGCAGTGCCCACAGCTATGCACCTTAAAAGTGGCAATAGAGGGATTTCTTGAGAAATCTTTAAGACTAAAAGTGAAATTAACAGATGAACTGTTAATATTAGGCATCAGTATAGGTGATAATAATAACTAACCTGAATTTTTATTTGTGGCCACGGCAGTTTTCAGACTAATTATTGCGAAAGCCTGGAAAGATAAATCTGCACCGACATTTCAAATATGGATGGCAAGGATGCTACATATATATAATATGGAGAAAGCCATCTATGATAAGAAAGGCAGAAGGGCAAGAATATTGGGGGGGAAGATATGGCGCCCTATAGAAGAGTGGAAGAATAGTAAGGCATA